>NW_024039158.1:0-600000 GCF_016077235.1 Cyprinodon tularosa
ATCTTTCTTTGCAGGACTGCAGATTTAATTCCCAAATGACTGCAGGGAATAATAAAATAAGCTTTGGTCCAAGTAATCTCAATTTTTTTTTCCAGATTTGCCTCAATGTATGTTTTGTAAATAAAAAAACACAACTTATTTTGTATATGTTTCTTTGTTTGTAATATATTTACTGTACAATAGAGAACCTTGAGGTTGGAAATCCTGGAGAGATCATAATGGCAATCTAATCTACAATAAAATATACCAGAAGTGTGTCAAGGATGACGTAGATGTGGTCATGTATTATTAGTTTATGATTTCATAACAGAAACTTTGTTTATGGAGATCAAAAGAAACACAAGATTAGAAAAAATATCACCAACATGTTTTATTAAAAATCATATAAGCAAATAGATATATATTTGTTATATATATTTGATTTATACATAACATTATATAAAAAAATATAGGATGATTTATACAGAGATTATCAGGATCTATCAGGATTCCCACAGAACCTGCACAGACATCCCATTCTTGCGATCAAAGAAGTCCATAGCCTCTGCTCTAAACCACGGGTTGAAATATATACGGCCACCTGTCAGACAGATAAAGCTTGACTGAATTGAGTTAGTTGGTAAATATATTGCAGGAGTGTCAGAGAAACTCAATAAAACAAAGCAATGTTTACAATGATGTGAGGATTAAAGTCATACGGAAATGTATCGCTTCTGAAAATGGTTCTAAAAGCTACTTTATCATGGATGATGCTGCTACATACTCCTCAAAAATCAAGACGTGTGTTGTTCTCAAGGTTTCACAAAAAGAGAGCTAACTGAGCAAAGGACAGGCAGAGAACTTGACATAGACAGAAATAAGAACTCACTGTGTGGTCGCGTACTATGTTGAAAGACTTAAAATACTGGGTGAGTGCTATTCTATAGGGGTAGGGCTTCCCTGCTTGAATAATACATTACAAAACTTTGGGTGTAGGCAGAAATTACATGTTTAAGAGTTAACCTACGTTACTGTGGGTAGGAATTTTCCTACTTTTCAAAGCATTACGTGCCCATATAAAACCCTGAACCAATTGTGGTACAGTAGTCGGAAACCTAGGGAGAAAAAATTCTACCCAGACATCTTTTACCAATGGCCGAAAAACCAGTTTCAACCCGGGGACAATCAGCTTTTAGTGGCATTGGGAACAGCTCACTGACCCTGTCTACCAGGGTCAAACGACTTGGCAAGCAGCGTGTGTGTTACAATCGCCTCGACTCTGATCGGCATGCTGTAGGAACACAAGACCAGGTCGACCTGTAATGACCTCAGAACCTTGGACCCAATATTATTAATACAGAACACGGTGAGCGGCAGGTCATCGGGGCAGATAACCGGATTTTCTGCTGAGATAGAAAACTCAGGTCAGTGAATAGAATGTCGCGCTGATCTTGACTAGGACCAAAAAAGTTACTGACCTGGCTAAGAGTTCAGTCCGATCCCAGAGGAAGGGAAGGAATCTGAGAGGAGATTGTCCGCCGCTTGCAGCCGAAGCCTCCAGAGCTCAGGGTAATGACGATCTGATGCCAACCGACACCGAGGAAGCAACAGTGTCTGTGAGGGACCATCCAGAGCTGATGCCAAATCTGAACCAGGTTGACAGACCAGAAGATCAGAGAGCCAAAGACGTCACGAAAGAGAATCCAAGCCGAGATCAGTAGCACAGTCCAAGTTCGGTAAACAGGAGAATCCAGGAAATCAGTCCAAAAAACAAATCTGACAGAGCAGACAAGGGCAAGGCAAAAACTAAAGTATCCGAAGGCAGAAAACAGGTCAGAATCAGAATCATAGAAGCATTAGTTTAGTGCAAGAGAAACTCCGACAGAACAGCTCGAATAATCTGGTGCCGCTGGAAGGCAGACAAGCATAAATCGCAGAGGAAACCAGGTGGTAACAATAAGATGATTGTTACCACTGGTAATGAGCTACCCGGCCAATTATACAGGTGAACAGGAGACAGTGAAACTGCCAACCATCAGTGCCAACACCGAGACACGACCTGCTAATTTACATGATACCATTGAGCGTAGCGTATGGATGTAGCGACACCACGCCAGTCACATATAAAGTTAACAAGTTGAAGGCCATGCAGCTTGCCAGCAGGAGGATTAGACCGAGCTTTTTTTTTGCCAATGGGAACGGAGACAAATGCCAATAGTTAGCCTGGCGACTCATGTTTGAACTCATGTTAATCCACTAATTTCAGTGGGAAAGATGCTCTTATGTTAACAGCAAGCAGCAGAATCCCCCAAGACAATGAGGGGAGAACGAAATAACATCATTTGTGTGGGAGAGAGAACAAATGTCTGATGTATGTAGCAGCCTTTAGTTTCTTCAAGACTATATTGACAGATATGGAAACTTGGTTTCTGCCTCGACTCTCTATATATCCTCCAGGAATTGAAACCACTAAAATATTAGATCCGGAATGTCAGAATATCAGAGATTCTGTTGAATCAATCTTGACAGCTCCCTTTTAATCAGTGCTCCTGCAGAGCACCATACCAGCAGACATGGTCAAATATTTATGGCTGGAACCCATTTGATTTTTCCTGAAGAAAAAAAAACAAAAAAAAGTAGACACTTTAAAAGCAATTTATGAGAAATAATTGAGAAAATGTTCAAATTTTAAACACATATCTATTATGAATACAATTCCCGAGGGGCCGTATTCTATATCTGATCTACCATTTAGCTGTCTGTGATATACATCTTTCAGTCTGCTGAAAGAAGATTGCCTTGTAGCATGTCTATCATTTAATTGATCTCCAGCAGGAAGAGATACTCATGGAGTCCACCACAAATCCCAACAGTAAGCCCACAGACACACATTCTCTACTAGCATGCACAGAAGTACAGACAGACATGGGATTAAAAACTAATTGCTCCCATCATTAGTCACAGAAGGCTATGTGACATGGGCAATGTTGTCCCAGTGATGTCCCACTCCTCTGACTAAGCGACAGCAAGGAGCGCTGTGTGTTTGTGGGTGTGTGTGTGTGAATTATGCAGGTCACTGGCCACAGCAGAGTGGGAATCTAGATGGACTTGATTGAAAGTGTTGGTTAATTCCAGGGCTTCCCACTGAGATTAGAACAGAGAAAGAGGGAGCAGTAAAGACAAGCGGACGAAGGAGGGCAGTGGTAAAGGGTAGAAGTCAATAGATGCGACCAAATTGAATTTGCAGTAACTCCTTTTATACTCTTTCACCTGTTTACTGAAGTTGGGAGATAAACTATGTATGAGTGTGGAGAGGCCCTATGAATGGGGAAGGATGAGGGTAAAGAGCAGGAATGCAGTAAAGTGCAGGCACAAAACTCAACAACCATAAACTACATGTTGTTCCCCCCCAAGAAAGTTATCCTTTATATAGTTCCCTTAACACAATCGTCTTAATCATGTATCCATCCTCTATGGTAAAAGCGGAGTTACAGAAGTTTCACCAAGACTAGCCAAGTAATAAAAAAACAAAGCTGCTTATGCAAACATTTGTGAAATTGTGCTTTTAGGAAGTTGCAACCTCGTGGTTTATGGCAATCTTTCTAGAAGGACTACAATTTCAATTTAATTACAAATCAGTTTAATTATATAAAGTAGAGGAGTGTGGCCTGGGGGATTGTTTAGGGCATGCACTTGAATCCTGGAGGTTCATGAGTTGGAGCTCCACACCCACAGACACACACACACACACACACTCTGGGTGCGCTCTGTAGGCAAGTCCTTAACCCACACACTGCTACCACCCCCGGGCACCGCACAATAGCAGCCCACCTGCCTCTTCAAGGGATGGTTAAATGCACACTGCAAAAATATCGGTTCATACAAACTAGTATAAATGTCTTATATTAAAGCTTATCAACCCTTATTTGAAGCAGGTTAATAAGATGATCTGCCAATGCAATAAGTATTTCTTTCTCTTAAATTAAGATAATAAGATAATATGCACTTGAAATAGAGACAATACAATTGTTTTTTTCCTATTTTATTAAATGTAAA
This sequence comes from Cyprinodon tularosa, assembly GCF_016077235.1. NCBI lineage: Eukaryota > Metazoa > Chordata > Actinopteri > Cyprinodontiformes > Cyprinodontidae > Cyprinodon > Cyprinodon tularosa. The sequence continues at coordinate 4,036 of NW_024039158.1, forward strand.
TTGTCCTTGTTCCATTGGTAAAGTGTTGCACTTACCTCCTCAATTCAAGAAACAAAACTTATTTTAAGAAAAAAAATAACTTTTTGAGTTTGATTTACATTTTTGCAGTGCATGAGTTTAATTTCTCCAATGTGAGATTCTGTAAAGTTCAATTATTATTATTATTAACATTATTATATTATTATTAAACCAACCTTTTCATTGCTTGTAAACCATGGAAGAGAGGCGTTGTTGTTCTGGAGCGGTTCCACCAGGGTGGGTGAATCCATCTGGACTCAGAAACAACCCCGAGAACTAACAGCAAAAACAATGAAATCACGTAAGTCTATTTTTCTAGAAATAAGTTATATTTTTTCTGTGAAAGCATGTAAATAAGAATGTTTGCCAATGGTTAAAGAGATCTATATTTAAATAATATAATAAAAAAAAACCCCTCCATTATCTTATTTCAGGTGCACAAATCTAACATAAATCTTAAGTTTGAAGTAAATCCCATTAGTCAGATAAATCATTGTTACACCGCTGAAATAAGATATACACTTTTTTTAAACTGTTATTTTTGTAGTAGAACACCTTTGCATTTCTAAACATTTCCCAGTCAAAGTTACAACTGCCAGACCCAGAAAGGTTTTACCTCCACCCCTGCAGCAGTTTGCCTGCAGTCTAAATGCATGACATGACCAGTATAACAGGAAGAAGGGAAATGATAAAAAGACATAGATTAAATAGGCAGGAATAGAAGACAAGAAGAGGAGGTGAAGCTACAGTACATAAGTAGGAACAGACATAAACAAGTCCAGTCCCAGAACTGCTGTCTAAGCATTACCCTTTCAATATCATCCAGCATGAAATGTCACAAACGCAGGAAAGGGCTTGATTGAAGGGATGGGGGGTATAGAAAAAAACGAGAATAGGATGGCCTCCTCCCTCCAATCAGAAAAAGGAAAGCAATCATTGCTAAGGTAACACAGTGACACCACATGGTGCGTTGCTGTGGCTCTGTGTGAGAGTGACATGTAATCAAACTTTGCTTAAAAAAATTAGGCCTACATCGTCAAATAAACTATTTCAAAGAGAACCTTTACTTATTGGAGATTGGTGCCTGTTTTTTTTTCTTTTTCCTTAACTTATGATTTCCTGTCAGCGTGACGAAGATCAGCAGACCAGCGGAACTCACAATAAAATGCAGTGCTTCCTCTGCTATTGTTCGCCATTACCAACACCTGCTGCCAAAATTCCAAGTGAGCCTACGCTGATGCAGACTCGCATTTATATAAGGGCTGAAAAGTCCACTGCGCCATACTCAACCCACTAGTGATGTGGAATGGCCTTAATGTTGCTAGACCCAGGCAGGAAACGTGCAAACAAAGTGGGTAAGTGCAGATTTTGTGGATTGGTGATCTTAAATGCTAAATCGCTGAAGAACCCTTTTCATTTCTTGTCAGTCAAGCAATACTGACCCCAAAACAATCTGTGTTTGGTCTCTTCTTATAATCTCTGAGCTGAAGGTGTGTACTATGTCTCCATTTTTTGTAATTCCAAGCAATTGTTTAAGAGTAATTCCTAGGATTAATCGCCCGGCCAGACAAGTAGATGCAAACTTTTAAAAGAAAGTCATAAAATAGATGCAGGTGAAGATCTCATTCATCCAGGTCATAGTCTTTCCAAAAAAAGTTAAAAGCAAACCACTGGTCTTATGTTTTCCAAGTCCAAATCGCTTTGTCTTGTTTTTTTTAAACTTTTTTGGGAATCCAAAACAGACAAGCAAATTAGACAAACTTAGACTTGGAACAAACTTTATTGACATTGTTTGTATCCAAAGAGTATATACAAAACAAAGTTGTATACAAAATAACAGTAATAATGTTTTCATCCATCCTAAAGGCCAATCTGAAAGCAAATTTTAATGGAATATGTTGGAATTGAACATACATTTATGCTGTCCAGTCAGTGTTAGCGATGGTTCAGTGTCATCTGGAGACATCGATGGAGAAAAGTGGATTCTAATCTGAATTCAGGAATGCAAGTCAAATGCAGAAACTAGCCTAAAAGTCATTTCAACCAACATCAAACTATTAAAAAAAATTGTTTCCATACACATCAAAAAAAGGAAGTGAAACATAAACAAAAAAATCAATCTCCCTCCGTGACCTCCTTTATATATGTTTCTGAAATGTGACAATTTGAACATAAAAGTCTCTTTTTCTTTCCCTCTCATGATTGCCCTATTATATTGCAGATTGTTTCACAGTTTTTCTGTAATGGAGATATATTCGCTCAGAGCAAGGGTGTGTGATTGCAGTGATTCTTTTCGTTGTCACTAATTAACATCTTAAAGGAAACGTGACTCCAGGCATTAAAATAATTAATAACTCATTGAACACCTCTGGAAAGTCTCTTTTCTTTTAACTACTGATGAGAAAACAGGGGCAGTGTCATCCATCTGCCATGTTTTGATATGTGTATATGCTTATGTCAATCTGAACTTTGTTAGTTAGTGCAGCTCAAGGTTATCTCGAGCTATCTCTATAGTTTGTGCTGATATAGGCAAGACTGCCGGAAGGACATTGGGAACCTTTTTTTTCATCTTACTTTTTATCTATATTTTCCTAATATTTTCCCTTCTGCAGCAGAATCTGTTAGTTCCATCTCTAACGTTATGCTCTCTCTGGGGAGTGGTGGCCTTGTGGTTAGAGAATTTGCGTTTCGTCCCAGCGCTTTGAGTTCAAGTCCAACACACTCCCACGGACGTGCCACTTCTGGTCCAATGAGAAGGATCCTTAACTTCCAGGACTGCTCTCCCAGCAACCAAACAGTTGCAACCCACTTGCTCCCAAAGGGATGGTAAAATGCAGAGTTGTGGATTTACCCTTTTTGCACAATAAAAGGATTACATTGACATTTCTCATAGTAAGCGTTATGTGGGTCTGTTGCGGTTTGACTGTTTTAATACATTTACGATGTTTTATTGCCCAACCCGGAGGGGTGGAAAATATCTTATTTAATCAGATATTATTCGGACTCGTCATATATTGTTTATGAACACACGCCCTACTAGCTGTGTGTCAGAACAATAAATGAAAGCAGTTATTTGAGCTCAAAGGTCAAGTCAGATAATACTGCACAAACATGGGAATAAGTATCACCCACTACTTTTTGTTCAAAATATAAGACTTTATAAACAAAATCTGTCAGCTCCAAATCAAATCCCATATTTCAGTTAAAAACTGCTTGACTACTATGTACAAAGAGGAAGGAAAATATGGTTGAAGAAGCCCTATTACTGTTTAGCATGGATCTTGTGTTTTGAAAAAACCAAAGTTTATCTTGAAAAATTGTTGTGATTGATCAAATTAGCTTTTCACTAATTTAGAGCGATTGCAATGTTTTTCAAACAATTCACAATGCAAATCCATGAGGTGAATAAAAACACTATTGGCCAAATAATGTTTTAATAAAATGATTTTGTTAATCAGAACCAGTAACCTTTAGTAAATGATTCTTTAACCCTCTTTGAATGAGCTAGCAGCACATAGACAGAGAGGATTCCATTAAATGTGGTGGCGGTTCTTGTTCCATGTGTCCCACACAAGGAACAGCTTCTTCAGGAGACTTTGCCCGTTCATCCCGGCTGCAATAATTACTGAAATCCAGAGAAATGAGTTTGTTTAAAAAGTATTTTTTGCAGCAGTTCGGTTCTGAAATGTCGACCATTATGACGTATCCTTGGTCATCCTCCCGAGATCTGGTCCATTGGGCCTGGTTCCAATGTGAAGCCCCCCCGCAGCTTCACAGAAAGAAAAGGGAAATCCTCTGTGCTGTGTTTTTTTTACTGTTCTCAGTAGCTAACTTAGGGGGGGCCCAGGCTCACCTCTATGGGAGTGATTCATGTGGAGTCGAGTTGGCTCTGAGGGGTTGCAGAGCAGAGAAGAGAGGTCTCACAGCTGTTTTATGAGCAAAGACTCTATCCTCTCTCCATGATCATTTAAGAATGAAAGCGACATCGACAATGGTTCTCAATGTCCAACAGTTATTATCAAGGTTTATAAAAAATCCCAACAGCTGTGACACTATCGGAGAGTGGTTGTCGGCTCTCAGCCGCTCTCAACGCCTTTGTTTGAGTGAGTTGGACTTGCCCTGTTTTCAGTGTATCCTGTAACTCGTTGACAGCTACTAACTGTATGTGCTCTGGGTTCTACTGGAGGTTTTTCTTCCCCAGGTTAAAAGGGAGTTTTTCTTCTCCACTGTCTCACAAACAGCTTAGTGTGAGGGATTTGCTTCAAGTCAACGAGTTCTGTGCTATCAGCTGGTTTTCCTTAGATAGAAAACTTTGAATTAATTTACTGGGTGATCTGGATCTGATTGCTCTGTACAAGTGCCTTGACATGACAGTTTTCGTGAAATGATGCTATAACACTCAGCTTTTTTATTGTTATTACCATCGGCTCACAAGTACAGAACAGCTAAATTTACTGTTTACATTTTACCATCCCCTTGGGTGAGCAGTGAGCTGCCATTGTGCGGCGCCCAGGAGCAGTGTGGTTAAGGGTCTTTTGCTCAGGACTCAGAGAGGCAGTCCGTGTGAGTGGAGCTTGAAAACAAACCTCTAGATTCCAACCACAATGCCCTAAACAACTAGGCCCACAGTCCCTCTCTTTATATAAATAAACTGAATTGAAATTAAAAATTGAAATAGAACCCTTCTAAAGTATATCCAAATCAATCTTGTCTAGTGTTAAAAAATACTGGGTGTTTAGAAGTAATATAGTGGTTTAGCCATGCTTAGGAGCAATGCTACAAAACATTATTGAATTACTAGAATTAAACTTTTGACCAGCTTAAATTGTTTGGGCCATTCAAGTACAATTGAGCAAATTGGAATAATTAAAATCCAAAAATGCATTGAATTTATAATTCATACACTGATGACTTTTCTCATTCATGATGTTTCTGCTAAAGAACAGAATTTATGGTTTCATCAATTATCACAAGTTGCTCAGGTTCTTAAGCAGCAAAGCAGCACCAGATCATCACATTTCTGCTGCTTGATATTTCCTTTCTTAAACAATCTGTAAACCTTGCACCAAATAAATCAGGAAAGCAAAGTTTTTATCAAATTACTTTTTCTTATCAGTTGTGGTTTTGGCCTTCAAACTCTTCCATGTCATCTTTGTTCAGAGGGTTTCTTTTTGTTGAATCCTAAACATTGACCAAAACTGAACCGCAATGCTCTAACTGGTGCTCTGCATTCTTGTGTAACCTCTTAAATGTGTTGTCAATAACCTCTTAGAATAATTCAATTCAATTCAATTCAGTTTATTTATATAGCGCCAAATTCACAACACATGTCATCTCAAGGCACTTTACAGTTCAACCAGATCAAATTGATACAAAGTTTTCTATCTAAGGAAAACCAGTTGATTGCATTGACTCATTGACTCAAATACAATCCCCCACACTAAGCATGCTTGTAGCGACAGTGGAGAGGAAAAACTCCCTTTTAACAGGAAGAAACCTCCAGCAGAACCAGGCTCAGTGTGAGCGGCCATCTGCCGAGGCCGACTGGGGTTCAAGGAGACAGAAGCAGAGATACAAAAAGCAGCTGTAAAAGGCGGCCCCGTCCAGGAAACACACAGCCAGGCAGACGAGCTCCAAGGCAGCTCCCATGCCAGAGGACGAAGAAAGCACATCCACTCAGTCACGGTCAGAGAAACAGGACCACACTGGAAAACAGGCCGATCTCCAACATCTATAAACAAGGGTGTTGATAGAAGCAGCACAGCTGATGTTTCTTTCCAGGATGACGTCACAGCCAAACAGGAACAGACGAGGCAAAGCTACTCTGAGGAAAAGCAGAGAGAGCAGAAGGTTAGAGATTGAACTAACAGATTCTGCAGAATAGGAGAACAGAGAGAGAATGAAGCAGAATGATGAAATGGGGGTCCCTATGTCCTCCAAAAGTCTAAGCCTATAGCAGCATAACTATAGAGATAGCTCAGGATAACCTGAGCCACTCTAACTATAAGCTTTATCAAAAAGGAAAGTTTTAAGCCTAGCCTTAAAAGTAGACAGGGTGTCTGCCTCACGGACTAAAACTGGTAGTTGGTTCCACAGGAGAGGAGCCTGATAACTAAAAGATCTGCCTCCCATTCTACTTTTAGAAATTCTAGGAACCACTAGTAAACCTGCAGATTGAGAGCGAAGTGCTCTGTTAGGAACATAAGGAACAATCAGATCTCTGATATAAGATGGAGCTTGGCCATTTAAGGCTTTATATGTGAGAAGGAGGATTTTAAATTCTATTCTTGATTTAACAGGAAGCCAATGAAGAGAAGCCAGGATAGGCGAGATATGATCTCTCTTTTTAATTTTCATTAGAACTCTGGCTGCAGCATTTTGGATCAGCTGAAGGCTTTTAACTACAGTTTGTGGACTTCCTGATAGTAAAGAATTACAATAGTCCAGCCTTGAAGTAACAAATGCATGGACTAGTTTCTCAGCATCACCCCTGGACAGGATATTTCTAATTTTTGCAATGTTCCTCAGATGAAAGAAGGAAATTCTAGAAACCTCCTTGATATGGGACCTAAATGACAGGTCCTGATCAAAAACAACACCAAGATTTTTTACTTTATTATCTGAAATCAGTTTAATCCCATCCAAATGAAGTGACTGGCTAATCAGTTTCTTTTTCAGAGACTCTGGTCCAAAGACTATAACTTCTGTTTTGTCTGCATTCAGAAGCAGAAAGTTAAGAGTCATCCAGGTTTTTATGTCTTCAAGACATGCCTGTAATCTATGTAATGGGTTAGCTTCATCTGGATTTATAGACAGATATAGCTGGGTATCATCAGCATAACAGTGGAAATTAATCCCATGCTGTCTAATAATTCTACCAATTGGGAGCATGTATAAAGTAAAGAGAATTGGTCCTAGCACTGATCCCTGTGGTACTCCACAGGTAACCTTTGAGCGTGTTGAAGATCTATCATTAACATGAACAAACTGAATTCGATCAGATAGATAAGATTTAAACCAGTCTAGTGCTGTTCCTTTAATTCCAACAAAATATTCAAGTCTTTCTAAAAGAATATTATGGTCAACTGTATCAAATGCAGCACTAAGATCCAACAGGACGAGCACAGATACAAGTCCATTATCTGAGGCCATGAGAATATCATTAGTGACTTTCACCAGAGCTGTTTCAGTGCTATGATGAGCTCTAAAGCCAGACTGAAACTCTTCAAAAAGTTCATTATGGTGGAAGTGATCGCAAACTTGTTTGGCAACTACTTTCTCAAGAATTTTGGATAAGAAAGGAAGATTGGATATAGGTCTATAATTGACCAAGTCATCTGGGTCAAGAGACGGTTTCTTAAGCAGAGGTTTAATTACAGCAACCTTAAAAGCTTTAGGTACATATCCCTGTAACAGAGATAGATTAATCACATCTAAAATGGAGGAGGAGATCAAAGGGAATACCTCCTTAAATAACCTGGTTGGAACTGGATCTAACATACAAGTTGAAGGCTTAGATGAAGACAATAATTTTGCTAATTCAGAGAGTTCAACTGGATCAAAGCAGTCTAAACCCAGTTCAGATTCCATGACTACCTCAGGTACAATCGCGGATAGAGGAGTGCTTATGATCTTATTTTTAATAAGATCAATCTTATTTATAAAGAATCCCATAAAGTCATTGCTGCTAAGAGCAGGTGGAATGGACGGTTCAACAGAGCTATGGCTCTGGGTGAGTTTGGCAACTGTATTAAAAAGAAATCTAGGATTATTCTTATTCTCCTCTATTAATGAGGAGAAGTATGCTGCTCTTGCTTTACAAAGGGTCCTCTTATACAGCAGTAAACCATTTTTCCAGACTAGGAAGGACTCTCGCAGGCCTGTGGAGCGATATTTTCTCTCCAGTTTCCTAGCATTTTGCTTCAAAGTACGCAGCTCTGCATTAAACCAAGGAGCAAGCTTTCTATTTTTAACGGTTTTCATTTTCAAAGGAGCTGCGTTGTCTAAGGCAATACGCAGAGAACTAGCAACCCCATCAACAAAATCATCAACCTGTGAAGGGGAATAAGCTAAACTTTTGCACTCTGCAGCACTGCTCAGTGACACAGAGGAGAGAGAAAGTGAAGCAGATTCTTTAAAATTTATAACTGCACTATCTGATAAAGATCTACTAAAATTGAACCTTCTTTTGGGGGAGGAGAACTCTGTTAAAGTAATCCTGAAGGTTATTAGAAAGTGGTCAGAGAGGACAGGGTTGTGAGGAAATACTGTTATTTCTTCACATTCTATGCCGTATGTCAGCACAAGATCCAAAGTATGAAGATGAGAATGCGTGGGACTATTCACATTTTGAACAAAGCCAATAGTGTCTAAGATAGCATTAAAGGCTGCTCTTAAGCTATCGCCTTCAATGTCAGCATGGATGTTAAAATCTCCCACTATGATGACCCTGTCAGTATTTAATACCAAATCAGAAAGGAACTCTGAAAACTCATCTAAAAATTCAGAGTAAGGACCTGGTGGACGATACAAAGTTACAAAAAGAAGAGGTTTTCTTGCCTTGAAATTTGGATCAGGGAAATTAAGGGTTAAATGTTCAAAAGAGTTGTAGGTATTAACTGTTTTGGGAGTAATCAGTAAGTCAGACTGGAAGATTGTTGCTACTCCTCCTCCTCGCCCAGAACTTCTGGGGATGTGAAAATTTAAATAGCTTGAAGGAGTTGCCTCATTTATGCTCACATAATCCTCTTGCTGCAGCCAGGTTTCTGTAAGGCAAAACAAGTCAATGTGATTATCACAAATCAAGTCATTAACTAGTAGACTTTTAGAGGAAAGCGATCTTATGTTAAACAGACCGCATTTAATTGTTTTAACTTTTTCCCCAATTTGAGTTATTTTGATTTTAATTAGATTATCATGATTTACTCCTTTGGGAATCTTTGCTAATTTATTAGATTTTGGTCGTGGGCAAGACACTGTCTGGATGGAGTAAAGAGTGGGTAACAGTAGAGAAGCTGCAGAGATGTGTGTTAAACTACAACTCTGCTTCCTGGTCTGCACCCTGGGTGGTCAGGGTTTTGGAGGACTAATAAATGTGGCCAGATTCCTAGAAAGAAGAGCTGCACCATCCAAAGTGGGATGGATGCCGTCTCTCCGAATCAGACCAGGCTTTCCCCAAAAGGATTGCCAATTATTAATGTAGCCCACGTTGTTTTCAGGGCACCACCTAGACAACCAGCGGTTGAATGACGACATGCGGCTAAACATGTCATCACTGGTCAGATCAGGGAGGGGACCAGAGAAAATTACGGAGTCCGACATTTTTTTGGCAAACTTACACACCGAAGCAACACTAATTTTAGTGACCTCCGATCGGCGTAACCGGGTGTCATTACCACCAGCGTGAATAACAATCTTACTGTATTTAACCTTATCCTTAGCCAGTAGTTTCAGGTAGGATTTGATGTCGCCCGTTCTGGCCCCCGGCAAACATTTGACTATGGTCCCTGGTGTCTCTAATGCCACGTTTCTGACTATGGAGCTGCCAATCACCAGAGTGGGCTTCTCAGTGGGTGTGTCACTGAGTGGGGAAAACCGGTTAGAAACGTGAACGGGTTGGTGGTGACCAGTGGGCAGAGATCCACGACTACGCTTTCTGCGTACAGTTACCCAATCGCCTGGCTGCTCAGGCACTTTTGGAGGACAGCTACGTGGGGGGCCTACTTTAACTCCTGGATGTTCAACAGCCTGAAGCCTGGATTCTAACTCTGACACCCTCGCCTCCAAAGCTACAAAAATACTACACTTATTACACATCCCATTATCACTAAAGGAGGCAGAGGAATAACTGAACATCTGACACAGAGAGCAGGAGAGAGGAGAGGAAGAAGGAAGAGTTGGAAAAGAGTCAAGGGAGGGAGAGAGAGAAGCCATAGCAATGCTAAGCTAGCGCTAGCCTAGGCTAGCTACTTCTTGCTATCAGAAATAAAACCGTGTGAAACTGACAAGTGCTCAGTAGAAAAGTGCAGCAGAAGGTGCTATGTTTTAAAGTAGTCAGTTAGAGTTACTTAGATACAGAGATATCACAGAGAAAATAACTTAACTTCAGATGGAGATCCTCTGAACAGCTGCACACTCAGTTAATCCAAACAGGAAGTGAACAGGTCCAAACAGGAAGCAGGAAGCAAAATAATAATAATAAAGGGCCTAAAACTTTGGTCCAACACACCTGAACCAAATAATTACATGATTAACAAGACTCTAGGTACGTTTCAGATTAGCTAGACCTGTGTAGATCCAATCAGTGTTGATTTATGTCCGACACACGGTTAGATCTCTGTCCAACTTGCTGCTGCCTGAGTATGATGTTTGAAGCACATGAGCAACTGATATCTCTAGAAATCAAAACAAGATCGGCCGTCTGAGGCAGTTGATCAAAAGCAACTGTGAGGGCTGCGCTGTGTGGTGCATGATGGGAAAACCTCCTCCTGTCACTGGTGAACAGACAGGTGATAGGTTCTAGGTTTTGTAAATAAAAACACCCCTTCATGCCCTCTCAAAGCCTTTCAATTCATCTTTATTTTTTTGAATATGCTAAAATACAATTAGGCTTTTTAATTGGAGGCTATTTGTTTTGATGACTGTAACACATGGCTGTTATATAAATAACATGCAAAACAATCCACAAATATTATAATATATGCAATATTAGGCTATGCTTGGCTGATTATTGAATACTTTTGTCTTGTAACATGTAGCTTCATTAGTAATCTAATTGTTGATTGTGGATGGGGTTATAAAAATAAATTAGAAAAATAAATATGGGCTATTATAAACAGATATAACTAAATCATCTGTGACAAACTTTATAGAATTATACACCCCTTGTGTAAAAAGGAGCACTACCGCAGGTCATTCATCCCTGCTGCCATCAGACTTTGCAATGCCACTGCACTATAACCTGGTGTTATAACACTGCAATAATTGTGCAATAACTTTTCGATACCCTGTGCAATAACATTGTACTATAAGAGCCTTCACCTATTTCTGTTAACTCACTTAAGTTATTTACTTATGTTAAAAAAAAACAGAAATTGCACTTCACCTGATACCAACTTTCTGTATATAAGATACTGTATATAAAAGTCAACTTAAATCTCTTCTTCTTTATTTTTACCATCCACTGTATATTTCTTGATGCACTCTATACTTCATGCACATTTTCCTCCTTTGTGCACATTTTGATGTTTAAAAGAGCCAATGTCACAAGTAAATTTCACCATTGTAAATACAGTACATAAGACTCCAAAAAAATGTTTATTGTATATTTGTTGTATAAGGAATTTTAAATCAAAAATTGCATAATGCAATGCCAGCCATGTATTACAATTGCAGACAGCTCTGTCCAGCCTCACTAAAGACTTCTAACCCCACCCATCTCCGCAGCCTTACACCCTCCCCCACATTCCATACAAAGTGCTGTTCTGCTCTAATGTACCTCCTGACTGTATACTAAGGAGGTAATTCAGCCATTTTATTCAGTTGTGTTGTACCAAGGATGAATGTAAATGTTCCAGGAACTGGATTTGCTCACCTGTTTTACACCAATCTCTGATTAAATATATCTGACTCCAATATAAGCTCATTGGCTGAGCTCTATATCGCTTTACTACTGCTGCTGAGGTCGTTCTACAATTGATTCAGGTGTGAAGGACAAGATATAAAGGCTGCAGGACAATGGACGTTGATTTGAGTTTGGAATTCCTGCTGCTTTGACTTGTATCTTTGAGTTGTAGTAATTAAAAGAAACTTACGTGTAGATGCTTTGAATATTATGAGAAAGCAGAAAAAAAAGTCAAATTATTTCTTTATCAGCACCAATTGGGCTGATAAAGATGATTTGCAGACTGTATTTTCAGATATTTTTGTATTTGCCATCATTTTTGAGATTCAAATAAATCATATTAAAGTGTTAATTGTACACACAAAAAAAATGAGGCAACCACTTTAGGCATTACTTAATCATATTTAGTTACACAATCGTTTCATTTTAGATGGGTGGGACATAAAACAATTGTGTTAAAGTAATTAAATATGATTCATTAAATGCCAGAAGTCGTTGCATTATTTTTTTCTGTGTACAATATGACTCTGTATTATGATAACTAGAACTTTTATAATGTTTGCATGCTAATATGGAAAATAAAAAATATCCAACAAATATATAATAGAACGTTAGGGTTAATCATAAAAAAAATATTTTTTTCGGGAAAAAGAAATCTCCTTTGAAATCCACTATGAAAGCAATCCCATTAAAGTAGATCACAGTCCTCAGTCTTTTGCTCTCTGCATGTAGGGAGCTGTTTGTGCTCAGGCATCCCGTCACCCTCCTGTATGCAGGATGTGAAAAATTCATGTGATTTCTCAGGGATGGAAACGATTAAACATTCAGATTTTTCAGCCCTGAAAATGGATGCTGAAGTGGCACACACTAAGCTCTGTTGATCAGGATGCTTTTTGTTTTGGTCTTTTTATTCTCTCTGCACATATCCAATTGAGGGTTTTTTCACATGTGACCAAAACTAGTATTTTATTTTTTTACTTATAGATGAAGCCTGTTTTAAGCAAGGTTGCAGACATGCAGAATAGTGAGAGAATCTAGAAAAATGTTTACAACAGAGGATGCAAGATTGGAAGAGAGTTAAAAGGAATGGAAACTGTTTTAAGTCAAAATTAAAACAGTGTTCACTTTCTGTCCAGCTAAATTCCTTCTTGTAATCCTACCTTATTGCTAGTCCTGGTTTTCTGTTAATCTTCTCCATGCTTCTTTTCATACTGTAATTATTTCGTTCAATTATCTCTTGAAGTTTGTGATGTCCAAAAAATCCCAAGGAGAGGAAGCCAAAGTTTTTTTTTTTTTGCATAAAGCCAAAGTTTTTTTTCTGCATAAGGATACGCAATCCAGTTTATATTGTTGCATGACGTGCTAACTCATGCATTGCAGCTCATGCATACTAACACACACATTTTTCATAAATGTTGATTCATTTCTTGCTTTGAACATGTTTTTTTTCTGCATAATTGGTACATTTTATGTGGTAAGGTTGGATGAAGCACAGGAAGAAACTACGCTGCATATGAAGCAAGCAGTGCCAAATGTTTGGAAGCAAATGCAAAACCAGAAAAAAACAATTATGAGCCCTTAAAGTTTCTGGTAGCTGTAATTTGTCAATGAATGTGAAACACAATACTTACAATTAATACTAACAATCTTTTAAATTTTTTTGAACGTCACAAACTTCAAGAGATAATTGAACGAAATTTAGTTTTCAAAATAAACATAATACAGAAAAGCACTGCCATGTATTTGTATTTACCCCTTTTACTCTGACACCTTTAGGTAAAACTAAGAGGAAAGTGGTTGATTTAAGAAATTTGCCATATTTTCCGGACTATAAGCCTTCTTTTTTTCCCTACGCTTTGAACCATGCGGCTTATAAGAAGGTGCAGCTTTTCTGTGGATTCTGTGGATGCTAACGGGAGCTAGCATTCTTTTTTGTCCCCACTCCAGAGGCTATAAGTGGAGCTCTCCCTACATGTTTGGTGGGAGAGAGTTCAGTAGATATAAGCAGCTTTTTGCCCAGTGTGGCTTATGTATGTACATTTCCAGTGTTTTAAAAATAATTAGTGAGCTCGACTTATAGTGAGGTGCACTCACTAAGGAAAATACGGTTGTATTATCTGAATAATTTAAGCTCATGCCAAATATAGTTGCTGTTTAAATGGCTTAGTGGTTTGCTTTAGAAAATGAGTGTAAAAAGCATAATTTAAAGTAATTCCATCTACACATAACAAATAATCTCAACACTTTTTTTAATAGCTTGATATCAGGAACAATCTTAACCTCTTTTTCCTCCCACAGCCAAACACTCACTTTAACACTCAGCTGTCTTGTCACTTATCAAATGTTTTATACTCCATCTTGGCCATGGCTCTTCTTTTTCTATTCCAACAGATTTCTTCAGTGGACAGTAAATAACACAAATCTAAACACAAATCAGGAGTTTTATCTTCAGTGGCCGTGAATGAAGATAAATCACTGACTATAGATCTTTTGGACTGACACCCTACATCATTAAAGGGCAATTCATCTCAAAATTACCTTTTTTTGCAGATAAACTATATAAACGTCGCCTGTGAGGTGCTACTTTAATGTTTTGATGCAGTTCTTGTTAGGTTGTTTAGTAAAAAATTTATTTATTTGTACAATCTGCTGAAGTTTGTTTAGTTCTGCAATACTTTTATAAACTAAAATCAGTTAAGGCTGCTTTCATAGTAAAGTGTACCTATTCCTACATCTCCCATGACAAATATATTTATTTTGCACACTGCAATGGCATCATACGACTGAGTTTACATCCTAGCTTTACAGAAATAAAATAGGGTTTAGATGTATTGATCAAAATATAAACACATCTGCCTGATTTCTGTCGCATGGGTGACATCATCAATGCTATCCCAGCTTGATAGTGCCATCAGAAACATAGCTTAATGGTAAAAACTCACTACTTATGAATATGAAATTTCATAGTTTTGTACTTTAAATACTCTTGCAACAGTATTTTAATGTTTTTTTCTAAGGAATATTGTGGTATTCTTTGTGTAATTCTGAGGTAACAGATTATTTAATAGAATAAGGCTGTTGCATCACTAAATGTGGAAAAAATGCAGTGCTGTGAGTACCTTTCAGAATATAGGTTATCCCAAAGCATTTTTGCAAATATCCTGACCAAAAGAACAGTTTCCTAGCTATAAAAGGGTGAACTGGGCCTCTGCCCAAGGGTTAGAGATAAGGTAAAGTGCTCTGTTGTACCAGGGGTGCTTAGGGTAGAGTGGCAGCCCCTCTGCAGCAGTCAGTCAGTAAAGATGATTCCTATATCTGATGCGGATGCCTGCCTGGTGCATCTCTTCTGAGACATGGTTGGAGGG
This sequence comes from Cyprinodon tularosa, assembly GCF_016077235.1. Taxonomy (NCBI): domain Eukaryota; kingdom Metazoa; phylum Chordata; class Actinopteri; order Cyprinodontiformes; family Cyprinodontidae; genus Cyprinodon; species Cyprinodon tularosa. The sequence continues at coordinate 19,042 of NW_024039158.1, forward strand.
AACATGTTTTATTTTTTTGGCCAAGGAAAGTGTTTGAATCTACTAGAGTGAGCTTGAGAGTTTTGTTGTGGAGATAGGTGTGTGGGTTTTTTCTTCTCCTCGACTCCTTACCACTGCAACCAATTGTCAGATAAGCATAAAATGAAAGATAGGTTGATGTTTTTCTCTTTTTCATCTGTATGTGTAAAATTTATATATACACACCGATTTATGGCAGATTTTCTTTCAGCATTTGTGTCACAGCGTATCTTTTTATTGTCACAAATTTAGTAATGCTTAATCAATTTTTGCATGTTTGCTAAATATCCAAATATAAAACCAAATTATCTTTCTTAAAAAGGGGCCAGTTCATCAGTATTTTATATAAATAAAAGTCAAAGACTAACATGTTTTCAATTGAGTTTTGAAAACCCTTGTCCTCTGATAGCTTAGACTCATACAACAACCAATGGAAACCAACTTGCAGACAAAGCTCTGAGAGCAGAATTACATCTGTGTGGGGATTCGATAAACTGACAACAGAAACATCTGCCAGCCTAAAAGAGTGCATCCTTTGTGTCTGAAGAAGTGAGTTTTTTTAATCTTTTTTTTAAAGTGTTGTGCCAGAAAGAATGTTCCAGTTTCAACGTTGACATGTTGATTGTTGCTCAGTAATATGAAGTGATTTTATTTTATCTTGGCCAGAAAATAATATTTTTAGTGTATCGTGTTGCTATATGCTGGAAATACTCCAGAGTTAATCAAACTAAGTAATCAAAAGATTCAGAATGTGGTTTTAAGCAGTTTATAAGCAGTGTTGTGCACCTCCAATCACAGCTGGAGTTAAAACAAAGTCTGAAATTTCATGATTACGGAGGCTGACAAGATGTAAGGAGATGAGGCGGTCTGCTCATGCGCTTTTTGTTATCTGAGAACCGAACCATAACTGAACCCCCCCAAGCCCTACTGATGAACTAGTACCATGTTAGCCTGGTTCAGTTGTGTCTGGTGCGGTCCGGTTCAGTTGTGTGTGCCCTTTACACTCAACAGTTCTCTAATTTACCGTGCTTAGAACAATCTCAGCACAGTTTCAAAAGGGTGTAAATGGGGCTTATGACTCTTGGCAGGCCAGGGAACATTTCAGGTCTCCCTCAGAGGAGCTGAAGCCTTCCCTCTTGGGAGAGGGAAATCTTGGAGTATCTGCTAAGAATTCTTTCCCCGTCAACGAGTATGAGTTTGAATGCTCAATGAAATTATTGAAACCAGATTAGCAACTAGCACAGCAGAATAGCCACAATCTTAATGTGATAATATAGAACACAAAGAATAAATCCTAGCAGTGTATTCTCATTATCAGTTCGTATGAAATCATACAAAAAGTTATGCACCCTAATTTCGTAGGTTTTGGACGTTTTTTTCGTCGTATTTCGTCGTATTTTTACGTCTTGCCTCCAGACAAGATATCCTTGCGCATGTTACGCACCATTCAATAACATAGAATTTAACATAGAATTAACCCTAACCGTGACCCTAACCCTAAGATACAAAACAGCAAGCAACATAGTTAGAGACATGAAGAAGTAATTATTGCACTGTTTTTCCCAGTTTTACATCCGTCCGTGGATCTGCTTTTTTTGTCTGTCTGCCTGCGCATGCGTACTGATCTGTATTTTCAAGGAAAAATGTCCAAAATGTACAAAATACTGTGCATAACTTTTCGTACGATTTCATACGAACTGATAATGAGAATATGTTGATCCTAGTGTTGTAGTCAAGACCACCCCAACCGAGACCAGGGAGTACAGAGACAAGGCCAAGACCTTTAAGGTCTCTGCCTCTAAATGTCTTGGCTTTGTCTTGGTCTCAGTACTCCTTGGTCTTGGTTGGTGTGGAAAAAATTCCAGGAAAGGAGAACAAAGCTCATAAAAGGAAGGTGAACATGTGTTTCTAAAAGGTTTTCTTTAAGAAATGTCCTACGATTAATTTTATACAGCTTCTTACAGCCCGAAATGGGCTGGAGGTTTAGTTGATTTTCAAGAAGTATTTTTAGTTTTTGCCAGCAGGGGTATGATTGCCTAACCTGACAACAGCCAGATGCATGTCTCGCTCCGCCTAGCTCCACTCACATACATCTGGGAACCCGCTCATTGAAAGTGATTTCCCCAACCGAATTTATGGTCTGTCCAATCAGGATGCAGGGCGGGTGTGTCCTGGAGTGGAGAAGCGACCGTGAGATTCCAACAACTATGGCGGCTCGCATTGAGGAAGCAAGCGTTAGCATTGATGCTGCTATTTCTTCTGTGTTGTCCAATCTATCTGATATTGTTTCATTAAAAGAACATCAGAGAACGGCTTTGAAGGCTTTTGTTGGTGGAAACGATGTTTTCGCCCTTCTCCCGACCGGATTTGGCAAGAGCTTGATCTACCAAATGGCTCCTCCTCTCACAGCGTCACGGGTTAGCTTCGGTGTGAGTGGTTGAAATAGCACGTCAATAAAGATGACAGACAAGTGGCTTATCCAATCATATGCAAGGAGTTTTGATAAGGCCCAGCCTTCAGTAAAGGCAATTCCTATGGCGGGTTCCCAGATGTATGTGAGTGGAGCTAGGCGGAGCGAGACATGCATCTGGCTGTTGTCAGGTTAATGATTGCCTTCACAGCAACAGGAAATAAAAAATTTTTGAGTTAGCTTGTTTGCCTACTTGTGGTGGTACTGCTAGTATGAATATTTACTTCAGTCACAGTTTTCAACTTGACACCAATGTTTTGTGTCTGCTTCTTTTTTACTTTTAATTCAATTTAGCTGATCAGAATCAGAATCAGAAATACTTTAATAATCCCAGAGGGAAATTGCTGATACAGCATCACTGATAGTTTTGTTTTCTTTATAAATTGTATTGGCAGATTTTATTCTCTCAGGACTTTAGTAGTCACAAGCCTATTGTTAAGCCTGAAGCCCCAGTCGCCTACAATTTGTTACTGCAACATGTTTCACAGGAGGGGTGATGGTGTGTTCAGGATTAGTATTTTGAAACTCCAACTTGGGTCTCAAATGACCTGCCTTCATTCAGCTGTTAGACGGTGACTTTAATACATGCCAAGATAATTGGGGTTTATTTCAATGATACAAATTTCAATGAAAGCAACTGTCAAAAGTTAAATTTGCCTCCTAAAGGTTTAAGGAACATTAAAAATATATTTCAATATACTAGACAAACAAATAAATAAAAATGTTGCTTTGTACATTGGGATAAATCATATTTCTGTTGTGTTTTTAATCTGCAGATTAATAAATAAAGAGCAGCCATTGTGATAAAGTAATCATAACTGTTTTGCAATGAAAAATAATCAACTAATAAGTCACCAGGAAAGCCGGCCTTTGAACGTGTTATAACCCAACGCAATAAAAGTTGCCATAAATTAACCCAGTCCAACATGTACAATCAAGCTTTTGAGCGTCATCCGACTCACCCGTGGCTGTGGATGATGGAGTGGTGACCAGCGGATGAATGCTGGGGTGAATCGACCACTGTGGGGTGGAGACAGGACCCTATTGTTTGCAGCTGATCATAACAATAGGGCCTCTGTCAGAGGGGATCATTTGTTTTCTTGGCTAGTTGGCCTGCTAATAGTGCTACTTATGCTTTGTGGATGGCAGGAGCCAGGTCACAAACAAATGGCCCAATAAACACACAGGCAGAGAAAGGAGTCCACTGCTGTGGTCATGTGTTGAAGGATAGTATTCATGTACTTGAAATTGCAATGGTAGGATAAGAGGCATGCAGCATGAATCATATCAAAGAAATCACTAAATCCTTTGAAAAGGTGAGGGATATGAATTTACAGTGGGAATACTAGAGGTGCGGGCAGATCCCTATAGTGAGTGAATAAGTCCAACATTTTTCCAGGTCAGCTTAAACGCTCCGGGCTAAACTCGCCGTGCTGTTACTGTTTTCTACTTCCCTTTTTCCCCTCCCTCTCATTCTCTCTCTCCCCCCTCTGCCTAGAGGCATAGTTGAGCGGCAACAGGATTCAGTCGTTCCCACGGAGACGGGAGAGACGATGCTGCCATGGCAACGATAGATCGCTTGCTTGAACGGAGAGCCACTCCATCTCTCTGGCTCTCCTTATCCACTTCTGTCTTCCAAGAACCTGAGCTCTCCCTATTTTCTGTCTTTTATGGAAATCAGAGCACTCTACTGTTATTTGATCTCACGTCTAGGTTTTCATGTAATCCTCATTTGCGTTACTTGGTTCATTGTCTTTTCTGACCATGTGTTTTCCACACCAAAAAAGCATACGTACTGTGCTGCCTTTCAGGCTGCTGTAATTAAAAGGGTCACTCAATAACCACTCTCCCACAAAGAAGGCCAGGTTCTCACTCCACAAATTCTGTCTTGTACATTCAGAGTCGCTCAGAAGAGCAACGCATTTGAATTAAATACACAAGCTCAATTACAGTCTCTCAATTAATCCACTTGTCCAAGGTAAAGGTGCCAAGAAAGGTTAATCATGAAAAAACAAGGTTTTACAAGCTGAAACATTAGTTTTGGAGCTGGATACGATTTTGGATACTAACTTCACAACAAAGTACAGTTTTATGACTTCATTCTTAGCTTATAAATCCATGCATGCTGAATAAGAATGTTTTTGTTAAAGCTAGGGAATTGATAGGTAAATACATAGTTTTGGTGTGATGCTATTTAAGAGTAATCCTGTCCATTAGAGACTGTGCAACTAAATTATGGCGATTAATTGCATTTTGCCATTTTTCTATTACAGTAAATGTGCTAATGACATAATTAATATTGTGGCAAGGTACATAACTGAGGGTCAAGGCGGGATTTGATGCAAAGACTCCCGGGCGAAAATCATGCATGCAGACCCGAGAGCCAAAGGGATAAGTCGCCAGGGTGCAAGGTCAGTTAGACACACTGTGGCAGGACCACACGGTAGCAATAAAAAACTAAGCAAAAACATACAGTTTGTATTATTGTGACAAAGAGCATTTTCCTTCCTTCCCTTAATATAAAGTGCAACTTTGCAGCTTTTGTTGGTTTATCCAACCAGGTAGATCTAACATTAACAACATTTAGAATGTGTAACTGCTATGAAACCAGCAACTTTATCCTATCCTCATTCAACTATGTCTAAAATGGGGTAAAATACTATGTTCTAAAAATAACACTTTATTGCCCAGGCTGAATTCTGCATGGTTAACAAAAAGACAGTGATGTAACACTAGAAAGACTTTCTGAATTTAAAACATGCTTGCATGGCAACAGTGACACATGTCTCTCCCACACACACACACACACACACACACACACACACACACACACACACACACACACACACACACACACACACACACACACACACACACACACACACACACACACACACACACACACACACACACACACATGCACTTTATCTGCATGTCAACTTCCACTGGTAATATTCTCTGGCTTTAGAATTCACATATTGGGTTTTACACTTTTTCATATTTTTCTATCCAGTACTGCAATGGTCCTGCAATTTCAACAACTTATAAAACAAATGTTCGGCATCCACCGCCAATTGGGCGCCAGATGTCCAGTCATTTAGACAACAAGACTGTTTACATTTAACAGTGTCATTTTTGCATCAATAGTTTGAGCACATTTTTTTCCTGTAATTAACCATCCATATATACTGATGATAAAGCTTTTGACTTTGAATAGTTATAAGATGATCAAGGATATGCTTTTCTACAGGCTCTACAGCGTATAGTAGTACATCCTATATTTCAAGCAAACATTAACCAGCGTAACGTGACAGAGAAAATAAGATAATATTCCAGTGCATATTAAATATAACAAAGTTGTCAGGCAGTGATTGATTGCCCTGTATTAAACTCCTATCTGCAGAAACATATTAAGTGATAGTTGTTACTGTTAGAGCACATGTTAGGAAATCCAGAGTGTTGCTTGTCTTGTTGCAAGGAGGGAAAGGGGGCTTTTAATCAAAATCCTTTTTTTGCTCTTACAAGTGCCAAAATAGTTGTAAATGGCTGCAGTGCAAAGAGGAAAGCAGCTGCCAAAAACACTGGTTTCCATTGAGGCTCTCTTCTTTCTCTTTGCACCTCTAGTCGCCACTCTGTAAAGATAGTGAAGTTTGTGGATGACATCACCCTTGCTTGGCTCATTTCTTGGGAGGATGAGTATGCCTGCAGATGGGAGGTTTAACATCGGGAAAATTGGTACAGAGAGAACAATTTGGAGCTCAATGCTCTAAAAAAACAAGGAGATGGATGTAGACTTTGGAAAGAGTACAGCCTCACCCTCTCATCGTATTTGTGACTCCACAGCTGCCACTGTTGACTTCCCTCACCTCATAGGTACACCATCATAGTCCAGATTGCTCATCACCTCTATCACCAAGAAGGCACAGTAGATGAAATACTTCATGTGGCAGCTGAAGAAGTTTAGTGCCAGAGACAAAAATGGTGCATATCTATTCCACCATCACTGAATCCATTCGTAAATAAATAAATAAGAGGAGCAGACCTACAAAAGTTTACAAAAGCTTAGTCTATGGATGCTGATCCTCTAAGAATACCTTTAACTGACAAGAACATCCCTAGCTACATTATGAATAAGGCAAAATGTACTGAAGTTATATAGGCAGATGCATTTCAGATTTAGTTGGTGTTTTCATACAGATTTATATGGAACAATAGTAATGAAATCTTAAATGAAATGAAATATGCTGTGAAGGGAGCAAAACTGTAGAAAATTAGCACCTCATCCAAAAACCATGTCAAAGCCACTAACCTTTCCATGCACCTTTTTCTTCCTTTGGCATTCTTCTCCTTTGACTGTTTGAGCTGATATAACAAGTACATTTCTCAATAAAGACAATCAATCAATCAATCATCCACATCCAAAACCCTAGCCACAATTACAGGAGGTCATATAATTTTTCCATCATGAAATAAAAGAAAAACTTTTCTCTGGGTGATGTTTAGTTGCATGATGTTTATAAATCAATGATGACAATGGATGTTGTGAGCTATTAATATAAGGGTGGCAAACACTGAAAAAAAAGTATTGGGTATGTGGTGAACAGGTCTAATATCCCAAACTATCATGACTATATGAAAACTTGCTGTTTTTTAATGGGTCCTGTTTTAACAATATAGCTCTGGCAATAGAAGTCCCAGAGACAGGTGATAGCCCAACAGATTTGCTTTCACGTCAGACCATTTATGACTGATGCAGTAAGATTCTGCGTGATACTTCTATCTGGCACTTTATCTGTAATTATTTAGGGAGTAAAATAATATGCAATGGACATGGAGACAGAAAGTAAACGGAGAAAGAAAGAGGGTATAAGAAATAAGGGGAAAGAGCACATGAAAAGAGAGAACTAAAACAAACTGCAAAAACAGACAAAAGAGGGATATTCAGTAACTACTAGAAGTGTGCCTCCACAGCTGTATGAGATGAAAGGAACAGAAAACAGAGGAGAGAACAACAGCAAAAAAGAAGATGACAGACAACCAAAGTAAACATCAAGAAAAGCTTTAAGAGCAGCAGGTATCCCTTATATAACCATGTGTGTTGATGCCAAAACCAAATAATATTTAAGGTGGTATATATCTGCAGCTGCAGCTGCAGATATATACCACCATATATGTATTAATGTGGATCCGTAAACACCTGGAACCAAACTCCCATGGTATGTATACATGGGCAGGATTTATAACATTTTCAGAAGAAAAATATGCTTAGTAGCAGGTGTGGGCGGCCCCAGACTCACCCTACAGGGCCCTGGATTGATAACGAGGCGACGTGAGCGCCAGATACCCAAAGGCACCACTTGTGGATATTCTTTTTGTAAATGGTTGCATGCAAAAGTCATTTTTGACTGCTTATGCTGTCTATAGTAGACTGACGACAGGAACAACACTATGATAACACTTATAAAGCTGACAGAGAATATATTTCTTTTACCTCTTAGCTGCATTATTGTAAACTGTAATCTTTACTTTTAAAGGAGGTGTTGAAATGAAGCCACTTTAATGCTAGAAGTTGGATCAAACCATCTGTGAGATGGTGTAGATGGGAAGAGTAAAATTTTTTAGTTATTCATAATTGTTTTTACAACAACAATTTTAATGATATAGTTGGGGTTTTTTTGGCTAAAAAAAAGGTGCAGTAAGAGCTAACATAGACTTTGAACAGACTGCAGGAGGCTATCCTATTCGTTAGGTCCAAAAAATATTGGAGCAGAAACCTTTGCTCCCCCACTTTTAAAATGTATGGAAGCAGTTGCTTTGTTTACAGCATTGCTCTGGCAGCTATTTTGTATAAATTGTGAAAAGTGTTGACACTGTGTTTATATGTGCAAACTTTTCTAAATATCATGAGTGGAAACCAAAGTGGATATTACACTCTGGCCTGCTCTACAATCTGCAAAATTTCTTGCGATGCTTTCTTTGTGTGTTTTAAATAAGCTAATCTAACGAGAACACAGGGTTGTCAAAATCTGTCATTTTCAGGCACTGTGGCAAAGACACTCCACACAACAATTAATGGGTGAGCATGCTAGTCCATCACATGGCACCATCATATGTAAGGGCAGAAGAACATGGAGTTTAAAAATGTGCTAAAATATGTATTTTAAGTTTTCTAATAAAACCCAAGCACAAAAGGATAAATAAACAATTCATTAAGGATGGAAACCGCTAAGGACACCTTGTATTCATGAAGCATTCTGTAGTTAACAGTGACCTTCTATGTGCAACACCCAAAGGCAAACACCAACCCCCCCACAAAGGAAAAGAAAGAAAAAATATGGCCTTGGGAGTGACAATAAATTGGAACAAGTTAGTTTAATGGGAACGATTACTCCTCCATGATGCAGGGGGGAAGAAAATTCTCATAAATGCCATGATCTAAGCAGATTGCTTTGTCAAGAGATTTTTTTTTTTAGCAGCAGAATCTGAGAATAAAATAAATGCTATCTAGTTGCTAAAGGTGAATGTGATAAAAACCTCCGCAGTCATTACTAACTTTTTAGATTTAAAGATTTTTTGTTTCGTTTAGGTTCAATAAACATAAAGAACTAAAAATAATTCTGCAATTTTTTTGTACCCCTGTCAGATCAAGTATAATTCTCTGGGCTACTTAAGAAAACACCTGCTGACTGCAGATCAATATCTGAAGAACTGATTTGAAAAATTTGTCAACATTTCTATTGACTTTAAGGCTAAAGATATTCAGACGATGAAGCAGAAAAATCAGATGCAGTAACATAATTTACACCACATACTTTAGCCTGAAATCTAAACTGCTTCAGGCAAGACTGGAATTAGAAAACAGCATAAGCATTGACTAGAGGGTATATCTCCCACACAGTGGTCAGTAGTAAAGCCTGTAGCCTTAATTAATTGGTGTTAAATGAGAAAACCGTTATAACTATAACATATAAAAACAAACAAACTTTGTTAAATATTTGATTTACATAATTTCCTCTAATTGTTCCTTTTCTTTCTGCATACTGTCATTACACTACCATATGTTGCAGCTAGTTTGTTGTTGTAGTTTCTACATGCACTGAAGCTAAAAACAACCCTGCTCATCTTCCATTGCCGACCTGCCTTTCTGACTTTCTCTCATGTTCATCAGGAGTCACCTGCATGCTGAGAGACCGAACACACGTGTCCAAGTGTGACGTGAAGATTCTTGAGCTCAACACTTATAAGGTCGTTGAAAGGAGTCTTCGTTGAAAATTGCACGTCAGTGGGAGTCTGGTCTTATTGATTATTTATATGGCTGTCAGGGACTCTCAGCGTCACACACAGCAGGGAGGTGGGTAAGGGGTGAGGGGTGGGGGGTGGGGGGGGGGGGCGTGTACGTGCAAGACTACATGGGCTTGAGACAGAAGAAAAGGAAAGAGAGAAATGGTGAGTGGCTAAATGAAAGTTTGAACTGGAATCTTCACCTTTTTTCACTTTCTTAAGATCACTAAGAGATTTGTGTACTGATAAGCCGTGTGGAGGCGACGTGTGATCTTCAGACATACTCAGTTGTTGGTTAAAAGATTGACCCTCTCCATCCTAAAGCCCTTAGTTGCCACCAAAAGCTAACTCTTCTCATGTGTGACATAGCTCAGACTCTGTAGGGTTTTTGTTTGTTTCTGTTTTCTTTACAGTTGCTGACCTGCCTCTGAGTCCCCAAACGCCTCTATGGATTTTTCTATTTCACATAAACAGCCTCTGATGGTGTCCTGCTGGAAAAAATATACAAGAGCAAAATGATTTACTGACGTAATGTGGAGCTCAGTTAATACAGTGTGGGGGGTTCACACACATAGAATCTTTACAGGAACATGAACTGAATTTAATCTGAATTTAACCTTGCAATCTAGTAGCTTGGCTTTATTTGCTTTGATAAGATTGTTCTGAAAAAGTTTAAAAAACAATCCACTGGACTTTGTTTCCAAGGTTTGAAGACGTTTCGCTTCCCATCCAGGACGAGCGGGTCGTCAGGTTCAATCTGCATGTTTCCAAGCAATACAAGGCCCTGTTTTTGGTCCGCTATGTAAAGCGTCAAACTCAATGCGAATCCAGACATTTTGAATTAAGAAAGCTTCCTGGATGGGAAGCGAAACGTCTTCAAACCTTGGAAACAAAGTCCATGGATTGTTTTTTAAACTTTTTCAGAATGACTATGACCTGTATGACTGAGAATCTTTACCAGCATTTGATAAGTTTGAAAAAACTTGTTTTAACACAATTCTTTAAGCAAGAAGATACACCTCAATATGTCACCTGTGGTATAAGTTCATGAGGATACTGATCCTACTTAAATATTCCCTCATTTTTTGGAGCAGCAGAACCCCCGCATGCATGCAAGAGCAGAGGGAGTCCCCTGTGAAAGCTCTCTGCAGCCGACCAGGCTATCAGGGATTTTCCCACTACTGTACGTAGCATTTGAGAGTGAATGCAAAACATTTTTTGGGGTTTTTGGTAAAAACTCAGAGTACCAGAAGTTAGAACAGATTTTTTATTTACTGGAAGTTTTTGACATGTTTAGCTCATGTGTTACGAACCTCAGAATCTTGGACCCAATATTCAGGCAGACAGATCTGGACGATTTTCAAACAGGCTTTATTTAAACAATTCAGGGAGTGACTGGTCGTCAGCAGGATTCTCTGCAGGGATAAAAAACACAGGTACGTGACTATGAATGTTGGGCTGATCACAACTGGAATCAAAAAGTCACTGACCTTGTTAAGAGTACAGTCAGGGTAATGACGAGCTGACACCAGCCAAACGCAGAGGAGGCAACAGTGTCCGTAAGGAATTATGCAGAGCTGAAGTCGAATCAGAACCAGGTTTACAGACCAGAAGATCGGAGAGACAAAGAGGCACAGAAGGAGAACCCAAGCCGAGGTCAGTAGCGAAAGTCTAATTTTGGTAAACCAGCACAATCCAGGAAACCAGTCCAAAACAAAACTGACAGAGCAGACAAAGGCGAAGCAAAAACTTTCCAAAGACAGAAAACAGGCCAGAATCAGGACCACAGAACTATTACTTGATCACTAGAGTTACTCTCACCAAACACCTCAAATAATCTGGTGCCGATAGTAGGCAGACAAATAGCATAAATATCAGGAACCAGGTGGAAACGATAAACGTTATGGGCCGCCAGGCCAATTAGAAAGGTGAACAAGAGTAAATGAAACTGTAAAATGAAACTTGAAACGCCATCCCATCGCGTGAAGGAATCTCCCAAAATCACTCTGGTCTTGTTTCTTTCCTTTGAGGCCTTACTTTTATTCTCATGCATTTCGTAGACTCTTTTTCTCTTACGATCATCAGCCATTTTCAAAGAACCGCGGTGAGAAATGCTAGCTTTAAAGACTCACCACATAGAAGTGTGCATGCGCAGAAAAAGACAGCTAACTGTGGATGAGCACGTAGGACAGCCTTACGTAAACATATCTTAAGAATGATTGACAATTAGGAGGACTACTTAGTTTGATGATCCACCCGGAAGAAGAACATCCTCCACTATACCTTTAAGTTTGCAAGAAATGTGGAAGTAAGGCTCTGGAAGGATGTAAAGTTTTACTTTAATGCTCTTAATCCAGTCAGACCGAGCTTAAGCTGTTTTACAAAGTCAGTATAAAAAAAATTTGCCCACTTAAATAAACTTAGAAGCACTTAAGATCCTGTGGTATGTACTGTATGCCCTTTGGTGGCACTGGAACACTGCCACATAAACACATTTAAACTGTTAACAAAAACACCATGAGATGACAGATACCTCATGTGAGGTAAGAAAAGTAACAGGAATCAAAGAGACGCTTGTAGGTTACAGAGAGAAATAAACCTAACATTGTTTGTCATTTAGAGCAAAAAGTGGATCACGTAACAGAAACATGAAACCAGTGTTTTGACCATTTTTAACACAATGATAGGGTTAAATAAAGTTAAGCTTTTATGATGTCTTATGGGGATACAGCTCATCTCTTCTATGTTTTGACAGGGGATTTGTGTCTACATGTGCAAATGTGGTAGATGCTTGCAGCAAAAGGTGGACTAACAAATTATTGACTCAGGAGTTGAATGCCAATCAAAGATTTTTGTTGTTGCATTTGTTGATTTTACTACTTGCATAACATCATATGAGTGTTTCCAAGATTTTCAATGCTCAAGAGATGTTGGACGTTGGTGAAAAATGATAAGATATAAACGTTCAAAAGCAAACACCAACGAATGGAAATGTGTGCCTCCCACTGCATGTCAAATTGATTTATTTCCCTTCCACAGAATATGTGAGGCAATTTATCAACAGCCACCTTTCATTTGTATAATTAAAAAAAAATCTCATTCTCCAACTTCAGCACATTATTTTTATAAAACAGACACAATTCCCAATGCACAGTCGACACAGGTTCATGCTCCACCTGTTGAATGCATAGACATGTATTTAAACATACAAATCCATAAGGACAGAAATGCCAACACACAGGCGACGGCCCCCCTGCTGGGAGTCTAAATAAAACTCCACCGACCGTTACCGGATGTGCATCACTGGTTGTCATGGCCACTGAGGACTAGTCTTTGGGGTTGCCAAGGCAACAGCTTGGGGAACTCTTTGCCAACCCATCCCTCATCTCAGAGAAAATAGTGGACGAGTGACGATGAGTATGTCTGTGTTTTGTTTTTTTTCTCTTATTTTTGCAGCACGAGTGTGTCCGCGTGCTGCAGGAAAGGCTTCAGTTACTGCATGAAATGGATGCGTTAGTAATGACAGGTGAAGAAAACAAATAAGAAACTGATGCAAAATTGCTTTATTAAAACAGATGTTTAAATTTATGAAAATACTCTGACATATGTCTCGAGATTCCCTCATATAATTTTGTCAGAGTGTATGGGAGTGTGTGTGTGGTCCTGTCTTGCTATTAGAGGTAGGGCCATATTTGTTTTTGAGTGGGGACATTTTACTCGTTCTTGTGAGGTAATTTGCTAACCATTAGGTTTAGGACTAAAGTGTGAATTGAGTTCAGGTTAGGCATAGGGTGAGGTTTGCATTAGTAATGGTTACGTTTAGGGTTATGGCATAAAAAGTGTTGAAAATCACAGAAAATTATTGGAAATGTGTGTGTTTTACTGTATTTGTTAAACCGTGGGACCCATTTTCTGGAAAAATAGACCAACTGCTTCTTGTGGGGCCTGATGTCTGGAGAGAACCAAAGGTGTACGGTAAATTGAGTTTAGGTTGGGGTTAGGCTGATGTATGAACCAGTAATTGACATGACCGAGGGGATATTTTTGGCCCACATACGGAAGAAACAAGATTCGATGGAGGATTAAAGGTTTATTTGAGCAGCAAGGTGAGTTACAAGCACACTTGATTGTTTGCCAAGAGCAGTGGAGGTGAGACAGCGTCTGAGGATGAGAAGAAGTCAGCTGAATCCGAGGCGGTTTGATACTGAGAGGAGGAATGACGCTTACTTGAGATCTGTGGGAGTTCGTCTGGGGTGGACGGTGGCGTCCAAGAGGGATTCGGGGAAAGATAGCCAGATTAGGCTACCTTTTTCTGGACCCAGTGAGCAGTTGGAGGATTGCTGGTAGAGAGCAGGAAGGCAGGAGGATCAGATTTACTGCAGAGTTCTTTAACCTGGAGTGGAGCGGAAACAGAGATAGGAGTTAACTTGAGGAGATCAAGCAAAGGTTCGCTAGGTTCTTGCACAGGAAGATGCATGCGTTCAATGTAGAACAGCGACCATCTGCTAATAAGCAGATCAGGATCAAGTGGACCAGCTGCCAGCATACAGCTCCTCCTCCTGAGGCACTCCTGCAAAAATCAAACACTACTATCCCCCAGATCATGGTAGTAATGGTTAGGTTTAGGGTAAGGGTCATGGTTAGGCTGTAAAAATGGGTTAGAAATTAATGGATGGCAATTCATAGTCCCTGCAAAGAGAAAAACCTTTTACGTGTGTGTTTGTGTATACTTGCTTATACTGGTATACATAGGGTGACCAAACGTCCGTATTTCCCGGGACATATCCGTATTTCACGTCCTGTCCCGGGCGTCCCGGGTTTTTTTTAGAAAGTGAGGAAATGTCCTGATTTCACTGCGCACGACGCTGCTTGTGACGTAATCCCTGAGCCGCGTCAGTGCGGGCAGCCCTGTTCTTAATCAGAGGCTCTGTTCGAAAACCTGGGCTGCATCCTCCAAGGACGCGGTCTACCTAGACTGGATCCTTAGAAGTCCTTGAAAATAAGGAGGCCGGAAGAGTTTAGGCTGTGAATTCTAACAGGTCTACCCTTCGGCGGGTTTTACCGCTGTATGTTCACGGTTGCTAAGCAACAAGTTGACACACAACAAGTTGACACACAAAGCAGGAAAAGAATGAATCCCGAGGTTTTCAAAACTGTTTGTTTATTTATTTATTTAAAAAAAGTTAAAGTGAACAAAGACTACACTCACAAGAATCCAGAGTGGAATAAAGGTTCCAACCACCGGGAGCAGGAACAAATAAAATCAAATGTAATGATAGAAACCTTAGTCAGTTAAATAAAATGCTGCTGTCATTCTGCACATCTCTGATGTTGCTGCTATTTTCAAATATCCATTACTGTAAAAATGTCCATAGCTGCATATAGGTTATTTATTCTCCAGTTTTATATTGTTAAAACACTTTACAGAATTGTATTTTTTATATTTTAACTCTTCCCTATTATGTTATTCTTATACATTTTTCTAAGGTCCTCATTTGTGTGACCATTTTCAATAATCTTTCTGCTGCTGTAAATTTGCCCATTGTGGGACAATAAAGGGATTTTCTATTCTATAAAAGGGTTACAAATATATAAGTAAATCTAAACAATGTATCTACAAAATATATCTGCAAAATCTCTAATATTCAATGAAAAACAATTTCTTAGTTAAGCATATTGTGCAAAATAGCAATAAAAAAATAAAAATCCTATCAGATTTATAGTCCCCACCCTGCAGATTTATTAGAATCTGTCCTTAAATTCCAGCCAAACTCATTTACACAGTAACAGATATAAACCTTTAGATAAATCAAACATTACCGCCACATATCTGACTCTATAACCATTAAAACAACTATTTTCATTCATTTCAGACGGAACTATTCACAGAGTTGTATTATATTAAACTGAACTTCCAATTTTCACCACTGTTCTGCGCCAAGTAACATTTCCTCTGATCACGGAGCAAATCCCGATGATGAGACATTTGTTCTTTCAATCAACCCCCCCCCCCCTCCAAGGTGTCCTGGTTTTCCCAAATGAAAATATGGTCACCCTAGGTATACTGTCCTTATAAAGACCTGTAGGACTTCTGAGGACCAAAGCTAAATCCTTATGCACCAAACCGCTCTTTCTAGGTTAAAATTTCTTAAATCAAGCGTATTTACACTTAATTTGAGTAGGTTGATAAGTTGATTTGCCAATGGAATTAGTATTTTTTTTCTTTTAAAATAAGATAATTAGATAATATATACTTAAAATAAGATAATTCAATAGTTTTTTGTTGTTTCAAATGTAAGTTGTCTTGTTCCATTGGCAAAGTGTTGAACTTACCTCCTCAATTAAAGAACAAATGCACTTATTTTAAGAAAAAATTACTTAGATTAAAAATTGTTTGCAGTGTAGAGCTGTAGTCAAGATTGTGTTTACAAACAGTTAGGCTTTGGAATGTTCTGGCAATGGTTAAATATAGTTTGTTTAAAGTTTCAATGGAATTACTAAAATGAATAGAAGTCAGTAAACAACCCTAATATGGTCAGAATCCCAAACCGCTGTGTGTTTGTCATTGCATGAACTAGACTTAAGTCGTGGATCATGTAAGTTTGTAAGTATGAATGCAAGATCTCTTTGCCCATAAAACCCACCGACAGTCAAAGTGACATGAATTGGATGAGAAGAAGAAAAAAGGCAGGTCCCGGTTGCTATGATAATGCAATAAGCTTTAGCTCATCTCATTTGGATGTGATCGACATTAAATTCCACCTGCATGATCATCTATGTATAAATACAGTCGACAGATGGATCTGGCCGAGCGTAACGTCTTGAAATATCTGTAGTCTTCATCTCTGCTGCTGCGTTTCAATTCATCATCCTTCATCTCCTTCTCATATTTGTCTGTTTTTCTCCCTCCTTTTCTTTCTCCTGCCCTATTTTCATACACTAATCTAGTCCGTTCTGACTTCTTGTCTCACTCCAGTAATCTTGTCAGGACAGATGGCTCGCACAGACACACACATATAAAACACTTTCTCTCTGATACACAATCGCTGCACATTTTCCCTTTTGGTGACCCAGATCAGCCCGAAACACGTTGCAGCACTATTCCCACAGTCAGACCTCGCAGACCCCCCCAGTATGGACACATACATACACAGCTGCCATCTCATTAGTTGACCCGGTCATGCTTCTTGCTCAGCAATGGGCTGCTGGTGATCAACAGGTCAGCTGAGTAAAAGATCATTGAGCGTATTAATTTTGGTCCTCACATGGTTTTGGTCCTTATAATATTCCTACTAATCTTTTAGGACCTCATATACGGTAGTTAGTATATTGCAAAAAAAATTATATAATCTGTATTTTTATCCTTTTACATAGCCAACATATGGACGAATGAGCTCTGGTCATATGATACTAAAATAAAAAGAAAGCTAGTCAGGAACTGTTCATGCAAGAACCGTTCGTGCAAACAAATTAGTTCTTAACTCTTTCCTTCGAGTGATTTAGGAGAAAATGTTGCATTCAACATTTTTCTCCTATTTCTTATCTTCTCTCAGATATCAACAAACCCTCTATCCAATCTTTGTTTGAGACAAAGGTTCAAATTCTACAAACTATTGATTCAGAAATGCATTGAAAACGCTTTAGATTTATATTTTATTCATATTTGTATACACCTTTTTTGATACCAAGCATCATTTTCCTTGAACTTTAAACCGTGTTGGTCTGCCACAAAGAAAACAGATTCCCATAACACATTACGAATGTTTTTGGTTTATAACACCATACTGTAGAATTTAAACATTTGTTTGCATAGTTGAAAAAAAATCCTATGACATGTCAAATACACCTCAGGAAACAAGTTTTTGCAGCACCCAGCAAATAGGAATCTTGCTCTGTCTGTCTCTCTCTCACTCACATTTTTAGTATTCCTTAAAACCTGAAAGAATAAATAAACATCTCTACAAATCTGAACTCCCTAAAGGCAGGTCATTAAGTTTTTCTGCTGCTTTAGTTTCAGATTCAATTAACAAAACATTGAAAATATTTGAAGGCAACTGAAAAACAGGTTTGGAAAAGAGATGAAGTGTAAGACTTGAGGCTACACTATCCAGACAGGACCAATCAATCTCTGGTTCATTTGTGTGTCATCTGGTGCATTTCTAATGAACTAATCCATTTAGCATGCTCAGAAAAGAGATCACATGTACCGCCAGCAACAAACTCCACACACATGACTGTTGGCTGTCTGCGTTGCATTGATTACCTTTGCATTTGAGTGAAGGAAAAACAAACAGTCTATGTTGTAGCTGTATGCATGTATAATATATAAATCTTTTTTTAGTTTGTACGTTTAAAGTTTTGGTATGGGCTTGGATAGTGAAATATGCAAGTTTCAGAAAGTCTGCGAATCACCACAGACAGCTCGTTCGGTGACTGAGGGAATGTAGGGCAGGTGGCTCTGGTACTAGATGCAAGTACAGAGAAAACAGTGAGACTACTAAAGAAATATAAAGAAATGTTCTAACCAAACATGAGGCATAAAAGATAAATACAATCACCTCATTTAGTCTCTATTCACAAGGATCACTGTTCAAAAATTACTTGCAAAAGTACTTGACACATCATACTTAGCAGTACCACTTGTAATTTAAAGGGCCTATATTATGAAATATATATATATTTTTATGTTTTCTCTAACCATTACACAAGCTTGCCTCTTAACACCCACTTTCTCTAATCAGTGGTCGATGATGTGGAACAGAGGACTGTCATTTCTGTTAAAAAATAATATGAAGTGGCTCTTTTAGTAACTAATATTTAAATAATTTAAATATAATAATATTTATTTCATCCAAATGTCAGGCTAATTATGAGCTCTTTTAAAAGAACCAAAAAGAAGAAAATCCAAATGAGAAATGTTTTCATTCATTTAAGCGAGTTAATCAGGTTATGCAAAGCGCAAAGAAGTAATATGTATAATGTTTTGCGATCAGAAAAGTTGTACTGTATCATGTTAGCTAGTAATTGTGATGCTACATGAAACGCCGAGAGAGAAATAGGATTCAGAATTTCTATCTCACAATCTACTCTTCGATTCCAAGTTCTCCTTTTTTTGCTCTAAAAGGTTATCCTTCATTCAGAAATCCAAATCTTAATCCCTTTTATTTATTTGTTTGGGGCACCATGGCACCGCTCTGAACCTGCATCTCTGGTCAAAATGTTCAGCAGTTCAGTGTCCTAAATGATTTTCTTATATTTTTATTGTTGGTTTCAGTTTGAGAGATGAATGAACAAATGATACACATTCAGCTGATCGATCATGTTAGGCAAGTATTGCCTACGTCAGAACGGATTCAACTGATGTGTTTCCTTTTATACATATTTATCCTTAAAAAAAGTCTTCATCTATCTCAAAGTACAACTGTTTTGCAAAATTTGGAAGGTTCATTTGATTTTTGCCATTTCCATCAAGCAATCTAGATGCACAGTGCCAGAGTGGGTAGCAATGCTGCCTTGCAGTAAGAAGTTTTCCGGGTTACCAGCCCGGCCTTTCTGAATGGAGTTTCCATGTTCTCCCTGAGCATGCGTGGGTTCTCTTCGGGTACACCGGCTTCCTCCCCCAGTACAAAAACATGATTGTTTGGTTAATTGGCTTCTCTAAATTCTCCTTAGGTGTGAGTGTGTGCGTGAATGGTTGTTTGTCCTGTTTGTTTCTGTTTTTCTCTGCTATGGACCGGCGACCTGTCCAGGGTGGCCCCGCCTCTCGCCCACTGACAGCTAGAGATAGGCACCAGAACCGCTCACAACCCCAGCAGGGATAAACATGAAGAAAAATGGATGCATTAAGTAATTCTAATGTAATACTTCGAGAGGCGTCTGCTCTGCCGATAATGCAAGCGTAGAAGAAGAAATGTGCTGTTTACCTGTGCAAAGAAAGAAACAACGAAAGAAAAATTTCTGAGGACTTCAGTGTTGAGGAAGAGCATGAGTTCTTTGCCGAGCTGAATGCGCACTTTCATCTGGTTTGGTCTGCTGCGGTTTCCGTAGCGTCGTGAACGCGCTTTTAGGAAATCCTATACACTACTGTTTATGCTCTAAAAACATTCTAAATGACTTTGTTTCGAGTAAATTATGGACGCTGCCCACTCAGGACACTTGGAATACATTGGTCGAGCAGTATGGAGGAATATTGACACGTTTTTTGTGGACTTTTATGGACCTTTCTGTCTCGGGCGCCATAGACCTCCATTATTTGAATGTCAGCAGACAGCAAGAAGCCTCCCAGATCTCCAGATGCATTTGAGATATCAAAAAAGTACTCCAGAGTGTTGTTCAGCATGGGGGTGAGTAGAAAATGAAGGGTAATCATGTTTTGGGTATACTATTCCTTTAAGACTGTAGAAATTGTTAGGATAATTATCATTTAAGATATGTGTGTTTATTACACCCTGGTATGGGCTGCCTGTTGCGCGTCAGAACTGACGTTTTAATTTAATTAAGACAGTTCCTCTGTCTGGATATATACTCTTATTTCTGTACGTGGCAAAATTAACAGCATAATTTGGGAGTTTTCTGTCATATGATTTTTGTCAGCTGGAACAAAGACACATCTAAAAGTTGCAGCATACTAGACCTTAAAAATTGGGATTTCCCACCCCTGGTCTAAGCCGTGAAGTGTGTCTTGGCCGCAAGGGATTTTGGACTTTGTTCAGCCTTATTAAACAAGAACCTAATTGCCAGAGGTAATAATGATAAGGCGTGAAATAGGCAACACCCAGACAGGGATAGACAGCATTGCAGTAAAGGAACTGTCTTTCTACCGGGTTGGAAGAAAACAACTAATATCTTATGACAAATAAATATCCTAGTAGTGCCAAAGGCAATATCTTATCATGTCCATCAAAAGCATTATATAAGACCTATGAAAAAAATTATATGATTAAAGGCATTAATGCTTCAATCACTGACCTGAATATATCAGCTTAAAGTTGACCTAACCTGACACTAATATATTCAATACAGTTCATTCCTTTCACTTGCCTGCAAAGCTTCCTGATTATCCTCTTGGTCAGAGTCTCTTAACCCTGATCCTCAGGGCCTCCTGTCTTTTATGTTTCAGAGGTATCTCTACTCAAACACACCTGTTTCAAATGCATCAAATTGCATCATTTCCTCTGCAGCCATCAAATGCTCCTAAATCCTTTTAACCACCTTTTTATTTACGTCAGGTGTGTGGAGGGAGGGAAACATTTGTAACGTGTAGGACACTGGGCCCTGTAGACCAGAGTTAAGAAACCCTGCTCTTGGTAACGGCTGAGTTTCTGTAGAGTTTAGGTTTGGGTGTGACACTAAGGGCACTGAACCATTTTTTCCTCCATTTTGTAGTGTGAGGTGCCAAATCCAGCCAGATAATGAAATCAGCCTATACCCATAAGTGGTCAGCTGCAAGAGCCTTTACATAATCTATTGTTCTATAAGGTGGAACAGCTGATTTTAGATAGGAAAAAAAAATTTGGATCAACCCTGACAGATGCCATCAACCCCTTAAATTATAACTGTAAACTCCACACTAGACCAATGAAAACCTTTTTCTGTATGTTGACGTTTCCTGTTGATACTGGGACGTTGATTTCCAAATGAAATGTAAATTCTGTTGAACTTCGGATCAATGGGTAACAGTCTTATCCTCTTCCCTTTTCTTTAGGTAAGACAAATGTGATGTCAGCTCTGGTCTAGAAGGGGCTTTGAACACGAAATGTGACAGCGTTAGGGCATTTCCTAGATACATCTCTGTGTGGTCGCTAATCTAAGGGCTCATAATGCTTTTTTCAAGTACAAGTCGTGAGGAACATAAGCAGGTGTGCGGGTTGTTGTCCCATTTTGGTCAGCTCCAGGGGCGGAGTGTTCAGCACAAACTACAAATGACACAAGGAAAAGAAAACAGCCTCTTCATGCAGTCGAAGAATGATAGTCATTTCATTTCAGGATATATTCTTCCAACTGTTGATAGTGGTAATATTAATGAGCTAAATCACAATATGTCTCTAGATGTTTACATTTGCGAACCATCGCCAGACCTCAAAGACATATCAAGCAATTACCAAGCTTAATCCATTATGCCTGATGAACCAAAGTCTTCTCAAAGCTAAGGTAATCTCTCTTTCTTTAACATAATTTTGAACAAAAAAAAGCTGAGTATTTTTTCTTTCAAAGTTAAAGCACTTCCCTTGTTTAAACTTTGAGTAAGAGTAAATGTTCATTTTTAGAAGCCTGAGCAGCCAGACTGACTTATGCACATGGTATTTGAGTCTGGAACGGTGCAGGTATACAAGGCATATAAGGGCCCTATAGAGCCCAGTTTTAAAGGGCTAACAGAGTGAGTGGAAACAGTTGAGAATCAATGAGGAAACAATAGATGTCATGTAAAAATAAAGGGCATCATTAAAGCATTGCCCCTACCTGCTGCTGCATGAAAGCATTGCTGCATTAACTCTGGCGCTAAGATTAAACTCCAGCTTCCCGCGCTGATTGGTGTGGTCTGTTTTCAGGCTTTACAAGGCTGAGTCAGTGTGGCTGGCCAGGTTATATTTTCAGAGCAATCAATATAGAACATATGTCCAACTGAACCAAAAAGGTATATCATTTCATAAGGTAGAGGCATATGTCTTAGTAAAAAGAACAGTGAATAAAAAAAATAAAAAAAATGGGAGTAAAGTTCTAAAATCCCAGTACCTTCCTCTATTTAAATTAGGAAATACAAACTTCCCTTTGAACAACTACAACCAGCCCTTTGAAAGAATTAATAATACCGATATGGTCCGGATATAAAAATCTGTTTGACATCTCTGATATATTGGGTGAAGCTTAAAAATGGGATGAAACGTTTACTTGAAAGTAGACTCCCGTTATTAATTACCATCAATACTACTGTTGAAGCATTAGGGGTGTAAATCACACCCATCATGGCGATTCGATTCAGTGTCATTTCCAACGATTCGATTATTTTCGATACTCAAGAATACTCCACGATACGATTCGATTCCATAAATTGTTAAATTTTTTTTTTGTTTTTTACACCTTACAGGCTAAACAATGTTTCAAATTTGAAATAAATCAATGAAAGCTGTAATATCGTTGCGCATTTTTTTTGAGAAACAACAGCAAATAACAGAAGTAGAAAAGTTGTACTCCACCTATTCCTATTAAAACCTCATTCACTGAAAAATAATAATGCCCCTGCGTTATAGATTCTGAAAGGCCTTTCATCAGAAAATACTGCACAAAATCAGTGCAATGCAATACCTCGGCTCCAGACGTCCCCGCCCCCTCTACAGACGCTCCGCTGCACCTCTCTTTGTTTTGCTTTTATGACCGAAATTGTGGGAAACAACTCGTGAAGTTTGACCTGCTAGAAGAGCGAGTTTCACGAGAACGCTGGGACCCTTTTTGGACCTGGATCTCCACTCTTTTTGGCCGTCATGTCCCTCCGTCGTCGGACTAAACTCGGCCGTATCTAGACCCACAGTGTGTAGCACAGACCACGCTTCAATATTGAGCATAAATCAAAAATGTCAGTGTCAAGCTTACTGCAATGCACTGCTGTAAGAGAATAACCAGGAAACGAGGTAGGAGGGCAAAATAGGTTTAGCGCCACCACAGCACGGGAGGGAGAATTACGCCCAGGAGCAAATGGATAAATATAGACCGGAGAAAAAAAAAACATGAATCGATACTCTTGTGGACGTTTCGATGCATGGGATCTTTGGCTGTTGGAACGATGCATCGATACAAAACGATTATTATTTACACCCCTAGGAAGCATGTTTTTCCTCGTCCTAATTGGGGTGAAATGAAGGCTGGGAGTGATAAAAGAAAAGTGTTTACAGTTTTCTCATCCTCCTTTGTGCCGTGAACATACAGGTGAAGACACCTGTTCTGAGTGTTCTGAGTATCAAGCTAATGAAAAACGCATGTCCTTGATGAACTGAGGGTGTTTTGCTTCAATGTTCGAGTGTGAGAAAGTTTTTTATGCAGGGGTGGGATGGTCCTAAAGGAGAGTGTGTTGAAATTTATACAGTTTAGATGTGTGTGCTGGGCTTGCCCCAGTCAGAGCTTTTCTCTCCGTCTAAGGAAGTGAAATAAATTTGGACTTTTTCTTGCAAGAAATGCCTCTATCAGATATTCAGATACAAGTGATAAAAAAATAAAGCTTTTTTTTTTTTAAAGAAAAACACCTTTCCCATTTTTTTGCCCTTTCCAAAGCCGAAAATGTGATGTTAATCTCTGAGACTGGCTAGCCATCATGTCGGATATACACACTGGAAGGGATAGCAACAAAATACTTATGAATCTTCATCAAATGAGCTTCACTGTATCACAAACAGAATCCAGTGGATCAACATGTCCGGATACTGTTGCTCCATATAATCGAGCCTGACGTAACATTGGACAAGGAAAAATTATAGGCCTTTTAAGGCAAAACAACAATGTGGTGCATTTTTACCTCCAGCTAATGAGTGTGGTTCAGGATAAACAAAATCCAGTTTCATTCTCTTTTTCATGTGCGGATTCCACATAAATCATTTCACAAAATATAACATTTAGAGATTATCCATCCATCCATCCATTATCTGACACGCTTGTCCCGAGTGGGGTCGCGAGGGGTCCTTGTGTCTATCTCCAGCAGTCAATGGGCGAGAGGCGGGGTACACCCTGGACAGGTCTACAGTCCATTGCAGAGCAAAACAACCATTCACACACACCTAAGGAACATTTAGAGAAGCCAATTAACCTAACAGTCATGTTTTTGGACTGTTGGAGGAAGCCGGAGTACCCGGAGAGAACCCACGCATGCTCAGGGAGAACATGCAAACTCAATGCAGAAAGACCCTGGGCTGGGACCCAGAAAATTTTTGCTGCAAGGCAGCAGTGTTACCCACTGTTCCACTGAGCAGCACATATTTAGAGAATAGGAATGCAAAAATAAAAATGTGTCTAAATAAGTAAAAGTAGCATTTTAATAGTGTAACTAATGTAACAAAATACAAACAAAAATCTTGGTTAAATAAAAGACTCAGCAGAGTACAGATATGCAAAACACTACTTAAGTACTGAAACAAATTAAACGTACTAAAATACTACACTGTGCTTCATAGTAAAGGAGTCTCTGGAGTCCAGTGCAGCAGCTGGACATTGCACAACAACTACATTCCCCAACATGCTGTGGGGACCCTGGGATGTGAAGATAACCATACAAATTAAAAGAGTAATCTTCCAAAAAATAAAATAAAAATACTAATTAACAATAAACCTATATACAATCTCCAAGCTGGTTCAGCTAAATATGTGGTATGAATACAGGAAGGGAAAAGGCTGATGATAGAGGATGCAGAGGATGCTTTTCCACACCACTTAGTTCAGTCCCATTGGTCCATGATGGTGCCCCTTCCCCCATACAGATCCCACCTTACAGACTGTTCCTTGATGTCTCTCATCTCAAGCACATGTCTACAAACATGAAACCAAATTCAGAGGCTCTTCATCATGCAGGCAAAAGTCAGATATCGTCAGAACAGTGCAGAAAGACTATTTTTTTCTCTTTAATCTGATGAACAATATGGAGGGGTGGAATATAAAGGGGGGTGTGATTGTTTTTGGGAAGATGGATGCTGTTGAGGATGGAAGAAAAAGGAGGAGAAATGGGAGTATAGACAGGCAGCAACAGAGAGAGAAGTGGGGGGTGAGTTCATATTGAGGAAGGG
The DNA here is from genome assembly GCF_016077235.1 of Cyprinodon tularosa. NCBI lineage: Eukaryota > Metazoa > Chordata > Actinopteri > Cyprinodontiformes > Cyprinodontidae > Cyprinodon > Cyprinodon tularosa. Next base: position 44,572 of record NW_024039158.1, read on the forward strand.
TTGGTGGTGGCGGATGGTGGGAGACTGGGCTACATGACGTTTGTTTCCATGGTGATGGTTGCTCTGTCTCCCACATGTAGGGAGATGGTGTTTTAACATGTGTGTGTGTGTGTGTGTGTAATGGTATTTTTGTCCTTTAGAAAAAAGATAAAATAAAAATGTTTGTTTGGTGGTAATATTTATTTACTAAAATACCAAATCAAAAGCAATGAACTGTGCCAATTTAAGCCCTGAAATGCACCTACTTTTCCAGTCAAAACAGATTTTAGAATCTAGATGCTACACAAGAAGACTGATAAAAAAAATGTCTTATGTTTCCAGTTTATTGTTCATTTAATGGATTATTTACTGATTATCAATTTAAACTGAGAATAACACCGCATGCATGTTTGGGAAGCAATACTACAACTATAACTGCTGGATTCAGATAGATTATTTTCTTTTCTTTTCTTAAAAATATCAAAATGATTAAATCTTTTGGTGCAACTGCAGCTGCTAGTGCCAAACAAACACTAATTCCAACCAGCGTGCTCTGGGCTGCAGAAATGCCAGATCAATTACAGTGAGCCAGTCTGTTTTTCCACCTGTGTTTCTGCCATCAAGCTTTTCAATCCCTGATTATTGTAATTACAGCTTAAATTTGGACTGATGGGCTTAAACCTTAGAATTTAGCTTGGAAAGGCTCATTTAAAATAAACATATAAGACCAAGAGCTTGGATGGGGATGTAATTTGAGTGGGGACAAGTGAGAAGGTCTTGATGCTTCTGCATGTGTGTGTTTTATTAGAGATGTGACAATGCATGTGTCAGAGAAACAGGCTGATATCTACGTGGGGCGTGACCAGCATGGCAAAAAGATCCTGTTGCGATCCACCAAACTGGAGGAAGGCAAGGTGGAGGAGGAGGAGGCAGCAGGGAAATTGGCCTGGGAATTCTGCTTAAACTTTAAGGCAATATCGCCATCTGCTGTCTGTGACAAAATCAGACCCTTAGAAAAAGAATCACAGAATACACCCTAAAATATCTGATTGTCACCATTTTAATCTGCACTTTGTTTCCAGATTTTCACACAGACGATTCAGGCAGAAAACATGAAACCTGAGCATCCAGCAGCAGCAGCATGAGTCACCAAGCCGTCTGGCAAATTCACTTGCCAGTGATGAGGGTGTTAATTCAGGCTATAGACACATCCGTCTTCCTCCATTAACGACACACACCCTCAGCGTTTCCCCCAATTTTAATGATATTATCTCTATCATTTGCAATTCAGCACAGTCTGAAACAAGAATTTTGTACGGTAATGTAACTAAAATAAATTCATTATGGCTTGCCTGCAGAATTTTAAGTAGCTAAGGGACATGGGAGGAATACTGCTGGTTCTCATAAAACCAGCCAGGCCTGGCAACTGTTAAAACACCAGAAGAGTTCAATCTGAAAAACTAATACGAAGTGAAAAGACAATTAGGACAAATTTATTGATACAGTTACTCTGTCTTTGGCGCTCAGACCTCGGCAGGAAACATAGCGCTTAATTTTGATAGATATGCACTACCAGTTTCAGAGGCCTGAAACTGGTAGTGGAGAGGAGATAGATGAAGTTGGTCAGTACGTAGACTGCTAGTTAGCCAGACGGTATGCTGAGCTTTATAGGGAGATCCAGTGGATCACGTGAGCTGACACTAGAGCTTCACTCAGGGACCTGGAAGATGGAAGTCAGGTTGAGAGAACCTGTCCATGATGAGCAAGCATGGAGCAACAGTGGAGAGGAAAAACTCCCTGTGTAGAAGAAACCTCTTGCAGAACCAGGCTCAACATGGCGGTCTTCTGCCGGACCGGTTAAGATGAGACAGGGAACGCAGTAAGAGTCCGGGAAGAATGACACTCTGATGAAGCTTTAGCTACGAAGGTGGAGGAGGGGCTGGAGGTGGGTTGAATTGGTGTCATCTGAATGAAGTCACAGCGTATCCACAGCCTGTGCACTAGGTGGCAGACAGTGCGGATCAAAGATGAACTTTGGATGCCGATTGACTTTCGTGGAAGCGTGGTTCAAAGCTTATTGGCTGTGTCACAGGTGGATATAAGAGAGCAATCAGTTTGTTCAGTTGAACTTCTGCCTTGGCTCCATTTTAAACTGCAGGACCAGAAAAGTTGAAAATGATGATATGGCAAAAATAACTAACTAACTAACTAACTAACTAACTAACTAACTAACTAACTAACTAACTAACTAACTAACTAACTAACTAACTAACTAACTAACTAACAGGACTAACCATATGCAAGATAATATGTTTAATGTTCATGTTTGTTGGTTTTATTTATGTATAAGATATGTGTGTTTAATGTTTTCTTATATACACTCCTTGAATTACTGGAGGTTTAAACAATAAAACGAATACAGAAAAATTGTTGGATGGTTTTCTTATAATTTTTACTTGCTGTGCAGCCAAAACCTTTAGTCTTACTATTGATTCAGATATTAAACTTTAAAGCTCTCTTGATATCAATGGATAAACAGGGCTTCATTTGAAGTGAAGGCCTGTTTTGCTTTGTCTGTCTGACATGATGTAGTTGTGGTTTTGGAGTCAAATGCAAAGCAACAGATAGTCTTTGAACAAATTTTACAATATCAGAAGGAGCACACAGAGCCAGAAATGAACAAAACAGGAATCTAAGGAGCAACAGAAAGCAGGGATAGAGGAGAAAATTAATCGGAAGGTATCAGGTAACAGGAGGAACCAGCAAGGAGTGGGGGCAAGAGAGGAGTTTAAAAATATTAATGGACTGTGGTGGTTGGTTATTTGTTTAGAGGTGTGAGAGGGGAATACACTGCAAAAAAAATAAAATAAAATAGGTCATTAAAAAATTAATAAATAGGTAAAATAGGTCAGGTCTAAATAAATATATATACAAATATATATATTTTTTTTAATAAGTGCATTTTTCTTAAATTGAGGAGGCAAGTGAGACACTCTGCCAATGGTAAAATACATTTTCCATTTAGAATAAGAAAAAAAACATTTGCATTGTCTTATTTCAAATGCATATTATCTAATTATCTTATTTTTAGAGTAAAAATATTCATTTCATTGGCAAATCATCTTATTTATCTACTCAAATTAAGGGTGAACAGGCTTAGATTTTTATTTATTTATAGGTCATTTTTGCAGTGTAAGGAACAAAAGGAGGCTGTGTTTTTTGGTGAAGATCAAACATAAATAAGTTTAATACATAATATCAGAAGAACAGCTCTGATGAAGAAGGGATCAAATTCCATAGATCTCCACAAGAGGGAGCATTACACAAATTAAAGTTGCACCTTCTTTCCCAGAGAGTCTGTGTCCATCTGTTTAGTTTCATTCAGCCTTGAGACAGCCTTAGAGGCAATTTGATGAGTGACCCTTAAAGTTCAAAGGTCAAACACTGTAACTCTACATATGTTTCTGCTGAGGTATGAATATTAAAGTCCTCTGCTGTTGATACAATGCATTAAAGGTAATTAGGAATGCAGTGCACATGATTTACAAAAAAGATCTGTTTGTCAGGGGTTGAATCACGATGGGAATACGAGCAAATAAGAATTTTGCAGAGTCCTTTTTTAATGTTGTTTCAAGAGACAGCTGAATTCAGGTCAGGCAATATACTTTAATTTCCAGCCCCCCTTTAAAGACAAAACATTTGGGAAAAAATTCTTTGCACCTAGGTGATAATAATAATTTATCCTAGTGCATTAGAGGGTTCTGCACCTGTCTGTTTCCCTTAGTTTGCTTATATTATGGTCTAAACAACCCTGGAGCGGAAGGTCACACGCCTCATTTCACCACCATTTTCACACAACAAATGAGACGGGAGAGTTGATTTTTGCATAATTACTTGAAGATTTGCCGAAGCCATGATCAGGAGCCGTGGCCAAGGCAAAAACAAATGAAATTAGGTTGAAGGAAGGCCTTTGGAAAACCACATGCTCTGCGGTCCTCAGTTCAACTTAGAAATCAGTTCAAGAAGAAAAAAGGAAAAAGAATCACCCGGAACACAAAATAAGTGAGTCATGAGTGAAGACTTTTTTCACTTACAAAAAGAAAAAAAATTAAAAAAGAAAAAGTTTGGAAAGTTCGGTATTCATTCTTTCCCTGCTTTGTGTGTCAACTATCACGGTTGCTAGGCGACAGAACGTACTGGGGTAAAAGCCGCTGAAGGGTAGACCTGATTCCCAAACAGCATCATTGCAGAATTGCATGATACCAACATTAAAGCAGGGTGGTGGTAGTGTGATGCTCTGATCAGCTTGTCTATGAATTCCTATTTCTACAAGATCTGGAAGTAATGCAGTCATCAGTTTGAAGCAAAAATACAAAGTCAATTTAAGTCACAGTATGCGGCAGGAGAATAATCCAAATACCTTTACCTTTAAATATTTAAATGCTGAGATACTTTGGGGTTAACTTAAAGAGGTCATACATGCTCAAAAACACTGTAATGCAGCTAAATTAAAACAATTATGCAAAAAAAAAGTGGGCTAACTTTCATCCATAGGTATATAAAAGATTCATTTCAAGGTTTCTCAAACAACTACTGGCAGTGTTTGCATCTGGGCAAGCAGAAGTCATGATGGACAATGAAAAGATGAAAAAACAATTGTTTGAGTGGGGAAATACTTCATATTCAATAATTTATCGTTTATCTTCAACAGCAAAGAACATGTTAGAATTTCATCCAGGTGTCACAGCTTTCTATTAGCTCCCTGTTCATACTCAATAAAATACATCTAATGATCGGTTCTATGTATTAACTTTCTATGACTACAATGTGAACTGGTACAAACATATTCAATGAAAATGAATGCAACCTCGGTACATTTATGTAAATTAATACAACAATCTGCTCTTTGATTATCTTGTTTTTCAAAGTTAAATGCTCAATTTACCACCTAGTTTTGCATCTGATGAGCTACAGCATCCAATACCAGGACGACTTTGCATAGCATCCGAGAAAAAAGAGGAAAGGAATGAAAGGAAGCTAACAAATGTCTCCCTAATGGTTGGAGGTTCTTCTAATCACAACCATCATCAAAGCAAGAGCAATGAGAACTGGAGCTTTTTCAATTCTAGGAAAGGTGTAATTAAATGTAAGCTGATTCTTATGTTTACTGATTGATCTGTGTATGTAGTTTTATTGTTTAAGCTTCAGAGGTAGAAAATCATTTGCACTCTCAATAAGATCTATCTGTTTTTAAAAGCTCATTACTATCTTTTGAAAGTACCGTAGTTTGCTGGAGTGCATTTTCTTGCTTTTTGCAGGATGAAGAACACACTACTGTTTGTCCTCACTTTCTCAGGTCAGTCTTTAAAGCTGCGTACTGATACATTTTAATTCACAGTAAATATTCTGAAGGTGACACATTTTTGTTTTGCATCAATACTTCAGAAAAGACAATTATCATAATGTTAATTTACATGTGAAATTAAAAAAAAATAATCAAAAACATTACAGTGTTATAGTTTTGGATTTTTTAGCTACTTTTCCAAAATTGTTTCAATCAGATCTTATATGCCTCATTTCATTTCAAAATATGGTTAGATACATTTGTTACAGGGGTACACAACTGCAGCAGTTTAATGCTGTTGTTTTTTCCATTATATTCATTTTTCTTTTTTTGATTCTTGGACTTTAAGTAATAGGCATCTTTCTCCCTGGAAACCACCACTGACCAATTGATTCCAGTCTTAAACCGAATATAACGAATATCGATTCCATGATCTTAGAGCTGATTTTTTTAATACAGTTTTTCTTCCTTATTTTTTGCATATACCGATCATGAATCATGAGCATACAGGAATGTTTTTTTGACGTAACAGACCTGACCTGGAGATATTTTGGTGTGTGTTTAAGGTACCTGTAAAAAAGTGACCTTTTAGGGGGGTTTGCTAGAATTATTCTTCGTCATTCATGTATGTGCTTGTTAAAATCCTGCAAACACATTAATGTGATATTTATATATATCATATATCATATATATATATACTTCACTCTCCTGCCGAACCCTCCCCACACACTGATTATCTTTAATTTTATCCACTTGCTCCTTCTGCTTAATATACGGTTTAGCCCAGCTATTGGAGCCTGATCATTGTTGTTTTTTGTTTGTTAACTTGAGTTTGAGTAAAGTCAGTTGTTCATCACCTTGCTCTTGGTGGCCAGTGGTTAGAAAGGGGTTATTTGTCTTGTCTTCTATTTCCTGATCGTGTTCTGGCTCATGCCCACTGAGCACTCTGTTCCTGTTATGGGTCGGCGGAGGGGAAGCTAGTTTGAAGTCCCGTAGTCCTGGCTCTTTGATGGAGCCAGTTTAAAGTTCAGCAGTTCTCTTGGTACCATGTCTTGTCTCTGTCTCTTTTCAACTACTGGGCCCACCTGTCTCCATCTGAGCATGTCTGTCTGAGCTCACTGCTGGACTTTTGGAACTCTTAACCTGCCTGAACAGTCCATGGATTCTTGGAACCACGGATCTTTCTGTTCCTGTTTGGATCGGACCCCTGACCTGGATCAGATTCCTGCCTGCTCTCTGGGGTTGCTGCGTCGGGGAAACTCTGGGCGGCTCTGCGTCGCTGCTTGTTTGGCAGTCCATTGGCTGGATCCTGCCTCCTTCGGAGAGGATGGACTGAAGTGTTAAACCAGAGTGCCTCCGCCTCCCCCCTGCAGCCGATGCAGAATGGAGATCCACAGCTCTCTGCTGTAAACATTTTAAACTTTCCCACTTTCTGTCTCGCCTGAATACAGGGTCCATCTGCCCTGTTCTTGACAATTTGTCCACTTTTTGATGTCTGTTTTATCAATGACCGTGGAGTGTTTCAAAGCTCGTCTTAAGACTCACTTTTATTCTCTGGTCCCCTATGGCTATTTTATTGTTTTCAACTGTTTTATTTGTATTTAATGTTTTATTTGCCTTGTTGCATCTGCAGCACTTTGGAAACATTTTGATGTTTAGATGTGCTATATAAATCAAGTGGTTTGGATTGGATTGAATGATAATGATGTCCCCCCATGATAACTTTCAAATTAGCCTTAGCAGATTCAGTGCTTTTGGAACAAAAGATGTGTGAACCTAACGTCCGGATTTTTTTTTTGTTTTTCTGATTGGTTCAAATCTTTCTCTTATCCATCAGGGGTTTATGTTCTATCTACAAACCTGTTCCGGGAGTACCACTATGTGAACATCCCAAAGACGTGGGCCAAAGCTCAGCAGTACTGTAGAGAGGTGTATGGTGATCTGGTCACCGTAGACAGAATTGAAGAAAGCAGCAGATTATTCACTGCCCTGCAGGAACCTGGAAAGTTTGCTTGGATCGGCCTTTATGATAAGATCACCGGTTGGAAGTGGACGATGGGAGAGGATGACTTTGACTTTGTCGGTGAAAACAGTTTCCCACCCTGGGAAAAAAATCAGCCTGACAATGCAAAAGGCAAGCAGAGCTGCATCGTCATGAACTATATTGGGGGTTGGCGAGATCAAGACTGTGACTCAAAGCGCAGATTCATCTGCTTTGATGTAAGATTAATCTTACCAAACCAAATACTTTATTCTCAACATTTCTGGGAATAAAACCATTAAATATCAAAATATGAAAAACAGGAAAATGTGTGAAAATTCTATTCTCACTATTTCCCTCTTTTTTTTTTACCATCAGAAAAAGCTGCTTCTAAATACATTCCAGTAAACATTCTAAAAACTTGGGAAGATGCTAAGAATTACTGTCGATCTGAACACACTGATCTTGTCAGAGTGTGGAACATGTCTCAGAACAACGAAATTCATCCCATGCTTGGAATTAACAATTGGATGGGCCTTTACAGAGATCTCTGGGCTAACTGGTCTGACCAAAGCCCAGTTACCTTCACAAACTGGGAGGTAGGCCAGCCTGACAACAGCGGCAGCACCAACATGACTTCCTGTACTGCAGTCAAAACGGACACAGGAAAATGGTGGGATGTTGACTGCAGTGAAGAGCACGAGTTTATTTGTCAGACTCTGATCCCACCAAGAAGGAGGATAAAGCTGAGCTTCCAGTCTGAGGCTGACTTGACTGACCCTCATATCCAGCAGCAGATTTTAGAGCAGGTACAGTACAAGCCTTAATGTCACTACAAATGCACTTTTCCTCTCTACCCTGAGACATTTAACACAAAAGTTCAGTTGACCTAAAGTTATATAGCAGTTTTTTAAAGAAAAGTTCTGTTGGAAAGTTTTGAGCAACAGCACCCTCTGTGAGGCTGGGGTCATCTCTGTGCAGAGCTCCTAACTGATTCCCCACTATAAGCTTGCTAATAAACCATACCTCATCATCAGCTAGCGGCTCAGTTGCTGCAAATGCACTCCCTCCATCTACCTCATTTTTCTTAAACCAGACCTTTTTGGCACTACTGGTTTCTATATGAACTTAAAATTGGGTTTAGTTAGAGAGGGGAAGACAAAACCCAACAGGGCAGAACCAGAACCTTTGATGGCTGTGTTAAGGACCAAGGCATGGACACTTTACTCCTGAACCACTGCCAAACCTCCCACAATTTCTTCTATTAATAATGTCCTTCAGCACTGCCAAATTTTCCCACAATTACCCACATTTGAATCCACTAACTTGTAGACATGCATGAATGTTACCACTTTGTCCACCTCAAGGAAAAAGTCATCAAACCTGTGTGCAAAATAAATCTGCTGGTCTGCCTAAATCTGCATACTGAACTATATTACGTACAAAGTTAATAAGAACTATGCTGTGAGAATACGCCTTTTTACACTGTCCTATCCTATTTCAGGCAGCTCCATTTTCAGCTATGACTTTGTAAACGATTTCATTCAATTTTGGTTTTATGTCTGCATCTCATTGTACCGCTGTAGTGCATGATCTAAGAACTATACCTCTAAAATACAGATAAACAAGGTGAAATCTTGTTTCTATATGCCAGACTCCTACAAACATGTCTGATTATGATGACAGACAGAAAATAAAACAGAAAGAATTTAAATACATCAATTTACCAAGCAAAATCATTATTATTCCATACAATTAAGTACTTTCAGTAGCCAATTTCATTATTTAATGATGACCTGAATCCCATTCTGCTGGTGCATGCACATATTAGCTAATTAGCTGTACAGGTTGTGCTTACAGTACAAATAGGGTAGTGACACAACCTGTGTCCGCTGCAAAAAACATCAAAACAGGATTTTAATAGAAATCTTCTCTTTGGACTGGATGTAGACAAAAAGGCCATACTGTATAAATATTGGACCCATTGACACATTTATTCTATCTGGTTATTTACACAGAATCCTGTATTATTTACATCAGAACTTGAGAAGTCCCTTTGTAGCAATGGCCTTCCCCTATGAAACATCCCACAGCAAGCAGAATTTGTTAATCTTTCCAAATCAAAGTGCCTCTATGACTGCTGAGTAGAGCTATTGAAAAAAAAAATCATTTAAACTGCTTTAGCATCTTAGGTCTGTTGTTACTGTTACAACTCTGTTTAAGCTTAAATTTTACTTTAAGTTATTGATTAAAGAGTCAAATTGATAAACCAAATTGTAATTAATAATAATAAAACCCAAATGAATAGCATTTTTTTCTCCATTCTTTCCTTTAGCTGCACTCTAAACTGGAGACGGATGGAATTCCAGACTTCAAACTCCGCTGGGTTGAGAAAGGTGGACAAGTTTTTCACAAGAAAAAATCCCAAAACACCTGAGGAAAGCTCACCCTTTTAAAAAGTGAAATTATTATTATTTTATTAAGTAAAAATTATATTCACTTCATAGATGAAATACACAAAGGTCACTATTCTCTTTCTCAATCTCTCTCGCTGCACACAAACACACACACACACACACACACACACACACACATATATATATATATATATATATATATATATATATATATATATATATATATATATATGTGTGTGTGTGTGTGTGTGTGTAAAAATAGTAGTTTTATATATATATATATATGTATATATAACTACTATTTTCACACCCCTCGTGGGGTGGTTTGTGTCATCCTCAAGCTCGGGTCCTCTACCAGAGGCCTGGGAGTTTGAGGGTTCTGCGCAGTATCTTAGCTGTTCCTAGGACTGCGCTCTTCTGGACAGAGACCTCTGATGTTTTACCTGGAATCTGCTGTAGACACTCTCCCAGTTTGGGGGTCACAGCCCCCAGTGCTCCAATTACCACTTCTTCTAGTCCATGTACGTCTTGTTCCAGTAGCCCATTTCTCATTCAGTTGCCCTGGTTCCCTAGCAACTGACAAGGACCTTGTAAACCCGGGCGACGTCCAAGTCGGTATGGCTCTTGTATTTGCGGTTTCACTCATGCCTGAGGCAGGCCACTAAGCACTAAGGACCATGCCCAAGGGTCCACCTTGATGTCCATGCCGGGAGTCGAACTCACGATCATATATGTATATAGTGTATGTGTGTAAATCTAGATTTAAACAACTAAAACTTTTTCTTCTGCTCAACTCTACTTTGAAGGTTGGAAAATTAGCACGCCGAAGTCTTGAATAGTTTAAAGCCTTGAATATTTTTAAGTACTTGTAGCACTCTTTATCTTAGCCTGCATGTCATCATAACTAGGGTTAATTTCTTTCTTGATTTTTTTTCTGCTTTACACATATTCTGTAAATTAGTTAACATGCTATAAACGCCATATTAAAAATTATACACCTGATATTAAAAAATTCTCTTTTCTTTTTTTTTTTTTTTTTTTTCTTGCATTTTTAAAGGTTTGTTGCTAATAAATGCAATAATAAATGTTCCTGTTTTTGGTCTAAGGACACGGTGGTGCCTCTTGAATTACTCTTTGTTGAGTGACACAAAATGTTTGAGTAGTGTTTGGTAAACTAATTGAAAATTTATCTGATAAACAAAATATTCCTTATCATATCGTGTCACCATTTTTAATTCATTTCTTAAATTTCTTATGATTTATTTTTCTGGGTATCAGTGGTCAGTCTGAGTGACGTAATGGTTAACTGGTCAGAGAGCAAAGCCTTCAATGCTTAAGATTCCTTATAATTTAAAAGGATTGTGGACGTCGTCTGTGTTCATCTATTTAATCCCACTTTTCACTTTTGAGGTTGAGAAAAGTCAAACAGTGTAACACTCCATGTCTCCTGCCTAAGGTATGAATATTGAACTCTTGTGTTGTTCATACAAATAATAATAGGTAATGGGGCATGACATGCATGTTAATGACTAAAGATCAGTTTTACCTGGGTTTGGTATTATAGGAATACAGGTAGAGAGAGAGAAAGAAGGATTTTGGGGAGTACTTTTCCTTTAAAGTTGTTTGGAGGAATGACTGAAGTCAAGTCAAGTCAGTCTGATAGCTTGTCTGATTTTCATAGAATAGTTGCTCCCCTCTCTTAGTTTGCTTACATTGTGATCTAAACAACCCTGGAGCGGAAGGTCACACGTCTCATTTCACCACCTTATTGAAGCAAGGAAATGGGAATCGGGAGATATTTTCACACAGCAAAGGAGGCAGGAGAGTTGATTTTTGCATAATTACAGCAGAATTGCTGAAGCGATGATCAGGATCAGTGGCCAAAGCAAAAAAAAAAAAGAAAAACATGATTTTTTGGGTAAAGATCTTTGGAAAAGCACATTCCTTATTTGAACTGAGAAGTGAGGAACTCCAACACCAGGTTTAGTCCTTTTCGAAGAACTGATGGTTTGGATTGCTTTGTACTCAGAAGTCAGAGAAACACTTGTTAAATGTCCATTAAAATCCTACTGCTGTTCAACCTCTCCAACTGACGAGGCTGCCTCAGTGTTGGAGAAGGGAAGAAAGTAGAGACATTATAAGTGCTGTTGATAGCCATAGCTATTGCATAGCCAACAATGAGCTTATCCTGCAAAATGTTCACATTATAAATGAAATATGCTTACTGGCTGCTTAAATTAGATTCAAGATTTAAATTTAACCACATTTTCTTTAGTTTCAAGCGAGGAAAAAAAGATGTGATAATAATAAAAAGATTATTATTATCACACCAAAAGTGGTAAAAAGTGTTTTCCACTTGTTTTCATATTTCGTTGTCTGAATTGTGCTAGAGTTGGCACCAATTCCTTTATATATCTATATATACCTTTATATCCATTTATATGACAACAATCTGAAGGATGCTTTGTGTGTTTGTGTGTGAAGGAAAAAAACAAAAGATAGAATAACAGAAAAAAATATAACTGCATCATTAAAAAGATAAATGAATAAAACGTTGGTCATTTGTAGAGCCTCTTGGTTAAATCTCATTGAGCTTACCACATCTTGCCACTGGGATTTTTTTTTTTATCATTTCTTGAACTAAAATGACTCCAGCTCTTTCATGTTGAATTGTTTTTCCAGCATTCATTAAGTCCAAACACACATTTGAAATTGCATTAAGGTCTTGCCTTTGATTAGGCCATCCTAAACACATTAAATGTTTTCCTTTAATCCACATAAGTCCTGCTTCAATAGTCATTGTCCTGCTTGAAGTCAAATGTCCATCAAAGCCCTAAATCTTAGTCATACTGACACAGAATTGTTTCAGGAAAATCATTATATTTTATCTTTTTAGCTCCAGCTTTCTGATCTCTGATCAGCTTTGTCTGTTGCTTAGTAGAAATTATTAGTTTGGGGTGTCCAGTGATCTACAGAAAAACCAAACTACAGAACAATGAATGTGACTAAAATCTTTGAATTAATCTAGAATATATCTGCGTTCAGATACTTAAAATTTTTTTCCCTAGAAAGAGCCATGTATGGAGTTAGTTTGCTTTGTCATGGTTTTGTTCTGGCTTCTGACCCACATACAGAGATAAGACATACAGAAGGCAGGTTCAACAGATTTACAATTCACCAGGCAGGGGTGAATATATATATATATATATATATATATATATATATATATATATATATATATATATATATATATATATATATATATATATATATATATATATATATATATACTACCGTTGAACAGTTTGGGGTCATATTGAAATGTCCTTATTTTTGAAGGAAAAGCACTGTACTTTTCAATGAAGATAACTTTAAACTAGTCTGAACTTTAAAGAAATACACTCTATACATTGCTAATGTGGTAAATGACTATTCTAGCTGCAAATATCTGTTTTGTGCTGAAATATCTACATAGGTGTACAGAGGCCCATTTCCAGCAACTATCACTCCAGTGTTCTAATGGTACAATGTGTTTGCTCATTGGCTCAGAAGGCTAATTGATGATTAGGAAACCCTTGTGCAATCATGTTCACACATCTGAAAACAGTTTAGCTTGTTACAGAAGCTACAAAACTGACCTTCCTTTGAGCAGATTGAGTTTCTGGAGCATCACATTTGTGGGGTCAATTAAACGGTAAAATGGCCAGAAAAAGAGAACTTTCATCTGAAACTCAACAGTCTATTCTTGTTCTTAGAAATAAAGACTATTCTATGCGAGAAATTGAAGATTTCCTGCAACAGTGTGTACTACTCCCTTCAGAGGACAGCACAAACAAGCTACTGCAGGTACTATTTAATGAAGATGCCAGTTTGGGACCTGGGAGGCGTCTGTTTCTCAAACTAGAGACCCTAATGTACTTATCTTCTTGCTCAGTTGTGCAACGCGGCCTCCCACTTATTTTTCTACTCTGGTTAGAGCCTGTTTGTGCTGTCCTTTGAAGGGAGTAGTACACACTCTCCTTTTCTTCAGCAAAGTAACTTGCTTTGTGTTAGTCTCATTTCTAAGAAAATACAGAGTTATTATTATTAACCCTAACAGGCCTTAGCAAGAATAGCCTGGAAACAATTATATTTTGTATGAGAATATAAAGGTTACATATGCTACTAACCAGACTGACCATATGGAAGATGATTTGTTTAAATATGTAGTGGTTTCTCAAAAACACTGAATATTTAAAAACAGACACCATTAAGGTTGGTAGTAACACCATCTTACTGAGGGTCTTTTAAATGGCTAAAATTTGCAGGGTATTCCAATACTGTACGTCATTGACCCTGAATGCACATCATATCTGGTTTCAATTTGGGGCTTAATTTACACTTGAAGAACGGACCAGACCTCATCCCAGTTAAATAATAATGTGTACTTAAAAAAATAACAGATCTGTTCTGGCTAAACCAACCAATTAAGACGAGCTCCAAACATTTTGAACGGAAGAAGAGGCCAACCACCCAGCAAGGATCATGCTTGAAACTTGTTGATAGATAAAAAGTGGGAGGCTTCCCTGCATTGTGGTAACCAACCCTGAAGCAGAACGTCACACACCTCATTTCCCTTATTCCTCCGTCCATTTCCATGCTTCCATGGCTTTCATGGATGCATGGAAATGGAAATCTGAGTTATTTTCACATAACAAATGAGGCAGGAGAGCTGATTTTTGCATAATTACAGAAGATTTGCCGAAGCTATGACGAGGAGCCGTGGCAAAAGCAATGAAGATTTGGTTGAAGGCAGCTCTTAGGAAAACCACGTGCTCTCCGGTCCTCATTTTAACTTAGAAGTCAGTTTCGAGTAAAAAAAAAAAAAAAAACTTGGAACACAAAATAAGTTCTAGCAGGAGTAGAAAAATATTTATTGATACTTCTCCCAGTTAGCATTTCATTGTTCTGTAAAGAACCTTTTTTATTTCTAATCTTTTGTAATAATTCTGTTGTATTTCTGACAATAACCAGGCTGTTAGAAATTCTTTAAACTTCCAAAAGGCACTGTCTAGTTATGGTGATGACGAACTGATGGTGAGGTTTGCTTCGTACTCAGCAGTCAAAATAAAAGCCTGTTAAATAATGTTAAAATCCTACTTAAACTCCATAAAAGTGAGCATGTTGCAACAGTGTTGGAATAGAGATTCCATTAGGGCTAATGAGCCAACTATTAGCTTATTCTGCCAAGCTTGCAAATTCTAAATTAAACATAGTTTTTTAATTTTAGTTATTATATTGAAGTTTAAAAAAAAATATTTTGAGTTTTAAGTGTGAAATACACACAAAAAAATGTAATTATCCTGCCAAGAGAACATGATAGCTAGAACTGTTACTGACATATTGAGTGAAAATGAATGTGACCTCTGTACATTTTTGTAAATTAATAGCACAACCTGATATGCTTTGATTATATTGCTGTTCAAAGGTAAACGCTCCATTTACCAGCTAGATTTGCATCTGCTGAGTTATAACATCCAATAAGGGAGAAAAACTTTGCATGGCAACCTAGAAAAAGGAGGAGAGGAATGAAAGGAAGCTAACAAATGTCTCCTTAATGGTTGGAGGTCCTTCTAATCACAACCACCATCAACGCAAGAGAAGCGAGAACTGGAGCTTTTTCACTGGGAAAGGTATAATTACATCTAAGCTGTTACTTATGTTAACTGATTAATCTGTGCATTTTATTTCTATTGTTTAAACATCAGAAGTAGAAAATCTATTGCACTCTCAATAAGATCTATTTTAAAAGCTCATTGCTATCTTCTGAAAGTAGTTTGCTCAAGAGAATGTTTCTTTTTCAGGATGAAGAACACACTCTTGCTTGTCCTCACCTTTTCAGGTCAGTCTGATATATTTTAATTCACGGTAAATTGTCTGAAGGAGACACATTTCTGCACCACAGTCTTTTGGGTTTCTTTTTGCTCTCCTGAACTGGGCCTTCGACAACTTCATTGTCACTTTCTACAAGCAGGGAAAAAATAAATGACCTCTCAGGTTTGTCACCAAGAAAGGCAATAGAACAGTTCATCAGTTAGTCAATAGTAAATCATGGCATTCATAAAAATTAGTAGAATTTAGTAAGTCATGCAAAGAAAGTGAGCATCAGATGCACAATGAAAGACAAGTGTTAGTACTGATTAGAGATTCAAATTAATCAGTTTGTGCTCAGGCAGTTTCCAAACGGCATTTTATACACAGATAAAAATAAAAATGGATAAAAACTGGAGGCTTAAACCCAGGGTCAGCTCACACCTTAATTAGTTTTTAATCTCTCAATCCTTGCTTATGAAAGTGAACCCAGCTTATCAGCTGAGCTCCTCACAGTATCTTGGCCATATGTGTAAGAAATGGTATCGCTTTGTCCAGTTCCAGTTTGAAGTGTGATTCATGCAGTGTTTAATCAGACTCTAATGTAATCATATTGAGAAGAGTAAACTACTTTTAAATGAAAAACACATAATGTCCTCTTCTGGGATTTTATGTTCCCAAAAAGTAAAAGCACCCATCCCGCTTCTATCTGGACTGTTTAATTAAAGGTCCTCAGCTTCACTCCAATACTGCCCATTATTGAAAGATTAGGTGGGGGGATTTTTCAACCCACCCTGTGAAAGTGTCAACGCAAAAAAGAATTACCTTACACATCACAACAGCAAGCTGCTCCGGTCTTGTCAGAACCTCTTCTAGGTGGTGCATCTGAGCAACATGTTTGATAGGATGTGGTCACAAAAATCAGTTATTTGCCATTGGTTTGCATTGCATTGCATAATTTTAGCAGTGTAAGCAGAATCACTATATATGTTCCGTTGATTCCTACCTCCAGCTGTGTCCGGGCGAAGAGGCGGGGTACACCCTGAATAGGTCACCATTCCATCGCTGGACGCTTTGCATTTTTTTAATAGTATTTAGTGTTTTAAACTGTTTTATTTATATTTATTGTTTTATACTTACATTATTGCATATGCAGCACTTTGGAAATGTTTTGTTGTTTAAATGTGCTACATAAAGGTAAATGGGTTTTGCAGCCGGTCGCCGAGGCTTGGTGCCAGGGGGTGGGGCGTGTTTCAGTGCTCTGTGGAGCCGGGGCATTTTGGACGGTGCCGTGGGGGGGCCGGTGTTCGGCGCCTGGCCCTACTTCGGAGTGGCGGGCTGCCGGCTGGGCCCGCGGACTCGTTCCCGCGGCTCCCGAGGCACCGGCATGGCGATGGCTGGGGGGCTTCTTCGTGGCTGTCTCTCCTCCTCCCTTGGTGGGGGTCAGATTTCCGGGGCTGGCCCCTCCTTGGTGCCTTCGCTCTTGAGGTCCCTTTGGGCGCCTGGGGCTTTGGGTCCCCCGTCGCTGGACTCAGTGCTCTGGGGGGTGTGCCTCTTCAGCTCTTCACAACCACTATTGAGCATTTTTTCTATGGATAAACTTTACATGCACAAGTTCACCCTCACAAACAATTACAGGTGCTTGGCTCCAGGTACTCAGAAATTCACTTCCAAACAGAAACCCCACATTCATATCTTCAGGGAACACAGAGTACATGTCAGACTTAATAATATTACTTTAGCGATAGTTTCAAGGTGTTGCTTTATTGTATGTCTCGTACCGTGTCTTTTGGTTGTGCTGTTCTTTTTTCATCTCGTTACAGGTGATGAAGCAGACTGAAAATGTTTTGTCATTGTCTCCTTTCTTTCTCCTCTTTCTTTCATCTTTTCTCTTTTTTTCTTTTTTCCTTTTCTTCTTCTGTTTTTCTGCTGTATTTACATTGCAGTGTCCATATAAACTGAAAAACTCATAATTATAATAAAGCAATTTATATGCATGAAAGAAGTGGAGCAATATGGCAATTGCTATACTGCTACACTTGTGAAAGTAAAATCTGTTGGGCTCTTTTTGGCATCAAAACAATTATTCTTATTTCCACATTGCCAGACAGGACACTGTAAAAAAAAAAAAAAAAAAAAATATATATATATATATATATATATATATATATATAGATATATATATATCTATATATATATATATATATATATATATCTATATATATATATATATATATATATATATATATATATAAATATATATATATATATATAGATATATATATATCTATATAGATATTTATATATATATATCTATATATATATATATATATATATATATATATATATATATATATATATATATATATATATATATATAGATATATATATATATATATATATATATATATATATATATAGATATATATATCTATATATATATATATATATATATATATATATATATATATCTAAATATATATATATATATATAGATATATATATATCTATATAGATATTTATATATATATATCTATATATATATATATATATATATAAATATATATATATATATATATATATCATATATATACATATATATATATATATATATATATATATATATATATATATATATATATATATGATATATGCTACATAAATAAAGTGGATTGGGTTGGTTTTAATGATCATCAGATAATTTAATTCAGTGCTTTTGGCACCGTAGATGTGTGAACTTAAAGTTTTTATTGTTTTGTTTTTCTGATTGGTTCAAAACATTCTCTTATCTATCAGGGGTTTATGTTCTGTCTACAAACCTGTTCCGGGATTACCACTATGTGAACATCCCAAAGACGTGGGCCAAAGCTCAGCAGTACTGTAGAGAGGTGTATGGTGATCTGGCCACTGTAGACAGCATTGAAGAAAGCAGCAGATTATTCACTGCCCTGCAGGAACCTGGAAAGTTTGCTTGGATCGGCCTTTATGATAACATCACCGGTTGGAAGTGGACGATGGGAGAGGATGACTTTGACTTTGTCGGTGAAAACGGTTTCCCACCCTGGGAAAAAAACCAGCCTGACAATGCAAATGCAAAGCAGAGCTGCATCGTCATGAACTATATTGGGGGATGGAGAGATGAGGACTGTGAAACAGAGCGCAGATTTATCTGCTTTGATGGTAAGATGAATCTTACCAAACCAAATATTTTGTTTCCAGCATTACTGTGAATGAAACCTTCAAATATCAAAATAGGAAAAATAGGGGAAAATAGTAATTTCACAGTAGAAAATGTCTGAAAATTGGATTCTCACTATTTCCCTCTTTTTTTTTACCATCAGAAAAAGCTGCTTCTAAATACATTCCAGTAAACATTCTAAAAACTTGGGAAGATGCTAAGAATTACTGTCGATCTGAACACACTGATCTTGTCAGAGTGTGGAACATGTCTCAGAACAACGAAATTCATCCCATGCTTGGAATTAACCATTGGATGGGCCTTTACAGAGATCTCTGGGCTAACTGGTCTGACCAAAGCCCAGTTACCTTCACAAACTGGGAGGTAGGCCAGCCTGACAACAGCGGCAGCACCAACATGACTTCCTGTGCTGCAGTCAAAACGGACACAGGAAAATGGTGGGATGTTGACTGCAGTGAAGAGCACGAGTTTATTTGTCAGACTCTGATCCCACCAAGAAGGAGGATAAAGCTGAGCTTCCAGTCTGAGGCTGACTTGACTGACCCTCATATCCAGCAGCAGATTTTAGAGCAGGTACAGTACAAGCCTTAATTTCACTATAAATTCACTTTTTCTCTCTTCCTTGAGACATTTAACACAAAAGTTCAGTTGACCTAAAGTTATATAGCAGTTTTTTAAAGAAAAGTTCTCTTGGAAAGTTTTGAGCAACAGCACCCTCTCTGAGGCTGGGGTCATCTCTGTGCAGAGCTCCTAACTGATTCCCCACTATAAGCTGGCTGATAAACCATACCTCATCATCAGCTAGCAGCTCAGTTGCTGCAAATGCACTCCCTCCATCTACCTCATTTTTCTTAAACCAGACCTTTTTGGCACTACTGGCTTCTATATGAACTTAAAATTGGGTTTAATTAGAGAGGGGAAGACAAAACCCAACAGGGCAGAACCAGAACCTTTGATGGCTGTGTTAAGGACCAAGGCATGGACACTTTACTCCTGCTCCACTGCCAAACCTCCAACAATTTCTTCTATTTATAAGACCCTACATCACTGCCAAAGTTTTCCACAATTACCCACAATTGAATGCACTAATATGTAGACATGCATGAATGTTTACACGTTGTCCACCTCAATGAAAAAAGCCATTCTGTATGCAGAATAAATCTGCTGATCTGCTCAAATCTGCATACTAAACTATATTACGTGAAATCTTAATAAAAGCTATGCTGAGAAAATAAATGTTTTTACATCCTTTCTGTTATATAATTCTCTGTCCTAGAGTCCCTATCCTATTTCAGGCAGCTCCATTTTCAGCTATAAGTTGTAAATAATTTCAGCCAATTTTGGTTTTATATCTGCATCTCAGTGTACTGCTATAGTGCATGATCTAAGAACTATACCACTAAAATACAGATAAACAAGGTGAAATCATGTTTCCATATCCCAGACTGCTACATACATGATTATGATGACAGACAGAAAATAAAACAGAATTGATTTGAATACATCCATTTACAGAGCAAAGCCATTATTATTCCATACAATTAAGTACTTTCATTATCCAATTTCATTATTTAATGGGGACCTGGATCCCATTCTGGTGGTGCATGCACAGATTAGCTGATGGTACAGATTGTGCTTCCGGTGCAAATCGGGTAGTGACATGACCTGTGTCCCCTGCAAAGACATCAAAACAAAGGATTTTAATAGAAATCTTCTCTTTGGACTAGAGACTGACATTTTTTCGGGAATCCCACGGGTCACGGGATTCCCGTGGGATTCCCGTGGGATGGGAGTCAGTATTAGTAACGATCACGGGATTGGGATGGTACAGGATTAAACAATAACGGGAGCAGACGGGAGTGGGAGCAAACCAATAGTAACTTCCGCTCTGAGTTTTTCACCCGCGCTCAAAAACAACAAGAATGGGAGTGGTGCGGGAGCGGGAGTCATTCTGAATGGGAGCGGGATGGGAGTGGGAGTAATTTCACCAGGAGTGGGACGGGACAGGATTTAGATTTCTACTCTGGCCCGGGATCGGGACGGGACACCATTTTTTTCTGTGGGAGTGGGACGGGACAGGAGTGAAAATCCACTCCCGTGTCAGTCTCTACTTTGGACTGGATGTAGACAACCTGGTCATACTGTATAAATATTGTACCCATTGACACATTTATTTTATCTGGTTATTCACACAGAATCCTGTATTATTTACATCAGAACTTGAGATGTCCCTTTGTAGCAATGGCCTTCTCCTATGAAACATCCCATAGCAAACAGAATTTCTTAATCTTTCCAAATCAAAGTGCTTCCATGACTGCTGAGTAGAGCTACAGAAGAAAAAATCATTTAAACTGCTTTAGCATCTTAGCTCTGTTGTTATAGTTATGACTCTCTTTAAGCGTCAAATTTACTTGACAAAAAAACCCCCACACATTTGCATAAAATAAAGACAGGACAGTTATTGATTAAAGAGTCAAGCTGATAAACCAAATTGTAATTAATAAAATTAAAACCCCAAATTAATAACCTTTTTTTTTTCTCCATTCTTTCCTTTAGCTGCACTCTAAACTGGAGACGGATGGAATTACAGACTTCAAACTCCGCTGGGTTGAGAAAGGTGGACAAGTTTTTCACAAGAAAAAATCCCAAAACACCTGAGGAAAGCTCACCCTTTTAAAAAGTGAAATTATCAAGTCAAAATTATATTCACTTCTTAGATGAAATACTCAAAACCTTTGTGTAGAAACTAGTGTTGCACCGGTGCCATTTTTTGGCCCTGATACCGATACCCCATACACGGCAGTGCAATATCAGCCGATACCATCTGTTTGTATATATATACAACTGCATACTACTTGGATGTAAAATTATTGCCATAATGTCTTTGTCAAGCTGCTGCCTACCTTTGTGAAGCAGGAAACAGACTAATAAAAAGTGAATCCAGTAGAACTTTTTATTGCCTACCTGGAATGGGTGACAATAGTTGAATAAAGTTTTGGCTCTCAAAATCTCTGTGTGTAAATCTACATTTATAAAACTAAAACTTTTTCTTCTGCTCCACTCTGTTTTGAAGGTTGGAAACATTAGCAGGGTGAAGTTTTGAATAGTTTGAGGTCTTGATATTTTTAAGTAAGTGTAGCACTCTATGTCTTAGCCTGCATGTTATCATAACTAGGGTTAATTTCTCTCTTGAATTTTTTTTTCAGCTTTACACATGCTCTGTAAATTACTTAACATGCTATAAACTCCATAATAAAAATTATACACCTGATATTAAAAAATTGCTAATAAATGCAATAATAAATGTTCCTGTTTTTGGTCTAAGGACATGCTGGTGCCTCTTGAATTATTGTTTGTTGTGTGAAACAAAATGTTTGAGTGGTGTTTGGTAAAATTAATTGTAGAGTTGTCTAATAAATAAAATATTATTGATCATATTGTGTGACCATTTTTAATTAATTTCCTAAATCCTCATAAAAATGTAATTCAGTGTATTTATTAGGATCCTAAATGGTTATTGACGGCGCAATCCGTTAATTCTGGAGTTTTTGGGATCGTGATTTATTTTTCTGGGTATCAGTGGTCACTCTGAGCAACATCATGGTTAACTGGTTAGAGAGCAAAGCCTTCAATGCTTAAGATTCCTTATAACTGAAATGATTGTGGACGTCGTCTGTGTTCATCTATTTAATCCCACTTTTCACTTTTGAGGTTGAGAAAAGTCAAACAGTGTAACGCTCCATGTCTCCTGGCTAAGGTATGAATATTAAACTCCTGTGTTGATCATACAATTAATAATAGGTAATGGGGCATGACATGATGGTTAATTACTAAAGATCCGTGTTACCTGGGACAAGGATTTTTAGGAGTACTTTTCCTTTAAACCCTTTTGGAGAAATGGCTGAAGTCAAACAGGTGATATACATTTCTTTCCAGCGCTCCTCAAAGACAATACATTTAATACAATAGTTGTCATTTAACCTAGTGCATTAGAGGGTTCTGCACCTGTCCGTCTCCCTTAGTTTGCTTACATTATGATCTAAACAACCCTGGAGCGGAAGGTCACACGCCTCATTTCACCACCTTATTGAAGCATGGAAATGGGAATCGGGAGATATTTTCACACAGCAAAGGAGGCAGGAGAGTTGATTTTGCATAATTACAGCAGAATTGCTGAAGCGATGATCATGATCAGTGGCCAAAGCAAAAAAAAAAAAAAAACATGAGATTTTGAGTGAAGATCTTTGGAAAAGCACATTCCTTATTTGAACTGAGAAGTGAGGAACTCCAATACCAGGTTAAGTCCTTTTCAAAGAACTGATGGTTTGGATTGCATTGTACTCAGAAGTCACAGAAACACGTTAAATTATTAGATTCAAGATTTAAATTTTGAGGTTGTTTGTTTTCCATGTACATTCTGGGATTCTCTCCAGATTAATCCTACACGATAAAATCATGATCACTACCCTGGATCATATTTTTGCATACAATCAGACAAAGAATTGTGTTGTATAATGCCTGTAGCAATTACAGCCTATTGAATGGGACCATGCACACCATTAACGATGCTATGGAACTGCTCGTCTCACTAGGATAGAGCAGGAGTTTGGGGATTTCTGGTGCATGTTCTCATTTGAATAACTGATCTCAGTAGTCCTTCAATAGGCTCTTTTGTTGGATCCTGCATTTTTATTTTAAGAAACCAGATCCAATCATGTAGAGTTTGAATGCAAGAGGTGTAACAAGTCATCTTCCTCTTTAGAATCACTGGGCTCTATAAACAACCCTTACATAGAAGTCTGTTTGTATAGTGGCGGCTATCTGTCCTGTGCGCCTCTATGTTCCCTGGGTTGATTGGTCTGATGACCAGGCAACCCCACTCACTAAGGACAGGTAGTGCTATGGTTGAATGGATTAATAAAAAATAAAAATAAATAAAAGACAACCATATACTTGTTCTAACAATAAAGCAGATATTTTCCCAATATAAACTCATGATTAATTTTTTTTATTTTTAAGGATACATCCTGTTTAAAGGAGAGCAGGAAATTATTAATATTGCCGCCTATGTATAAGTAAAGGAGACTAGGAGGGATTATCGGAATAAAATCATGCAAATCCTCTTTAGGATTATTTTGATCATGGTGACAAACCAAGCATAACACCAGCAGAAGTTTATCTTTTATCTGCATATGTTTTATGAGAGTACCACCATATGGTCTTCATATGGTAGTAGACGGGGAGCGCTACTTCAGCAATTCTTTAGAGTTTTTTTACAGACCTAGCCACCGTATACAATCTACAAGAAAACCAAGAGCTGTTTCTATAAGTGAAAAGTTACCTAGATCAGTCTTCATGATGATGCAACAAGATGAACGTGGGTAAGGAAAGATGAAATCTTTAACAGTAATGGAGATTTAGGCTTCTGGATAAATACTAAGCCTGATGATAGAGATTTCAAAGAGGGGTGTGGCGTGATTGCTCAGATTAGGGTTTGGCAAGATGAACTTTGGAAAGAATATTTTGCGGATTAGAAGGAAAAGTGATAATATCTACTGTAAAAGGTGGGAATATCTTTGCATCTGTAAAATATACAGAAAATAAGGAAGAGTGTTGGTAGTGTGATAGTCTGGGGACTGATTAGGGCTTTTAGGACAAATTTGTTTAAGTAATAGAACAATTAATTTTCTTGTGGAAAATGGAACTATACTAACTAGTGTCCATTGCAAACATGATTAGGGAGAAATACTTTCCCTCAAGAAGTGTTGCTTTAGAAAGCCATTTCTTTTCTTTAACTAATTAACATATATCAGAAACTGGCTTTTTTCCTATATAAACAGAAATTTGAAAAACAAATTTGTTTTTAAACCACTCTATGGGTGCTATTGTTTTTCTAACAATCCATATAAAAGCATCTCTTCGAAGAGGTCAGCAGAGTCCTTATCTTTCAGCCATGGCAAGGACATGAAACCAGATTAGACAAAAGCAATCTTTTTCCCATTGCCCTGACGAAGGCCCTTCCAGACGAAACGTGTTGCCATGTTTTTAATCATAGTAGCCATGCACTAATAAAGGCTTTTAACAGCTTTCCTCCTGAGTGCCTTTTTTTAAATTTTCAAATTGCATCCCTTAATGGAGAGCACCAGAGGGACATGTTTTCACTCCTATAATTTACTCTATGCTCAGTTTATTTACTATTAAACTATACATTTTTGCTAAATCCATGATTTAAAAATAGAGGACTATAAACTACAAACCCATCATGTACAAAGAAAACTGTGAAAACCATTAAATGTCTTCATTCTGATATTTTTTCCAAATGGCAGTGCAAGGTTAATAACTTCGTTTTAGACAGATCATTTGTTTGTGTTTACTTCCTGTTTTAAATGACAAATCAGTAAATTACTGGCTTTGCATAGCTACTGAATGAGAAGGTGGAGTTAAAGAACAAAGGTTAGAAAATTCGAAGCTTTGAGATCTTTTTAATCAAAGATTCAAGGAGGGCAACGGAAAGAGAGAAGAGACCAGGTGAGCCAACCAAATGGTTCTTATTTTAACATTACTGGTTACTGAGTTATATACAAATCAGATAATTAGAACTTAGAAGAAAAGAAAAGACAAGAATTTTAACTTGAACTTTAACTCACTGATAAACTCATTTTAACTAAGGAAATGTGGGAAGTCAAATATAATATTACTGTCAAAAATAATCTTTGTAAAAAATCAGTATTAAAATTCTGTGTAGATTTTTTTTTTTTTTGGTGCATTTTACATTTGAGTTTAATTAAAAATAAAATGAAGTTTGTGTCAACCTCTTAATAAATAAGATTTAATTTAATATATTTACATATTAAATATCTGCATTTTATTTATAAATCTATTCATTTTAATAGATTTACAGGATGAGGAAGACTCTGCTTCTTGTTTTCACCTTCTCATGTGAGTTTCTGTTAAGAGGAAAATGAAACCTTTTTTTGTAGATATATATCGATATTATTCTGGGATAAACTTGTTATTATGCTTCGGCCATCAGGGGTTTATGTTCTGTGTATAGACCTGTATCCAGAGTACCACTATGTGAACATCCCAAAGACTTGGGCCAAAGCTCAGCAGCACTGCAGAGAGATGTACGACGGCGACCTGGCTACAGTAAGCAGCTCAGAGGAAAACAATAGGTTGATCACCGTCCTGCAGGAAACTGGAAAGTTTGCTTGGATTGGGCTTTATGATAACACCACGAGTTGGAAGTGGACCATGGGGGATGCCGACTTTAATATAGAAACGAAAGATGGTTTTCCACCCTGGCAACATCAGCCAGACAACACACAGGGCAATGGGAGCTGCATTGCGATAAATCTTCACGGAGGTTGGTGGGATTTCTCCTGTGAGGTAAAGCACCCTTTTATCTGCATTGATGGTAAGATGATTTTTTTACTACATCAAATATGTATTTTTTTAACCAACAGCTAATAAAGAAATATCATTTTTAAGTGAGGCTGTAGAAGAAATTAAAAAAATTTAAGAATAGAACGAGTGAAAGTTGTATTTACTCTATTTTCCTCTTTGTCCTTTAGAAAAAGCTGCTTCTACATACATCGTAGTTGAAACATCTATGGTTTGGGAAGATGCTAAGAACTACTGTAGGTCCAAACATACAGATCTTCTCAGAGTGTGGAACTTGTCTGAGAACAACAAAATCCACGCACTGATCGAAACGCATCACTGGATCGGTCTTTACCGAAACCTCTGGGCTAAGTGGTCTGATGGACGTCTGGCTACCTTTAAAAATTGGGAAGCTGGCCAGCCTGACGACGTCTCAACTTCCTGTGCTGCGGTCAAAACAGACACAGGAACATGGTGTGATGTTGACTGTAATGAAGAGCACGAGTTTATTTGTCAGAAACCGATTACCAACAAGAGGTTAAAGTTGCGGTTCCAGTCTGAGGCCGACCTGACCGACCCTAACATCCAGCAGCAGATTTTAGAGCAGGTAGTAACCCTCGATTTGACTACAACTTTTTTTTTTCCTTTTTCGTGAAATGTGAACAATACTTTTAAAAAAATTCAAAGGTACAGTAAATAGCTTGTTAAATATGGGTTCTGTTGAGAAATTTTGAGCAATCAATATGTGCAGCTTCCTTAAACAACTATCTGCACCACAACTGTGTAAAACTATTATAATTTCAATCCCTGTTTATTGAACTCAGAAAGTTAAAATAGAACTGCTTGTAAAAAATTTTATGAATACATACATATATATATATATATATATATATATATATATATATATATATATATATATATATATATATATATATATATATATATATATATATATAGGGATAGTACAATGAATTATATGTTTGAACAGAGTGTTACTTAACCGATTACACATAACACATAATATGTCTATAGAGCTGTGGCAAATTCCCAAATCAATCTTGATTGACCATTCTGAGAAGGAACTACAAAGGAGTAGATTATTATAGAAAGACATTCTACTTAAAGTGTCCTACTAGCTCATATTTATTCAATTGAAGTCTTTAAAATAGACACTAAGATTTTTACCTGTTTCATCCCGTGTCTCCTCTCCCCATTAACCCCTGGCTCCCTCGCTTTGCCCTATTCGGTTTTCAAAACAAATCAGTCTCAGTCGCTCTCGCGTCATCTCGTGCTGCATTCACTGCAGTCCGTCATTGGAAATTAGCGGACGTAATTCTCAAATTATCCATAATTTATAAGCCTCGCCACCCCTAACGCCAACTGGGGTGGCAGCAGAGGTGGCAAGGCTGTCATTTAGGGTGGCATTTGCCACCCTATGCCACCCCAGTAGATCCCCCTATGGTTGTCCGCGACAAAGACCCTCCCCTATGACACACCCACTGGCAAACTGTTCCCATATATATTTAGCTAGAGTGACTCTGATTATAGAGTAAAAATGTATGTAAATATAATGTGTTCATATAAACCACTTTTGTGTTTTTGAACATTATATTTATTCATTTACTTATTTGAACTGTTATTTACAAAAGATAAGAGATTTCTGACACCCCCAGGAGCTGCCACCTTAACGTGGTGGGGTTGTTTGAGTGCCCGAATGATCCTAGTAGCTATGTTGTCTGGGGCTTTATGCCCCTGTTAGGGTCTCCCGTGGAAACAAGGTCCTAGGTGACAGGTCAGACTAAGAGCAGCTCACAAGACCATAATGGGTAGAATTAAACCAAGGACCATGGCGTTGCCCTGTATCATATATGCAATAATGAAAGCCAATCAACAGAACAATCTGTGTTATAATATGACAACATAAAATGGGTTTTGTTTTTTCTGCTTTTAGCTGCACGCTAAAATGGAGGCCAACGGTTTAACAGACTTCAAACTTCGCTGGACTGAGATGGATGGGAAGGTTTTTAAAAAGGAACCAAAGAGAAAAACATGAGGAAAGTCCCTCCATTTTCAGTTGGTGAAACAAAATCCATGTGATTCTATTCTAACCTGCAGTAGTTCATATCATAATGGTCCACTTCTCTGGAAGTCTCTTCTGCAACATCATAGGTTAATGTCTCAAGCCTTTAGTTAAAGAATTATTTAGTAGTTGCTTTTTAAATTATATATTTATATGTATTTCTTTTATTATTGTTGTTTTAAAATATTCTTATACAGGTCTTAATATATGTATTGATTGTTATACAGTTTATGGTGTCTGGGTTTTTTTTCTTTGTTTTGTTTTTAAGGGCCAATGAATCATGTGATATGATATTGTGTGTATCAATAAACGTGTCTTTACTAGTTCATATAAACATATTTCTGACAAAGTTAGTAAATTATTTCCTTTTTGGCTCCTTTTTCTAAGCTAAATATATTTATTTTAGAGCTAAAAAAAAGATAATAGAGATTTATAATCTGTTTTAGATGTTGATATAATAAACAGGTTGGGATAAGTTAGAGAAGTCCTGTATATCCAATTATAAACATTACACAACAAACTGTGATGCAATGCCTGGTCTCCTCATTTAAGTACGAAAAAATATTTGGTCTTCATATGATGTTTTTATATTAAACTTGGTGGGATAGGTTTCATAAAGCATTTAACTTGCTTTTAATTTTACCAAACAACAATCATATCAAGCTTTGTGTGTTTTGTTTAAAAGCTTATTTGTTCCTAAGAAGAATAAAAGAAAAATAATGATGTGATCTAAAAACATTAAACTTTATTCTGAAATACCAACATGAGTAGTGCTTCCAAAATTAGAGGAAAAGTTTGAGTTTTTTTACTTAGAAGTAATACGTTATAATAAGTATTTCCCTATCTAAGTCTTTAGTTATCTTAGATTTAACTTACCTTGTTAAAATTGTGCAAAGATCCACACATTGTCTTCTTCATGCCTTGGACCTTATGCTAACATATGGTATTGATTCTAAAGACATAAAAGTAATTCCCCTCAACCCTTTACTATTGGAAAACTTTTTAGTAAGCTCCTAATTTTATTTAAATAAGTTCTCTCTCCCCTGAATAAAATGTTACTTTAGCAAATAATTATCAGAGAATATGGTGACAAATTTCAAATAATCAGTTTGTTTTTTCAATCTTCTCTGTCTCACAAAAACAAACAAACCTTCTGGACCTTTATAATCCCTACATGCAGCCTGTTTGATAGACTAAACTCACAATTATTCTATCAAGTATAAATAAGCTTTTTAGGTTTTAGGAGGTATGACTTTTATTTATTTTTTGTAGACAAACTGTTACACTAACCTATATGGAAGTTTTTGAGAAGAATAAAATTTATGTATTACACTTTTTATCGGCGAAACTGTGTTTTGGTTCTCAAGTTGTTTTCAAATTTAACTAACTGTTTTTTTAAGGTTTCCAAAAGAAGCCTGACATTGAAGAGTATAATTATAAATATTAGAATTAGAACATTGTTTTTTATTTTTTATTAAAACTGCAACTATTTTTCCACATTTCTCATGTTTTTATGTAAAAACTAAAGAACCTGTTTAACTGCCAGTCAGTGAGCAATAAAACATTATTGGTCATATTTGAACTCTTCCTTATTATGTTATTCTTATACATTTTTCTAAGGTCCACATTTGTGTGACCATTTTCATTAATCTTTCTGCTGCAGTAAATTTGCCCATTGTGGGACATTAAAGAGATTTTCTTTTCTGTTCTATCAAAGGGGTAGAAAGACATAAGTAAATCTAAACAACATATGTATGAAAAATATATCTGCTAAATCTCTAATATTCAACAACAAAAAATACTTAGTTATACAAATTATGAAAAACAGCAATAAAAAAATAAGAATCCTATCAGATGTTTAATTCCCACACTGCAGATATATTAGAATCAGTCCTTAAAGGGGAACACCTTTTTGTTTTTACATTGGGCCCTTGATTTTACGTTATTACATCATGTTCTACTCACCCATATCAGTTTTGTGTCATTTGGAGCTGTTCTAAAGATATTTGGTTAGGTTATATCCAGGTAACACCAAACCCATATACACAGTAACAGATAAAACCTTTAGATAAATCAAACATTATTCGCCACATATCTGACTCTATAACCATTAAATTAGCAATTTTCATACATTTCAGACGGAACTATTCTCATACTTGGATTATATTAAACTGAACTTCCAATATTCACCACTGTTTGGGACTAAGTACCATTTCCTCTGATCATTGAGCAGCCGGCTTGCTTGGTCTCGCAATGCATCATGGGATATCCAAGGATAGCGAGGATGCATCGGACCCATCCTTCAAATCGGGCAAACGGAAGGACGCATTTTAAGGCCGCATAACGAGGAGTCTTGGAATCCGACCAGACCTCGGCTCCACGCTATGACATAATCGGCCTTCGAATCTAGCCTTCTAAGGACACAGCCCATGAATTAGAACAGAGCCAGTATCTGTCAGGGTTCCTGTGTGTGTGTGTGTGTGTGTGTGTTTGTGAGTGCGAGTGATGCCTTTTCTCCTGAGAGGATCTTGGTGGAGTACCTGTGTTGCCTACACAGGTGGAGCTTGTCAGCTTCATCAGAGTGCTGGGATAAAAAGTGCAGCAGAGACTTCACTCAGCGCTGGACGATTTTCATTTACCAGTTTTTCTGGCGCTTTGTTTCAGAGGACTCAGTTCACCGACTCACCTTCCAGTGGATTTACCAGCAAGTTAACTGCCTGCCCACTCCACCAGCAATCATTTCCCACCTGACTCCATCAAATCTCTGTATTTCCAACCATCTTGCACTATCAGAAGGAAACCACCAGCCTCCCCACACGGGACCCAGAACATATTCCCTCCACGGCTCGCTCAGAGTATTCTGAAACGCCACCATTCACGTAACCTCCTCAGACTCCTGAAGGAACAAGAAATGTCTGTTTCTCTTTGTTTTGTCAATAAATCCCTTTTTCCAAATTTTAACTGAGTTGATTCTGCATGTGGGTTAGAAGATTAAATCCCAACATGACAATTTCAGTACAAAGATTGTTTGTTTAAAAAGGAATAGTAGGGGACCAGCCAAGAAATGTGGGGAAATATTGAATGACCATACTGTACTTAAAGAAATATATATAAATAACCCTTTGAAATCAGTGAGTTGACCTGCCCTCTAGTTTAAATATATTATTACATATTTTGTAGTTGCTAGTTTCTGTAAGATCTCACTCACCCCTCCTCTTCTGTTATCTTGGGCGGCTTGGGCCTCGGCAGATGCAGAGTTACAGAGTTTTTTTTTATTTTTGTTTAGTTTCTTTGTCATCAAAGCGTATGACACGAGACAAAATATGGAATGTCTTCAGAGATAGGGATGCTTAAATATTGCTCTTCCCCTAAAAATGACATGCAGTATGTGTTCAGCACATAGAATAAATATAAATAAAAAAAAGTTATGCTTTATCAGTTGTCCCCATCGAATTAGGAAAAGTCACGAAAGATGAAGCAAAAAAAAATCTTAACTATTTTTTAAATGATAAACATTAAATGGGATCAAATTGACCCCAAGAACGAAAGGAGTTTTAAAAAATGCCTTTCAATACACAACCCCATTTCTTCTAATACAAAAGCATCGAGATAAAATCACTCCCCCCTGCCAGGAACCTTGTGTGTTACTAATGTTTATAAGGCGCTATTCTAAAATAACTGAAACACCATGGCCGTTTCTCAGTTCACTAGGACGCCGGTACAGACTCGTGTTCTCACCATGTATTTTCTAGAGAAGAACACAGGAAAGTGTGGACTTGGGGAGAACGGGAGAACGCAGCATAAATATGGGTCAATTGGAACAGAAGCGTACTGATGACATCACCAAACGCTCAGCATGTCTGGAGCCGCATTTCACCTCCTGTTATTAATAGTCTCTAGATAATAAAATATTCTTTCTTTTTTCATTTAGGGGGGGAATAATAATGAACACAGTCAGATAAACACAAATCAAATGAACATTTTGCCAAATAAAACAATATTATTTTAATAGTATTTCACACGTCTATGCTGAGAGAGGGCTGCTACAGATGGACTAGGATTAGACCTGGCTGCCCGCTGGTTGCTGCAGTCTCTCAACTTTAGAAATCTTATTTTAAATGACGCATTAAATCAGTAAATGGCCCATATAGTTATGTATAAAAGTAAAATGTTCTCACCTCAAATGATCTTAAAACATACTTTTATTAAACAACAGCAACAAAAACCTGCCGATGGCACCACTGCTGCTTCAACCATGTCAGCCTCTTAAACCCAGGGGGCTACCATCCTCACAGCATCATCATCATCGCCCTCTTCCTCATCTGAGCCAGTAGAACCGAGTGCTTCAGGAGCTGGAGGCAGTAGTAGCAGCTCAACAACAACTGCTGCTTACCTTATCAAGGCTGCACTTTAAAAATCAAATTGTCTAGAGAGCTGTTCTAAACAAAATTTATTTTTGTTTACACTTGTGTATATAAAATGATAAAATAAATCTGTCTAAGTCTTTTTTTTGCTGTTGTTCAATAAAAGTATGTTTTAAGATCATTTGAGGTGAGAACATTGTACTTTTATACATAACTATATATATATATATATATATATATATATATATATATATATATACATTTAGTGTATTTTGCTAATAAGATTTTAATTCTACAGATGAGCATTTCAAAATAAAGGCATGTCTGTTGCTCACCTCTTTTCTCACTCAGTAACACACAGTACCGCTCACTTAAAGTATACTTTGAGCCCAGAGATAGCATCAAATGACACCATCGAGGCTCATCAAACACACTAAAGTCGTGGGTCTAAGCCTACAGCTAAAAGACAGAAAACATCCTTAAATTATTTTCCTAGACTTCAACATGTTATTTGAAGGCTAATATGAAACTAAATATATACATAGCTCAGAAAGCTGAAATGAATCATAACAAACTGAACACAATTCAGGATATATAGTTACTTTAAATACTTTCTAACTTTCTAAGTATACGGTATTCATATTTGGAAAGATGCGAGTGATTTTAAAAATAGAATCTTATGTGTAGAGAGTCCGATAAAACCATTATTGGAATAAAAAGCTCAACAGAGCTATGGCTCGGTGTGAGGTTTGAAACTGTATTAAAGGGATATTGTGTGAAAACTACTGCTATCTTATAGCTTTGAAGTGGGGGTATTTCATTGAAATGAATGCTACATCCCAGCATGTCAATGCCTCAAACATGTATAGCATCAGGACAGATTTTACAGTAGGCCTATCCATATACAGTCAGAACTTTTAGTTACAATGCAGTTGTTGCCCCTCCTGTCATGGCTGTGCATGTTCATCAGGCATCACATCCCGAATATATGACGCCATGGGATGCTATCTATTACAGCAGCGGTAGCCGTCATGTGTCAAAAAGCCTCAACAATGCAGAAGTAACCATGTGAAGTGAAGGGAAGTCTCTCCAAGCCAAGCTGGCATTCACTGGGACAAAAACCAACTGTTCACTTCACTAAACCCATATAAATCTACAATTCTGTACCAACAAGACTGATATACAGTATGTTGCTGGTTATGCTTTCTGAGGTAACAAGCAACACTGTCTAATTGAACCGAATGGAAATAGTTAGCTTTACTCTAAATTAGGACATACAGTTCAATTGTCAAGGAGAACCTTTTATTAGCTAAACAATCATATAAGACTACTTTACCCAACCTCAGCAATCATGAATGCCAAAACTACCAGCAAAGTCAGTTTATATTACCAGTCCTCATATTGATCCCACAGTTAGCTGGAGGACCAAATAGCATAATCAGTTTGTGGTTTAGAAGGCTTAAAATGTCGTATACTTAATTTTTAGTTTTTTCAGAAAAACTTTTGAAAACACATCACACTGACACTAATGAGTCCTATCTGTGTCCGTAATCTTCTGGCAGGTACTGCAACATCACTGAGTGTTTGAAGTAACCACAGCATTTGGACACGCCCCTGACTGCATCCGTTCTCTACCTAAGCGTATGTACCCACCCACAGATAAACAGAGAGAAATAGAGGAGTTGCAGCATGACAATAATTCAGCCATGACATCAGCTGCTGCCAGGCCATCTCTGGCACACCCTAAATGAGTTCTCATGTCCCCCACGGCAAGATGAAGCACCGCTGATAAAGCTGAGCTGTGGCCCTCGGCTTGCTGCCTCACTCCGCTACTAAATCACAATCCACCTCCTGCACTCCTGTCCAATCTAGGTGCAATGGGTGGATGAATTGCAACAAAAGAATGCAATGAAATGTCTTGGCTAACACTGCTGGGATGTGGAGGCATGCAGGAAAGGAGATATGCAGTGGACAACTGTATGACCACTCAAGGGAAATACTGAATTACTTTCTAGATGCATTTTTTAGATCCTGCATTGTCTCTGGCTGTTAAAGTTTTCTCTTTTAACCAGCTGCACTTAAAGCATCATATCTGTTTCCCCTGTCTTCTAATAAAAAAACTTTTAATGGAATGAACTGTTCCCATTTGACACTAAATCAGTCCCCATTAGAAATAAATAGTGTTACGTCCCTGTCTCTGTCTTTTACTAGTGATCAGTAATGTACTTTTAATCAGAGCCTTTAATTACAATTGCCATTTTAGCTGTCACTTTGAGTCATCACCTCTTCCTGTTGGCTCTGCAAGCATGCTGTATCGAGTTGAGTGGAGTCCAAATAGAAAAGTAGCTTTGCAAAATATAAGTTTGGGAGCCAGCAAATCACACCAGCTGCAGATGCAAATTGATTCTAAGTGATTAACAATAAACAGGTGGGTTGGTAAAGCCCTGCATAATAGATTCATCATACTTTATTTTAGATTGGTACAAGCTGACCCAACAAAACTGAATGTACAGTTTATTAATTGTCTTGTTTTTTTTTTATTTATGATGAACCCAGATTAGTTGGTTCAAATAATATCATGAAATAAAACTCTTAATACTCTTATTATAGTACCCAGAACAGAACATGAAAGCAGTGTGAGCACTAACAGTTCAAAAGAGCCCCACTTCAAAATCAGGAACTTTCCCTGAAACCTATTCAGATAACTAAGCAACATATGAAGTAACTTATCATTTCTGATCATCTGAGCATCTGTTATATTTAATAACACAAATTTCACTCTATTGGCCTTTTTCCCCCTTTTTTTCCTAAGCATTGACAAAAATAAAAATGCTTCCCTGTTTTAGCAGTAATTTCTACAGAGATATTTGGGTGCTGCTGGCTTTCTTACCTATCATTAACCATGCTGATTCCATCTCATTTCACTGTAATTCACAGTCATATCTGATGAGTCCTTTTCAGGGTCGTAATGAAGCTCAAACTTCACACTTCAAAAGCCACTCCATCATCCTAATCATTTGGGAAGAGCCAAAGTGTGACCTTCTTCTATGAGGTGTACATGGTATGCAGTCGTCCATGTGACCTTTGATTCACTTAAAGCTTAATGATAGAAAGAAAAAAAACACACAATTAGAAGTTTGTGTGTTGGGTATGCACTTCGTAAGAGTGGTTAGATTTTCGATTTTATATTTTCAAGATCCTGCATGGACAATTATATAAATAAATTCAATTTTAATTCAATTCAGTTTATTGAAATAGCGCCAATTCACAACACATGTCCTCTGACCTCACTTTACATTTCAACTAGAACATACAGTCAGATTGATTCAAAGTTTTCTATATAAGGAAAACCAGTTGACTGCATTGACTCGAAGGCAATCCCTCACACTTAGCATGCTTGTAGTGACAGTGGAGAGGAAAAACTCCCTTTTAACAGGAAGAAACCTCCAGCAGAACCAGGCTCAGTGTGAGCGGCCATCTGCCAAGGCTGACAGGGGTTCAAGGAGACAGAAGTAGAAAATAAATCCTGCCATGTTTGTTTTAACAGAGCCATAGCGACACACAGAGGTGCGGTACATTCTTCATCTCCATGGCTAATTTACGCACTGGTTTAGTGCTAAATTCATGGCTGAAGTACAGCTCAACTGCCTTGATGGCCATAGTATATCACAGAGGGTGATATCTGCACTAGGTAAACAGCTGTTCTTGACCCTTAACTAGACACTGAAGCAGATTGCTGGGAGCAACAGAGGGGATAGTTGTGCTCGAAAACAAGAAAGGGAAACTGGCGGGTATTTTGGCACAGCTAAAGAGTAGGAAGCCAACCATTCTGTTTCTCTTTCTGACAAATGGCCAACACTGGATAATTAAGTCGACTTGGTACGTCTGACTGTTTGTGCAGAGATGAAAAACTATGCTGTTCTTTGCCAAAGTAGCATAAAAGGACCATGCTAGGCTCAGCCTTGCAGATTAGTGGTCTTTAATTATTCTGAGCAGACCTTGACCACTAGTCAGGGACACAATGGGAGAAGACTCCATATGTATGTGGATGAAGGTTAATTAACTAACTGGGGACAGGTAAAAAACAAAAACAAAACAAAGTTCTAAGGTAATAGAACATGTGACAATAAAATGTCTGTCATACAGGAATCTGCCACTGAAATGTATTGCCGCGTTGATGCTCACAGTGCACATTCCACCTGGTGCTGATGCTATTACCATTAGCCTGCTGCAGATTAGCATCCAGAGGCATTTTAAGTGGTTGAAGGTGACTTTAATGATATGAAACTGCCAAGTATGTCACAGTATGTCAGCTTTCCCAATTATGGAAACATCACTGTCGACTGTGTGTACACCAACATTTACGGTGGATACAGAGCTATTTCTGGACCCCGTGTTGGTGTTTTCCACCACATCTCCAGCTTGTGCAAAAAATGCATCAACATATGAGATGCAAAATACCCAAAACACCTCTCGTTCCCAGATGCTCTTGACAGGTTCCATCCCTGCTTTGAGGATTCCAACACCCATCACAACTGCCTTATATCACCACCTCATGATGGCCACAAAAAGTGAGTGGTTTGTCATCAACTCGTTAGCGACCTTGAATGAAACGAGAGGGGGACCCATATTTTTACTTTTGAATATAAATCTGACCTTGTTCGAATTTGTAAATATACTGATATAATTATTTACACCAATAAATAACTTATTTTACTAAATCCATTAACTAACTTTTCTAAAGATTATAAATACTTCTAACATTCATATCTATGGTAGATGTAAACCTGTGATCCGAAACGTATCTTTTTGAATAACACATTCACTGCTATAAAAGCAGGCTTTTGTCACTGATATTGTGTCTTAGTGCTCACATTGCTTACAAAACCATTTTGAATAAGTAATACTGTCCCAGCACTGTTACTTTTTTATGCCTTGCTGCCAAATATAGAGACGTATCTGCGTATGCAGGAGTGCAAAGAATTATTGCATAAGCGCTGCTGACCTCTGCCAAGTCCTCTATGAGAGTACTGTACGAGCAGATGGTGAAGATGGACATAGGTCTACAGTATCTATCTCTCCCGCGTAGGACAGATACACTCATTTGTGCAAAGGAAGGACACATTAATATTTGTAAATTTAGCAACTAAACTCAGCAAGATATTCTGGACAGCTGTGTGGGGGTTATGTTTGAACCAACTGGCTGCATACTGTCTTTACACAATTAATTTAAGCCAATATTGTTTTCACTCTGGTCTTAGGTTTGGAGGCAAGTCAACTGAGAGTTTTAATAAATTGTTAAGGTCAACGACTGTCCCTTTTGAATCTGTGGCTATATAAGCATGTCAGATGAAAAACTGAAAGGATCCTGCAAGGTAGAACAATAAAAAAGAAACAAAATAACAATAACAAAAACCAAACCTTAAAAATCATGATAAGATGCTCATGACAAATAAAGTGGTCATCTAGTTAAGACAGTGGTATCAAAGTGTTTTTCTCGGTTTTTGTCTGCAATGCGTAGTTATTAGCAAAGGCACCAGAGTCCTAACCTGACTCCGCCAGATGGATTTGCTCCACATATCCATCTGGAAACCTTCCGTTGAAGTCATTTTGGGAAGGGGCGAAAATACTGGTTAGCTGATTGGCCTATGTTGGTGATAGACGGGCCAAATAAACCAATCAGATCAACGAAGCATATGACGTACTAACAGAGCGACGACGAAAACACAACCACAAGATCAAATTCTTGCCGAAACCAGTCGGGAGAAGAGCAAAAACATCTTTTCCTCTGAGAAAAGCCTCCAGAGCAGTGTTTTGCTCTTCTTTCAGTAAAGAAATACTTTGTAATTCCGATAAAATTGGCGTGCTGGATAGCCACGCCAATGCTAGTTTCATCGGCTGAAGCCGCCATGTTCTTTAGACTGAACTGTCGCGCTTCTCGTTGCGTCACACCTCAACCCGCCTCAAAGCCAACGCTGATTGGTCGTTCGTTTGGTGAACTGCTCCAAATTTTCTTTAACGGAGAGTATCCAGGCTGATTAGCGAGTGAAACCTTGAAAGCTCATGAGATCAGGATGTTCTCACGAGGCTACCAGAGTCCTACATGGGTCTTATTTTTTGAAACTGTATCCACGTGCACCCGAAGAGTTCGGAACCGAGACCTGACCCGTTACCAACAATTATCCCCATTTAGAAGTCGGGACCAAACGGACTTATAGAGTTCAGAACCAAGACCTGACCTGTTACCCTATTTAAACCCGACTTGTCTTCCTGCTGAAGTAGCAGTTAAGTTCTGAAGCAATACTGTAAATACCAACACTACCTTAGATGAAACAACTATATCTTTGTTTATATTATCATGCGTCAATACAGTTATATCTATAAATAATAATGAAGTCTTAAGACACCACTTTAGATATTAACCAAAATTATTCCAAAATGCTGTTTGTACTGTTCAGATGGCTGCCCTCTCAGCTGCTTTGTCAGCTTAACCTTTATGATTTTGTGAACCAAACTTCCCACCCCAACCAAGCAAAACCATTAAAATCCTCTTAATTATTTCCTGTCTGTCTCTGAGGGAAACCCTTGAGGTGTCCTTGCACTAGTCATCCTTGCTTTCTTTACTGGAGAAACCCATTAATCAGCCATGGGAACAGCAGAGGTCTCTTCCTCCATTAAACTCCATTCCGGTAGCAACCTTAGTTAAAACTTAGTCTCTGTCCATTTCTCTGTCAAGGATCTGTTCATTTCTTCTAAAAACTAATGGACAAATTGCTAGGATAGAGTTCAAAACATGTGTATTGGTAAAACAAAGGATTAATTAATTTGTTGATAAATTGTTAGCACATGCAACTGAAATGAAGGAGCAGCATCTCCTTCCTGTTGCACCAGAGGTTCTACCCTCAGTACAGGGCATCTAGTCTGGGAGGCTTGTGAAGCTTATGTTGAACTCTGAACAGAAAATAATCATGGATAAAAATGTGCTTCAGCTTAAATAGAAATTGTGTATATATTATTTTGAATGTATGCATAAATACTACTCTGAGTGGGTTTCCCTTCAGCTGGTTGCAGAGTCTGTATATTTCCAGTTCACGACTGATCAATTGCTTCATTAGTTGAGGATTGTTTCAATAATCAACCAGTCACCATCAATCTAGTTAATTGTATCAGCCCTGGTGTGAGGGGCCCATTAAGTCTTGTTATCTGCTTCCTAATACATATAGTTAATACAATAATAGCATTAAAATATTTAACTGATAAATACAGAAACAAAATCAGCTGCAGTCCAACCAGCAGCTGACTATGGGCAGTGCTGTGACAACAATGATGCATTACATTTGAGCGTGTCTACTTAATTATTAGTGAAGTAAAAATGTAAAAATGTTTTTATCTATTTTTGTACAAGGACCACTCCTATGCCTTGCCTTCATCCAGTGACACCCTGAGGGCCAGACTTGGAGAACTTGAAGATGGCGGAGCGTTTGGAAAGAGAGAAGGAACGCCAAAAACAGAGAGAGAAGGGCAAAGAGCCCTGGGAGTGGTCCTCTGGAAAATCTCTGATAGAAGAAAATTATAAAAGAGGAGTTGAAAGAGCAGTTTGAAACATATTCAGGTAGAATTAAAAAAAGAACATTGGACATTTTTTCTTTAAGTGTAAAATAAACCTTATTAATCCTCCCTTTTCCCTGGTGACGGTGTGGTGTCAATGTGAACGCACCTTTTGAAGTCCTATTATTGAATGTATGATGATATTTTTCAAGCCTATTTCTATGACATTATTTTTCTGTGCTTTACTGTGTATAATAAATACTTTATTGGGTTATCCTGCTTTGCCATATTTATACTGAGAGAACATTTTCTTCAAGGTACCTAGTCTCCTTTTCCCTAGCTCCTTCCTTTGCTGCTCTGTTTACGCCTGCTCCCAATCAGCTCATTAGTCTTTCTTCAGTCTCCCATAAATACACTCCTGGTGCAGTTCCTCAGTGATGGTTCCTCGTGTCACTTCACCTTACCTCGTCTCACCTCGTCTTACCCTGGCTCCTCGTGATTGTTTTCCCCTGATGTCTCCATGGTTCTCTGTTACCTGTGTTTATTCGTTAAAAGAACTGCCTCTCAACCTCAACCCAATGGTGACAATGATTCCAGATCATCTTTAGCACTAACGGTACATCTGCACCTACCGCTTCAGCCAGGATCACTTGGAGCTTCTGTTTAATTCAATCAGGGCATCGGATACAAATTTCGGAAAAAAATTTACATTGTGGTTTGTATATGTGTGTATTATCCAGATAACTGTAAATGGTCAATGGTAAATGGCATATACTTATATAGCGCCTTTATTCAAGTTAGGAGATTTGACCAAAGCGCTTTACACTACATTCATTCACCCATTCACACACACACTCACACACTGATGGTGGCAAGCTACATTGTAGCCACAGCTGCCCTGGGGCTCACTGACAGAAGTGGGGCTGCCGTACACTGGCGCCACTGGGCCCTCTGACCACCATCAGTAGACAATGCAGGTGAAGTGTCTTGCCCAAGGACACAACGACACTGAAAGTCAGAGTCGGGGCTTGAACCGTCAACCGTCAACCCTTCGATTTCATCCTACAACTGTGTATGTAAATATGGTTGTGTGTCTTGCAAGACGCTGGACTAACAACCCCTCAGCCAGCTAGTTAAAAAGCTGTGCTGTGAGGTCTGCCCTGGCAGTTTGGTGGCTGATGCTGAACCTGCTCACTCTGAAAAACGGTGGGCTGATGATTCCTTCTGAGGGCACAGTAAAAGTAGTCAGATCAGCTGAGTGTTTTGTTCGCCAGACAATGTCAGGACCCACTGTCAATTTAGACTTCATTTGTCAGTATGTCCGAGCCCAGACTGGTTCTCAAGATGTGTTTTATTTTGGGAGGCACATTCAAGAAACTCAGTTTGGAATTGAAAATCACCATTTTGAGCTGATTTCACAAGTTGTCTGCCTTCTATAAACTAAGGCTGCACCATGTTGCCAAACTGGACACACTTAAGCTGCAGAGTGGCAACACTAGGAAAAGCTGCTCAAGACCATTCTAGTTCAAGGTTTTTAGCTTGCATACAATACAGACAGTACAGTACAATACATACAATACAGTTTTAAGATAAAGATTTGCATATCTAGATTTTGAAGCACTATGAATAAATAGGTTTGTGATTATATATATATATATATATATATATATATATATATATATATATATATATATATATATATATATATATATATATATATATATATATATATATATATGTTACCCCTCTAAAGAATTATTGAGACTTCACTTTGGTATAGATGCTCAGTGGTGCAAACATTTTGGTGTGACTTGCATAGATGGATTAAACAAACGCTTCATTCCCAACCTTTATCTCCAGGGATGATAT
The DNA here is from genome assembly GCF_016077235.1 of Cyprinodon tularosa. Classification (NCBI taxonomy): domain Eukaryota; kingdom Metazoa; phylum Chordata; class Actinopteri; order Cyprinodontiformes; family Cyprinodontidae; genus Cyprinodon; species Cyprinodon tularosa. The sequence goes on from NW_024039158.1 coordinate 86,586, forward strand.
CACTTTTAGTCTAATATTGCAAAGTAAGGCTGATGGGCTCTGCACTAATACAATTGTTTGTCTAGCTAAATTTTTCATTCATAAATGTAGAATTGCTAAATCATCTCCAAATGAGTATAAGCTACATATAAAATAATTAAAGATTCTGAAAAGTCCTTAAGCAAAAAAAATATGATATCCTAAAACACTTCCCAATAGAAGTAAACAGCTAAACAAAAACTGAATTCTCCCCTCATGTTATACTTATAATTGTATTTATATCATTGTTTTTAATTTTATAATTGTTTTTATAATTTATTATTTGTTTATTTATTTGGCTTTATGTATTTGAATGTTTATGTTAATAACCCTCTATAGCAAGTCAATGTTATAGATATATTTCATATTTGTATGAAGAGATGCTCCTCCTGGCTTTATTTTCTATGCAACCTGACTTGAAGAAACAAACTCTATGCAGCCATGTTTGTTTGTAAATTTTTATATTTTCAATAAAAAAAAATTTAGAAGTGTGTATATATGTAGAAATGTATGTATGTTTTATGATCGAAAAAATCAAATGGTCTCCATTGTTTCATAAAATTTTACCATATGTGAACCTTTTAAGATTTGGTATGGACACAGATTAGGAACAGACTTTTTGGGCAAGTATTAAATAGATGCAATTACTAATGTGAGCGAAAGAGTCCAAGGGCAATAAAGTAAAATGAAAAGAAAAAAGTGGTGATAATAGAAAAACTTATCATGAGAATTAAGTGGGAAACATAATCACTGTTTGCAGAACCATTTCAGTCCTGCAGTAATAGGGCCAGGTTAGATTCTTTTAATAATTTTTCTCCTTTGCAAGATTAACATCAGGAGAATGAACCAAACGGGTATTTGAAAATAAACTGATATTAAAAAAATAAAAATATTGTTAATATAAAGTATATTAAATATTCTGAGATGAAAGTCCCTCTGATACTGTTTAAATGTCCAACAGCAGATTTGCCACATTACAGTATTAAAAATGTTTATCTTTTCATTGAAGTGACTTTTTTTTTTAACAAATCTACCTTTATAGAGAAATACAGGAAAAAAACAATATTGAATGAATGACTATGTGTCTTTTATTGTGTCTATAGTAAAACATTTCTTTGTCGTCTCATTTTAAGCTGTTCATACGCTGCTTTGGTTATGAAAAAGGCTCAGAGCTTCAGCAGTCACACATGTTCCAGACTGATTCAGCTGACAAATGGATTTCACCTCAAGAGTTCTTTAGAGTGGATCAGAATATGTAATAATGGAAACATAGTCCCAAAAAATGCAATTCCACAGTTAGAAGGACACTGGCTATTATTTACATAATCACAATTACTTTAAGTCTTTTTCAGGAAGTATGATTTTGTTCTTCGCTGTTGTCATCTCTGGAAAAGTAAACTGTTTCAAAACACATATGCACCAGCATGAGGTGGGAAATCTTAGATTATTTGGAATATTTTAGACCACTGGATGTTCCTATGGTACACAGGCTTCCACCATAGCACAGCCAACTGAAATGAGGGAGCAGCATCTTCATCCTGCAAAGTAACACCGGAGGTTGCACCCTCAACAGAGGACATTTGTCCTTGGGAGGCATAAGAAGTTGACGTCAGAACGTTGGCCATATACTGTACATTATCTTCCCTCTTTCACTTATGGACTTAGCTTCTTTTTTACCCCGCCTCTCCATATTCTCCTTCCTCCTTTCTCTCCTTCTGAGGACAGCCCTTCCAACTGTTGCCAGCACTTTATTGGAACCACTTAAGAAAATAATCTGCGAGCATCCATTTGTTGCTTTTGTTTTTAGCTGTTTTTCTTCAGTATGGAGCCCTTCAGGCAGACAGGATTTTTCTGCATCAGAATGAAACTGTTGATGGAAAATTGAACACAGCTTTGTCCTTTTGAAAGTAAAATGATATTAACCTCTTACACCCTAAGGGGGTATAAATAAATTTCTGCCTGATAAAAACACACAAAAGTAAATCACTTATAGCCTCACAGCTATTAGATTTAAGAAGAAACTTTTGGTACGTCTGTAAAGGTAAGATGTCATAGAATGGTTTTCTGGTGTCAGCACCATTGTAGCTTTGACCCTGCCTGAAATATTAGGGACAAAATACAAAATATTTTGCATTTTTTCAAACCTCGCCAAAATTTCCTTTGAAATAAACATTGCAAAACACTACCAAAATATTATTTATAGCACAAAAAAGTAGTACAGACTTTTAAATCTAAATGTTGTGTAAAAATATACCAAATTTGGTTTCAATCAGATGAATCATATTTATTTTAGAATGGTATTAGTGAGAAATTTCTTAGGTGGAGAGGCCATTTTGGCACATTTATCCAAAAATGTCACCAAACTGTGCCAAATGTGTTTTTTACATCAATACTGGGGGTTTGTTAAAATTACGAGCCGAGGTCACGTAGCAGCTGGACACCACCGGTGGGTCCGTAGGGTTCTAGGGGTTAATACCAAAGAAAATTTTCAAGAACAAATGAATAATAAAGAAAAATGTTGCAAATTAAGATCAACCTTTTTTGCTTCCCTCCTTGAACTGCCACCTTCATGTGGTGAGGGGGTTTTAATATCCAGAGGCCATGTTGTCGGGGGCTTAAATGCACCAGGTAGGGTCTCCAAAGGGAAAAAAGCTCTGGGTGACGGGTCAGACAAACATTGGTTCAAAAAGCCTTTATGAAAATAAATAATTCAATAAACATCATGTACGGCCAGAACCCCCGAGCTTTGAGCTAGGTCTAGCGTGTTCGTATGTGTCATGATGGGTTTACAGGTTCCTAACCCAAGTGCAGAACACGCTCTGAGACAAGGAAAAATTCAACAGTTTATTGAACAGACACAAATATAAGTGTTCAGATCCAGGGGGTTATCAGATCCAGGATTGGTCAGGACTGGATTACTGATCTGAGATGTGATTCAGGCTAGCAGCAGAGGAGGGGAACCGGGTTGGGTCCAGAGGCTTGAAGTTGGCAGAGGGCTAAGCAACGGCAGGGCTTGACTTCAGACTTGTTAGTGTTCAGACCTTGAGATTCTCCAAGTTCTCTTTTTGAGAGCTGGCAGGCAGGTTCAGACAGTTTGATCTCCAGGTTTGCTTCTGAGAGCAGGCAGGCAGGTTTCTGCTGAGAAGCTCTTCCAGAGCTCCAGGTTTCAGTCAGGGTTTTTCCTAGGAGGCAGAGTGGACAAAACCACTGATTAGGTTCAAAGTCAGGTTTTCAGGGGAGTCAGAGAATCAGACAGGCTGGTTAGCTCAGGCTTCGCTAACCTTAACTGGCTTAACACTCTGGCACTGAAGAGTAGTCCTGCCGCTGCTTATATGCTGGTCTCCCTGATGAGCAACTCAGCCGCAGGTGTGGTAGTCAGCTTCAGCTCCAGGAGACCTAGGTCGCCCTCTGCTGGAGAACGGTGGACAGATCTCCAGATCCTAACGAGTGCCTTATGGTGAGGTTCCTCTTCATGGGATCTGGCTAGGCCCAACCAGAAAGAGGGATGCAAGCGATTCCCCAATAGACCAACCAACTGCAGGGTGAACAATAGGGGACCGGTGCAAAGAGGATTGGTAAGCAGTCAGAAGCACAGTCCACAGTCACTCGATCCATTGATCCTCAAACTAGTTCTGGGGACGTGGAATGCCACCTTGCTGGCGGGGGAAGGAGCCTGGTGCCACTACCTCCTGGTGCAGGAGGTAGAGTGATATTGGCTAAGAATAGTCAGGCGTTCCTCTACACCTAGGGCTATGGAAGCCAACTCCTTAAGAGAGGCTGCACTCTCTTTCACTCTGGAGTGAGCGAGTAGTTAAAGCTCTCAATTTACCGGCTGGTCTATATTCCTAACCTCACCTATAGTCATGAAGTCTGGATCAAGACCGAAAGAATGAGTTCACAGATACAGGCGGCTGAAATTAGCTTTCTCTGGGTGGCAGGGCACTCTCTTAGAGATAGTGAAGTGGCCAGGACATCAATGTTGGATGTCACCTGGTCAAGATCCCCTAAGGGGACCCCACAGGACACATTGGAGAGACTATGGCCGTCTCTCAATGTGGTACTTGTACATTCTCATATGCTCGTGTACTCGTGAAACGTCATCAGCCTCAGCTCTAGTACTGTTCCAATTCACAAGAACATCAGACCGAGAACGGGCAATGTTCCCAGATGTTGTTCTCGCCCCTCCTTCGTTACCCAGCATACATCAGAGCAGATTTGTTCGTTCTTGAGATTGACAGCTGTCCCAGCATGCACTGCGGCAGCAGCAGCTTTCAATGGAGCGCTCACAGAGCTCAGGGTGTTAAGTTAAAAGTTCTCTTTTCTGGTGCTGTTTTTCAATAAAAGTACGTTTGAAGATCATTTGAGGCGAGAACATTATACTTTTTAGCATCACTATATGGCTCATTTACCGATCTAATGCCCAATTTAAAAAACTCTTTCCAAAGTTGAGAGAACCGCTGCAACCAGTGGACCTTCAAGGGTAAAGGCAGCCAGGGCTAATCCAAGCCCATCTTTAGCAGTCCTCTCTCTGCATAGCTGTGTGTGAAGGACCACTGGCAATGATAGCGATTTTTTTGTTTTATTTGGCAAAATGTTCATTTGATTTCTGCTTATCAGACTGTGTTTATTATTACTCCCCCAATAAATTAAAAAGTATCTAGATACTATTAATAATTAAGGTGAAATGCAGCTCCAGTCGAGCCGAGCAAGACTTTCCTGTGTTCTTCTCAAGAACATACTTGCCGAGGACACAAGTCCCTACTTGCGTTCTTGTGACTTGAGAAACAGCCTATATCTCTCTGCTCGCCTGGGAGCACCATGGGCTTCCCCCAGCAGAGCTGGAGGAGGTGTCTGCTGAGATGGCAGTATGTGTTGAAACTATTGCCCTGGATAAGGTGGATAATGACGAGTATGAGCATTTTAATAATTCAAAATAATATTTTTTAGTTTGTCTTTTTTGCTTTTACTGAAAAGGAAATCATGATTTAACAAAACATTTATTTCTGTTTTGTAAATATGGCTGTTCATGTGTCAAGCTAGTTTGAATAACCTCATATTACCTTCAGGGTTTTGTTAATTTTGTTTATTTTATTTATTTATTTTTTGCCAATTCCGAAGTGCTACTGATGCAAAAGAAATGTTTGAAAATACTTCTATGCATTCACAAGTAATATGAAAGTCCCAAACTGTATTTTGAGGAATGCCTGTAGTTGTGTTCAGCTTTGACCAGTCCAAGAGATTTTTTTTTCCCCAAATGGAGGAAAATCACATACCACCTTTATTCCTGTTAGCAGTTAACAAGAAAAATGAACCATAGCATAGTTTTCACTCCAGTTTTATGGGGTTGCTAGATGTCCATCATGCCAAACAAAATAAAATAAGTAAAAAAAAAAAAAAACAGACTGAAGCAGAAAAATACCACCAGCACAGAAAGGCAGGTAAATTATCCAATTGATGAAAACAATGCTCCCGACACTTACTGAATCCAAATTTGGAAAATTGGTACACTTAAGCCAAAGTGGAAGTGTGCCAGCAGTTGCCATGAGAAGTACTGTGCAAATGCAGGCAGTAAGGAAGAATGGCTTACCAGAAGATTATGCATATATTAAATAACTAGAACTGGAAGTTATAGTTAATTAATAGGTCATTCAAATCAAGGGTAAAACTAATTAATTATTATCAATGGATTGATTATAACTGTGATATGCTTACTGACCAGGGATTTTAGCCTTTTACCTAGAAGGTTGGACTCTTGAATCCAGCTGTTAAAAATCCAGTTGTCTTTTACCAATTTAGTCATTTAGACCAGCGGTCCCCAACCTTTCTTGCAACACGGACCGCTATATGTCGGACAATATTTTCACGGACCGGCCGGCAGGGGGGGGGGGGCTAGCATAAAATCAAATATAAACAGCATAAAAATAAAACTCACCGTTATGTTGACTTAGTGGGAGCCCTGAGCTTGTTTCTCTGAAACAAGCCGGTCCCATCTAGGCGTAATGGGAGACAATGACATACAAAGTGTGCTCCTGATGTCTAGTCTGCTCCGTAGCTTTGTTTTGGTCGCTGTAACTGCAGATAATCCCGCTTCACAAAGATAGGATGTATAAATAGGATGAGTATTGAACTGAATTAACCTGTGTCAAGAGGCACAGATGCACCGACTGATGTAATTGGGAGAGAATACCGCATTTTTTTATATTTAAAAAAAATAAAACATCACTCAGACTCTGATCGATAAATTAAATATATATATACTTTTTTATCTGTGGCCCGGTACCAAATGACCGATGGACCGGTACCGGTCCGCGGCCCGGTGGTTGGGGACCGCTGATTTAGACTATGGCAATCAGCAACGTTATTAATCACCAACCAAATAAATGTGTCCCTGTTCATTCGGATGCTATTGAAGGAGTGAATCCAGCCTGGGGATAAATTGTTCACTGTGTAGAATAAACACAAAAGACTGTGAGTTAATATACAATGCTACAATCACACTATTATATCTAATAACTAAGCAAAACACTAAACACTACTGAAAATATGCAAAAATAAAGAAATAAAAGTCTGTCTCAGTCTGAGACGTCGAGAATCAAGAATCCACCTTTCGTATTCCATTTTCAGAGTTTTTTAAAGTGTTTAACAGAGACGTTAGCACCTCGACGTCGGAGTACACAGAGTGAAGCGAAAAGACTACAACTGTGTAAACAGGCCCCATTTCCGTTTCCGGTGGCAGCGGAATATTGACTATTCCTACAGAACTCAATGGGATTTACAAAATGCTAAATAAAACACTACAGGAACGTTTTTTCTTTACGAAACTTTTTTTGGAACGTCATTGAACAGCGCTGACGACCCGGTGAGTAGCATATTTAAAAAAAAGAACGTTTAAGGTTGTTTTAAGGACATTATCGGACATGCTCTATGCTAGCCATTCTAAAGCAGCCAGGGGGGATTCTGCATGAGCCAAAAAGCAGAGACAGGAGCAATTGTCAAACTTTTGGTGTCGATCATTCGATTTCATCCTGGACACTACAGAAAATGGGCTTAAAGTGTAAAAAACCGAACTTCTCCTTTAACAGCCCTCCTTCCTGTTAATGACTTTCAGATGCCTGTGGTTAGTATTTCCATAAAAGATGTTGGCTGGATGGTTTCTTTCATGTTGAACTACTGATAGTGAAACTCGTGATCTTTGACTTTGTATGTATGTTAGCAAAATTGTGTCATACTTTAAGTTTTTTCCATCAGTTCCAGTTTAATGCCACATCTGACGGGATTGTAAGATAGTCGAGCAAATGGAATTTAAGTGGAAATCTATTCTGATTATTTATTTTATGGTTTATGATAGTTTCTGTAACCATACAGAATACAAATAAACCCTGACTAAAGAAGGAAATGTTAGATAATAACCTCATATTCTCAAACGTTAAGTATGTGTGTGTGTTTTTTTTTTTTTTGTTTCATGCTATGAATCAGGAAATTTGGCTTTTTCCACATGGTGAAAAAAAAGGTGCTCTCTTCATTGAAGATGTGATTGTGTTATTCTTCCAGATATTCGTCTGAAGCATAACTATACACCGACTGCCATGACAGATTAACTTTTGCTTTCACTACATTTAGTTTGATGGTTGAGCACAAGTTGGAAGATATTAACTGCAGCTCCATTGAAAGGATCATTTGTTGAGTTTTTAATAGCCCCTGGTTTTAAGATAGACCCTAAATCTTAATGGGAATCCTTCAGTAATGAGTCTTGGAAAAAACAGAGCCAGTAAAAATGCTGGATATGATCTCAGTTTTTAGGGAAGAAGAAGAGACGATATAACTGCTTCTCTGTTTTACAAAAGATAATTTTAACAAGATATCCCAGATTAAAAAAAAAGCTTAAAAAATATGTTTTTTAAATTTTAAACCCTCTGCAAACTGCAAGCAAACTATCTCTTGTTTCTTCCTTTTTCTCTCAAGTTCTCTCTAAATTCAATTCAAAACAATTTTATCAGGAAAATAAACTTTGCGGTAATTCATATTTTCGAGGGTTCTTTAACAACGTCTGGTAGTTGCTAATACAGTAGATGTAGGTAGGAAGGATCTTCTGTAGCAGTCTATCATACAACGGGCCATGAGAATCAACTGACTGAAGACACTCTGTTGTACAACAGTTTGTTGAACAGGATGCTCAGGGCTCTCCATCCATCCATCCATCCATCTGTCCGTCCTTCCACTTATCCATCAGGGTTGCAGGTGGTCGATTTCCAGCAGCCTCTGAGCAAAAGGTTTATTCATTCTATGAAGAATTCTTCTATGTAAAATCCGTCCCTGATGTCGTAGAGGAGTTCCTAGAACTGAGCCAACTCTCTTTATCAACTCCTCTGATTCTGCTCAGTGGAGCAGTGGGTTCCATTCCGGGTTCTATTCCTGGCTCGGGGTCTTTTAGCATGGAGTTTGCATCTTCTCCCTGAGCATGCGTGGGTTCTCTCTGGGTACTCCAGCTTGCTCCCACAGTCCAAAAACACGACATTAATTGGCTCCTCTATATTCTCCTTAGGTGTGATTGTGTGAATGAATGGTTGTTTGTCCTGTTTGTCTCTGAGATGCCCTGTGATGGACTGGGGACCTGTCCAGAGTGTACCCCACCTCTCGCCCGTACGCCGCTGGAGGTAGGCACCAGCACCCCTCGTGACCCCTCTTGGGATAAGCATGACGGAAAATGGATGGATGAATTTCCCTCTGATTCTGTTACATCCGCAGATGATGACAGAAGAGGTCACGCTCTCATCAATACACAAACTTGTCTCACTATCTATGTGGAGCCTTTCCATTGATTCAGCTAATTTCTATAGCCCGAATATGACACTTATCCTAAAACTAACCCTTACAGGTTTATAACAAACCCTAACCCCGACCTAAACTCAATTCACACCTTAGTCTTAAACATGACCCCTACCCCAAAACTACTGATTTGGGGTCAGGGGTCACAGCAGCTGCTACTTATCTTACTCAGATTGCAGGAGTCTATCTGGGACAATCATGGTGTGAGATGTCAGGGCAACAGGTTCATAGTCATGAGAACTGTAGACTTTGGTGAAACAAAACAGAAGGTCTCCCTCATCACTGGAGCCATCTCATGGGTCAGGGTAATGCTGGGCATACATTGTATGATGTTTTGCCCTTTTCCAGACGATTTTCAAGTGGTGCAAGAATTTTTCAATCGGGCCAAATTTCAGCCTGATCATGAGTCGTGCGTCGAGGGTAACTTCGGGCGATCAACCTCTCACGACCACCTCCCGATCAGGAATCGTGAGGTCGGGAGAAAATCAAACATGTTTGATGATGTCGGCTCAGTGCGCAAACATGGATTCTTCTTCTTCTTCCTCTAAGACAAAAACACAGAAGCATGGCGGAGGTGTGATGGAGTTCTTACTGTAAAATTGACAGACTGTAGTAACCACGTTTGCTCAGCCACGTCTTTGTCCTTTTAGGGCTTTCAGCACAAAATTGCACAAATTGCCAAGGCAGCGTTTCACTCTAGTGAGCTTCATATTTCTCTTCTACTGGTTTGGCTTCCGGATAGATGAGTTAGAGCAGCGCCATCTCATTGCGGAGCCGAGTCTGATGTAGTTTTTAGACGTACAGTTAGAGCGTCAGGCCGCACTGTGTGAGAACATCCATAGTGAGCTGTGAACTCACACTGTATGAGGAAAACCACAGGGTTTCCTCGTACAGTGTGACTTATAGCTGCGTGCAATGATTGAAAAAATCGTACAGTGTATGCCCGGCTTAAGGTTGAAGAGGTGCTGCTCTGACCGAGTCTTAACGGCCCTGGGGCTGACACCATCAGTTTACTGACACCATCAGGATACAGAGAGGTTTATTCCAATTGAGACTCTTAAGATGTCTTTTCAAGCAACTTCTATAGTCAGACATGTGGGAGGAGGGGAGTGCAACTGATTTGAATGTAAAGAGACACACAAGCTAAAGGCTCCACAGCAAAGGTGGAAAATACAGCATTTGAGGTGTGAGGGGGAAGCTTTGGTTCAAAGAAGGGTAGGATGTCTGTTTGGATGTAGTTACAACAGCAGGATGCTCAGCTTGGTTCAGAACCGAGTCTAATGAAAAATTTATTCACTTAACTCTGTCCACACATCCTTCTGCCTGATCATACCTCTGCTTAAAGCTTGTGATCTTCTGGTCTTCACCATCCTTTTAAAACAGTGACTCATATATATATATTTTTTTTTGAGAACAAAGAAAATAACCTACCAGGAGAACAGAAGCATTGGGGGAGGGATCCCATTCCTTCATGGATCTAAATCCTTTGTTTGGTTTATGTTCACATTGCATGCTACTACAAATAAAATGTTGCGTGCATTTTTAATCCATTGAAAATATAAAGTATATTTTATACTATAGTGTCGTTTACGTTTCAGCTGCTGCTATACTTAGGAATATATTTACGAAATGGCTTAATTGCATAAGATAAGCTCTGGGATGTGATGTATTTGATGCTTTGTATTTCTTTTGTCATACTTTGCAAATGAATAGATGTGCACTGCTGCTGCAGCTGCAGGCGTTTTCGTGTGTGTGGCGCGTTGCATCCTGCAGCAGGCGCGCGCTCCTTTCCTGTTACGCAGCGCTCCCTTCACCGCCTCTCGGTCACCAGAAGCCGGTCTGGCAGTCTGAGCAGGCCATCCCTGTAGCCACATCGGTACCATCTCCCTGCTGCATCCACCTCTCTCTCCTCACCTTCATCTCACCATCCTTCCTCCTCCTCCTCCTTCCTGTTGTTGCGCCTCCGCTGCAGCTCACAAGTTCCAGAGAGAGCCGATCCTCTCCGGCACAACAAGTCTGCCTTCAGGTACCCCTCGCGGGATGTTTTTAATGTGATGAGATAAATGGGCCGCGCAGGATGTGAAGCCCCGAAAGAAGAAGCAGGAGGATGGCGACGCGGGGCTTGTCTGCGGCGGTGCTGCTGCTGCTCCTGCTGGGCTTCTTCCTCTCGGCGTCCTCCGTTAAAGCCGGTGAGTTGGACCACAGGTTGATGAGCGATCATCGCAGGTAAACAACAACAACTAAAGGAAAGGGTGCACAGGCTGAGCAAACACATGCAGAGGGCAGCTATGTGGAGCAGTGTTGACTTGTTTGTAGCTGCATCCCTTTTGGGGGGAATGATATGACACATGGATGTGATCTGCATGTGTGAGCTCTCATCTGTCATCACAAAAAGCTTTGTGAAACCAAACAGGATGGCTGAAATAAGGTAATCATGCTACATTAGGATGACTTTGACACATTCAATAGGCTAAAGTCATCATTTAGTGTTATAGTAGCAAAATGCTCACCGTCTTGCTGTTTAATTTGTTAAAATGGTTGCAGTATGTCCCACTTATTATAACTAGGGTTCAAATTGCCAGTTAAATAAATAAAGAGTTATTTTTGTTAAACCTTGTCTGTCAAAAAATCTAACCTCATCCTTATTGGATATTTTCTGACAACCCCAACTTCAACATCCATCACTTTCCCCTGTAAGATTATTTTAAGACCTTGCACATCATGAACGCTGCAACGTGTTTTATTCAAGAGGGAAATTCGTTTTCTGTCAAAAGATCTTGCCTCTGTGTCCTGATGATAAGCTTGCAGATGACAGATAAGTCCTAATTTCTGAAAATGAGATCAGTGAGGCTTTATCTCGGTCTGGAGAGATCTTTTACATTTGGTGTGAAGATGTGTGTGAGTATTCTGTTCTATAAAGGAGCTTTGTACTTTGTATCACATAAAATGTGAGAGAATGAATATTATTTGCAAGTCACTCCAATGTTTGGTTATATGATGTTATTGTTTAGTCAAATATTTTAGGGTTGTTTAGGTCCTAACGGCTCCAACAATTTCTGTGAGTCATTCTTACCCCTGTACCAGCCGGGTGTCTGGATGCAATGATCTTTGTTTTTCTCCTGAACTCCTGAGTTCTTTCCAAACCTTCTATATCAATGCAACAATGGTGATTATTTTGCCAACAAGGGGAAATTGTGGAGTACTGCTGGTGTGGTGGGAGTTTTCTGTCTTTAAAAACATATTTAAAAGTACTGTGGAATTTTTATCTCTCGGCTCTATGTGCTTCACTAAATAAATAATTATACCAGTCAAGACTAAATGAAAGTTCACTTACCTTCAAAAAATGAAAAGTTCTGAATATAAATAGAGTATGTCACTAAAGATGATGAGCAGTGATTAGAATGGTTGTTTTTTTGCCATGGTGATCAATATCAGTTTTAATAGACAAGTGAAAATGAATGTGCCTCATTGGCAAAACTGAGATTAAAACCAGTTGACTCAGGGCAATAATTGCCATTTAAGCGATACTCTTACTTAAAGGTGCTGTAGGAGATCTTGGAAAAACGGTTCCACCAATTATATTTTTGAACATACACAACCATGCCTCTCCCTTTAGACCAGGGGTCACCAACCTTTTTAAGGCTGAGGGCCACTACAAGGGTACCGAGACGTAGGAAGGGCGACCATTACTGACCCATGAGCTGCAAGGGTTAGCGTTAGCCTAAACTTTGCTCATTATCAACATATTTTTATTGTTTCTGTTAATTTCTAAGTTTATTTAGACATTGTCATTTTGAAATCTCTATAAATGATTGAAGCAAGAGCAACAGAATAAAATAAAATTTCAAACTAAGCCCACTGGTGGGTTGTTCTTTATTTAGAAGACTCTGAGGGCCCCCCATGTGGTCCTTGAGGGCAGCTTGGTGACCCCTGCTTTAGACCATCCCTCGAAACCACGCCTTTAAGATACATGAACGTGCATGCTTTCTTCATCAGGTCTAGAGCAGCAGGAGCCGCTGCTGATCTCGGAGCTGGAAGGGAGACAGGCAGCACTGATGATGCAGAGCGCTATGATCACTCTTCTGAAACAATTTATTAACACCTTAATTAACTTAAAATGCCGAAATCTGCCGACAAAACATGTTCGCTTTTATTATCTTGGTGCCTGCAGTTTGGATTACGTACATGAAAAACGCCTTCCAGCCGCCACGGCAAACCCCAAGGAGGTGACCGGGCCATAGGCTGCTGTTGAATGGGATTCCCAGCGACAGCACGGTGTACAGAGGTCTGAGCGACTCCCACAGGAATAATATTTGAAGGCAGGATGGTAATCTGGATAAACTGACTGCACTGACGATGTTTTCAGATGGACTTTCGTTCTTCAAAATAGATTCAAACTACTTTTTACCCACTGATCACAGCAAATATAGCTGCCATTGTTACAGGCAAAGAAAGGATAGGGTAGCTCCGCCCAACGCACATCAGGCCTACTTTTCCACAGCGCAGCCAGGGCAGCAAAGCTAGGGTGACCAGACGTCCGTTTTTTCCCGGACATGTCCTACTTTTAAGACCTAAAAAAAGTCCCGGTGGAGTTTCAAAGTTGTCCAGTATTTTGGTCGACTACAGTGCAGCACTTGTCGAAACAGGGTGCCAGCAGGGGACGGAGTGACCAAACCTGACCCGGTGATGGTAGCCTTGACACCTGTGTCTCCGTGCTTTCCGCGGCCTCCATTACCCATCCCCACCCCCCCTCCTCTGGCTGAGGACGGGCCGCTCATGGCTCTCTGCTGAGGTCCGGTCCAGTCAGCGGCCCAGCAGTCGACACTCTCCCCCAAGTGTCTTCCTTTTCAGAAACCCGAATCTGGCCACCCTAGCAAAGATGCTTCAGCCGTGCATCAGAACTAAACTTGCACAAGCATCAAATACGAAGCAGCCCGCTCGTTTTTTCTGCTCCTTCTGCTTTAGGTGTGAACGTAGAATAATAGTGGCTAGCTTGCAGCCATGGCGTCCTTCACTAGGATTGGGGGGTTGGTTCGTTCATGTGTCAAGGTAGACGCACAGGTGAGAGGGGCAAGAAGATGACCGCGATTGACATGTCAGCAACCAATCTTGTACAACATACTGTGTTTTGTGATTGGTTGGGGTTATTAATTGATTTCTCACTGTAGCGGGGAGCATTTATTTTAGTTTCACTTCCAGACCTTTTATTTCACTGCTTGCTAAGCGGCTGTGGGGAGATCTTTAAGCCACATGGTAAAAAATGTTTCAGAAAAGATCTCCTACTGCACCTTTAAGTAATTTGATTTAAAAAAATTAAAATTATTTATTAGTATACTTACTCACATAACCAACAATTAAAATATCATTAGCTGTTAGGTTTTTTTTTTCTCATTTCCTCAAGTCTGATAAAGCAAAGATTTCAAAGGTAGAACTAAAGAGTCATGCTTGTTTTCTTCATATAGTTTTATAATGTATAGAGGGAGATTTAAACTATTATGAGTGAATTTTTAGAGGATGGCTGAACTGTACTCCAACTCAAACCAAGGTCTAACCTGATGCTACTCTTTTCAACTCTGGACTCAAGGGAAATCTAGCGCTAAGTCGGATCATAAAGGACCTTGAGTTTATTGTAATTGACACACACTAGCTGTCTATAAAACACACACTCATCCCGCTTGACTTCTTTTTCCATTTAGGAAATGAAACAATTAAAGCCTCAACCCGATCCATCATTAATCTGCAGATTAACAGTGCATCACATTATTATTTTTTTTTTTACTACAAATGTTAAAATGATATGACAGCAGCAGGGATATCACCCCCAGAGTGAGTTTCTCTGCCAGTGAGAGGAGAGAAGGTAAAGACTGCAAAATTTATGAGAATCAGAAACAAGGTCTTTGGGAAGAAGCATCTTCCCGTGGGAAACCCAGAAAGACTCAAGTGTTTTAATCAGGCGGGGTATTAATGAAAGGAGAAAGATTAATCTGAGGGTGGTGAGGGGAAGAAGTTAGTAAAAGTGGGCTGAGAAAAAAAAAAAAACAGAGTATAAAGAGAAAGATAATGAGTAGGATGTTCTCTCTCCATAGTAGGATTTATTACATCTACTGCCACTGTGGGACTCTAGCTTTTATGTTCTGTCTTTATTAACCATACGTCCTTCTGTGCCTGTGTTAGACGCTCTGCTGTCAGCTCCACTCAATGTGACCATCAGAGAGCTGGAGGTCAACTCGGCTGTGGTGACGTGGGAGATTTTGGAGGGAGATCCCGTCATTGGATTTGCAATCACCCAACAGGTACCTATGAGTGTCTTTTTCTCTTTACTTTAGGTGTGGGTTAAGAATAAATATTAAAAGAGGTTAAATCTGATTAAATCCCTCCTGTGTCAGAAGGCTCAGAACATAGAACCCAGAATTCAGGCGAAACAGACAGTGGTATATTAAAAAAAAAGAGTTTAATAATAAAGTGTGCGGCTGCTCGTCTGCAGCGGCGGGCTCATTGCAAACTCTGTAGGAGTTGAGGCTCAGGTCAGTGACTTGCATGCATAATAATGAGCATGAAAGCCACCAACCTGGCAAAGTTCAGTCTGTGCCCGAAGAAGGAGGGTTGTCTAGAGCCGTGGAAATCCTTTGCTCTTTGCTGAGATGGCACCAGGGATCCAGGAGAGAAGAGAAGCAGCAACCGTCAGCAGCCAAAGCACACATGGGAACTGATAGATCCAGGAGAGTAATCCAAGCTGTGGTCAGAAGACTGGTCCAGAGGCGGCCCACCAGGCAGAATCTAGGTAACAGTCCAGAACAAACACAGGGACCAGCAGAACCAAACATAGGGAATGCTAGAGTTAGTCTTGCTAGAAAGCTTGAATAATCTGGCGCTAAAGGCTTGGGTCCAGAGTCTTAAATAGCAGCAGGTGCAGGTGGATGAGATGAGAGTTAATGAGCAGAGGGTGGAGCAAAGTAGAGAAGAGCAACACGGAAAAAAACAGCCTAAAGGTGCAAAAATAATTTCATCCCGAGAGGGAACGCTTATTTAACGCGTGCGGGGGCATGCATGGTATGAGTCCCAAATTTCTAAACAAAAAGAAGTTCATGAAATCTTTTTATGTTAGATGGAAATGTAAAGCCATTTGGGAAAAAAAACAAAAAAACAACATCCCTAAAAAGCAACTTTATCATGTCTTCTTTGAATTTTTGTCTTATCATCATCTGTAAAACCAAATCAACACAAAGAACCTGTTCTACCAAGACCTAAATTAAAAGAGCTTAAATGGTTGTGCAAACAAAAATAAATTCTATGTGCAATGTTGCAAGTGATTTTAAAATTCATTTTTTAAAAACATTTTAAGTCGGGTGTAATTTAATTCCTTTAACAGTGAAAATTTCAGAGCCTTTTCTTTAGGCCAGCTGTCTGGCAGTGTGTAGAAACGGGTTGTTTAATGCCAGGCTAAGGAACCCAAATCATTCAAATCAAGGTGTACCTTCAGATCATCCATGGTGCTGTATAGGTGGGGGTACCGAGGCTGTGCGGATCAATGAAGGAAGTTTGGCTGGACACCGCAGCAGTCTGCATCAAGGCCCTGAATTTCACCCACGAAACAGGAAAGATGGACGCCAGACAGAGAAAGAGTCCCGGGGAATTCAGAATAAGATTAAACCACCAACCCACATTAACATAAAAAAGTGAAAAACAGAAACTGGGTGGCTACCAGGTGATAAAAAGGGCTACTTTGTGCGCTGATAGCAAGTTTTTCTGGTCAACCCTAGCTGCACAGTTCAATGTAAGCCCAGCCTTAATTTATGCCAGATAGATTTGGACAACATAACTGAGACCTTATTAACTTAGAGAAAGAATATGAGGTAAATCACCATCAGTTACAAAATACTTACATTAAAAGAAAAATACTTTCATTTATGGACCTACATGATTCCATTTTGAAATCTACTCGGAATTTGACGTTTGCATGATTGTATTCAGTAATACTTTAGCATTTTTGTATCCCTCTCATAAGCCTATATAGACCTATGCCAGGGTGCTGGAGAGGAGAGTCTGGCTGATGGTCGAACATCAGCTTCAGGAGTAGGAATGTGATTTTGTCCTGGCCGTGGAACAGTGGACCTTCTTTGCATGGTGCTCCAGGGTTCATGGTAGTACAGGTGCTGGTCATAAAATTAGAATATCATGAAAAAGTAGATTGATTTCAGTAATTCCATTTAAAAAGTGAAACTTGTATATTATATTCATACATTACATACAAACTCATATATTTCAGATGTTTATTTTGTTTAATTTTGATGATTACAAATGACAACAAATGAAAATCTCAAATTCATCATATCAGAAAATTAGAATATTGTGAAAAGGTTCAAAATTGATGGCCCCTGGTGCCACACTCTAATCAGCTAATTAACTCAAACCACCTGCAAAAGCCTTTAAATGGTCTTTCAGTCTAGTTCTATAGGCTACACAATCATGGGGAAGACTGCTGACTTGACAGTTGTCCAAAAGACGACCATCGACACCTTGCACAAGGAGGGCAAGACACAAAAGGTCATCGCTAAAGAGGCTGGCTGTTCACAGAGCTCAGTGTCCAAGCACATTAATAGAGAGGCGAAGGGAAGGAAAAGATGTGGTCGAAAAAAGTGTACAAGCAAGAGAGATAACCGCACCCTGGAGAGGATTGTGAAACAAAACCCATTCAAAAATGTGGGGGAGATTCACAAAGAGTGGACTGCAGCTGGAGTGAGTGCTTCAAGAACCACCACACACAGAGGTATGAAAGACATGGGTTTCTGCTGTCGCATTCCTTGTGTCAAGCCACTCTTGAACCACAGACAGCGTCAGAAGCGTCTTGCCTGGGCTAAAGAGAAACAGGACTGGACTGCTGGTGAGTGGTCCAAAGTCATGTTCTCTGATGAAAGTAAATTTTGCATTTCCTTTGGAAATCAAGGTCCCAGAGTCTGGAGGAAAAGAAGAGAGGCACTTCATCCACGTTGCTTGAAGTCCAGTGTAAAGTTTCCACAGTCAGTGATGGTTTGGGGTGCCATGTCATCTGCTGGTGTTGGTCCATTGTGTTTTCTGAGGTCCAGGGTCAACGCAGCCACATACCAGGAAGTTTTAGAGCACTTCATGCTTCCTGCAGCTGACCAACTTTTTGGAGATGCAGATTTCATTTTCCAACAGGACTTGGCACCTGCACACAGTGCCAAAGCTACCAGTACCTGGTTGAAGGACCATGGTATCCCTGTTCTTAATTGGCCACCAAACTCTCCTGACCTTAACCCCATAGAAAATCTATGGGGTATTGTGAAGAAGAAGATGCAATACACCAGACCCAACAATTCAGAAGAGCTAAAAGCCACTATTAGAGCAACCTGGGCTATCATAACACCTGAGCAGTGCCACAGACTGATCGACTCCATGCCACGCCGCATTGCTGCAGTAATACAGGCCAAAGGAGGCCCAACTAAATACTGAGTGCTGTACATGCTCATACTTTTCATGTTCATACTTTTCAGTTGGCCAACATTTCTATAAATCCTTTGTTTTTATTGGTCTTCAGTAATATTCAAATTTTCTGATATGATGAATTTGGGATTTTCATTTGTTGTCATTTGTAATCATCAAAATTAAACAAAATAAACATCTGAAATATATGAGTTTGTATGTAATGTATGAATATAATATACAAGTTTCACTTTTTAAATGGAATTACTGAAATCAATCTACTTTTTCATGATATTCTAATTTTATGACCAGCACCTGTAGTACTCAACTAGTCCACATGTGCTTTGTGGACTTGGGGAAGGTATTCGACCAAGTCCCTTATGGTGCCTTTCAGGAGTACACATTGCTGCCATTAGGTGAGACCTGTTCCCAGTGCATGTTGGACTCTGACAGAGCTGGTCCTGTTCATAACCTTTATGGACAGGATTTCTAGTCGCAGTCAGGGAATGGAGGCGGTCTGCTCTGGGGATCGGAGGATCTTATCCCTGCTTTTTGCTGACAGCGATGGTAATGCTGGTTCCCTTCTGCCAAGACCTACAGTACAGCAGGCTGGAGGGATTCACAGCTGAGTGTGATGCGGCCTGGATGAGATTCAGCTCCTCCAAGTCTGAGGCTGTGTTTCTCAATCAAAAAAACGGGCCTTTTCCTCCTCAGGTTGGAGGAGAGTTCCTATTTCAAGCGGAGGAGTTTAGATATCTTGCGGTCCTGTTCATGAGTGAGGGGAGAATGGAGCAGGAGATCGATAGATGGATCGGCACGGCTGCTGCTGGAATGCAGATGCTGCACCGATCTGTTGTGGTGAATAGAGAGCAGAGCAAAAAGGCAAAGCTTTCAATTTACCGATCGTTATACATTCCTTCTCTCACCTATGGTTATGAAATCTGGATCATGACCGAAAGAATAAGATTAGATACGTTGAAATGACAGGTGCGACTGAACTGAATGAAATGTTTACATATTTATTAATAATCCCTATTTAAACAATAACATGAATTGTTTCAACAGTAGAAGTAACACCATTTGTATTGGTGGTTATAAATGGCAGCCGTTATATTTTTGTAGCTTGAACCAGTGGTGCAAATGTGCAAATATTCAGTTTTTTTAATCTCATTATTAATATGTAGTTTTTGTACAAACATTGACATGAATTATTCAAACTGGAGATGTAAAATGTCGTCCTCAGAAGCCTAATTTCTGCAGCTGCACCCACAGCACTCTGAGATCCATGTTAGATGAGCATTTAGTCTTTGTGAAGTTTTAATGGTTTAAGAAATTTCCTTTTATAATTGCCTGGTAAATAAAAGTGCCCCAGAGGAGCTGTGCTCTTTAATCCAGCAGGAGCCAATTGACCTAAGCAAGCAGCTGTAGCGGAGTAATAATGTGTATTTGTAGGAGATTGTCTATGGCCTGGAAAGCAATTTATGTCTCAAAGCTTAACTGCATTGCTAAAAAAAAAACTTTTTTTAAAAAAAACTAAGCTTTTTCCAAACTGTTACCCTGGATAGAAGTATACACATTAGCATTAATGGCTTAGGAACCTGAATTTCTGCATCCTAATTGTTAAATCTTGTATTAAAGAAATGTTAATCATGGACAAAAGTTTGGTAACAAAAGGAAAGAAAAAAACAGATGTTGTGTTCTACCCACCCATCCTTGTCTGATATGTCCTGTTGCAGAAGAAGGATGTGCGGATGTTGAGGTTCATCCAGGAAGTAAACACCACCACCCGCTCCTGCGCGCTGTGGGATCTGGATGAGGACACCGAATACATCGTTCATGTCCAGAGCATCAGCATGGGAGGCAGCAGCCCCCCCAGTCAGCCTGTTCTCTTCAGGACGCCAAAAGAGTCGGAGAAAATGGCCTCCAAGAGTCCAGGTGAGCACATTAGGTTAAAACGTTCTCAGTTGTCTCATTCTTTTTACTTTTTCTTAAGAGCAATGCAAAGTAGTCAATATTTATAAAATATAAGATAAATTACCCTAAATTAAGTCTTTCTATGCTTTCAAAAGACACGTTAGTAGAAAAAATTGCCACCTTAATGTAATTTATTTTCAGTGTGAATGCAGGTGTAGGCCTCTGTTTTAGATATTGCTAGTGAACAGCCTCTCACTGAGACCCAGGAACATAACACGTAGGGCAAATAGAACGCTTTAGAGATGGGTAAACTTGGGTTAGGTTCCAAAAGAATATTACATACTACAAAAGTCTTAATGTCATGTCATCTATAATAAAAAAAGAAGATTGAACTATTTCAAACGTACCAAAACATGACCTTCAACCTCAACTAACTGGCAAAGCAAAGAGAATGTTAACGTTAAGACAATCAGAGGAGAAAAGAGCAAGCTTGTGCTGACTGTAGAGGAGCTGCAGGAAAACTAAGGGACCTGTTGACCAGACAAACTTTTATCTGGACACTTCAAATCTGACCTCAAGGATGAAGAAGCAAGATGATTGCTGTATGAAATGATCAAGACTAATTGATCATTATTTTTATTTTTTTTTTGCGTACCAGCATGTAACAACCATACCATGCATATCGCTTTAGGTTAATAGACGATACAAATTAGGCTATGTATGCTTCCAAAAAAAAAAAAAAAATTCCATCATCCCTCTTTTTACTACTATATATATATATTAGGGATGGAATGGTTTATGAAAACTGTCCGAACCGTTCGGTTCGACTGTCTCGGTTCGGTTGGCGTGTGTTTCGTTCGGTTCATGCGCTGCTCCTTTTTCTCATAGGCGAAGCGATTACACTCCAGAGCAGAAGGTGGCGGTACTGCGACCAAAGCCAACCACCAGTAGTAAACAAGAAGAAGAAGAAGCAAACCAGCGTAGCCGGGTGTAGCAGAAACAAATCAGTTGTTGTGGAGAATTGTGTCGGAATGGCGAGTGGGAAAGAACAGGAGTTGGAAGACGCGCCAGCAGCACTTTATAGGTCTGCTGTATGGGACCACTTTGCATTTAGAGCGACCTACGATGACGGCGGAAAGAAAGTTGTGGATAAAATTGCCACAGTGTGCAAGCATTGTGCAACACGTTTTGTTTATGCTAACAGCAACATGACCAACTGACCAACATGTCATGCTAACCCCAAAATCCCATATACTCCATCATGCTCGGCTCCGCCCCGCTGCGCTCCAGACCGGCATCTCAAAGCAAAGCATACAGCCCCCACTGTGTCTCCCGTCCGCTCCTCTCTGAGTTCCTTGGAGATGGTAGAGAGCATGCGCGAGATGATTAAATTCAAAGCGGCAAAACATGCGGAAATGATCCAGGGTTTCCGCGGATCATTAAAAATAATTACAATTCATAATTTTTTTGGGATTTTTTTCCATTAATTTCATAAATTTTTATGGGATTTCGGGGTAACAATCAACATATACCGGACCAAACCGAAAATCGTGACCACGAAACCGTGAACCAAGCCGAACCGTGGTTTTTGTGAACCGTATATATATATTTATATATATATATATATATATATATATATATATATATATATATATATATCCATCCATCCATCATCTGACACGCTTGTCCCAAGTGGGGTAGCGAGGGGTGCTGGTGCCTATCTCCAGCAGTCAATGGGCGAGAGGCGGGATACACCCTGGACAGGTTATATATATATATATATATATATATATATATATATATATATATATATATATATATATATATATATATAGTATATATTGTATACAGGTATATATATTATTCCACAAGGTATTAAATAGTAATTGCAGATCAGTTATTGCACAACTTATACTGCAGCATTGAAAAGTCTGCTTTCAGTTTGCAGCAAACATACTGTAGAAGAAGATTGTCTGGATTGTCTTGTCTTAAATATGGTGTTAGCAATATAATGCTGTGGGGATGCTTTGAATACGTACTCATTGACCATCTGCATTTAATCTTACTGAGGATGAATTATTTTGTAATGAATTACAGCGCTGATAGAGATATAACCCCATAAGATTTGCAAATGTTCCTTTAAAAGAAAATTCAGCTAGACTCATTTTTTGCCCCATTCCACTTAATTTTTATGCTTTGTTTTTATGTATGATGTATAATCCCAGAAGAAAAAATAAACTGTGAAGTTTGTGGTTCTAACATGGCAAAATATGTAAAAAACTATCTTGGTGGTGCATTGTACCGCTCTTTAATGAAAACCTGTGAGCTGTTTCTACTGCCTCCAAATGCTAACCTATACATTCATACATCTGTAGTCCATTCATCACACATTTTTCCATCGAAAAGACATCTTGTAGCTGCCATTGGAACAGATATGCTACAATGACAGCTGTTAAGAAGGGAATTGAAATTCAGTGAATACAAGAGCTCACAAATGCAGGCAGGAAAGCATGTAGTCACAGAGGCAATGGTGCGTCAACACAGATGGCGTAAACAAACATTCTGCTTCTCCCTCTGCTGACAAACATAAATCTATATGCTTATCGATACACATACATGAACGGGCACAAACTGTTTTTTTCATTAGCTGTTTTTTCTCCTCACTCTGGCAAAATCCCAGTAGAACATTTGTATTATTTTTCTCTTCCCCTGGACAAACAAAATATTAATAAAAAACACAAATCTTGGTGTGAACTCCTCGCGGCTTTCTCACCAGCCACACAGAGGCTGCTGCTCTTATCTGGAGCGGCTTGCAGTACTTCTAGTTTATCATGTCCGACCCAGTTCTGGTGCCAAAAGCAGCCGCTTCAGAGGGACGCTGGAACTACTAAACGTTCATCAGTGTTGAGGTGATAAGAGAGGATTGAAAGCAGCAGTCTGTTCCCTGAATGCCCCACATAGAGTCTGCCTTAGCTCTGTTTAAACCGCAGAGTTTCGAATGATACTGAATTTATTTTGCAAAAACAAACAACAACAAAAAAACACAAAATCCATCTTTTGTTATGTAGCTTTCTTTGTCGTATTGAGGTCACTGCACACTAGGGCCCTAAACACTGACTTTTTTCAGTCTGCCTTGCAAATTTACTAAAGCGTCTGCAAAAAGAAAATGTTAAAGTCTTGATAGAGATTCTTGGTTGGAATTATTCTATAGTAAGTCATGGGTGTAGTCTTCTTCCTGCTGGAAGGGGGAGCTACACCCTGCTTTATTTTGCAGCCTCTGCGATCCATTTCTTCATAAGCTCCTACCATCGTCCTCTTGATAAACGTTTCCATACTGTGATGAGACCACCACCATGTTTCACTGTGATAATGTATAGCTACATGCTGGTGAAATTTAGAAATGTCGAAAGGCTGAAATGAGGAATTCTTTAGGTTTTCTTTTAACATTGGATTTCTTTTAAATCCTTTTTCGCAAAACAATTTCGAGAGTTCAAGAGTTTTTGTTGTTTTGCTGAGAGATTCAATCATTAATCGTAGGACTGGGCTATTAATTGCATCTGCAATATAACTGCAATTTAGCTTAATGCAATCGCTGAGGCACTCTGGTTTAGTAACATTACATTCAACAAGAATAATACACTAAATTTCTCAATGCAGCCCTTTGGGTGGTGCTACTACCCTTAAAGCTTGTTTCCCGCCATACAGATGGGAATAGACCATAGCAGCTTACACACAGAACCATGCATGATACTGAAAGAACTTTATAATGCAAAGGTTACAGCAAAGTCCAGTAACAATGGACTTTGGACAGGGTAGCTTTTAAAAAAAAAACTTAAACCCTCAAGTTAAATGTCTACATGCTTGTGCTTAGTGCAAAGGAAATTCGCAATCAAATTGCAGTCACCATATTGGTGGTAAATAATCACTAATTAGATTTGGGGCAAAATGGTTTGCTCCTACTTAATTGTTGTCGTTCTTGGTGCTTTTTGTTGGTCTTTAAGAATCTCTTGGTTCATTAACAATCTTTACTGCAGATGCACCTAAATGGTGGACTATGAACCAAGATGGACTTTTATTATTAACCTCTTGTAGACCAGAGGTCACGGATTAGTGGACCGTGATCCGGATCCGGACCCACCTGCTGGCGAATCCGGACCCAACATTTAAAACATTTATAAATTACCGCATTTTGTCCGACGACAGTGTCTAACTTCACTTGCGCCGCTTTTCCTGTTAATATGCTAAGTCTTCCAGGACCAGGCCGCACGTGATACAAATTAGCCAATGAGCTGCTGTCAGTCTAGGTTGCTGCAGCGAGCCACTTTTAGACACAGCAGGTAAACCTGTGGCAAGCCGGGCGATGGGAAAGAAGGAGAAGATGATGAGAAAAAGAGCAGAAAAAGTGTGGACTGCTGGAAGAGGTGCAGGGAGCTGGTGAAAGAAAAGTGAAATGGCGTGCTCAAAGATGATCCTGCACATTTTGAGTATGTTTGGCTCAACCTGCTGCTGTGAAGCAGCATTTTCCCCCATGAACATAATAAAAAATAAATAAATATCAATCCAATCTCAAAATGAGCACCTTGATATGTGCTTTAGAATGGCTTTAAAAACCCAGTTTTAAAGCCTTCCAGGGCAGCATAAAGCCCACTGCTCTCATTAAGCCAAAAAAAAGAAAGAAAAGACAATCGGTTCATGTGTTTTATAAAATATGTGAATCAGGAAATTTTCTATATACCAAACTACTACTTCAAAAACTATTTAGATTTTAAAATGGGAAAATGTTCTGTTTTTATACTGATGAAGATTCTCAGTCATCCAGGTCAAAGACATTCCGTAAAAGTTTTTAAAAAATCCACTGGATTTGGTTTTCAAGATTTGAAGATGTTTCGCTACCTCTCCAGGAAGCTTTCTTAATTTAAATGTTTGAATTTGAATTTGAATTGAGAAAGCTTCCTGGAGAGGTGGCGAAACGTCTTCAAATCTTGGAAACCATGTCCAGTGGATTTTTTTAAACTTTTACGGAATTCTGTTTTTATATTTTTTTAATTTAAAAATTCAATGTATAACATGGATGCATAAAAACCTAATTTTATTTTAGTGTTAAATTGAGTTTAAAGTAACAGATTCTAATTAAAATAGTCTCCGGACCTTTACTGGTTGTTGATTTTCTTTATTCTGATTTTTAATTGCTTACCCTTGATCTGGAAGAATAAAAGCACAGATTTTCTAGAGATTTGGGTCATTTCTACTTGTTGGCGTATGAGATAAAATTCTATCAAGATGCATTGAAGTTTTTGATCAGAATATGGAAAAACTTTTAAGCGGTCTAAATAATTTTTCAAAGCAATCTATGTCTGGTCATGTGACATTTATTCCGATGTGTAATTCGTCTCGATGTTGCAGCTCTGACTTTGATGGATGAATTCGGTTGCTGTTGGTGGAAGCATTCATTAGCTGTCCTGATTAAATCTCCTGGCCATTACGGCTCTCCTCCCCCTATAAGCGGGTATTAATCAGCTTGACACGACTTTGCATTCAAAGCTGCCGTGCTTCCCTGCAAACTGCTTTTTCCTGGGTTCTGTGAAACGTTTATTTCATTTTTTTATCTTCCTAACCATCTATTGCTTGGATGGAGAAAACACCTCCGGTGTTCTTGATGTATTGAGCTAATTATCAGAGGTTTTGTAATAGTATTTCAGAGGAATAGACATTTTACTAGCCTGCATATTATTATACCTATAAAAAGATTTAATTCTCTGCCTTTATGATCAGCTCTGGTGCAGCAGGCTGCTTCACAGTCAGAAACCATATTGATCTTTCCTGTTCTTACCAGTTGACATGCAAAATGATTGCTACTACACTGGGATATTAGTCGAAAACATTAATCATTAATTTGTTAAAATAGGAAGTAGTGTCCCCTTGAAGGCGATTACACCTCGGAACTTCCCCTCTGGTCCTTTTTTCTGGGAGCAAGCTACTTTGTATAATTACTCTTAACTCAAAACATGGTAAAATTTTATAAAAATGACTATAAGAACAAGATAACTTCACAGATTCCGGTTCAGGTCGTTACAGGACAGAGAAATTACTTGGAGTCGGCACAGCCGTGGGCTCCAATCGTCAGCATGCGTTGGCATCTGAAAAAAAAAGGGCCCCGAACAAGGTCATCTCCTGCTTCTTATACCTCCTGAGTCTATGTGTTGCATCAGGTGGATGCTTAGCTGTTTGTGTCAAAAACTGACACGCCATCATGCCCTGACCTTAGTGTCTCTTCGTCTCAGGATTACTGATTGCTCTGGCTCCAGGATGTATCCTTATCCTTTGTTTGTTCCACAGACAAGAAGCCTGTCCTCATTAGATGGCCTCTGTACAAACGATGTGATCCACCATGTGAAGGAAACCGTCTACCCCATCTAATCTGGCTAACAGATTACAAATATGTCATGATGGGTTCACTAAAAGCGACCCAAGAATGCAGAACACCACTAACGGACACAGGGATGAAAGTTTAACAAGTTTAATATGCACAAGCACACAGAATGTACTGGTTCTGACAGTTCAGTTAGCGTTGCCAACAGAGGTTTGATTTCCAGAGGATCACTGATTGTACCTTGAGGATTCTTGAGGTTAGCTTTGGGAGAGTCACTGTTGAGTCTGGAGAGGAGTTCATCAGCAGAGTCCGTTTGCTGCTTCAGCGTCTCACGTCTATAATGAACAGACCTTGGTTTGGGTTTTCCAGCTCTAGTCCAGAGCTGCTTGGAGGTTCTCTGAGATTCTTCAGGTTTGGCTCTGAGGGTCGGCTCGGCAGGTTAGCTCTTCCAGAGCTTTCACAGAGGAGACACAGGTTTCCTGGAAGACAGAGACAACAATTAGAATCCAGGCTGGATTCAAAGTCATAAAGTTTCACTGAGGATCTTGGCTTAAGCGCTGACCAACTGGAACAACACTGCGGCGTTGAGGCAAGGTCTGAAGACAGCTTAAGTAGTGGATCCTCTGATGATCTTGATGAGCTGCAGCTGTGCAGGAGGCTCCCTCAGAGGATCCACGGCGGACTCTGCTGGAGAAAGGTGGAATTTCTCCAGCTCCCAACAAAATACATATGACTAATAAAGAATAACCCTAACAATTAATTACAAAAATACTACATTTGTCATAATGTCTTTTGCTTGTTCCTATATTTCTGCCCCTCCCTTGTGTTTCTTGTCTTAAGAAGTGATATTTATATTATTAATATTAGTGATATTAATATTAGAATTTAGACAGCTTTTTTGTCATTTTGTATACATAGGGTGTATACAAAACAAAATTTCATTTTTTACAGATTTCATGACTTTTCCATTTATTAAATGATGTTGCATGCATTATCAGAAGCAACACAATACAGGGCTTTACCAGAGCTTTACTCTTTTTTTGTTGTTGTTGGATAATTATTGTTGCAAGGGTGAAATAAAACAGCTTACTGGATTGTATTATTGATTTCAGTGTTTTAATCAGCATATAGAAAGTTTTATTACACAAAGTAAACTATGGTTTGATAGTGGAGTAATTTGCTTTAAAGGGACAGTGTGTAAGATTAACTTCCATCCAGTGTCCCAGTAAATTAATTATAAATGTCTCCCCACCAAGTGTGTAGACCTACTACAGAAGCCTGGGAGTGCCATTTTTTTCTTTTTGATTGAAGGGAACAAGTCAACCTCAGTCACCCTTGTCCATTCAGCTAAAATAAACAATGAAACACAAAATTTCTCTGAAAACAGGACTAAAAGAAGCCTATGCTCCCGAGCTGGAATGACTTCTGTGTAGAATGACAGCAGCTGATAACCATTGTATTGGAGCTCATTCAGTGTAGGCTAACAAACAAACAGGCCATCTCTGCCGGATGACAGACTTGTTTCTAAAGTAATGTTTGAACAAAATTCAATTCAATTCAGTTTATTTATATAGCACCAGTTCACAACACATGTCATCTCAAGGCACTTTACAGTTCACCAGATCATAGTCAAATTAATTCAAAGTTTTCTATGTAAGGAAAACCAGTTGATTGCATCGACTCATTGACTCGAATGCAATCTCTCCCACTAAGCATACTTGTAGCGACAGTGGAGAGGAAAAACTCCCTTTTAACAGGAAGAAACCTCCAGCAGAACCAGGCTCAGTGTAAACGTCACTGTTTATTCAATGTTTATTGAATTAACCCACCTGTGCAGGAAAAAGCATGAAACCTCCATATCTGTTTTGAAGCCCCACTCCCTCATAAGTTATCTCCACCTTGGTAAAAGCTACAGTGATATTGTTTGCTCCCCATTATTAATTATTTTTCATTTTTGGCTTTTTTGCCTTTATTTTCACTAAACAACAAGTACGGACAGTCCTCCATTGCAACAGAAGGTTAAAGGTGATATTTTTTTTTACACTTCTCCACCAGAAAACAGGCAAGGTTGACAAGTTTGTCCCCCTTCACTTCTCTGATCAAAAATTGTGATGCAACAAGGCATCTCCCATCAAGACCAACTCTGCCTTTGTATATAGAAATTACTATGGGGTCAGAACTCTGCCAAAAAGTGCAGTCACACATTAAATACTCTAAGCTATGAGAATGCTTTCATTTTTTTATGTGATGCTACTACCCTTGCAGAATATTTATATTAGGGCTGAAATGATTGGATGAATTGATTTTTGAAATAATCTTTAACTAATTCAATAATCAATTAATAGTTAGCTGGAATACAGAGACTGACAGAGTGACTGCCTTAGAACAGTAATTAAATCAAAATTGTAATAAAATATATAAACCTTTTGAATTTCAGATTAAAAAAAACATCTTTTGATAGGCTCAATCCAGTTTAATTGGTTTAATTAATCGACTAATCAAAAAAAATCATCAACAGATTAATCGATTTGCAAAATAATCATTATTGCAGCTCTGATATATATTTATATAATAAAGCAATATTCATTTTTTTCTAATCAAAAGCTACATTTGTTTTACACTGTCCTTTTTAAAGAAAACTTTTGTATCTTTTCATCCATACTTATTTTAAAGGTTGCTAACCTTTTTCTATACCTCTAATGCATAAAAGTTTAATATTTAGAAGCGGCATGTGTTTTATTGGCATCTGTTCAATGTGTAGTTTTAAGTCAAACAGATGAATGTAATTCTTTCACATTTAGCTTATTAAAGTGAATAAACCTACCCCTCCTCCTGTCAGACCTCTGCCTGCAGTTTAAGCTAAGAGGGATCACCATGGCAACAGCAATCCTGACAGCCAGGCAGAGCAGAAATGTATGAAGAACATCATCCTAAACTCATCCAGACAGAACTGTATCACAATGGAAAGATGTATTTTTCTGAGGGGCAACCCTAAGATGCACTGAACCTGAAATAAGATCAAGAAATTTAGTTTTTAGAACTACTGGGTTTACTTCCTCACAGGAGTCATATCAGTTGTTTTGTATGAAGAAAATAGAAACAAAATGCCAATATTCTCACTATAGTTACAAAATTCACAGTTAGATTAAAAAGCTGTTTACAGTGATATGTATGAGTAAAACACCGTAATTAGAATAATAAATATCTAAATATATTGCATGGATGAAGGCTGAAATACATATTTTACAACTGAACACTAACATGTCACCAGTGGCTGATAGAAATGAAGTCCATAGGGGGATGCCATCAGAAAAGGGGCATAACTCCAGTGGGAATGGCCTTTGGAAAGAAAATGTTCCTTACCATGGTTTTCAAATTATACCTGTATCTCTTTGAAGGCAACAGTTTAAACAGTCCAAGACTTGGTTATGATCAGTCTTTATTGAACTTTTCTATACAAGAAGTGGAGCTGTGTCCATTAATACAAGTAGATGGTGGCCATTGATCATCTAGTGTCTCAACTACCTTCTGAAGCCTAACCATACGAGGCAATATTAAAGCAGGTCAGAAATAGATTGAAGTCTGAGTTGTTCTTCTAGTAAATATAGACACTTTCCTAATGACCACCTTGTGGGTCATGTGAGTTTCCACACAGTCCACATTGATTTTGCATGGGGTTTGGTTAGTTTTCTGCCTGAAGTTCAATTCTCTCAACGTACTGCATGACTACCAATGCAAAGGTAACAAAATGGAAAACATTTGGTCAGTTGTTGGATGACTTCTTCAGGAGAGGTTAAGGATCCCAGAGAAGATGAGGTTAAAGGAATAGTACACCCAAAACATGATTAGCCTTCATTTTCTACTCACCCCCATGCTGAACAACACTCTGGAGTACTTTTTTGATATCTCAAATGCATCTGGAGATCTGGGAGGCTTCTTGCTGTCTGCTGACATTCAAATAATGGAGGTCTATTGTGCCCGAGACAGAAAGGTCCATAAAAGTCCACAAAAACGTGTCAATATTCCTCCATACTGCTCGTCCAATGTAATCCAAGTGTCCTGAGTGGGTAGCATCCAGAATTTACTCGAAACGAAGTCATTTAGAATGTTTTTAGAGCATAAACAGTAGTGTATAGGATTTCCTAATAGCGCCCCCATGCGCGCTCACGACGCTACGGAAGCCGGCAGACCAAACCGGAAGAAAGTGCGCATTCAGCGTCTGGTCTGCCGATAATGCAAGCGTAGAAGAAGAAATGTGCTGTTTACCTGTGCAAAGAAAGAAACAACGAAAGAAAAATGTCTGAGGACTTCAGTGTTGAGGAAGAGCATGAGTTCTTTGCCGAGCTGAATGCGCTGGTTTGGTCTGCCGGCTTCCGTAGAATCGCGAGCGCGCATGGGGGCGCTATTAGGAAATCCTATACACTACTGTTTATGCTCTAAAAACATTCTAAATGACTTCGTTTCGAGTAAATTCTGGATGCTACCCACTCAGGACACTTGGATTACATTGGACGAGCAGTATGGAGGAATATTGACACGTTTTTGTGGACTTTTATGGACCTTTCTGTCTCGGGCGCCATGGACCTCCATTATTTGAATGTCAGCAGACAGCAAGAAGCCTCCCAGATCTCCAGATGCATTTGAGATATCAAAAAAGTACTCCAGAGTGTTGTTCAGCATGGAGGTGAGTAGAAAATGAAGGCTAATCATGTTTTGGGTGTACTATTCCTTTAAGGTGGTGGACACATCCTTAGAGTACCTTCCCAGGTTCCTTGTCTGGGCCTGCATCCTTTCTGGGGTTCAATGACTGGAGCAACTGCCTTACAAGATGCTCCTCTATAGTAACTAGGGTGGTGCTGGAAGCAGAAGAAAAGGGCAGAGATGGAGCAAATGAGTGTTGTGGCTGTGTCTCAAAGCTATTACAGAAGCTTCTCTATTAGTGACATACTCAAGTCAATTCCTGTGTTCTCTTCTTAAAGTCTACCTTGGCTTATTAAATTCCTCAGTTCGGGTTGACTAAAGCAACACTAAGCAGGCTGGTGACTATTTTAAAAGGAGCTTGGCAGGTTCTTAACAGTGGGCAAACATGACTGGGGAATGCCATCAGAGTTTTCCAGATATGTATCTATGGTGCGAGAAAAAGGTTGCTAGCACTCTGTAAACCTTTGAGTTGGGTGGGATATAAAAAAAACATGTAATAGACTTGTAATCAATGTCTTGGGAGCAATTATTTTCATGTTGTTAAACTAGTCCTAGTGCATTTAAATGTGTCGATTGTGCTTTTATTGTGTGAGGCCAGGTCTTGGTAATTCCTGGTCACTTGTCTGGTGTGTTTGGGGAACTGGTATTGGGGACATAAAAACTTTGCAAGGGAAGCTCTCATGGTTGGTTCCTTAGCATGACGCTGAACCTGTGGCTCCTCTGTTTCCCCTCCCTCCACCAGATGCATGGGCTCTATAAATAGCCACAAGCTACAGGATTTGACTTAAAAGTTCAGCCATCACAAGTTCAGTAAAAGTAGACAAAATTTATTTTCAGTCTTAGCTAATACATTGAATGAAAAATGTCATTGTAAGCCTTGGCCAAATCATAATTGCGTATGAGTCAGGCTTCACACACACTCCTATAAACAATTGGCATTTCCCTCTGGTAAATCGCATGCCTGTCATGACTTAGAACAGAGGATCCAGTATTCGAGGCAAGACAGACAGTGGGATTAGCCAAAAGTGTTTATTTAAAACTGGCGTATTTGAGTACCAGCGGCTGATGCGTCTGAGGCTGGAAACTCTTCAGGAGAGAAACACAGGTTAGTGACCGTGTGAATCTAACGGTGGAAGATTATGAACATGAGTCACTAACTTTGTTTACTAGTTCAGTCCATAGTCAGAGAACAAGGTAGGATCCAGCTGGTGGGCTGCTAACAAGATGCGGCGGGCACCGCCTAGAGTGTCCCGAATGCTGCAGCCCTGAAGAACATGCAGGAGTCCAAAGCAAGGTCAGGAAAATAGATAAAGACAGGAACAGGCAGGCTCAGAGGTCCAGGAGTCCAAAGACTGTTCAGTCAAACTGTTCAGATGGGAACAGGCAGCCTCAGTGGTTGAGAGGCAGAATAGGTCAGGATCAGGTAATCAGAAAGTCTAAGGTAATGCTAAAAACACTCTCACCACTGGCTGGAGAGAACAAAATAATATGGACCTGAAAACAGGATACAAGCGCCTTAAATAGTGGCAGTTAAGGCAGTTTCACTCCTAACTTGTCAAATATTGTGTGACACCAGATACCGGTGTGACAGAGGTGCCCATCTTGACTTGCAGTGTGCATGGGAGGTTGTGTCAAGAATTTGCAGAAATTTTACATCAACTTCAAACTGAGAAACTAACACTAACACATTGCTTACCCTAACCACTAATTCTAAACAAACACTGATATAAATGTTAACATACACCTCTAAATCTATTGGAGAGTCATATGCTTTCCTGAGAAAGTGTGCTTTTTCTCTTTTCCTGAATAGGAGTGATTACTTAGAAGCTTTGTTCTAAGATAAAAAAGAAGTTTCCCCCTAGGGGATAATATAGATAACATGTCCTCATCGTGTTCAAGATTCTCATGACTTGGGGTGTATGGAAACCTGTTATCTGAAACAAATCTCTGTCCTGTGATAAACTAAATTGTTTCTCCTGGGAAATGTTAATGTGTGTGTGTGTGTGTGGAATCTTCTTATATTAAGGTGTTGGATGCTCCAGCCTCAGAATCGCATTCAGAGCTGTATCCAGCTGGTTTGTGCCAGTCTCCTCTGCAGAGTAAAATAAAAACTTTTCTTCCTTGGATATCAACTCTCAGTGCTAATTTTTTACTCCACACTACCAACAGCAACTTTGTAGGCTAAATATTTTCTCCCAGGTCACATACTTGTCATGTATCTGACCTCCGTGTCTAACATGGTGGGAGCTTGACCAGGTGTCAGTATTGATAAGTTGAAAGAGAGAATGAGTTTAATAGGAGCTTCATTGTTTCACAAGTTAAGTAATTAAGTCTCAGCATAAGGCAATACCTTTCTTTTCCAACTACCTCTAAGTTAGCTGGTAAACATTGTTCCTGGTTGTAGCTGCGGCAAAGGAAAAGTCTGGTCGTTTCTATAAGCCGGAGATCTAGTCAACACACTGACTGAAATTACCTCTGCAAAGGTCTCAGCCAGTTGGAACTCGCTTATCTACAACCCTATAAACAGGATAAACCATTCCTCTTGCTATATCGTTGCCTATTGTAATGCCATCAACTGGAAAATACAGGTGCACAGCAGAGGAGAAAAGTCTTCCTAAGCTAAGGATATTTTGCATCAAGGGGGTCAGTAAATAGCTTATCACAACATTACTTCTATCATAAACAGACTTCTTTATTTCACAGGATTAGGTAAAATAGATTTTTTGCTCAACCAGTGTCTCTTAGCACTTTGAACGGATGTTGGTCTTTAACCCAGTCACAAACCATCAAAATGAAGGGCTTAAGCCATCATTCATTGATTGGAGTTCACAAGCTGATCCCCCAGAGTATCCTCAGAGGCTGTTTTAATTAGCCCGGACCCTTTTGACTGTTTCACAAAGAGCGCCTGCTGATTCATCCATACACTTCACAGTCCGCATGTATCCAGACTTTTTCTCTCTGCTCTCATACATAATAAAATTTGAGGGAGGGCGAGAAATCTTCCCACTGCCTTTTGAAAATCGGGGTGATGGAAGGGAATATCAGTTTACCGAAACAAGATTCTGCAAAGGCTACCTTTTCACTTATTAAGGTAAACCTCAACACTTGCAGGTATTGCATTTGTTAACTC
This sequence comes from Cyprinodon tularosa, assembly GCF_016077235.1. Lineage (NCBI taxonomy): Eukaryota > Metazoa > Chordata > Actinopteri > Cyprinodontiformes > Cyprinodontidae > Cyprinodon > Cyprinodon tularosa. The sequence continues at coordinate 120,986 of NW_024039158.1, forward strand.
CCTAAGCAACATAAACTGCCAAAAGTTTATTTGATATTGTGCTTTAAAGGCTGTTCACCACTGGTCAAAATACAATCCTTTTCTCTGGAAAAATCTATGAGACTTGGGGCTTTTCTGGGGCGCTGCCTCTTAGCCTTGTTCAAAAGCTCATTGGTCCAAACAAGAGTGTTTTTCAGAGTCTCATACGAAATCCTTTCCTCCAGAGAAAAGGATGAACATGCCCTTTGGATGGAGCTAATTAGGGCAGAATACAGAAAAGATTTCCATACATATTTAAGGCAATTTAGTGAATTAATGTTTGTTTTATAACCTATTTCATTCAGATCTGATGGCACAAGTTCAGCTATATTTAAAACATTTTGAATTAAGATGAATTTAGTTTTGACATGCACCTTCAGGTCCAAGCTAGCGTTTGTTTATTTAGCTAAATTTATGCCAAAAAAAAATATTTGTGTAGCATCATTTTATGGAGCTTTTGCAGATTAATTGTTGAATTGTTAAAGATGATATAAAAGACTATTTTTTTTTTCCCCCGGGGAAAATATAGCCATAAAGTTCCTTCTGCCTAACGACAATGAATACTTTTCAAACATTTTTATTTTTTTCATGGTATCAAATTCTTATAGTTTAGATATATGGCCCAGATGATGCATTGTTTGTCGGCCCAAGAACCTGATATTTTCTCCATCTCTGCCTCTTTCCTCTGAACCCTGTAAATAAAAACCCCAGAATTCAAAGAAAAACACAGCTTGAGATCTGTTCTGTCTTTATTTTATGTCGAAAAACAACACCAATGAACTAGTTGTTTTTTATACATGAGAACAACCTTGACAGTGTTCCTCCTTAATTAACAAAGTATTTGCATAAGTAGAATTTGGGTTCTGATTCTTTAAAATATTCATTAATGAAGCCGTGCTTTTATTTTTAAAAAGCATAAAGAGATTTTCCTTTTTCGTTTATAAATATAAAAATTAAAAAACAATAAAAACTTTACCTACTTCTGTTTTTGTAAACTGAGTGGATTATTATAGCCCTTATAATTAATTGATGCAGCTAAAAAGAATATAGTTTAGCTGTTACCAGTGCAAGGGATTCCAACTTTACAGAAAAAAATTACCCAGTGTGTGTTCTTGTCTGTAAATGCACCTGTCCAACTGGCTGGGTGTAATACTTGAGTAATTGAACATTATTAAGCTCACAAATTTACTTTTACATTTATCCCATCACTTGGGAGCAGTGGCCTGCCATTGTGCGGCGCCTGGGGAGCAGTGCCTGGTTAAGGTTCTTGCTCAGAGACCCAGAGTGCGGGCTTTGGGGATAGAACCAGGTACTTGCAACCTTCTCAGAGCACACTGCTCTAACCACTAGGTTGGGTTATAAAAATGCTATTTTACATATAGTATGTTGTTCCATGAATTCAGGGAGGTTATTTGTGCAATAGAAGCCACATATAATGTTCAGCATTATGAGGCAAATTTGCTACTAACATTTCATGCCAATGGGAACCACATTCCCACCAAATAGAGGCTAACAGAGAAGAAAGTCAGGTGCAATAGTGTCTTATGCATATTTTTCAAATATAAGATAAAAAGAGAGAGGAAGCAAGTGCTGGCTGGAGGAGCAAATCTGTCGGACCAGAGGGAGATGTGAGCTCCCACATAGATTTCTAACAGCAGCAGAGGCCAAGAGGCTGTAACTCAGACTGCGTTCCAACCTTTATGGCCGTTATTGGTGTTATGCTGCTGCAGCTTGAGGGCTGTCAGCCAGAGAAGCCTGCTGACTGATTAGGTGGGGGTTCAGGCTCCTTTGTCCCTGCAGACTGCTTCTCTCACTTGGCTTTAATTACACAGAGCAGAGTGAAGAATTTACACCACTCTGCCTCTCTGTTCTCTTGTCGCCCTGTTTCATTCTTTTATCTGTCCCTGCAGAGTTGGCGAGTGATTGAAATTTTGCATGTGCTGCCCGGCCCTCGATAAATTAGTGTCTTCCACCTTGCCTTTGTTGACTCTGTGTGTGGTTTCCCTGTGTGTGTGTGTGTTCTCTCTGCAGACGAGGTGACAATGGAAGAGTATGGCCAAGCCCAGCTGAGGGCAGGAGAGCTCATCATCATTGTTGTGGTGCTCGTCATGTGGGCAGGTAATGGTCCTATGAGTCGGGGCTCATTTATCACCAAACACCTTCTAGGAGGATACTTCTTTTAGAGTAAACAGTTCCTATAGGAACATACTTTGGATTTCAAGTGGCATCTCTCTGTTAGGCATGTGCCATTTTTAAACTGAAAGGATTTTAGGATTAATAGGGGACAGTCAGGGATATTTAGGTGGGAGTCAAATGAAATCCAGTCTTGCATTGTAATAATAAGTACTGATATCTAAATCTGAATTATGGCTTCCCCACTGGAAGACATATAAATGCTATTTCTCTTGTTCTTGAACTCCTTTTTTGAACTTCTACTTTTTTGGTCGTCTTTTAAAAACCTTTTAAGTACTAATATTTTCTGTTATATTTAAATGTTTCATCTTGTAATTCCGAGACAGAAGAATAATTCACTAATCTTAAATTTTTATGCTTTATGCCTCATTATTGAGTCTTGACTTTACATTTTCTTCTTTTCATTGCTTATGCGAAAGTTGGCCAAGTGATCTGTTCAAGAAACAGATGAAACAGATGAAGGGCTCACAAAACCTGCAGCAAATATGTCCCAATTTTCTGATTTGAATTGATTGGTAGAATTATTTTATCATTTTTAAAAGCTGTGTTACTTATTAGTATTTCTACCAATGCATTTTGATGAACAAACTGGACATTAAAAAAAAAAATTTAAATGAAAATGAATTGTGCAACATCTCTCTCTTAATAATTTTAATGTTTATTCTTGGAGGAGAAAATGAAAATGTAGTTTGGATGATTTATTAGTAATATCATTTATGAGTTAAAAAATGTAACTATGACTTTCAAATGAAAAAAAGACATTCTGGTCATACATTTTAATTTTTAGATTTACTATTTCCAAGTGAATGTTGGTCCCTTTATGCAAGGAAATCTTTTGAAAATAAATATAACCTGTAAATGTAATTTAGACCATATACGAAAAAAAAAATCTTTTAAAATGATTGCAAAATATAAGAAAACTAAATCAGGAAATGTATTTCTTTATAGTGCCCAAAAAAAAAATGACTAAGGGGTAGACCCCTGGTCTTTTTTTTTCAGACATATGCAGCAATTTGACAGGAAACATCATTAGTTAAATATAAAGAGAGATACAGTGGGAAACACATCCACTTTGGGTTTTAATCTGAATCTACCAGGTTCATCAAAATAAAGGTTCTTTCAGAAATGCCAGTGTGCATATAAGAAATAAATGAAGTAAAATGTTTCAATAAACAGTGTAATTATCTACTGCAGGAGGTCAGTAGTACAGAAACAGGTCAAATGAAACAATGATCTTTAAACAGCAACCAAACATTAACTTATACTGTTTGTGCTGGGGAAAATTCTGGGACAAATGTTTCAATGAATGCATGGTGGTGGATAGTGGGAGACCTTTGCACCTAGAGCAGTCTCAGTTTTCATAAATACACAAACGTGATTCATGCATGCACAGTACAAAATCCACAAATGCACAGCACAGCACGATTCACACAAGGAAATCTGTTGAAAATTAAATATAACCTGTAAATGTAATTTAGCCCATATACGAAAAATCTTATCTTTTAAAATGCTTGCAGGATGTAAGAAAACTAAATCAGCAAATTAATTTCTTTATATTGTCCAAAAAAAAAAAAAAAGAGTAAGAGGTAGACTCCAGGTCCTTTTTTTGTTCAGACATATGCAGCAATTTGACAGGAAACATCATTAGTTAAATATAAAGAGAGATACAGTGGCAAAATAAAACACATCCACTTTGGGGAAAATAAAAAGTCTAAAATGTCTGGGTTTTAATCTAAATCTACCAGGTGCATCGAAATATAGTTCTTTCAGAAACGCCAGTGTGCATATAAGAAATAAATGAAGTAAAATGTTTCAATAAACAGTGTAATTATCCACTGCAGGAGGTCAGTAGTACAGAAAACATGTCAAATGAAACAATGATCTTTAAGCAGCAAACAAACATTAATTTTTACTACCTTCCTTGTTTGTGCTGGGGGAAATTCTGGGACAAATGTTCCAATGAATGCATGGCGGTGGATAGTGGGAGACCTTTGGACCTAGATCAGTCTCAATTTTCATAAATACACAGATATGATTCATGCATGCACAGTACAAAATCCACACATGCAAAGCACAGTACGATTCACACAAGCACACAAGATCCACACATGCACAGAACAAGATTCACCAAAGTATTTCTTGTCCATAAACAATTGATTCACTGCATTCGTGTGTGGATTGTTGAGACTCCAATGACATGCCTCGATGCACAAATGCGTTTTTTTAAGCAGGGAATGGTTTGCCACCACTCACAAAGCACCCTTGTATAAGCCAATCATAAGAAAGTACTCCACATGTGATTACACCCCTACTGTTTGACATCACCTTAGCTCTGTCAAGCAGCCCGCGTTGAGAGCTCATGGTTTTCATGGGGATACAATGTAGATCTAACCTGACTCCGCCGGATGGATTTGCTCCGCATATCCATCTGGAAACCTTCCGTAGAAGTAATTTTGGGAAGGGGCAAAAATACTGGTTAGCTGATTGGCCTATGTTGGTGATAGACGGGCCAAATAAACCAATCAGATCAACGAAGCATATGACGTACTAACAGAGCGACAACGAAGAGGAGCCAATTGATAGATCAAACTCTTGCCGAAACCAGTCGGGAGAAGAGCAAAAACATCTTTTCCTCTGAGAAAAGCCTCCAGAGCAGTGTTTTGCTCTTCTTTCAGTGAAGAAATACTCTGTAATTCCAATAAAACTTGCTGGATAGCCACGCTAACGTAAGTTTCATTGACTGAAGCCGCCATGTTCTTTAGACTGAACTGTTGCGCTTCTCGTTGCGTCACACCTCAACCCGCCTCAAAGCCAACGCTGATTGGACATTCGTTTGGTGAACTGCTCCAAATTTTCTGTAACGGACATTAGCTAGACTGATCTGCGAGTGAAACCTTGAAAGCTCGCGAGATCAGGATGGTCTCACGAGGCTAATGTAGATCCACTGCCCTCGCTGTGAACACCGCGTTCAGTGCTAATGCACCCGTACTCTCTAGCTCTTGCACAGCCTGAGCAAATGTTTTAACGTGTCATTTGAAATACCCCCATTGTAAATTATGTGTAACAGCTTCAGTGCCATATCTGGCTTTAATTATATTTCTTAACTTATTTTGTAAACACCTTGCTGATACTGAAAACAGCTAATGTGTTTCATTTAGTAACTGCATCAACCACAAATACTGTCATTAAAATCACCAGGTAGTAATTGTGAAGATGATTAGACTTGTTATAACCTTCAGACTCGCTGGAAACCATTTAACCAAGCTGAGAATCTTATTCTTATTCTGGTCACCAACCAGATTTATTCTCTGTCTGCATCTCACCCCAAATCTTTAGAAAAAGATGTTTAGGAGATGTGTTGTTAAAAAACTGATGAGAAAAACTTGGAGGCTGATATTCAATAAAGAGGCTCTGTCTGAAAAGCTGCACATAATTTCTTTTTGGGTCAGGGAAAGGAACATCAAAAGCTGTGCTTATTAACAGAGAGAATGATTCATTCTGATACAATTTGATCTAAAACTTCCATGTATTATTCTTATTATAGCTTTATAATAAACAAAAAAACAATATCCAAAACCTGCTAATGTGATTAGACATTTTCTCACTTCCTCTAATTTCCCTGTTTCTTCACTTTGCAGTTTTTTTAACCTAAGACTGCCTCTGAAGTTTTTATTAAACAATCTACAGCTCACCTGAATCTAGCCTCCCTTTTACAAAAAGGAAACTTTTCTGCTGTCTAGTCAAGTTTCCTCATTGTTAGAAACAGCTACCTAACCCCAGATTCCTTCTTTGAGAGATAAACAATGAAACAGATCTTTCAAAGTCAAAATAAAATTATATGTATTCATTTTACCAGGTAATAAGCAAGTTAAGTGTCATGATTTATTCAAAGTTCCGACCCATATGCAGAAAACCAATCAGAGAGACCAGGGGAAGGTTTAACAGGTTTATTGAAACCAGGTAGAGATGGATCCAGTGCTACTCTGAACACTGACGAACCGGGACTGAAAAGTGAAGGGGAAGATTCTGTGTTAGTTCAGTCTCAGTGGGAAATTTGAGCATCAATTTGCAAAGAGGCAAGAAAGGCAAGTGGACTCACGTTTCCAGAAAAGGTGTCTTTCTCTGAATCCAGTCGGTGTGGGTTGTCCCAGTAATTGACTTGCTCGTTGGAGGGTGGACAGGGTTTACCCAGATTAAGGTGTTTCCTTGAGGAACGGAGGAGCTGACTGCCACTTAGATTTCCTACGGCACTTGAACGGTTTCTTGTGGAGATGAATCCCCTGCTCAGTGTGAAACTCAAACAATCCTTTGGGGAGAAGTAGATCAAAACCTCCAGTTTGAATCCCCAGCTCAGTTTGAAGCTCAGAGTTTGAAGCTCCTTCCAGGGGGAGAAGGTCCAAAACATCCAGGTGCAGGATGACTTCCTGCCGAGAGGCAAAGACAAAAACAACTAGGTTAAGACTGAGGTTGACAAAAACTCAGTTTGACTCAGCAAAACTCAGCTTGGCTAGAGTACCCAAAACTGGTAAACACTCTGGCGTTGAGGTAGTGGCAGTCAGCAGCTTAAGAGTCCTCAGGTAATGAGGCAACCATCCGCAGGTGTGTGAAAGGGCCAACGAGAACCAGGCGCCACCTAACATAAAGTACTGTTGGTTTATATTTACCCAGCATTATTTAAAAAAAATCTGCCTTTAAAAACAGCAACCAACTTCCAAAAATGTTTTTATATTGTTGTCAAAGGGTGTTTAAGAGGACAGCGGTATGGCAAGCACTTAGAGTGGAGAAAAAGAAAACAGGAAATTATTTTAAAAACAGAAAGGCATATTTAGATCAAATGACCACCAACTCAGTATCTAAATGTTTTGGAAAATATTGCAGACGCTGTTTTTTAAATCTTGATCCATTTTCCCACAGGATAGTAGGTCGCTACAGTGGAAAGTGCTTTGTGAAGCTGCTACTGCAACTATTAGACCAGTCACTGCTCAAATATACTTCTGCTGCTACGCTGAGTACCCCAATGGTTATTCTATTTATCCGCCATGTACTTGACAATAATTACATCCCATTTAAGACCCTAGACATAGAGGCACATTGTAGTAGCTCTCTTCCATGATTCATTCAACCACCTAAATGCAGGCATCAGTTGTTGGGAATACAGATGTTTAGTGGAAAACATGGTGACAAACTAAGCAGCCGGTTTATGCAAAGCGAATAGTGTGAAATTACCTAACAGGAAACGAGCAGTAAGACAAAGGTGTAAGAAACATTTTTTAATCTGTTTGAAATTTTACCATAAAAAAAATAAAAGATATTTTTAAATAGTCTGTTTTTTGAAGAGCCTTGAAGTTAAAGTTCTCCCCGTGGAGGTATTACCTCAACCTCATCATTAGAAAGGTTTTAATCCCAAACTGAATCACCTTGACTGCTTTCTTAATAATAGATCAATCAGCTACTTTAAAGGATTTGAAGATTTTTTTCTTTTTTTTCCAGGCCATTTGACCTTTGACAGATTTTTTTGAAGCCTTTGACCACATTAATTAGTTCATAAGGGTGGTCAATACAGCAACTTTAAAAAGTCTTGTTAAGGTATTGCATACTTTGCAAAAAACAAGGAAGTTAATTATACAAGAATTTTGATCGTTTATTTTAACATTTTGTGTGTAAGATCCATAGTTGCCCTTTTCAGAAAAGTCTTCAAGGTGGGATTAAAGTGCCTCTTTGTCCTCTCTGATTTGTGAAAGAACCGATGCAGGGAGGAGGGTTGAAGTCTGCCCATCTCTAACTCACCAAGGGAGGCTTTCACAGCTCACAGCGGCTGACTTTTATAGGAACAAGCTGGCCTTGCAGGTCGAGGGTTTGTGCATCCTCTAGCCAGAGGATTTAAAACCGTGAACAGGATTCAAAAAATAAAAACGACATAAACAGCAATTCAATTTGAGGTTTTTATTTGACCAAGACAGCAACGGTACGGATCTTTTCCAATGTTATGGCTTTAATAATAATTGAACAGATTTTATGGTTGGTGTCTACGTCAATGCTGCAGCACACTTCATGTCATCCCATCCTCATCTACACTCCAGATTTATTTATTTATGTAAAATCAATCCTTAAATGTTGAACACTCTCCCTCACTAAAACCCACCTGGAGGTTTGTTAGAAAAGGAAAAAGTAAAACTGCTCGGCTGGGGATGTTTTATAGAAGTTACAGTGAAATCTTAAGCCACAGAAAACTATTTTTCCTGTCATGGTTGCAAAATAAAGTCTGTTCTTCAGTGCGTACTACTGATCTTTATACACAGGGTTGATTCCAGTGTTTAATATGTAGCGTCAAAGTACATCGACTCTTTTAGACACTAATATATCAGTAATTTAGCACTAATTCAGAGTGAGACCAAATGCACTTGGATTGGTGTTTAATCTAACTATTAAAATGTTACTTTAACTTTGCAAAATTTAATGTTTATGTTGAGCTGTATAATGATAGTAGATGTGTAAATCCCTTTATTGTTCCACAATGGGGAAATTCGTTCTCTGCATTTGACCCATCCCCTTGGGGAGCAGTGGGCTGCCATTATGTGGCGCACGGGGAGCAATCAGGGGTTAAAGGTCTTGCTCAGGAACCCAGAGTACAGGCTGTGGGGATCAAACGATGTGCTTTCAACCTTCTCAGAGCACAAGTGCACTGCTCTAACCACTAGTCCAACAATCCCCCTACCATTCTACCATGCATACCCTAAATCTTCCAGGTTTGCTTTGAGCGTAAAAAGGCACAATCATGGCCTGACTACTGAAGAGTCTTTATAATCCAGGGAGGGGCTTTCAGGAGCCATCCCTTGGTAATTACTGGTTTAAAAAAATGGGATGGTAAAGGGAAAGCTAAGGATATTTCACAGAAAGTGAAGAAGTGGTGGAGAAAAAATTGTGTTGCACAGTATTGCTGTAAAAAAAAAAAAAAAAAAAAAAAGCCAAAGAAGCGAATAGTGTTTTTCAGTCCTAATTGGGCCTGTGGGACATGCTGGGGGAACGCACAGGGAAAGATCCCATCTTGCCCCTTGGTGCTGCAATGATTAGATCAGCAGAGGCTGACATAGGCAGAAATACAGAAGCCTGTTTGGGCTTGGATTCATCCCATCGCACACTCCTCCACCATCATGAATTATTCCCTTTTTCATTTCTGTAAGCGTCCTTTCTATCTGCTCCTGCATCTGTACCTCCTGTGTCGTGTTTTGAGTATCGGTGACTCAAGGCAAGCTGCAAATGGCTGTCTCAGTTTCCATCTCCATCTGCTCCTTTCACACTGCTCATATCTCCAGCTCAGTTCATTTCCATCATTTGTCTGACAGGCACTGTATCAACCACATAGCTGATGTTGACAAGACTGTTGGTGCCTCGGTCAAGGATATAACACAGTGGATTTAGAGGCAGATAAAAAAAAAAAGTTTTTACTTCTCTTTTGGTCCTTAAGTTTCAGTTAAATACAGTTATTGTTTATTACTCAAGTAGAAGTAGACACCCTACTGTTTAAAAACACTTTTGTAGAAGTTAGAGCGATCAACTTACGCTGTTTACTCAAGTAAAAAATGTAAAACTACCATTTTTAAAAGTACTTAACATGTAAAAGTAATGCAAGAAAAAAATGTAAAGGACAAAATGTTATACTGCACTACCATATTAAAGGAATATTTTTCTACAATTCAAAAAATGGAACATAACTTCCTTGTACTTAATTTGCTGTGTTGTATAATAAATTGTAAGATTATCAAATTCACCTTTGCATCATCTTGAAAAACAATTCATTTTGATATGTGGCAAACAACAAGTTGGTGCAGCACCGAGTCAACCACAAAGAAAATAAATGTCTGGATAAAGCTAATTATTTTTATGTTTTTTATAAAAAAAATTATTACCAACAAACAGATCAAACTAGTCTGTTTTTAAAATGTAAGGAGTAGAAAGTAGAGATTATTGCAAAGAAATTTAGGAGTGAAGGTAAAAAGTAAGGTAACACAGTATTTGTATTGGGTTTTTGTACTTGATACCTCTTTCCACTTCTAAATAGAATAAAATAGAAAAAAAAATTAAAATAGATTTCCTCTATTTTAACTTTTTTCCCTTCAAACATATATGTTTAAGCACATTATACAAATAGTATTTTTGGATAAAGATAACCTGAATAAATAATCATTAAAGAACATCTCCACAGAGTGTCATCTTTCCTTATTTAAATCTTGCAGAGTTTTTGGGAATGAGAGGCGTGTTTATCGTTTTACTACACATTAAATGTGATTTGAGTTTGTACTTTGGCTGGGCAACTCCGAAATTTCATTTTTGTATTTTAACGTTATTCAGAGGTTCCTGTATTCTTCTGTTGATATATATATATTTTTTTTCTTTAGAACCAAAGTGTGCTTGGGATTTAGGTCAGTTACTCCAGGCTAGAGATTATACTGAAATATTCAGTTTAAGATTAAAAATCATGATCCCTGTTTTATGCCAGGTCTTGAGGGAACAAAGCAGTCCCAAATCAAACCTCTACTACCTCTATGCTTGACTGTTGGCATTGTTAATGACTCTGAGGAAGGCCGTAAACCGAAATGTATTGGTCAGCCGATAAAGATTGTTTGTAATACTTCAGTGTTTCTGACGTTTTACCGTATAGGTTGATTATCTTTTTTCTAAAATGTTGTTTAGTTCAGCTGTAACACCTCCCATAAAGATAAATTTTTGTCTGGTCACTCTACAGAATATTTTACCTCAGGTCTTTAGGATCACAAAGTTGTTTTGGGGTCAGCAGTGGTTTTGGCCTCTCCCATGGAGGATATTTTGCCTGCTCTATCTTTCTTTTTGTTAAATATTGAACACTGACTTTAACTGAGACATTTAAGACTCCTTTTTATATCCTGGTTGAATTGTTGTTATTGATAGTTGAAGAGAGAAACCGCACACTTTGTGTTGCCATCAGCAGTACCTTGCAGAATCCCGGCCAGTTGATCACTCAGCAGAAATGGTAGATCATTTAGATTGGTAGGTTTTCTGGTGTGGATCAAGAATTAAAAAAAAATCTTAATCTTTTCAAGTTTGGTTAAAGTTGTAGGGAAATGATATTTAAATGTCAAATCATTCTGGCTTAAACATGTAAATAAATGTACTCTTTATCAGACCATATTGTCTCAATCCTGTCCTAAAATCCGGCCAATCATATTTCAACGGTCATCTGTCAATCAAATTTTTTCAGTCATAGCATCTTGATGCATATGTCGCAACTAATATACACAACAGTTGAAATAAGAATAATTTCCTTTCCCATTGAGTTCCGTCCCAGTGTTCACGGGGATGGACGTCTGTGTCTTCAGCAGGCGTAGAGCTAACAGAACTGGCAGCGTTGCGAGGCAAGGGCTCAAACATGTACGGCTGTAAGCCTTCTACACGAAACAAAGCTTCTGCCGCCCTGGCGTCCTCTTCCATAACATCTTCGTCCCCACTTTCTTCCTCTAAATAAAAAATGTATGACGGAGGAGACTCATCCACGACCTCTGACACTAAACTCTCCTCCTCTTGCATGTTTCTGCTGTCCATAGCGTTCCTTGACAGTGTCGTTTCTAAGTCACCAATTTAGTGCTACTTGGTCCCAATGGAATCCCTCTGGGATTATTGAAGTATGTAAAAAATAAAAGAATACAAAGGGTGTTCAATAAGTAATGGTATAGAGAAATTTAGAATACACCCCATCATGTGACCATGTAAAATCTTTTACAAGGTCATATGATGGGGCATCATCACCATAGGTTACTTTAATTTAATCAAAAGTCTCTCGTGGCGTGCATCCTTTCAAATACAAAAACCAGATCCCTGCTTGACACTCAACAGGCTCCATTTAAGACTTTTAAGACATTTAAGACTCTTCAAACACCTGTAAATCACAAACCCTAATTAGTTCAGGGCTGTAATTTGCCACTTATTCTCTAGAGATATAAATAATTGCACATGCAAAAGTCCAGATACATCAAACAAATGGAAGCAGGTCATGGGGCACTACTTATTGAATCTCCTCGTATTTTATAAAGTACGTAATTTAATTAGCACTCATAAAGTTTTGCATCTTTTGGTGGTTTTCTGTATTTCTCTATGCAAGGCTGCATAAAAGGAGCAAGATTTTAAGAAAAAGGTTTCTAGACGTTATTTCTTTGACTAAACCATCCTTATCCTGCTGTCTCTCAGGGGTGATCGCCTTGTTTTGTCGTCAGTATGACATCATCAAAGACAACGAGCCCAACAACAACAAGGACAAAGCCAAGAACTCCTCAGAGTGCAGTACACCTGAGCACCCACAAGGGGGGTTACTGCGCAGCAATGTCTAGGACAACCTTATATTGCCTTCTGCAATAACCAACCTAAGACCTCAGGACGGGTGAGGTCACAAACTCTGCTTTGCTTGCATACTGTTGGGTTTGCATGGTGTTATCATTTCTCTCCAAACTACGCAATAGATTTTCTTTAGTATTAAAAGCACCAGAGATGGGGTTTTTTGTAATAATTAAGATTGAACATGTGTTTAGACCTACTGTAAGCATGTAACTGTGTTTCTTTCAGACCCTTAGACCAACAGAAAGCCATTCTCAGAAAAAAATAAACACTGAAGAAAAGATTAAACTAAAGGGATCTTCTTCACTCAATGGAGAACTGGCTACAAGCAGCCAAACTGGTGACAGGAAGACAGGATTTTGTTGCACCCAAAGCTGGACTCTCGCCTCCTTCCTGCCGACGTACAGCGGACTCTTGACTAGAGCTGCTTAATTCATACGTTTTTGTTACATCTCATTGTTAGCATGGAGCCCCCGGGAGGGCGGGGGTCAGTTATCGGATGTGAATGTCAATTTAACATCTGGATAACAGCTGAAAGGTGGGGGGAAGTCCAGATCAGCTGGTCCAGGTATCAATCAGCACACAACTCCAACTAGCTTTCACGTATGCATTATTTCCTTTCCGTCTTTGTTCCTGCCCTCTTCATCTCTCTTCTTGTCTCTCTGTGTCGGTGTGGCTCTTATAAGCACATTGCTGTTTGGTGCTCCTCTTACTGTGTTTGCTCGAACAGTCCTAGCCTTGACTGCGGTATGAGTTTTATCAAGTATTGCATGACGAGTGTCATCTCCAGCCTTTTTCTCTATCCTTACATCAGTTAAATGATGCATCTGTTCTTTTGTCTCACTAACTGGAACTTTAAACTCTCCCATTAGTTCAGCGTCTCAGACCTGACAGACTTATTACCCCCCCAGCCTATATTTAACCTGCACGGCGATGACTGAGTGCAGCTATGACTCATGCAGAGTTCAAGGATTGACAAGGAGTCCCTCACCCACTTTTTAGTTATTATCACTTCCGACTGTAAAATGAATAGGCCCGCTTGCTGTGCCAACTTTTAGAAAGACTTCGCAGCAGGGTTTGGGGAAGGTATTGAAGCCTGGTTGTACAGCACTGCATATTCAGCACCGTATGCTGTTTGTGGTCTGCAGCAGGACAAGTGGGGAATACGGATGGGGCATTATCCCCTGATGCATTAAGAATTTGGCTGAGTTTCCCATGTGGTTTGGCCAAGCACCATCAGGGATGCCAGGAAGTGAAGGCCAAAAGAGGACACAATCAGTGGTGAGGTCTATACTGGACCCAGATCTGTCACTGAGTGCAAGTTCTCAGAGTCTTTTTTTTCAACTCACTGTAGGGCAGTGGTTCTCAAACTTTTTCTGTCATTCCCCACTTTGGACAAGGGGGAATTTTCAAGCCCCGCCTGTCCCCATCGCCCCAACACAATGCTAATGAAATATGCAACAATCTTAAAATTTTCCAATTTTATTGAAGTAACAAGTAGTATCTAAATACAAACTATCTACATCAAATAACAGCAAGCTCAAAAATAAAGAAAATAAAAATGCAGCTGTGTCAAAATTTGTATCAAGCTCAAAGATAGAAAAAATTAAAGTGCCACTCTGCAATCTGTTAATAAAAGAAAAGAAGTGAAATCCATCTGGCAATACAGGTCTATTTATCCCTGCATTAGTGGCTGCAATGAGCCTGTTTTGCATTGCACAGTTTCTCAAAACGGGGTTGCAGGCTTGATACTGCCACTCTCAAGTCATGCTCAATGTTCAGCTGAGATCTGTATTTTGTTTTCAGTGAAGCAACAGTTGAAAAGCCCATCTCACAGAAATATGATGTGGCAAAGGGAAGAAGAATGCACACAGCTCTCTGCCCGATGAGTGGATACTCCCTCTCCACTCCAAACCAGAATTCACTATTAGTCTGAGCATTAAACCTGAGCCTCAGGGTGGAGTCAGACGTCATTTCAATAAACTGGTCCTATTTATTTAAGATAAAATATTTCAAATTCAGTTATTTATGATCAACCTGCGCCGTCAATCCCGGCGCATGTGCGCTTTATTTGCAGTCTGGACGCTGAGGGTAAACATGCTGTGTCTCTGCAGCGCTGAGAGGGACTCCTGCGATAGCGGGGGAGAACGGGGTTGGGACGGGGGAGGCGCCCCACGGCAGCACCTGCCGCTGGAGGACAAGAAAAGGAACGATACGCGCTTTCACGTAAGAGTCTCCAAAAGTCGCTAGATTTGTCGCTAGTCGCTTTTTTTAAAAAGAGTCGCTGGAGGGGTCTAAAATATAGCAACAAAGTCGCTGAGTTGGCAACACTGGGGCGCGAAAGTTTATTCCGTTACAAATAATATGCCGACGTCACGTCAATCATTATTTTGGCACTTCAGTTCCAGGTGAAATTTTTCTCATATCTAATGTTCTTTTAATTAGACTGCATGTAGGCTAGTAATGATTACTTTGTGGGTTTGATTGGTCTAAAAAGCGGCAACATACAGCTATAAGGACAGTTTGCTCTCACACGTTCTACATTTATAGTCACACACACACACACCGGAACTTGGCGCGCCCCACCTGTCACGTCTCAATTCCCCACCAGTGGGTCGCGCCACACACTTTGAGAACCGCGGCTATAGGGGAAGACAGGATGAAATATGACTCACCTTACAGAGGTAGAATCCAGCCAATATGCATGTAATTTAATCATACATTTGATTCCCCAAAACAGATAACTAGACTAAAAACATTTAATGTAGGGGTTGCATTTTGTTCAATTATTGCTGCAAATGAAGGACATGTTTTGTAAATGGAAATAAAAAGAAATGCAATCCTGGAATAAAACTTTGTAAAATTTTATAATCTAATTACATTTTTTGAGTGACTTTTAATTTTATTTCTTCCAATTTTTTAATATGTTATTTTTTCAAATTGTATTTATGTCAAACTTAATTTTTTCACTTTTTTTTTTATTTTTAGATTTTTTTTAAATATTATTTTTTTTAAATGTTTACTAATTGCATTCTCTTCATGTTGTGTTTGACAGAACACATTCTCTTAATTTCAAGCACAATACAAATGTGCTTTCTAATGTTAATGATGACAAATAGAAATGTGTCTTTGCTTCTCTCTGCTTAGGCACTTTAACCCCGAAAGTAAGAGAATGTGATGTGGA
Source organism: Cyprinodon tularosa (assembly GCF_016077235.1). Taxonomy (NCBI): domain Eukaryota; kingdom Metazoa; phylum Chordata; class Actinopteri; order Cyprinodontiformes; family Cyprinodontidae; genus Cyprinodon; species Cyprinodon tularosa. The sequence goes on from NW_024039158.1 coordinate 136,743, forward strand.
AAACATAATGGCAGATTGCAATTTGTAAAAAATATAAGAAAGAAAAGTTTGAAAAAAGAAAAATCTAAAAAATGTTAACCTGTTGGATCGCTTTTTTGTTAAAATTTTCATTTATAAGACGTGTTCTTTGCAACAATAATGGAACAAAATTCATGTTCCCGGTGAATTATGCATTTTCAGAAATTTAGGGAAAAAACTCTTAAATACGCAAATTTATTGAAGCAGTAGCAAAATCTCACACCAAACCTAGAAATTTGGCCATACCAAATGTTTGGGATGAAAATTGCTTTCCATTTACTTGCAAACTCGTACAGTTATCTTTTAAATTCAAAGTCTCCTTATATCAAAAAAAAAAGACAACTTTCATTCCTACAAGGTTTAAAAGAAGCAGACCTAAACCCTCACAAATCCTAATCCTTTACGTACAACTTCCAAAGGTACAAAAAAAATTATTTTCTGTCGAGTTATTGTTAAAACAACCAATGAATGTGCCACAAGTGATCTTGTTTTAAGATTTATTGATTAACATTAGATCTTTTGTATTTTGTTGCCCACAAAAGGCAACCCTGTCTTTTTTTTCTAAAGACAGGGTTATCTTTAAAGCAGGGTTAGCAGTAGGGGTGTAAATAATAATCGTTTTTTATCGATGCATCGATCCAAAAGCCGACGATCCGATGCATCGACACGTCCGCAAGTTAATCGATTCATGTTTTTTTTTTCCTCCGGTCTATTTTTATCCATTTGCTCCTGGGCGTAATTCTCCTCCCGTGCTGCGGTGCCGCTAAACCCATTTTGCCCTCCTACCGCGCTTCCTGGTTATACTCCTACAGCAGTTTGTTGCAGCAAGCTTGACACAGACATTTTTAAATTATGCTCAGTATTGAAGCGTGGTCTGGGCTATACGCTGTGGGTCTAGATACGGCCGAGGCGATGAGGAAGTGGGGGCGAGTTTAGTCCGACGACGGAGGGACAATGGGGCAAAAAGAGCGGAGATCCAGCTGGAAAAAGGGTCCCAGCGGTCTCGCGCACCTCGCTCTTCTAGCGGGTCGAACTTCACGAGTTGTTTTCCGCAATTTCGGTCATAAAAACAAAACAAGCCGGCCTCCTGTCTGGTGCACTGTTTGCAATCAGCTACAATCTGGGAGAGGTGCAGCGGAGCGTCTCTCAAGGGGCGGTGACGTCGACACTGGAGCCTTCTTCTTCTTCTTTTATTTAATGGCGGTTGGCAAACAACTTATAGGTGCATTACCGCCACCTTCCAGAATGGAGTATGGACCAGACAAATTATTATATTCTCCCTAAAATACCCGTTCTTCTTAGAAAATTAAAAATACTACCAAAAACTACATCCCCAGATGACCTTTGAAACAATTCCCTTATATCTAGTTTATTTTTATTCCTGTCTAACTCTCTACGCAACATCTCTCTTTCCTGAGTATATTTATTACATTCTAAAAAAATATGTTGGACAGTTTCTCTGGAGCCGAGGTATTGCATTGAACTCATTACACTGATATTGTGCAGTATTTTTGCAGTATTTTTTGATGCAACTTTTCTACTTCTGTTATTTGCTGTTGTTTCTAAAGAAAATGCATAATGATATTACAGCTTTCATTGATTTATTTCAAACTTGAAACTTTGTTTAGCCTGTAAGGTGTAAAAAAAATAAATAATAATAATAATAAAAAAAAAAAATAACCGATTAATCGAATCGTATCATGGTGTATTCTTGAGTATCGAAAATAATCGAATCGTTGGGTCAGGAAATCGATACTGAATCGAATCGCCATGATGGATGTGATTTACACCCCTAGTTAGCAGATGCTAAATTTGTGACTGTTTGCATCGGCATTGCAAAGAAAAAAATAGATTTTGAATTGTAACATAGACCAGTGAAAAAGCTAAAAAATTCATAAACGAGTTATAACTCCAAAAATTAGCACTTTATGCTGACAACTTGTTAATGATTTCAATCACTATGGTTCTTTTTCAGGCTTTAGGATAAATGTAAAAAAGAAAAAGGTGCTGACTTTTAATGACGACCCACCTGATGACATTAGGCAGCGCTATAATTGGAATTGGATGCAGACAACATCAAATATTTAGGTCTAAAGATACATTGAAATTTTATCCAAACGTTTGAAATAAATTAAAGCACCTTGAATACAACACTAAAAGAAGACATAGAAAGCCGGAGCCCTATACCCTTTTTGGATTTAATTTTAGGAAGGAATCAAGAAGATTTAAATATACTCCCTACAATGCTTTATTTATTTCAAAGCCTGCCAATTGCTATCTCTCCTAAACAGTTTGTAGAGGTGGACAGAAGGTTGTCCAAATTTATCTGGGGAGGAAAAGAGGCCATAGTCAGATACATACCTTTCAATTAAAGACACATCGGGGGTCTTGGGCCTCCCGTGCCTGAGAAAATAATACTATGCTGCTCTGCTGAGAGCCTTGGTTTGTATGTGTTCTCCGGTTTATACTGCAGGATGGAAGGAGGTGGAGAGAAGAACAGTTTGGGGGATTCCAGCTGAAGCCTCGGTATCTGATATTAAATTGCAAAATAAATTAATCAAATTGAACCTGTTAGAACTTGTTAGTGGTCTGAAATCAAGCATTTAAGATCAGTGGCTTGGAGAATGACTGGAAAACCTTACAATAGTGTGCAAATGACGCTAATTTTACCCCAGATCATACGATAACAGATTCAGGAATTGGTTCCCTAAAGATCTAACTAATTACCGTATTTTCAGGACTATAGAGCGCACCTCACTAGAAGCTGTGCCGACTTTTTTTTTTTTTTTTTTTTTTACTGGAAACATACATATATCAGCCTCAATGGGCTATAAGCCACTGATACATACTGAACTGTCTCCCACCCAACCTGTAGGGGGAGCTCTACATATATCCCCTAGAATAGGGTCGAAGAAGAATGCTATCTCCCCTCAGCTTGTTGCACGCAGCACTAAGAGCTTCTACTGAAAGATAGGGCTTAGTCAGCTCTTTATTTCAGCTCTGCAGGAGTTGAACCTTGTGTTTTCATTGGTTCGGCAGCTTCAATGAGGCAAATAAATGTCAAAATGTGTGAATTTGCGACATATGTCTGTTATTGTGCTAAATGAAAATTATTCCCTTATTCTTTTATTTCCAACTTATATTTCCCACCTCTGGCGGTTAGGAAAAATCAACAGAAAAGTCACATAGTTCAAAGCGTGGGAAATAGTAGCAGCTTATATTCCAGTAAATATGCTATTAGTGGTTTGAGCACAATGGGGCACAGTTAAGCTTTGAAACCCTGAAAAGTCATCAGAATTAAAATTCTAATAATTTTTTATGAATCTTCAGGTCAGACACTACTTCAGATTGAACTTAAAAGTGAACTCCAATGATCTGGGATTTGTGGAGACATTTGCACAACTAATCAAACAAGGAGCGCACAATAAAATCATATCTAAACTGTATAACTATACTCTGCAGGCTAAAGGAGATAATACCTTGTAAAGGAGGGTAATTTGACAATCGACGTGCAAAGCTTGAAACAAATGGGAGACTGGATGGTGTGGATTTAGTTGGAAAAAAGTCATTTGTTTTAGAAAAGGTTAATGATTCTACTTGGAGATGTGGGAGCATTGGGGCCAATTACAAGTTATCCAACAGTATTTGTCCTGCATCAATGAGCACATTCAGAATGTTTTTTTTATCTTACTTTTCCTTTGGACTTTGCAATATATTTGGGAAATACACAGGTGGACAATTTCAGCCATAAAGACAAGAAACTTTTGTTTGCAGCTAATAAAGAAACTTTATGAGCTGTGAGAAAAAAAAAAGTAAAGGAGGTGGCTTAAACCAGAACCTCCTACAATGGATGATTGGATAAATGTAGTGCAAGAAATTTACATGATGGAGAAGCTGTCTTATTCTCTCAAAGTGCAAACCATTTTTACAGACTGTGTTCTAAGTCCATAGATTATGTTAAACCTGTAAATTCCCTTTTTCTGTAATCTTTTCTGCTTCATTTCATCATTAATGCTCCAGTGGTTATATTTTTGTACCAAAAGGAAGAAATAGTCCCCCCCACCACCACTGCAACCCTGTTCTGTGGGTTATCGCTTACTTCTGGTTTGTCAAATCGATCAAAATCATTTTGCAAAGATGATTTGGGGTAAAATGTTGCAAGTTTTGTATTTTCAATAAAAAAGTAAGTATATATAAAAAAGAAAAAGCTAAAAACCAAAAATTTAAAAATTTTAACATTTCAAACTCGGAAACATTTCAAACATTGAAAATTCAAATAATAAAACTTTCCAGTATTGAAAAGTTAAACACATGAGAATTGAAATGCTAGAACATTAAAACAAACTCGAGTATTGAAAATTCAAACATTAAAAGATTCAAAATATTAAAGAGTTAAAAAACCTTAAAGTAAAAAAATGTAAACATTTCAAACATATCTACTGAGAAACTACCCTCTTATGATGATATACTTCTTTTTTTTTTGCTGCAACTTATTTTTCCCCAAATAGATGATTGTTAGTGCAGACTTCCTTTGATCATGATGTCTCTACAAGCTTGCTCTGTTAAGGCATAGAGGGCGAGACTGAAGACTCCTTTAGGGTCCTTTCATTCTTCCATACTCCTCATCATCTTCCACCTACCTACATTTTGCTTTGTTTTTGTTTTTTCAGTAACAACGGTTAAGATGTTTAAATGCTCTCTTTTGCAATTCCATATCTCTTTTCGATGTCGGTAATTTATACCCATACTGTCGCTATGATCACACCAGCTACACAGTGAAGCACGGTGGTGGCCGTCATGCTGTGGAGATTCTCCTACAAGACACAGCTAATAGTATTCACTCGCCCATCCAAATGATTGGAAGTAGATCACAATCACTTCTCTCGCCGCAGGTGGAAGAAATCAATTTTCTTGGTGTAGAGGACTTTGATTAACCTTCATCTTTTTCTGGCCTCATCCCAAAATATTACTTTAGGGATGAATTATAGCTGAGGTGGTGAGCTAAATCATCCAAAACATCCGTGTCTTACCTTAGAAGAATGGTCAGAAATACACCTAAACCTTGAAGACAGCCTTTCCAAAAGATTTAGAGTCATTTTGGTATCATCATACACTGCAAAAACAATCTAGAAATAGGTAAAAAAAAAATTCTTCAATTAATTGTACTTACCCTTAATTTCAGTAGGTAAATAAGATGATTTGCCAATAGAATGAGTATTTTTACCACTAAAATGAGCTAATTAGATAATATGCACTTGAAATAAGACAAAGCAAATGTTTTTTTTTCTTATTTTAAATGTAAATTGTCTTGTTCCATTGGCAAAGTGTCTCACTTACCTCCTCAATTCAAGAAAAAATGCACCTAATTTAAGCAAAATTTACTTAATTATATTTCCGGTTTTTTTGCAGTGTACTAATGCCTGCAAATTAAGAACATGATGTCACTCAGTTTTATTTGTGTGGGAGGTGCAGATGAGCAAACATCTTTTGGCAATACAGTGAATGAGAGAATTGAATGTAACTAAAACTAAGAAATTTTGTGTTTTCTTTTGAATCAGGCTATTTTTACACAACTCATCCAAATGATGCCTAGATGTGACCTGATACAGAGAACTGTTTTTAATTAGCTATTGTTCAGAATTGAAAAAAAAATAACAGAGAATATACCATTTAATCAAAGCAGAAAATGTCATACATCAGTTTAAGCAATAATATTTTCCCTTTACTGCCCCAAACAGTAAGACAGACAATAGGAGGCCTTGAAAGACATTCTAATGTCCATCCATTTTCTGTCACACTGTCACGATGTCTTATCCATCTATCTCAAGGGGTGCTGGTGCCTATCTCCAGCTGTCAATGAGCAAGAGGTGGGGTACACCCTGGACAGGTCGCCAGTCCATCGCAGGGCAACAAAGAGACATTCACGCACACATTCAGGCCTAAGGAGAATGTAGAGAAGCCAATTAAGCCCGACAGGCCCGGTACAGGGCCCAACTGACACCTGCTCATGTTTATCTATTTCTACAAATGGCAAAAACACAGTCACATGGTGTTTCATCCACACACCTTTCAAATTAGTTTTTAAAATTTCTAAAACATGTTTCTACAGTACTAATAATTTTTCACCAATACTCTTTGGAAAGACGCATTTTTGCACTTTTGGCACTGTGCCAAAATCACATCTCCGCCTCACACACTGCCCACTAAAACCTTTGAGAAACAAATATGCTTCAACTTATTAAGTATTTGCTTGAGTTATAGTCAAGATGCAGATTTATAAAGTCTGAGGGGTCATCCAGAGTTTCAAATTGAGTTTCATGATGTTTTGCAGTCACCTATAAATTAGACATGGTGGCAAACCGGGCGGCTTTTCTGCTCTCGGGCTGATTCTGTGCGCGGTGTGTTTCGTTGCGCGCTGTTGGCATCGGTCTTGGTGGGGTGGGGCTGCGCTTTTGGCCGGGGGGGGCGTTTTGGGGGGGGTCCCGCGGCGCTCGCGGCCGGTTCGCGGCGGATGCGCATGGGCCCCGGCCGGGGGCGGGGCCGCCTGAGTGTTTTCCTGGGTGGTGCGGTCGCGGTGGGTGTTGCGGCCGGTCGCCGGGGCTTGGTGCTGGGGGGCGGGGCGTGTTTCGGTGCTCTGTGGGGCTGGGGCGTTTCGGTCGGCGCCGTGGGGGGGCTGGTGTTCGGTGCCCGGCCCTACTTCGGGGTGGCCGGCTGCCGGCGGGGCCCGCGGACTCGTCCCCGCGGCTCCCCGGGGCGCCGGCATGGCGGTGGCTGGGGGGCTTCTTCGTGGCTGTCTCTCCTCCTGCCTTGGTGGGGTCTGGTTTCCGGGGCTGGCCCCTCCTTGGTGCCTTCGCTTCTGGGGTCCCCTTGGGCGCCTGGGGCTTTGGGTCTCCCGGCGCTGGACTCAGTGCTCTGGGGGGTGTGCCTCTCCGGCTCTCCACAACCACTATTGAGCATTTTTTCTATGGTTAAAACTTTACATGCACAAGTTCACCCTCACAAACAACTACAGGTGCTAGGCTTCAGGTACTTAGAGATTCACTTCCAAACAGAAACCCCACATTCATATCTTCAGGTAACACAGAGTACATGTCAGACTTAATAATATTACGTTAGCGATAGTTTCAAGGTGTTTGCTTTATTGTATATCTCGTACCATGTTTTTTGGTTGTGCTGTTCTTTTTTTTTTTTTTTTTTTTTTTTTTTTTTCCATCTCATTACAGGTGTTGAAGCAGACTGAAAATGTTTTGTCATTGTCTCCTTCCTATCTCCTCTTTCTTTCATCTTTTGTCCTGTTTTTTTCTTTTTCTTTTTCCTTCTTCTTCTTCTGTTTTTCTGCTCTACTTACATTGCAGTGTCCATATGAACTGTAAAACTCCCTGCATAATTATAATAAAGCAATTTATATACATGAAACAAGTGGAGCAGTATGGCAATTGCCATACCGCTACACTTGTGAAAGTAAAATCTGTTGGGCTCCTTTTGGCATCAAGACAATTATTCTTATTGCCACCTTGCCAGACAGGACACTGTAAAAAAAAAAAAAAAAAGACATGGTGGCATTTAAAATAGTTTATTCCATCTGAAAAATATTTGTCAATGCCTTTCTGACATATAAGTAGTTGTATTTCTAATTTATAGTTTAGGAGCTGCACTTGCTTTAATTTACATAAATAATTTCAGGCGGAATTTGCTCCTAAGACATTCAGGGCTTAACCCAGGGGTGGGCAATCCAGTTCCTGAGGGCCGGTATCCTGCAACTTTAAGATTCATCCTTGGTCCAACATACCTGAATCAAATGGCTGAATCACCTCCTCAGTATGCAGTCAGTTCCTCCAGAGTCCTCTCAATCATCTAATTACAGGATTCAGCTGTGCTGAACCAAAGGCACAGCTAAAAGTTGCAGGATACCAACCCTCAGGAACTGCCCACCTCTGGCTTAACCTAACAGTCATGTTTTTGGACTGTCAGAGGAAGCTGGCGTACCCAGAGAGAACCCATGTATGCACAGGGAGAACAGGCAAACTCCAAGCAGGAATCCGACCCAGAACCTTCTTGCTGCAAGGCAGCAGTGCTACCCACTACTCCACTGTGCATCCTGCATACTAATGTGTTGCTAGTAAATGTGAAGAGCTCCACTTTTCACAAAATGTAAAACTAAGAATAGGATATTAGGAAAGTAAATATTTGCAATTATAAAAACCCTTGGAACTTCTTTACCCGCTTATTCAGTTAGCAGGTCAGCATATTCATAGAAAGGGGCAAAGGACCTCCTCAGAACTACTTAACTAAAGATAATGCTTCATTATCTGCCGCTTGGCTTCCTGTTGAATTAAGCTGCTCTTACTGCCCAGTTGAGTTCGCTCTGAAAGTCAGTCAGAGAAACACCTCCAGACTCCATTCAGCAGAGATTCTTCTTATTAGAGATAATGAGTTCATGTCTGTGCGCTCCGCTGGTAGAAATGCTGCAAGCACACACTCATTTTCTGGGTTTTGACACGGTTCTACGCTTGGAGAAAAGCAGCCATTTTGCTCCAGTGTCAGACAGTGTCTCACCCTGCCTTTCACCCCCCTTCATTAGCCCCTCCCTAACCCCTATTCTGTCCTCATCCTCCTTCTATCTCTCATTTACGACTTTACTGTCATTTTCTATCACTCTGTCTCTACACTCTCTCCCTCTTTCATATAAATCTGTAACCGTTCCTTCTCCCCTTCCCCACCCATCTCCCCTGATTCTCATTATATCCACTCTCATACTCCTTGTTAGCCACCTTCTCCTGCTCCACATGAGCTCCTTGCTCTCGTATCCGGGGCCCGGCCTACCGCCTATCCCTCTATCCTCCTCTCATTTATCACCTCTCTGTCCTGGAATGGCTGGAATGGCCTCTTCACCTGGTAAACAAGTGAGAGAAAATAGAGGCTGTTGGAATCAATGAAGAGGTTGAGCTCAGAGGAAAGGGGAAAAAAACGGACCATTTTTCACTCCTGATATGCGCATTCCAGTCTTTTATCAGCTTAGACAGCTGCAGCATTCTTTGGTTGAGTTTTCTAAGATGCTAAAAGTGATGTTTGCAATGAATCCTGACGCTTAAAAATATCAGCTTTTTCAGTGTAAATGAGCAGATTTTTTATCTGATGCAAGCAATTTTGGAGGAGATGACAGAAGTAGGGCACTGTGGCTGCCTTTGTAAAAAAAAGGGGATTTAAAACAACAAGAGGAAGAGATAAATCAGTCAGAGGGGAGGTGGATGTCATGCTTTATCCAAAGCAAAGCGTCCACAGGTCTGAGGTGGAGTGAGAGGTAGCCTGGAAGAAGCTGAGGATTTAAGGCCGTCGTTGTTGCTCTGTCTGCTCAGGTGGAGCAGATGAAAGCCAGGGGAAAGACTCTACTCAGCAAATCTGGAGATATTTTTAAACCGCCCACCTTTTTTTTTTTTTTTTCTTTGCTGCCCTGCTTTCAACATGCAATCAATGTGAAGTGGAGAACTGAAGCAAAGCCAGATTTTTCACTGAGATAATGGGAATAACAAAATGAGCAAAATGGGCAACATATAAATGCTGGATTTTATTTAGATGCATTAAAGTCAGTAGGGCTAAATGCATAAAAAAGCTGTTTGGAAAATCCTCCAACCTTTACTTAACACTGTAGAAATAACCTCCTAATCTAGAAATATGTCAAAATATGTGGTTAGAAAGAAAAACATGAATAATTGATGAATATTTTTTTTCTAGGCTCTACATACTTACTATATAACCAATCTGGACTCTAATCTAATCATTTAATTCCTCTGGCCTTCTTAGATTTGTATTCAAGTCTTTGAAAATACCTCGGACAGTAAAAGTAACTTGATGTCAATACATCTAATTGATTTATCAATTAATCTAAAAAAGATAATTTATTTGATTAACATTTCTAAAAAAACAACAACTAATATTTGGAATAAAGAAAAAAAAACATTCATTGTCACTTAGTATATTTATCCCACCGGAGCCCATCCATATGGCATTGTATCAGTGTGCAGACTGATTGCACGTCGCAGGTCGCAGATAGACAACGCCATATGGATGCGATACTCTTGGATTTCTAACACGATTTCAGGAATAAAACCTGTGGAATGGTGATGGAGAGATTGGAACTTAGGATAACCTGGCTAATGCCTGTAGTGGAAACAGGGAATCAGGGAAAGAAATAGACCATTTCTCAGGAGGTTTGGACCCGCTGTGGTAGCCTGTGGCTAAGCAATCCTGTGCTGCATAGATATGTCAATCCTGATGGCTGCTGCTTGAGGAATAAGAAAGTGTGTTTAATTAGAGGCTTAAATAGGGAAAAACTCAAAGAATTGAGCACTAGTGATGCAGATTTTTTTTGGAGTTAGGGGCGAAGTCAATGATTGAATATCTGCCAATATAATTTTACATTTCTCTGCTCTGACTGCTTAGTGGGTTTTCGTACCATGTTACAGTCCAGCTCATGGGCAATTCTAGATAGGGGCCAAGTGCCCCTGTAGATCATGTCCTGACCCCTGTTATGGCTCCTGTACTGAAGACATAATACTCAAAGAAATTCTAATGATGATATGTGCTGCAACAGACATGATTACTGATAGGTCCTTTGAATCTATTTCAGTTTTTTTCTTTACACATTCTGTTTTACTAATTATTTTAAAACAATAAGGTGATAGCTTCAGTGGTATTGAGATAGGATCCCAGTTTTCATCTGCTAAAGTTTTTTTTTTTACATACAAATAAAAAAAAAAACAAATTTTTACAGCTGAATTTATCAGTTTTTCTTGAGTTCTCATTCAGATTTTATAAAAAATTGTCATTTTAACTTAAATTCAGTCAAAAATATGTAAAATTCTTAAATTATGAAAGTATATTGACTTAATAAGACAAAGGATTTTTAATTAAACCTAACTGAATAGAAATTTTACTTCATGCAGCTATCTTAATATATTTGAATCCTTTGCCCTTTTTTATTTCATGCTTTTCTGTGCCCCCACGAAAACATACTGGCCTCCTCCTGGCCCCGGTTACATTTAGTCTAGAACTGCCACTGGTCCAGCTTACAGGCAGTGAAATTAAAAACACTCGGAGCAGCTCCTGCTGCTCTACATCATCTCCACAGCCGATGTTCAGTCAGGTAGCAGGGATGGTCAGAACCCAAACCTGCCTCTTCTCTTCTTTTCACGGCTCCAGTCACAGCGAATGGACGCAAAATCATAAGAAAAGTAATTTAGATGTTTGATTGTCCTTTCAGCTTCATCTTCCATAAAACCACATTTCTTAGGTGCTTCGAGGTATAGCTGGTTTTTATATATTCAGCTGCTAGCTGAAGCACCAACCAACTGCTTAGAATACTGCAACATAGCAGCACCCTTGCCATAAAATTTTAAATTATAAAACAATGCAAATTTTTTATGTTTATATTTTTCACATTTGTAATATAATTATGGATAATATTAATACAGAATGGCATTAATTAAGTTAGTTTGGTTAACCTATCATTTCCACTTTAATACATGCTGATGTGTTATTTATATTCAGATAACTTGATAAATATTTGTAATACTTAGACTGCAAATACAATCTAGAAATAAGTAAAAAATAATCCTAAATGAAATGTATCTAACCTTAATTTGAGTAGGTAAATAAGATGATTTCCCAATAGAATGAGTATTTTTTTCTCTTAAAATAAGATTATTAGATAATATACTTGAAATAAGACAATTAAATTGTTTTTTTCTTGTTTCAAATGTAAACTGTCTTGTTCTGTTGTTAAAGTGTCTCACTTGCCTCCCCAATTTAAGACAAAATGCACTAATATTAAGACAAAATGACAATTTTGTAGTGTATTACCTGCAGCATAAACCTCCCCTGTTGTTTGGCAAAGATGAACTCAGTTTTATAAGGTGAATCTAAAGGGCCTTTTGGATCACCAAGTGTAATTGGCTTAGTATTTTGATGAATAGATAAAAAAAATACCATATTTCTTCTGGATTAAGAAAAGGAAAGTTGTGTAAAAGTGACCTTCACATAAAAAAAGCATCTAAAAAAGTCTAAATGTGGTTTTGAACGTGTTCAGGATGATCTAATTGGTCAATGAAGTCTGACTCTCATCACCTTTTTTTTAGGTTAAATTTGATCTTAGACTAATACACCAATAAGTCTAGATTGGCCAATATATAAAGCACTATAGAAAACATGTCCTTGGATGTAAAGTGATTGCAGGCAGCTGAAGAGCTTATTAATGTGCTGACAATAACTTTTCATTCTGTTTCTTGATCTCTCTCAGGAAACTCGGTCTGAACATCCACACTGAGTGACCTTTCTAGGTGCCATAATCAATCTGACGTAGAGGGTGATAAAAGCACAAATGTGCCTAGTGACTGTAATACTATTGAGCCTACAGCGGTACTCTTCCTGTATCGGTCAAATGCAAGCACACAAACACACGCTTGAAACACTCCCTCATCCACCAACTCCATTCCCTTTGCTGGCTCCCGTCCAAAGGATCCCATTTGAGGAGGCGGCAGAAGGCAGGTCTGGCTCAGATAGCTCAGTCACTGTCAATCCTAAGCTTCAGGAGGTGTCTGAACAGCTGCTCAAGGTGAGCAGGCAGTCAGACGTGCAGATATGGAGCTCAACACTAAAGACACCAAAAGAGGGAAAAGGAGGGACAAATCTACACTCAGAAAAAGGGATTAGTGTGGAATTTCTACCGCAATAGATGCATAGCATCAAAGATCATTGCTCCCAGCGGGAAAGTCACCGTAGGAAGTTAGAATGTTAAAATGCCTTGTGTAATGCCAAGGTGCCGTCATTAGAGCAAATGGGAAAAAATAGCTGACAGGAATCATTTGGGGAAAAGGAAATTAGCGCGATAAAGGATCCGATCGGTCTCTCTGCTATGCTAATTGTATTCGACTATATTGTAAATCATTGCACTGCTTTGTGTCCATTAACGCACTGCTGCAGGAGACGCATTCTCTATTGAATCTTTTCTAAAAATGTGTGTATTGATATATGTAACCCTCAGTATGGCTACAATAAGGTTTCACTAATCTTAAATCCCTTGTTGTACCATTAGTCCAAAAATACACCTTAAAACTTAATTACTCAGATCCCTTTAGTAAAACATCTGTTTACCTATTCTTTTTTTTTCTTTTTTTTTACCAGCTGAGGCCTATAAGACGGCTTAATTCCCCCCACCCTGCAGGTATGGCTGCAATATACATGACTGAATAAGTATCAAGAACCTTGGATAATCCAATTAAGGCCCCACATAGTAAAGAATGAGGCCTTTTACGTACAGCATATATTTGTACTTTACTTTTAAGCAAATAACCAAGAAGCATGGATTTATAGCAGAATAACAGAGTCTGTGTTTTATGTAAAACCACAACATCAGTGTTGACATTTTGATGTTCATGGGATAAAACCTGTTCATGAGGGCTAGCATGACTCTGCTATCGTTCACACCCCAAGGTAGATTCATGAATATATATTCTATTTCTATGAAAGTATAAATGTCTAATTATGTATTGACACAAAAGAAATAAAATATTTTCAATGCACTGATGATGTTTGTCTTTTTTGGTTTATGCCTGCATCTTTGATGACTTTTTATCGTTTGCTCAGAATAGAAAGACTTCTACTTCTGTTTGATAAAGTGCAAATCATTAAATATGGGCCAGCAAAAATATAACAGGATAACCATTTGGAGGAAAGAAAGAAACACGCTTTGACCAGCGTGTTTAAAAGTTGACCCCCTAGTCACCTGAATCACTTCTTTCAAATGAACAATAAGTAAGAAATTAACCAAAACCAGGCATTTAGCTGGGAATATTTCATAGGGTTTACATTTTGACAAGGGCGTAGGTTTGATTTCAACTTTGGTAGGGACACTATTGGTCTTCATTTTCATTGGTCTGATGTCATTGGTCCTATGCAAAAAAATGCATGCTCTGCATGCAAAAATGCATGTTTCACCTTGTTTAATTTAGTAAAAAAATATTCTTTAAGGAACCTTTGTCTATCTGATTATTAACCGATTAATCAAAAACAAAAAAAAATCTACGGATTAATCAATTTGCAAAATAATCATTAGTTGCAGCCCTAATTTTATGGTAACATTCCAAACACATTTCTTTCATAATACAGCACTGAAGGGCAGCTGCTTCACCCTGAGGCTGCCCTGCAGCATTATATCTGTGTTTCGTACAATCATATAAGGTTTCTATTATACAAGTGGGTTTTTAATTGCAAAGGATTAAATGTAACAAAACCTCTCATCATCATCATCCTATATTGCTTACTGTCTGGCTTTTTAAATTGCTCCTTATGTCTACTTTCTCTTTTAGTGGCATCATCTACAATCACAACACTAAGAATGAGCCTAAGTTTATTCAGATATAAAATCTCTTTTAACAATTATAAAAGACAATATAGCACTATCTTATCTGTAATGTAATAATATCCAAAATAAACAGCCAGATTCAAGCATTATTTACCAGACATTAATGTTTGCACTAATTTACTTATGGACCGTGTGGAAATCTAGAAAAATAGAATCAATGTAAGTAGAGTTCCTCTGTTTGTCTTTATCCTATTTCTAAAAGTAGAAGTTAATTAAATAGCACTATTTAAATGTGAAAAACAAAAAATAGCAGATCTTTAGCATCCTTCTCATGTTGTTATGATCTACAAAAGAAATACAGTAACACCTGTTATTTATACCTGAACTGCCATCAAAAATGAAAACATTAATATCAAGGAAATATTGGTAAAAGGGAATCAGAAATGTTGATAGTTTACAGTCTTTGTTCATTTTACCAGCAGTTTTCTGAACCCCTGTCTGACTCAGAATATTTAGTTTTATAAAGAAATCCTAACGTTGGTTACTTTCATTTCTCAAGTTCATCAAATCCAAACCCTCTCCTGCTTCTTTGCAGAACTGCAATCAGAAGCTTTCACCTGTTTTAGCGTAGATGACATTTAGTTTTTTTAAAGTTTCGTAGCCTAATATTGATTTTGGTAACCGCCATGTTCTAGCATAATTTTTTTAATTATTTTGCGCTCCAAGCGCGCGCGCACACATAGAGACGAGAAAACAAGCATTCAGAAAGAAAGGAGGAACTTAAGGTGGAAAAATCACAGAGTGGAGTTAAACATTGCAGCACAGTTGATGCGATGCTACGTAATATGTACAGGAAAGACCAGGCAGCTGCAGCTACCAGGCAGAGGAGCTGCAAGAGGAAAATTTTTGCATGTTGTTCACATGCAATTGTTGGTAGGGACAATTAGGTCGGTCCACAATTTTGGTAGGGACATGTCCCTATGGTCCCTATGCAAACCTACGCCCATGCATTTTGATTCTCTGAAACACTATGGCCGTTTCTCAAATCATCAACGCGAATACGGAGTCGTCTTCTCGCCAAGTATGTCTTAAAAAGAACACAGGAAAGCATGGACTCAGCGAGAACGGAGCACACAGCATCAATTTGGGTCAATTGGAACAGAAGTATACTCGTGATGTCACCACACACTCGGCTCGTCTGGAGCTGCTTTTCTCCTCCTGTTATAAATAGTCTTTAGATCGGGAGTCACCAACGTGGTGCCCGCGGGCACCAAGGGGCCCCTCATAGACCACATGGGGTGCCCTCAGACTTCTAAGAAAAGAACAATTCCCCAGTGGCCTAAGTTTGAAATTTTATTCTATTCTTTTTCTCTCATTTTTAAATAATTTATAGATCCTTTCAAAATGACAATGTCTAAAATACAATTAGAACTTAAAGGAAACAATGAAAATGTTTATAATGTATAATGAAGTTTAGGTGAACACTGACCCTTGCTGTGCATGGGCCCTTATGACTCAGTACCCTTGAAGTGGCCCTCAGCCTTAAAAAGGTTGGTGACCCCTGCTTTAGATAATAATAAATTCTTACTTTTTCATTTATTGGTGGAATAATAATGAACACAGTCAGATAAACGTATATAAAATCAACATTTTGCCAAATAAAACAAAAAAAATCGCCATCAGAGCCAGCGGTCCTTCACACACGGCTATGCAGAGAGAGGGCTGCCGTTAGCCTCGGAGCTCCTCTGGTTGCCGCGCCCTCTCAACTTCGGAAATTCTTTTTTATTTACGCATTAAATCGGTACATGGACCATAGAGTGACGCTTAAAAGTATAATATTCCAGCCTCAAATGATCTTAAAACGCAGCAACAGAAAAGAAAACTTTTAACTTTCAATGGAGTGCTCCATTGAAAGCTGCTGCTGCAGCAGTGCATGCTGGGACATCTGTCAATCTCAAAAACAGACAAGTCTGCTCTGATGCATGCTGGGTAAAGGGTGGGGGGATAACATCTGGGGACTTTGTCCGTTCTCGATCTGCTGTTCTTGTGAATTGGAACAGTACTAGGGCTGAGGCTGATGACGTTTCACAAGTAGATGAGCACATGAGAACGCACAAGTACACATATTGAGAAACGGCCTATTTCTTGCATTTTGAATTGGAATGCAGCTAATTGTTCTCATTGTTACAACACTTACTTTTGTCCGGATTATGGGAAGTATGTGTGCTTGACTAGAGGTGGAAATTTCATAAGGAAGATGAGGTTATTTTCAGGTACAATATTATGTTTCATAGGTTAATTCAAACAATAAGAACGTGTAATTCTCCCTTCACTCCACGATTTGAGCAGCAAAAAAGCTTCTGCTGCTTCATTTTTGACTCTTGTACATATTAAGGTCAAATGTGCCTCAAGAGTATCTTTGATGCTCCTGCTTAAAAGAAGTATAAATATTTATTTTTATGCTTGACCGTCCACCTCCAAACATCGTCTCTACAGTCAGTTCATCAAGATTACGATCCTGCTTTAAAATATTATTTCTCTGTAGGAGCCTCTCAGACCCCCACATACCGGCGGTGTGCTGTCTCTGGGAATCCCAGCAGCAGCTGCCTCAGGCCTGGTCTCCTCTTGAGGGTTTTCCCCTAATGTTGGTGGCGACTGGAAGTCGATGTTACCTTTTTTAGGTATGTGGTACAAACTGCAGGCACCAATATAATAAAAGCGAACTTATTTCCCCCCCACATTTAACGTAAATTTAATTTAGTTAAAATGTTAATTAACTTTTTAAGTTAATTTAGGCATTAATAAACTTTTTCAGGGGAGTGATCATAGCGCTCTTCATCAGCAGCGCTGTGTCTGTCTCCCTGCCAGCTCCCAGATCAGCTTCTCTGATTGGTTGAGCAGCAAAAGTTCACTTTTACAACTCCAGCATCTACTGCTTGTGAAACATTTCAGCAAAGTTGCTGGGGGAAAATTAGGGTGAACCAAAGCAATACATCGCAAAAACAGGGTGTATGTGTCATCTTTTTAAGAAAAGGGTGTACAATGTACGCCTGTTTGCATTGCTAGGTAAAAGCCTGACCAAAACCATTTTCATTTGTCAACCTGGTCAAAATAATAATTTCTATCAGCAATATCTTAGTTAGGTTTTCTCCATTCAAAACTAGAGGTAAGGTGCATTGTGCAGTCTGCGTTTACTCTCAGGTTCCAGAGGCAATCTTATGAGAATTTTAGGGCAGCAGTAGTATTTTATGTTGACAAAAGAGTGGCAGCCTGCAAACATGGAAGACAAGAAGAGAAGCGGATGAGAGAGTCTCCACTCCTAAGTGTCAGTATCCTCAGAAAATTTGCACAACTAAATGTGGCTAAATCTAGAATTTAGCTATGCTGTGTCATTGCTCTTAACCTACACACCTACACTTCTTTTTTTGTTGGCTTTTTTGGCCAAAATGGGGCCAGCTGTGGGCGCGTTTCAACCCCCCTGGCAGACCTAAATTCCCACATCTGTTGAAAACGGCCCCAATAGTTACGTATCCCGAGTGACTCTGACTCTAATATGGCCCCTTTTGCCACACTATACAAAGGTTTTAGTTACTTGCTCTTCTGTGGAGTCTGTGATTGGGGTTTGAGAGGCACTTTTCACTGGTCCTTTATGATCCAGCTTTAAAAAAAGACATTCTCTCCATAATGCATGAGGGGCAGCAGTGGAGATTCACCAACACAGTAGCCAGATGAACAAGAGCCCATAAGGCATCACACCCAAATGCATGTCCAGAGATCGGATTCACTCTCCCATGAACTTACTAAATAGAGCTTACAAAGGAAACCGTGGTAGATGGAGAGAAAGCTCATTTTACATCAAATGTTACAATCAAATATTTTATTTTTATTGCTAGTCTTTTGTGTTTGAAATCCTCATTTCTGTATTAACTGTGATTTTATTTAATTAACTGTGTATTTATGCATTTGCAGGGCATCTGTACCCCTTAACCATCATAAGATATAATAATTATGTAAAATTCTCATGATAAAAGAATAAATAGCTAGAAATACTATTTTAGAACATCTCAACATATCAATGCACATTAATTTCATTCAATTTTTTTTTTAAACAGGCAAGACTTAATCATATTTAGTTACTGTAACACAACTGTTTCATGTTAGCAGGCTAGGACATAAAACAATTGTGTTAAAGTAACTAAATATGATTAAGTAAATGCCAAAAGCAGTTGCATGTTTTTAGTGGAGCAGATAGCCAGTTGGGCATTTGTTCACAGAAAAGCATATAAAATCAAGTTTTTTAAATTAATCACATAGGTTACAGGTGTATTTAATTGCAAAACTAATAAAAATAAAATAAAAATAATGAGAGGTCTTACCAAAATAGAATTAATCAGTTCACATATCTGAGGTAAAGGTAATGAGAATTTATTTAACAAACTCATATCTTTGAATTAAATATTTTCCACATTAAATATTCCTCATCTAATATGGTTTTCTATTTGGTCAAAATGTATTATGTGCATCAATTTGGAAGCTGGATTCTCTGAAAGACTCGCTGTGACCCCATATACCAGATCGCCTCAAGAGTTTGGCAGTAACAGCTGTTGTCTGCCTGAATGCTAATGAAGGCTGCGGGTGGTCAAAGCTGGCCTGCAGCATATGGGGTGTGACAAGGTTAGATTGCAATGAATGTGTGAAACTCAAGGCTGGTTTATGAGTCTGCATCTGCAGGCACCGTGCATCAATATAACATTCCCCTAATAACACACCCGGTCTCAGATAAACAGACACACACATAATTACACAGTGACAGACTCACTCTGAGCCATTCCAAAGCATCCTCTGGAACCAAACACATAAATTAGACTGGAGCTCTAGAGAGCCGACGACAGCAGGTGTTGAAAAAGCCAGACCCCAATCCGCACAAAAGCTAATGGTGCAGTGTCAAACCAAGGGCTGACGTAGGTTTTCTAATGACTGAAGTAAACATAACGACAGATGATGACTGAAGATGCCAAAGAAGTCTGATAAAGCCTAATGATGCTTATACTTTTGTTGTTGCTGTCTACTTTGATGGCAGAGGCAGTCGTATGTGACGCACATGTCGGAAAAATGACGCCGTTAGCATGAAGATGCACACTCTGCCTAGAAAAGGATGGAGGAACTGTGCACAGGTAGAGCTGCAATAAGAGATCAATATGGCAGGCCGCCTACCAAATTAATTAGGTATGTTTTAGTAGCTTTACAATAAAACCATAGCTGAAAAAACTCACTTTTTAACGACTTATTTCCAGCATTCCTAATAACAGAATATATATTCACCATACCTTGGATTTATTTAAATGTGCCAGTGAGCTTCAATCCACACAATATTGTTCTTTTTTATCTTTGCAGATGGTAATTATGTTTTAAAAACCACAGGTGGATTGTAAAATCTAATGTGCATTACTTATAAGATGCTCCAATGGATTTGCTCTTTTATTGAATAAAATGTTTATCCTTTCCAGTCTGCAGCACACATTTACAGCTAGGGTTGGAATGTTCTATATTTTCGTTCACTTAAAATGATAGAAATCCTCCTTACAGAGATATTTTCTCTCAAAGTTGAATTTAGCACATAATAATACCCTGAACAGCATCCTCTACGGCTCAGTGTTTATTAACACATGGTTTCTTGCTGACATGAACCAAAAAGCTGCTGTATGAATAAGCAGAGTACTGAACTAGGGCACTCAGGACCCTGGGATACACTCGGCTTACACGGGTGCTGCTGTTTTCCCTTATTATTTTGATTTTTTTGGAGTTATAAACTTATAAACTTTGCAGCTGCCTGGAGCCTGGATTTTAACAAGCTGACATAAAAGTGACATCAAACTGGTAATGGGATTCCTCAAACACAAAGTGAATAGCTATTCCTTTTATCTTACAGAATATTTGATGCCCACTCCCTTACCGCCTCTGAGGAGATGGGACGTGTCTGTTTGGATCAGGTTCTCTGCTTTCTTTTCTATTTATTCTGTAAGAAAACACACGTCTTTTTCTTATTTATTCCTTTTGTGCAAGAGCCTTAGAAATTACAGTAAAACTCAATCCCTTAGCAAGTATGCCAGAAATATAGACAGGCACATTTTGCATGCTATTCTCTTTTCAAAAATGAATATAAACGAAAATATAACTTTAGAAGAATAATACATAACAGCAAAACCTCAATTCCCTCAAAAATACCATGCCCTTTTTTGAAGAAATTCACCATATTGGCTGAAAGCTGCAAACACAGTAAACTGAAAAACAGCTGACATGCTGGTTGACTCCCCACCAGCAAGTCTAAAAAATAATGTAGAATAAAATAAAGCAGAATTATGAAAAGAGGTCCCTATGTCCTCCAGCAGTATAAGCCTATAGCAGAATAACTATAGAGATAACTCAGTTTAACCTGAGCCACTCTAACTATGAGCTTTATGCTAATGTTTTTATTTTTCTTAATCCACAACCCTCCCCTGGCCTGACCAGTGTGGGTGAACCTCTAGTAGCACTGCTGGCATGCCAGATTTTTCCAATTTTTAAGAATTGATTGGATTCCTTTATGCTATAACCTATACTTATTTATTCTAAGAAAAACTATTTTCTTTGGTCTGCAGGATTATGTTTGTTCATCAAATATTAAGTGGGGTTAAATGGCCAAATGCAGACTCTAATTTTGACTGTAAAGCGGATTTGGACTGAAGTTCGTCAGGATTTTATTTAGTATCTGAGGAAAAAAAGGGGTCTAAATTTATATTGATGTCATTTTGCAGACTTTGTAAACCGTTTATTTTTTTTTTATTCAATGCACACCTCATATTCTGCTGCTCACATTTATTTCCTGGTACTTAAACACCCTTCCTCGTTACTTTAACGTTTATAGTCCACCTACTGTTTCTCTCTAAGTGGATGGAAAGACATTTCCTGCTTCTGCCTGTGCTGGCTTTCATTAAACTTACAGAGAGTGGAGACAGAGAGTTGGAGCTCCCTTTGAGGAAAGGCTGTTAAATAATGCAAATGGTTAAGTAAGCTTGTCGGGACGAACAGTAAAAAAAAAAGCCCCTGGCTCACTGAGCAAAAGCCTGTTAGAGGGGAGGCCGCGTGACTTTCAGCCCTTCAGAGTGCTGCCTTCACTCACAGGGCGACAACAAAACAAGTCAAGGAAGTGTTGAAACATGCTGTGGGGAGGCCACCAGAGCCAGGACCTGGTGTCCTGTGCGTCTGCTTTCTGCTGGTTTATAGATCTGCCTGCCACCACACATCCTCTGCACATCACAGCGTGCTCTCTGAGAGCTAATAAAGTGGTGTTTATAGACCTATACAGATCATTTTAAGGAGAAGAGGTCAGAGCAGTAGGAGGATGACCTTAAAACAGAGGGGGATGAGTGGAAGAATCTGAACATCTAAAGAGTTGGTGCTTATAAATTAAGTAACATCCAAATGCTGTGCAATATTCCTTTCATTGTATAGCATAGGGCTGCCCTCTGCTGGTGATGCTATGTGGCTCATTATCAACTGGTCAAATTTTCTACTAAAAGGCTTTAACATGCTTCATGAAATGTCTTTTTTTTTATGATTCATACCAGGGGCGGTTCTAGGACCAGAGGTTTAGGGGCGCTAAGCACCCAGAGAGCTGTCTGGTCAGATAAGAAGATAATATCACTGTTTTCTACACAGATTTTTAATACTTGTTCAGTGCGTTTTGCTAATAACTGATTCCATCATTCACTAATGCATCGTATCTGAGACGTGTGCCAAAACCATAACAAGCAAGCAAAAATTAAAAAAAATCTATATTAATCAATCAATTTTATTTCTCTGCAAGGCTGCTCGATTAAAAAACGAAATTATGTAGAGAGAGTTACTCAAGTTTCAATGCATTGGTCAAAAATATAGGTTAAATAAAATATGCCTTAAGCCACAAGATAAAAATAGAAATTTTCAAATTATACATAGATTTATTTCAGTTAGAAAAAAAGAGGATCAGAAGTACACTTTAAAGGCACTCATTATTAACTGGATAACAGGATTTATGCTGCAATCGTTAAGGTTGTCTGATCCTCAAGTTAAACTTTATACATAGAAAAAATCTCTAACTATACAATCTAACCAAATGCATACATCTTACGTACTTCTGAGTAAGATACTTATTTCCAGAAATAGTGAAAAACAGATTGACAAATGCTGTCATAAGGCTGATTGTGCAGTAAGATCGCTCTACACCTATGCTTGCTCTGTAACAGGTGGGGAGACGTAACATTAATACAGGATTATTACTTTGGTGTGCAGATGCAGCAGCCAGAGCTTTGTTCAAAATGAAAAGTTAAAAGTGCAAAAGCAGGGTGAAAAGGTTGCACAGAGCAGCTCCTGTTGTTGCCCCATGAGAAACATTTGAATCTTGCGTTGAATTAAAGGAAGAACAGCCTCCGCTCTTCGATTTCTTCGCGTTATCGTCCCTCTCTGCTGTGCAGCGGTTAGACATCAGAAACCAAAGTCCTTGTATGAGCTGAAACTGGTGAGACTGTTTCCATGAGTCCTGTCATCCGGTTCGTTGAGCCAGTCTTTAGTCATCGCCCCAATGTCCAAGACCTGGGGGTTAGTACGCGATGCTGCGAGTCTGACACAAGAGGAAATCATTAGGGGGGAAAGAGAGGAGATTCAAATAAATTAAAATGTCTTTAAAACTAGAAAACTTGGACTAGAAAACAAAAGAAAAATGCATAAATCAATCATCCAGAAATCAGAGTTAGACAAATGTCTGTAGATGGGCCTTGATCTGTCAACTGCAGGTCGAACATTGAGGAATAACCTCTCCTATTTACACATACCCAGTTTGGATAAAAGAAATAAACTGAATTTAATAGAAAGGCCTTAGCAGAGCCATAGCTAAAGTAAAACTATTGCTGAGTCCCTGTTACATTGTTAGTTACATGACAGTCTGAGTATAGTTAATACCAACAACAATGCTAGCAGGTCTGTTTGTAACAATTGCTGTTTACAAGGAAGTCACAGCACTGAATTAATAATGCTACCTGATCTCATGGGAGGCAAAGCAGAGACTGTTGGTGCTGATAAGGATTCACTCACCTCCACTTGCTGAACTCATGATGGCAGGCTTATCTATATTTCGCATTAAATCTTCATCTTGGGGGAAATTAACATTAAGCAATTATGTCCTAGTCTGTTACTTGATGATAAAAGTAATCTAAAGTTAACATTAGACTAAATGAATGTTAATAAACAAGGTTGTCCTTCAAGCCTTCCCTACTAGGTCCATCCTGAAGGGAAATGTCATAGAGGTAGAGTGACTCCCTCACTTTAACACCACAAATAGATTATTTAACTCAAACAAGGTTTTTTTTTCTTTTTAATTTGAGGTGAAAAAGCTGCTTTACAAACACTGCAACATTTGGATATTTCTTAGATTGTGGAAACCTGACGTACCTGATCACCTCAGCTCAACGTTTTTATCAAGATTGAATGTTTATCCAGATTCTCTATAGGTTTATTATTAAGTCTAGAGCTTTAATGTATTATTTTCAGCTGTATTCTCATGTAGATGTGATGGCTGGAAAAACAATTTAGAAATAAGTAAAAATTTCTTAGATTAAGTGTATTTAACCCTTAATTTGATAGGTAAATGAGAAAGTTTGCCAATGGAATGAGTATTTTTACTCTTAAAATAAGATAATTAGATAAAATGCACTTGAAATAAGACAATGCAATTGTGTTTTCTTATTTTAAATGTAAATTGTCTTGTTCCACTGGCAAAAAGGCTCTTTTACCTCCTCAATCCAAGAACAAATGCACTTATTTAAGAAAAATGACTGATCTAGATTGCAATTTTTTTCCAATGAGGACATAATCAGGTCTCAGGAATAAAGCTATCTGGTCTGCAGTTTCTTGTATTAAAAATAAACAGTTCTCTGGTCTATTTTTAATATTCAGTAAAATCTTGACCAACCAAGCAGATGTTTGAGTTTAAAGCTACATTCTCACCTAAAAACATCCAACATCCCTCCATTTCTTATGACCCATTGTAGGTCAAAGTAGGTTGGTCAAGGTTCAACAGCAATGGCGGACGATGGAGGCAAAAATCTAGATAAAAAATTGTGTTTTCTATGACCCAAAATAAACTTTGAGGATATTTTTAGGCTACATCTTTATTCCTAAGACCTCACATTATTTTAATAAAACCGGAGACCTGATTAGTTATTTACTGTGATGTCCTACAATGTCCACTGGATGTAGGATGTCCTTATGTCATGATGGGTTCACTGAAAGCGACCCAAGAATGCAGAACACCACTGACGGACACAAGGATGAAAGTTTAACAGTTTTATTTTGCACAAACACACTGAATATTCTGGTTCAGGTTCGGGGCCTGGATTCTGGTTCACCGGAGTCTGTGTGAGAGACAGTTCAGTTAGCGTTGCCAACAGAGGTTTGACTTCCAGAAGTCTACTGATTGTACCTTGAGGGTTCTTGAGGTTAGCTTAGGGAGAGTCACTGTTGGTTCTGTAGAAGAGTCTATCAGCAGAGTCCGTAGCTGCTTCAGCGTCTCACGTCTACTTAGAACAGACCTTGGCTTTGGGTTACCCAGCTCAAATCCAGAGCTGCTTGGAGGTTCTCTGTGAATCTTCGGGTTTGGCTCAGAGGGTCGGCTCGGCAGGTTAGCTCTTCCAGAGCTTTCACAGAGGAGGCACAGGTTTCCTGGAAAACAGACACAGGGGTTAGAATCCAAGCTGGATTCAAAAGTCATGGATTTACACTGAGGATCTAGGCTTAAGCGCTGACCAACTGGAACAACACTGCGGCGTTGAGGCAAGGTCTGAAGACAGCTTAAGTAGTGGATCCTCTGATGATCTAGACGAGCTGCAGCTGTGCAGGAGGCTCCCTCAGAGGATCCACGGCGGACTCTGCTGGAGAAAGGTGGAATTTCTCCAGCTCCCAACAGTACCCCCCCCCTCAACAACCGCCCCTTGGCGGTCCGGAAGAGGTTGATGGGCAGGAGCGCTAGTACTCCTCGATAAGGGCTGGATCGAGGATGTACGAGCCTGGAACCCACTGGCGATCCTCCGGTCCGTAGCCCTCCCAGTCGACGAGGTACTGCCATCCGCGACCTCGTCGACGGGAGTCCACGATGCGGCGAACCGTGAAGGCCGGATGTCCATCGACCTCCAGGGCGGGTGGTGGGGAGTCGGACAGAGGGCAAAGAGGGCTCGAGGAGACAGGCTTGATCTGGGACACGTGGAAGGTGGGGTGGAACCGGAGGGACTGAGGTAATTGGAGACGGACGGCTGAAGGGTTGATGACTCGGGTGATCCTGTAGAGTCCGATGAATCTAGGGGAGAGTGGAATCGAGTGGACAGCCATACCTCCTGGCCTTCGGTGTACTCGGGGGCGGGACGTCCGGGCGTCTGCGAAGCGCTTAGTCGCTTCTGAAGACTGGTTGAGAGTGGCGATGGTTTCCCTCCAGATCCTTTGGCAACGGCGGATATGATGGTTGACGGACTGCACCGAAATCTCTCTCTCGTCTGCGGGAAAAAGAGGTGGTTGATAGCCGAGACTGACCTGAAATGGGGATTGTCCAGTGGATGCAGATCTGAGGGAGTTATGGGCGTATTCTATCCATGGTAGAAATTGGCTCCAATCCACGGGGTTGTTGGACGTGAGGCAGCGAAGGGTGGATTCCAATTGCTGATTCATGCGTTCAGTCTGACCATTCGATTGGGGGTGGTAACCAGAGGTGAGAGAGGGTTTGCAGCCGAGAGCAGAGCAGAAAGCCTTCCAGACCTGGGAGATGAACTGCGGGCCTCTGTCCGAGAGGATCTCTTGGGGAATGCCGTGTAACCGAAAAACATGCTTGATGAGAAGCTGGGCAGTCTGGAAGGCCGTGGGAAGTTTTCTGAGGGGAATAAGATGGCAGGACTTCGAGAAGCGGTCAACAACGGTGAATATGGTGGACATACCTCGGGAGACAGGTAGACCGGTGACGAAATCAATGGCGATATGGGACCAGGGATGCGAGGGAACAGGAAGTGGTTGAAGCAGGCCAGAAGGAGGTTGGTGTGAGGCTTTGTTACGGGCACATGTGGGACAAGCCAACACATACTCCTTTACGTCCCTGTGGAGAGTGGGCCACCAGAAGCGTCTGGAGATGAGAGCTACAGTTCTACTGACTCCTGGATGAGCAGAGAATTTGGCGGCATGCATCCACTGGATAAGACGGGACCTGACAGAAGATGGAACATATGTACGATTAGATGGACCGTTACCTGGATCGGGTTCAGTGGCCAGGGCTGAGTTGATGAGGTCAGTTATCTCCCAGTTGACCATTTCTACTGTACATGAAGCCGGAAGGACAGGTTCAGGTGTCTCGGGATGATCGACGGAGTAGAGACGAGAGAGAGAATCGGGCTTCACGTTCTTGGATCCGGGTCTGTAGGAGATGATTAGATTGAACCGAGAAAAGAAGATTGACCACCTGGATTGGCGAGGATTAGCTTGTTTTGTTGACTGGATGTAAGCCAGGTTCTTGTGGTCAGTCCAAACAAGAACCGGGTGCTCAGCTCCCTCCAGCCAATGCCTCCATTCCTCCAGTGCCAGTTTAATGGCCAGGAGTTCTCGGTCACCCACATCATAGTTCTGCACAGCGGAAGAAAGCCTACGAGAGAAGAAAGCACAGGGGTGTATCTTCTGATCAGAGTCTAGTCTCTGGGAAAGGACTGCTCCAACACCGGAATCTGAAGCATCCACCTCTAGGATGAATTGCTTAGCTGGATCAGGTTGCATGAGGACTGGTGCTCTGGAAAACAATGACTTTAATTTTTCAAATGCTGCTTGAGCCTCGGGAGTCCACTGAAAACTGCGTTTGACAGAGGTCAGAGAAGTTAACGGAAGGGCGGTCTGGCTGTAGTTTCTGATAAACCGACGATAGAAGTTAGCAAAACCCAAAAACCTTTGTAGTTGTTTGCGGTTCTCTGGAACTGGCCAGTCTAAAACTGCCTTAATCTTGTCCTCAGATGGTTTAACCTGGCCGCCCTCGAGCACAAACCCCAAAAAGGTGACTGATGGTTGATGAAATTCGCACTTCTCGGCTTTCAAGAAACAGTTTATTCTCCAGCAGCCTCTGTAAAACAAGACGGACATGTCTTTTATGTTCATCGAGGTCCTTGGAGTAAATGAGAATGTCATCAATGTACACAAAAACAAATATGTTGAGAAAGTCTCTTAGAACATCGTTAACGAGGGCCTGGAAGCAGGCTGGAGCGTTGGTTAGACCAAAGGGCATAACCAGGTATTCGAATTGGCCCAAGGGTGTTTTGAAGGCAGTTTTCCACTCGTCGCCTTCACGGATCCTAAGGAGATGATAAGCGTTTCTTAAATCCAGTTTAGAAAATACAGTAGCCCCCTGTACGGGCTCAAAAGCAGAGGCGAGAAGAGGCAGTGGGTATTTATTTTTAATAGTGATCTGGTTCAAACCTCGATAGTCAATACAAGGTCTCAGGGAACCATCCTTTTTTCCCACGAAGAAGAATCCGGCGCCAAATGGGGAAGATGAAGGGCGAATTATTCCAGCAGCTAGTGATTCGTTGATGTACTTTTCCATTGTTTCTCTCTCGGGCTTAGAAATGTTATACAATCTACTGCTAGGTAAAGGAGCACCAGGTAGAAGTTCAATGGCACAATCGTATGGTCTGTGTGGAGGTAGGGACGTCGCACTGACCTTACTGAAGACAGGGGCAAGATCATGGTACTCAGAGGGGACTGAAGAAAGGTCAGGAGAGTCCATCTCCCACCCACCTCTAGGAGACCCCACCAAGGGGGCAGCAGAACGAAGGCATGTCTCGTGGCATGAGATGGACCATGATTCCAGGTGACGTTTAGTCCAGTTAATGTGAGGATTATGCTTCTCCAACCATTCGAAACCGAGCACCAGCGGAGAACATGCAGAGGGAAAAACAAAAAATTTTATAGTCTCTCGGTGGTTACCTGACAGAAGTAGCTCGAGGGGCTGAGTTTGGTGGGTAACTTGATGGAGTCTTCTTCCGTCAATAGCGGATACACTGAGAGGCTGAGTCAGAGGAATAGTTTCAATTTGGAGTTGCTGGACGAGGTTAGAATCGATAAGGTTACGTTCACAGCCTGAGTCGATGAATGCAGAGAAGGATAGGCTCTGGTTTGCACAGAAAAGTGTGGCAGGCAGCAACAATTGAGGAGATTTCTTAGTGTTTATTTGGCCCGCCAGACTCCTCAGATCCTCTGGCGGGCCCAGGCTTTTGATTTAGCCGGGCAGGCAGCAATGAAGTGTCCGCTCTCACCACAGTAGATACATAGCTTGCTTAGCAAACGCCTTTGTCTCTCCTCTGGTGTGAGCCTGGTGTGTCCCACCTGCATGGGTTCGACATCTCTTTCGCCCGAATGAGAGGCTTGAACAGGCAACGGTAGAGACTGGGGCTTAGGCCTCTGTATGGGCAGCTGCTCTGTAGAGGGAGAACAAACAGTCACGTTATGTGAGGCAGAATAAAGTGTACTCTGCTTCTTTGAACTGTTTCTGGCTCGAATTCTATTATCTAATCTGATGGAGAGGCAAATTAAATCTTCGAGGGTAGCAGGTTCATCGAGGGTTGCGAGTTCATCTTTAATGTGCTCGTTTAATGCCATGAAAAAGGCTCCTTTCAAGGCGCTTTGGTTCCATCCGGAAGCTGCCGCTTTTACCCAGAAGTTAATAGAAAATTCAGCCACCGAAGAGTTTCCCTGTTTAAGATTGAAAAGAGCTCTAGAATCAATTGTTTGGTCAGTTTCTTGGTTGAATACCTGGGTAAATTCAGAAATGAAATCAGAGTAGTAGCAGTTTAAGCTGTCGTCAGCGGCAAATCTTGCCTGAGCCCATTCCAAGGCTCTTCCTGTTAACTGAGAGAGAATGAAAGTTATCTTCTTGTGATCCGTGGAAAAACAGCCAGGGGAGTTCTGAAAAATCAACCGACATTGAAATAAAAATCCTTTGCAATCTTTCATGTTGCCAGAAAATCTTTCTGGGAGACTAGGACGGAACTCTGATGACGTCACTGCTGGTGACCTCGGAGGAGGAACTGGACCCGGAAATGGTTGTGGTACAGCATTAGCGCTGTTCAGATAATTAGCACAGCTCTGTAGCATTTGGTTATGAGAGTCAACTAGACGGTATAACTCACGGAGCGTTTGGGTTTGTCCCTGAATTTGGGCATCCTGCTCCTCCAGTCGACGGGTGAGGTGATCTGCTGGGCCTTGAGTTTGGCCGCAGTGTTCTGTCATGATGGGTTCACTGAAAGCGACCCAAGAATGCAGAACACCACTGACGGACACAAGGATGAAAGTTTAACAGTTTTATTTTGCACAAACACAGTGAATATTCTGGTTCAGGTTTGGGGCCTGGATTCTGGTTCACCGGAGTCTGTGTGAGAGACAGTTCAGTTAGCGTTGCCAACAGAGGTTTGACTTCCAGAAGTCTACTGATTGTACCTTGAGGGTTCTTGAGGTTAGCTTAGGGAGAGTCACTGTTGGTTCTGTAGAAGAGTCTATCAGCAGAGTCCGTAGCTGCTTCAGCGTCTCACGTCTACTTAGAACAGACCTTGGCTTTGGGTTACCCAGCTCAAATCCAGAGCTGCTTGGAGGTTCTCTGTGAATCTTCGGGTTTGGCTCAGAGGATCGGCTCGGCAGGTTAGCTCTTCCAGAGCTTTCACAGAGGAGGCACAGGTTTCCTGGAAAACAGACACAGGGGTTAGAATCCAAGCTGGATTCAAAAGTCATGGATTTACACTGAGGATCTAGGCTTAAGCGCTGACCTACTGGAACAACACTGCGGCGTTGAGGCAAGGTCTGAAGACAGCTTAAGTAGTGGATCCTCTGATGATCTAGACGAGCTGCAGCTGTGCAGGAGGCTCCCTCAGAGGATCCACGGCGGACTCTGCTGGAGAAAGGTGGAATTTCTCCAGCTCCCAACACCTTCTTTCTCTATCAGGAGTCTGGGACATTCAGACCTTTCGATATATATATATATACAGTGGGGCAAAAAAGTATTTAGTCAGCCACCAATAGTGCAAGTTCTCCCACTTAAAAAGATGAGAGAGGCCGGTAATTTACATCATAGATATACCTCAACTATGAGAGACAAAATGAGAAAAAAAATCCAGAAAATCACATTGTCTGATTTTTAAAGAATTTATTTTCAAAATACGGTGGAAAATAAGTATTTGGTCAATAACAAAAGTTCATCTCAATACTTTTATATACCCTTTGTTGGCAATGACAGAGATCAAACGTTTTCTGTAAGTCTTCACAAGGTTTTCACACACTGTTGCTGGTATTTTGGCCCATTCCTCCATGCAGATCTCCTCTAGAGCAGTGATGTTCTGGGGCTGTCACTGGGCAACACGGACTTTCAACTCCCTCCAAAGATTTTCTATGGGGTTGAGATCTGGAGACTGGCTAGGCCACTCCAGGACCTTGAAATGCTTCTTACGAAGCCACTCCTTCTTTACCCGGGCGGTGTGTTTGGGATCATTGTCATGCTGAAAGTCCCAGCCACGTTTCATCTTCAATGTCCTTGCTGATGGAAGGAGGTTTTCACTCAAAATTTGACGATACAGGGCCCCATTCATTCTTTCCTTCACACGGATCAGTCGTCCTGGTCCCTTAGCAGAAAAACAGCCCCAAAGCATGATGTTTCCACCCCCATGCTTCACTGTAGGTATGGTGTTCTTTGGATGCAACTCAGCATTCTCTCTCCTCCAAACACGACGAGTAGAGTTTTTACCAAAAAGTTCTATTTTGGTTTCATCTGACCATATGATATTCTCCCAGTCATCGTCTGGATCATCCAAATGTTCTCTAGCAAACTTGAGACGGGCCTTGACATGTACTGGCTTAAGCAGGGGGACACGTCTGGCACTGCAGGATTTGAGTCCCTGGCGGCGTAGTGTGTTACTGATGGTAGCCTTTGTTACTTTGGTCCCAGCTCTCTGCAGGTCATTCACTAGGTCCCCCCCGTATGGTTCTGGGATTTTTACTCACCGATCTTGTGATCATTTTGACCCCACGGGGTGAGATCATGCGTGGAGCCCCAGATCGAGGAAGATTATCAGTGGTCTTGTATGTTTTCCATTTTCTAATAATTGATCCCACAGTTGATTTCTTCACACCAAGCTGTTTACCTATTGCAGATTCAGACTTACCAGCCTGGTGCAGGTCTGTAATTTTGTTTTGGGTGTCCTTTGACAGCTCTCTAGTTTTGGCCATGGTGGAGTTTAGAGTGTGACTGTTTGAGGTTGTGGACAGGTGTCTTTTATACTGATAACGGGTTCAAACAGGTGCCATTAATGAAGGTAACGAGTGGAGGAGTGGCCTCTTACAGAAGAAGTTCCAGGTCTGTGAGAGCCAGAAATCTTGCTTGTTTGTAACTGACCAAATACTTATTTTCCACCATATTTTGCAAATAAATTCTTTAAAAATAAGACGATGTGATTTTCTGGATTTTTTTTTTCTCATTTTGTCTCTCATAGTTGAGGTATATCTATGATGAAAATTACCAGCCTCTCTCATCTTTTTAAGTGGGAGAACTTGCACTATTGGTGGCTGACTAAATACTTTTTTGTCCCACTGTATATATATATATAAACATACACTATATTGCCAAAAGTATTTGCTCACCCATCCAAATTATTGGAATCAGGTGTTCCAATCACTTCCATGGCCACAGGTGTATAAATTCAAGCACCTAGGCATGCAGACTGTTTTTACAAACATTTGTGAAAGAATGGGTCGCTCTCAGGAGCTCAGTGAATTCCAGCGTGGAACTGTGATAGGATGCCACCTGTGCAACAAATCCAGTCGTGAAATTTCCTCGCTCCTAAATATTCCACAGTCAACTGTCAGCTGTATTATAAGAAAATGGAAGTGTTTGGGAACGACAGCAACTCAGCCACGAAGTGGTAGGCCACGTAAACTGACGGAGCGGGGTCAGCGGATGCTGACGCGCATAGTGCGAAGAGGTCGCCAACTTTCTGCAGAGTCAATCACTACAGACCTCCAAACTTCATGTGGCCTTCAGATTAGCTCAAGAACAGTGCGCAGAGAGCTTCATGGAATGGGTTTCCATGGTCGAGCAGCTGCATCCAAGCCATACATCACCAAGTGCAATGCAAAGCGTCGGATGCGGTGGTGTAAAGCACGCCGCCACTGGACTCTAGAGCAGTGGAGACGCGTTCTCTGGAGTGACGAATCGCGCTTCTCCATCTGGCAATCTGATGGACGGGTCTGGGTTTGGCGGTTGCCAGGAGAACGGTACTTGTCTGACTGCATTGTGCCAAGTGTAAAGTTTGGTGGAGGGGGGATTATGGTGTGGGGTTGTTTTTCAGGAGCTGGGCTTGGCCCCTTAGTTCCAGTGAAAGGAACTCTGAATGCTTCAGCATACCAAGAGATTTTGGACAATTCCATGCTCCCAACTTTGTGGGAACAGTTTGGAGCTGGCCCCTTCCTCTTCCAACATGACTGTGCACCAGTGCACAAAGCAAGGTCCATAAAGACATGGATGACAGAGTCTGGTGTGGATGAACTTGACTGGCCTGCACAGAGTCCTGACCTCAACCCGATAGAACACCTTTGGGATGAATTAGAGCGGAGACTGAGAGCCAGGCCTTCTCGTCCAACATCAGTGTGCGACCTCACAAATGCGCTTCTGGAAGAATGGTCAAAAATTCCCATAAACACACTCCTAAACCTTGTGGACAGCCTTCCCAGAAGAGTTGAAGCTGTTCTAGCTGCAAAGGGTGGACCGACGTCATATTGAACCCTATGGATTAGGAACGGGATGTCACTTAAGCTCATATGTGAGTCAAGGCAGGTGAGCAAATACTTTTGGCAATATAGTGAATATATATATATGTATATATATATATATATATATATATATATATATATATATATGTTTGGACTACTGCCGTCTTTTTTCTGTAATTTAATCACAAGGAGAAATTAACTTGATTTTGTTTTATTTGCCTAAACAGAGCAGGAAAATTACTCTTTACATAGAAAATTCTGCAAAGAGACAGAAAATTAATTAAAATAATCCCACTGAACGTTTTAAAAACCAGCCTCGGAGCCTCTGAGAGCACTCGGAGTGCCTCCTTAAATAGTTTTTTTTTTTTTTTTTATTGTTTCCTAGTTGTGTTTTTTATCTTTGTAATGTAAGTTTCACTGTCTAATGAATAAAATAGATTTACAGCAGGGGTCTTCAATTTTTTCTAGGCCAAGGACCCCCAAACTGATGGCTAGATGGAGCAGGGACCCCCTAACTATATATATATTGTATGAAATTGTGTTATATCAAACTGGTCCTATAGTCACTCTATTACAGATGGAGTGATGTAACGAAAGTAATTTCTCCCTGGGATTATTAAAGTATTTCTGACTCCTCCTTGATGGGACAGGTGTTGTGAATGAAACGGTGCCCAGCTTGAAAGAGCTCCTGTGTGTTGCTGAATGTGTGCATTGAAGACTGAAAGACATCTTCTGCCTCCATTTATCTGTTTACTGCAGTGTGTTGGATTCATTTTAATGTGAATTTAAAGACAATTCAATTAGTGGAAAAAATTGCAGAGGGGGAATATTAAAAAAAGGAAATATAAACAAAAACTTTTTTGACCCGCATGCAGTACCTCCGTGGACCCTCTAGGGGTGGCGGATCCCCTTTTGAAGACCTCCACCTTACAGGATTAGACAGGACCTCATTTTTCAGAACATTTCCTCTAAGTTAGACTAGAAATGCAACGATCCGACAGCTGGATCGTATATTGGCTGCAGTATCGACTAATTAGCTGGATCGGATAATGGTGATTTGATATTTGAATTATTCCTTTTTGCTCCTTATTTGTTAACAAATGATATTAAGTAAATTGATATCTACGTTAATTTGATATCTTTTTTTTTTTTACAATGTTTATGTCAAGGCTAAAGCCTTCGTTCACATGACAAGGTATACGGTTCATTTGTTCAACAGTTGAATCGAATCAGTATCAGCAGATAAGCTCAGCACAGCTGTTGGTATTAGACGGGAATAAACTGTGATTCTCTAATTTAGACACAGGATTTTTTTAAAGGGTTTGGCATTGATTTAATTGGGTTTTTTTTTAACATCCCATCAACCAATCAGAATTAATGTTAGATGCAATTAGCTTCAGCTATGGGAATAAAACTAACCTGTGTGTTTTAAAGTGAGTTATCTACTGTTACATTTTTTTAGCCACACTATATCATTATTAGTCATCTACTGTAATCCACCGAGGTCCTGAAAGGCAAGTAAGAAAAAAAAATCTGAATAAGAAAAGTTGTTAGATTTTTAGTTTTGTTTGCCCTGAAAGGCAAAGGTAAAATATTTAGATAAGAAAAACACGACCTTCACATATGGCTGTTTTTATGGATAGTTAGAGGCCTGGTTTCCAAGAATCTTTATCCCAATTTCTAAATTTCCTTTTTGCAAAGTATATCAAGAAACAGTGGATCTAAAAAAAATGATGTATTTGTCGGCCATGCTCTCTGGTTTTCATATCGACCTTGTATATTTATATGAGCAATGGCGAAGGAATTACAGTGGTGATCATGGATATTTCTAAGACATCATGTCTGCTCTTTCTAAGGATCAAAACTGTGTTTCCCAAATAAGCTTAAACCTTGCTGCCTGTGAATGCTTATTATAACTTCTTAATATAAAGACAGCTCCACTGGCTCCCCGTACAGTTCCGCATTCTCTATGAAATTATCATGGTGACATTCAAGGCACTTCACCACCTTGCCCCCCCATATCTGTCAGACCTCCTGCATGTTCCCACCCCCTCCCGTGCTCTTAGATCCTCATCTGCTTTGCACCTGTCTGTCCCCTCCGCCCGTCTCACCACCATGGGGAGCAGAGCATTCAGCCGCTCTGCCCCCCGCCTCTGGAACTCTCTACCACCCCAACTTAGAAACACAGACTCAATTCTCCATTTTAAAATGCAACTCAAAACCCATCTGTTCAAGATTGCTTATTCTCTTAAATATCAATTTCACTGTCACAGCCTCTGTATTTTTTAAATGCTTTTAAATGTTTTTATTTTTATTTTTTCTGACACTGTTTTTATGCTTTTGTACGGTGACCTTGAGTGCCCAGAAAGGCAGCTTTTTAAATAAAATGTATTATTATTATTATTATTATAAAAATAGACATAGGTACAAGCAACAATTCAAATATTAATGCTTTAATGAATATATTTGCTTATATTTCAGTTGTAACAGCTAGATGAAAAATTACTGAAAATTAAACTTAATTTTTTTTTCTAAAAAATTAGGACATTGATTCTTGGAAACATAGCCTCTGTCCAGGTGAATAACACAGTCTGTGTTTTTATTTTGCCCATAGTGTCAAAATAAAGGATAAATAAAAAACATTAAAGTATTTTCCTTTTATTTTCTTTATTTCCACTTGCCTTTAGGGTAAGAAAAAATACTCCCTTTTAAGGGAAAAACAACTTCTTGTTGTTCAGAATTGTTCTTACCAAGATTTTTCCTTTTTCACTTTGCCCTTTAGGGTAGAAAGACAATCAACAACAATATCATCCAATGAAATATTGCAATATTGGATTACACCCTTACTAGTTGCTACATGCAAGTATTTAAGGCTGTGGGATGCAAGAGAAGATAAAGATTTGTTTCCATAGTTACCAAAGGATTTTGCGCATACGGGAACTGAACTTTGAAGTAAAACATCAATCAGGCAATTGAAGCTCAGCACATGATTTATGGGTTAAAATGATGGAAATCATTGTTATTTTAACTGAGACAAAAACATGAGAAACACGAGGAACCCTGGGAGATGTTTGTTTTAGCAGCATTTTCAGGTTCGGTTTAAATGGCATGTGGGAAAAATTTGTTTCTTCCTGATCAGCTTGTGTGTGAGAACAGGAAGTAGTTGAGTTTCCATCTCATTGGTCATTTCTTTCATCGCGCTATAAAGCCTTAAGGCAATAAAGATTGAACTTTAGTTTAAATGTCAAATTACATTCCCCACTGTGTTTTCAGCATCTAAACCCTGGTCATATGTTCTGTTGGAATGTGACTCGGATTTGATACAAACATCAATCTAAGGATAATAATGTTACAAAAACAACACATTCGGTTTACTGGGATTAAATGTGCGCTTTTAGACAAGCCACTCAATCACAGGAAACGTTTAACAATAAATAAAGGGGTGATGTAGTTCCTGAAGGCAGCTCACACATTGATCATAAGATAAGCAGTATGTTACAACCGCAAAATTCAGAGTATGTTGTTAGGATTTATGATCAAAGGAAATTTTTTTTTTTTTTTTACCAAATAATCTGAAAAGTGTGTCCTGAATCAATGAAAACTTCTCTTTGAACCACCTTTAGCTGATTTCACATGCAAATCTTTTGGGAGATGCATCAATCAGCCCGTCAACTAGCTGATTATTTTTGTCTGTTCCTCTCTAAACATATCAACCCCAATCAGGTTGGTGAACATTTCAAATAAGAGTTTTCAGTTTTACTACAGTTTCTTAGATGGAGTGAGAGTTCACTGGAAAAAAAATCCAAATCTAAAAAGGTAATCTTTTCCTAGAATTTGTGCATTTTTTCTTAAATTGTGGAAGTAAGTGAGACACTTTGCAATGGAAGAACACAATTTACATTTAAAACAAGAAAAGAAACTATTGCTTTGTCTTATTTCAAGTGCATCTTATCTAATTATCTCATTTTAGGAGTAAAATACTAATTCCATTGGAAATGATCTTATTTACCTACTGAAATTAAGGGTAAATAAACTTAATATAAAATGTGTTTACTTATTTCTAGGTTTTTTTTGCACTGTGGGGGTTTCTAACACACCAATGCTACTCAGAAGTTTTTAACCCCCTCAAACGAATGTGGGATCTTCAAGTACCACCATAATATCGGACAATGAACTATAGCAATATATGTGTATTTTGCAGCAGTAATTGTTTGTGAGACAAAGATCTTTTTTCTTTATGTATCTGAAAACTGTTTATTAGGGCTTTACTTCCACAACTACACATATTTTATGTTTAATGACAGTACTGTACTTGTTCAAAAAACTAATCATTTTAACTGCTTTGTTGAAAATGACTTTAGTGAACAGAATAACAGGAATAAGGAAAAGTATATCTGAGTCATTAACAAGTGTAAGAACATGGCAGGAGGATTTTAATCAGAAGCTAATGAGGTGGATGTGAGTGACTGCATATTAACTGGCTCATAACAAAAGCCACAAAAGGAATAAATTACATTTATGCTTGAAAGTTTACATCCCCTTTCATTAAAGAAAGTTATACATTTACCCTAGTAATTTAAAAACCACCAAGCTGAAATATCTTAAAAAAGGACCAAAAGATAATTTTGTAAAGAAAAATATTTATTCTGAATTTTATTATAATTTTTTTAATCATTTTACTTTATTGGCAGCTGATTTTTTTTGGACGTGTATGTAAATTTTCAAGCACAACTGCATCTAAAAAATAAATGAAGAGAAATCACAGAAAATCAAAACACTAATATTTAAAAATATATGTTTCTAATTAAATACAACTCTAGAGTTCTATAAAATGCCTTGAGCTCTCTGCATACCAGCAGGGGGGGCTAGTGTAATGATACTGGTATGTGCAGCACTGTTTGAGAAAGACTTATCTAGACTACATCCATTGTGACTTGCTGCCTGTTTAGTGACATCATAGCGCTGGGAGGTGAACCCCTGCCCCAGTTTTCATGCTTGAACATCCCTTAATAAGAATTATTTCACTATTGCTCCCTTTTAACCTGCAGCATGCTTGCAAGAGAAAAACTTTATCTAATGTATGATGCTGCCACCTGTGGCTCTGGGGATTTCACTTTTCTTTGCAGATTAAGATTTGCATCCAGGTCTCAAAAGTTTGTATTTTTTTCCTCATCTGACGATGAGGGGACTTTTTTTTTTTTTTTTTTTAGGATCGTCACCTACATGCATGCTTAATGACAAAAGCGTCGGACTTGCTTTCATCAGCTGGTTTTTAAGCCGTAAACAGATTCTTCATCTGAACAGTGGATCTTTGTGGCTCCCCTAAAGACACCACAGACTTCCAGCAATTACCTACAGTTAAATAATATTGGAAACCAAACTGAAATTACACTTGGTAGATTTCATTAGTAGCGTAAGTATCAAAGTAGCTGCAGAGGAGGAAAGGAAGAAAAAAAGGTTTCTGCTCTTTAGTCTATATAAACCTTTTATAAGGACCGTGAATAGGGCCAAACTTATATGAAAATGAAGGTCAATTTACAGAGGCTGAGCGAGGCTTTGGTGAGGACTTAGCAAGGCGTCAAATTTTGGTGCCATCTAAAAATGTGGAAATTTGTCATTATTTTCAAAACCTCGTGGATTAATTTCGTATATTATAGATTAGGCCTCCAGGTGGACAGTTGACAGTGAGTTTTTCTGTGACTATCTTTTAATGGAGGTTTTACTCACCAGTTCACCTTCTTGTACTTTTGTTTTTGACATTTGTAGAAATGTTTTCAATCTGCTTTCACCAGAGATTCTGACATAGTGTCTATGTTTAACTAAGGAATGACTCACCACACTATAAAAACCTCTCTAACCTCCCTGCTTGTTCTCTTGTGTTCTTTGGTTTCCATGATTGTGTTTGTTCACTAATAATCTCCAGTTACCCTGGACCTTCACACATGAGCTGGATTTATACTGAGATTAAATCACTTCCAACTGGATTCTGTTCACCAATAACCTGCCTTCTTATGGCATTAGATTGAGCTGGATTTTATTTAGGGGTATCATAATAAAATGCACTTCAGAGTTAACAGATTTCTATTTGCTAAAAGATAAAAATATAACTATCATTCCACTTAACAGATAAATACTTCATGTACATGCATCAGAGCTTGTGGTTGTAATAAGACATAATGTGATAAAGACCAAGAAACTTTAAAGGGGTCGTGGAATGCAAAACCGAGTTTACATTGTCATAGATGAATAACGATAGTTCAGTGGGTGAAATGGACGTACAGAGAAGTTCAAAACCCATCAAAACCTCCTTTTTCTGCAAATCTCACAATTCTAAACTTCCACCATAAAATGGGCGAATTCAAACAAAGCCCAGAGTTGACTCAACTCAGGAGGATGAAGTGTCGACTGCTGGATCGCGCCACGAGCCACGAGCCACCTGTCCTCAGCTGGAGGAGGGGGGCTGGGGGGGGCGGTAAGGCAGGCGGGGGGTAAGCACGGGGCCACCTGTGTCCAGTCTATTGTCACTGGGTCGGGTTCAGTCGCTCCGTCCCCCGCTGGCTCCCTGCCCCCGTCCGCCGGGGTTCCTGGACCAGCCCCGAAGCTGATGGCTCGGTTCGAATGCCCGGTGTGTTTCGACTACGTACTGCCCTGTAGTCGACCAAAATCCCGACTTTAAAAAATTCCCCCCCAAATTTTTTTTAGATATGAAAGAAGGACACCCTACCATCTCAACAATTTAATGTTTCAGTGATTGAGTGCTGTCGCTATGATGCAACTTTGCTCAGCAGCTTCGCTTGTTGTAAACCCACCAATCAGCGCACAGCTCATCTAAATATTCATCAGCATACCTTAAAAGGGAGAAAACCTGTCGTTTTATTCTAGTGCTTTTAACCAGGCTTGCATTAGGGCTCATAGAACAGCAAATATGCCATTTTCAGCCCAACCAATGTTACACACCCTATTCAAAGACCTTAAGGACCAGCACCAAATACCCTATAGAATCATTCTACGACCCCTTTAAAATCATCATCGTCTTTTTTCAAATAAAAACAATTTATCCCTCAGAGTCTGAACAAAACATAAAGGAGCTAAATCTAACTACTAGCACATTTCATTGACTCATAGACAGTTCTATTAGGTTTGGTAGTGATTGAATAAAACAGAATCATGTTAGGTTAGTGATTAAGACTACCACACTATAGCTTATGATTGACTGTGATGCTCTACTTTACCTGCAAATGAACCAAAGCTATCCAGAGCAGAGCTGGAGACACAAAGACACAGCAGATTGAGCACAGCACACTAATAACATGCTTTGTTGTCCTAATTGTTAAACCTCTTTCAACAAAACTGCCTGTTATTGTTTAAAATTTGTGGAGAAAATAGAGAATTGTGAGGTTTCCATGTTGCAGTTCACAGAAATCGTCAGCAGGTGGCAGCCTGAAGCCAAGCAGGACGGAGAAGTGTGAGTAAAACTGATTTGAGAAGCTAAATTTCATAATGGGGGAGGAAAAAATCATGCTAAGAAGCTGCAGCAAGAATCACCATGGATTAATTTTGAATAAATAAAAAGCTTCACAGCTAATATCTCACCTGGAAAAAGCTTCGTCCAAACCGTCTTCAACTTCCTGAAAGACCAAAATGATCAGGATTAAATATGGTTTCTTCTCATTTATAGTTTCTTTAATTAACTTTATGCCTCAATTTCCCTGAGAAATCTGCACTTATTTTCAAATAGCCTTCAAAGTAGCAAATAATTTAAGAATCAAACTGAAATCAGGATGAACAACAGAAACACAGATGGCACAGTGGAAGAAGACCATACCGAGGCAGGGCTGTTGTTGGTCTGGGAGGAGCCCTGGTTAGCCAGCTGATCCTGGTCTGTATTCCCATTATTCTCCACAACCAACTTCACACCACACTCCAGGTCCAAAAGAATTTCTGTGGTTGCATCTGATCCAGAGGAAAAAGAAACCGCTCTCATTAGGCACCCTTATGTTTCCGTCCCCGGAATGGTTGTGTGTTACTGTATCAGGACAGAGTCAGCTGCTTTTGTGGTAGTGTTACTTTTCCAGGATCTACTGAACCATAAAACCTTCTTGGGCGGAAAGTTCAATGTAGCCACTAAAGTGCTCCAAAAGGTCAAGTAATCAACAATGTTACATCTACTCCAAGCAAACAGCATGCTGAGGTGAATGAAACTTCATTAGTACAGACTGAACGTCTGCATAGAGTAGCTATTTTAGGGACTTTCCCAAAATATTTGAATGTTGCCTGTATAAAAACAGTAGTAGTGTAATTAAAATGTGGCGTATATGACTTTATTTTAATGTATGACATTTTTGAGCATGTTAAACAAAAAAACAAAAAACAAAAAAAAACTGGCAGAACTGAAGGACAGGTTAATCATTCTACAGTATCAGATGCAGAGGGAATCAAATTAGTTGGTTCTATCTTACTGTTTCCTTTCAGGCTCCCTAAACTGTTGGACCTCTCGGAGAGGGAACTGCTGCTGGCATCTCCTGCAGATCCAGACTTTACTCTCTCCCCTTTCTCTACACAAAAAAATAATAATAAAAAATCAAGACACCAATCATAAGGAGCATCCAGATCTGCCATCATCAGACTCAATGTGCTTTAAGCAGAACCAGAGCAGGAAAAAAAGGATTACGTTTGGCCCACCTTCTTTTGCCACCTGCCAGAGCTCAAAGGCTACAGTGAATGCCTGGGCGACTGTAAGAGCCACTGCCTGTGCCTGAAGGAAACAGGAGAGGGAAGAAGAAAATGGCAGAATTGAAGCCCCTTATATAATTGCTGAGTAACGTTTCACTTGTTGAACGTTTCACTTGAATTTTGAGAGTTTCCTATTAGAGACGCCGGCCATGGCTTTAACAATGGAAGAAGATCTTGGAAGCACCTTCATTTTTGGCTTCCTTCAAAGACTATTAGAGTCAACTTAGCACTAGCTGGGCCAAATCCCAAATCTTCAATGACCTTCAGTGAACCCAGGTCTAATGTAATTGATCACATTACTTACAGTTACTCCACAAATAATTGTGCAAACACTCTGGATGCCTGTTTTTAATTAGTTGATTGGTGAACAAATACTTTGTTAGAACTAACCAGACCAAAGAGTCTGTAGCAACACCTCCCAGCATACACACCAGAACAGAATGACAGCAAAGATGATAACAGACCCGTGAGAGCAACGTCCAATGCTCCTCTGTAGCTTATGGTTTGAAAGCACCCCATGTTTGAACATTAACAGTTGGTTAAGTTGAAAGCTTGCTCAGGCCTGCTAAGTTGGCTCAACTACTTCATGCTCTGACTTTATGTCCCGCTGTTTAAACTTGCTGTTTATTGATCTCTGTATGAATATGTGATGTTTCCATCTGCGCCTAGAAGTCCCAAAAATTGTAGATAAAAGCCTTCAGCTGATCCAAAAATGCTGCAGCCAGAGTTCTGATTAAAATTAAGAAGAGAGATCAGCTAAAAATCTAAACAATGAGGTAAATTAAGATAATGATAATTATAATAAGGACAATTCACTAGTTTTACCTTAATTATTTGATTTGGATGATATTGATTAGAATAAATAATTAAATATTTTTTCCTCTTGCTCTTCTCCTCAACAAAATTTTTATAATCAAACAAGCAAACTGCACTATTTTTTGCATTAAAGCTTGTGTCTTTTCCACCACTCCGCATTCACGTTCTGTGGTGACTTGCTCTTGTGTGGTGCTTTGGTTTTCCACTCAAAGTTTCGCAGCAGCATCCGGAGTCCTGGAACTAGATCTGCTGCTTTGTTGTCTGAATGGAAGGAGCAGCTATAAATAATCCATTGTGTTAGGAGAAAAAAAAGCAATGACGAAGTAACTCCCTGGAGTTCAGCACTAAGCCCCTCTTAGCCAAAGGCTGTGATGCCCAGCCTCTGTGCATTAACACAGCCTGATCGCCCACTCAGCTGCTGGTCACCTCATCAAAGTCCATCTTTTTCTACATCAAAAACAGTATTACACTAATATGTCTGGT
Organism: Cyprinodon tularosa; assembly: GCF_016077235.1. Lineage (NCBI taxonomy): Eukaryota > Metazoa > Chordata > Actinopteri > Cyprinodontiformes > Cyprinodontidae > Cyprinodon > Cyprinodon tularosa. The sequence continues at coordinate 179,992 of NW_024039158.1, forward strand.
TTAAGAGTGCAGGAAACTGAGTAGGCCATCAGCTGGGGTTATAATAATTTCCTGAATAAACGCCAACTACTAGTAAGGAAGTCTGTAATATCATGATCTAATGAAAAAAAAAGGAATATAAGAATAGAAGATGTAAAGGTTAATTAGAATGACTTTCTGACACAAAAGCAGAGTCTTTTAGGATTGGTGGTAGAAATGTTTTTCTTATACGTGTTTTATTATCCTCTACAAGTGTTTTTTTTTTTTTATTCCTCTTCTGCAAAATGTTTCTGTCTTGATTCTTGAGCCTAACAGGTTAAAACTATGGAGTGCATTTTGTTCCATCATTTTCTCAAGCTTCTTTTTTTTTTCTTTTACAAAGTTTTTTTTCACTTTATTGTTTCAATTTTTTGTACCACTTTCATTTTTTTAAGTTTCACTTTCAAAATGTCTCTTTCTCGGAATGCTTATTACAAATTTAATTTCCCTGAAATTGAGTTTCACAGATCAAATTCTCTTTCATTCAAGGCAAGTACAATGTTATTGCTAACAAGCATGCAGATAAACAGAAATGTGTCTTTACTCCTCATTCTTAAAAAAAAAAAAAACAATACTCAGAATTGAAGATAATGTGATCTGTAACATGCAATTTGGAAAGAATGCAATTTGTTAAAATTACATTTAAAAAAACAAAAAAACACGTGAAAATATCAAATCTGTAAAAAACTAAAACTGAAAACAATTATACTTGAACACATATTTGAAAGCATAAAATCTCACAAAAACAGTCAAGTTTAGGCTTGTCCCGATCCGATCCACGTATCGGATCGGGACGCCGATATTGGCGAAAAATGCGTATCGGCAAAGCATGTAAAATGCCGATCCAGACTGCCGATCCAGTTTTAAAAAAAAAATCTGGTCCGTATTTTCCAGTTTCGCCGATTGAAACGATCCATTCCACTATTTTGCGCCAGTGTTCCCGTTTTGCATTTTTATTAAAACTTACAGTAATATAGCACCTTTGACTGTTTACGGTTTTACTGTTCACTGTGCAATTTCAGATTGCTATTCGTAATTTTGTCCAGTTTGTGTTTATCTCTTAATAAACAGGTACGTTTGTTGTTACCAATCATTGTGTTTTATTCAATCTCACCTAATTCAGCTGGCTAGATGTTATCAAGAGTACTAAAACCCTTTTCAACATGAGTCTTACAACTAAGGCTAAATACTTTAACTTAAACTTAAATACATGCTCGGATAGGCTGGTATCGGCCAGTATCGGTATCGGAAGTCCAAAAACAATATCGGTATCGGATCGGAAGTGCAAAAACCTGGATCGGGACATCTCTAGTCAAGTTACTCTCAAAACATTTTTTATTAACTAGGAAGTTTAATTTTGGGACTGAATTGTGTTTAAATTCCCGTTTACATAACATAATCTTTGCTTGCAACAATAATGGAACAAAATTCACTCCATAATTTCCGGCTAGAGATGTTTACAGGAAAAAGCATGTACATAAGATTACAAAAAATAAATAAATAAATAAAGAGTACAATATAATCAAATATTTTGCATTTTATAATTCCCAACCTTTGATCTCCTATAAAAATTAAAAGTATGCAAAATCAACGAAGCAAAGTTACGATAAACATACCACTTTTCTCTTGGAGCAGAGGTAAGCGTGGCATTCCAGTGTCCCATTGTGGGCGTTCTGGGCAATGTAGGCAAACACTTTATCATGCACCTTGTCCACCGTACAGTAGGACACCCTGTAAACATGGAGTGATGGCTTAAGTTTAACAGACTTTCTGACCTGCAGGTTAACACTGCTGTAGAAACACACCTGTATATAGAAACACTTTCCAGAAGCTTATTGGTAGACCTGTCCAACACCATGAGGCCTTGAGGAGAGACCTTCAGAGAAACCTTCTGTGGTTTCTTTCCACTGGCTTTGGTCTGTTCAACACAAAAAAATAAAAATAAAATCTGTGTTTTATTTAACAGCATTTCAAATAGAAATGGACTTCATCCCTTACAAGCTTTGAACCTGAACTATACAACTATTAACTGTACTTAAATGTACTTTTATCATTATTTATTTTATTGATGGACAAACACAAACTAGTACACAACTGTAAATTGAATTCAGGATGAACAGAAACATCTGTGAACATCAATTTTTAAAATTTGATATGGATGTTGAATTGTTGAGTTTTTTAATAGATATTTTCTAAGAAAAATATAAAAAGTCTATATTTCACTAAATCATAATTTAGATAAAAATTATTTATTACTACTTTTACAGTTTTGTGTTCATGGAATTAATAGTATTAATGTAACTATATATATATGTATACAAAAATAAATAAATAAAAAAAAATAAAAATAAATAATATATATATATATATATATATATATAAATAAAAAAATTGTACCATGGAAGAATCATTCATAATCATTTGTCCTTGCTGAACAAAATAATTACATTTCCTTCTCATGTGATCAGAGCATCTTTTCAACATGTTCTGACTTCTACATGAAAAACTACAAACTGGGTTTAAGGCTATCCTGCCATAAATCAGGCCAATGGTTCTGCTCTGGATTACAAAGCCGGATATAAACAAAATGTAAATATATTTTTTCATCAGTTTTAATCATAAACTTTTACACACAACTTGAATCACGTATTGAACATAATGCGTCTGCGTCGGATTACTGTCTTTTTGGTTAAATTAAATGTATGCAGAATGGATTTAGGTAACCTTTAAAAATTCCTCAATTATTTTATAAAGTAAGGAGAATGCATGTAGCATTTCAACCAGATTTTAACAACAGTGAAGTAGCTAATTATTGTAGTTTTGCTACAGATTGAAATGGTCCTTATTTACCTCCTTCCAAACCATTCTGTACATTTCTGTTACTTTTATACAAGCAGAGCGCCTGACACATTGAAGTCCTTCATATTTGTGCTGTGAATCAACAAGTATTTCTAAGCTTTGCACAAGCTTTTTGTGACCATCTTACTTCTGGTTGTAGTTCATGTTGTTGGTGCAGAGGGCATTGAACAAGATAAGTAAATCTCAGGCATCTTCAGTATTTTGGAAATAAACCTGATGCTTCTATCCAGCTTAGTCCACCCAACTGATAAAACTGACCTTCTCTGCCCTACATTCACTTTGCTCTCATTGCACTTCATAGGTTATAATGTTAGGTTTGTTGCACTCAGTCAAGTGTGAGCATGCATTCTATCTATTCAGTCCATTTAAGAAATAGACTAAATAGGTCAAATCAGTCCATTCCAATAATATATTTAAGATAGCTTAAAAACCCTCGAACAGCAGGAAGGTTTACTGCTTTATGAGAATCTGTATTTGATCCCGTTTAATAAATACAGTCAATTTAAACGCTTGCAGCTGCATATATGTTTCAGGATAGAATTTAATGGGATGCCTTTTGTTAAGATACCTTCTCAAATAATCACAGCAATGTTTTGGGTTATTTAGCCAGTAATAGGGGCTTCACACTGTTATATTTTTACCACATAGTTCAAACATTTATAAATATCAAATTTTATAAACTAAAGATTTATTAAGTAAGTAAAATGATTAATACAGAAATTGAATATATATATATATATATATATATATATATATATATATATATATATATATATATATATATATATATATATATATATATATATATATATATATATATATATATATATGCAAACTTAATTAAATTTTCATTCAGAAAAGCTGGATATTTGACTTAAAAACTAACTAGGCCGGTAATAAGACAAACATTTTGAACAATATTTAGCTCTCAAAGTAAGCATTTAGCTTTAAAGTGAAATAGCTTGTTACAAATTGTTTCTTTAACTGACTAAATTTAGCTTCAAATTAAATAACACTTTACAAACTAAATATTTAGTTCAAAAGATAAAGTTTGTAACATTTCATATAAGCTAAGCTAAATATTTAGATTTGAGTTAAAAAAAATCTAATTTGAAGCTTAATATTTAGTTTTGAAGCAAATACTTTTTGTGCAAAATATATATTAAGAAAGACCTTAAAAAAGGCATTACAGCTTTCTAAAGATACTGCTCCCTGTGGCCAAAATACAGAACTGCAGCAATTTTCTGCTCGTCCTTGTAGCACTCGCTCATACTTGACTATTATTCTCTTCGTTCTTATTCTATTTTTTCTTTACTCCGTCGATTATGAGTATCCACAAAATTAATCTCGAATCTAAAGCTTGGATTGTTGCTAGATTAGATCCATTAAGCACTTTACGTCACATCTGCAGAAGAGCGCGGGAACTTCTGACCTAAAATAAATTCAGGAAAATAGGCTAAAGACTTATAGATGCATTGGAGCTGAACTAGTGAGGTCTCACTCTGCTCATCAACTGATGTTTTAGTTGTAAAGGGTCAAATAAAAATGGTATCTTAAAAAGATTTTTCAGTAAAAACTTACAAAATGTCTCTTCAACATTAAGATTGGACCTAAATATTTAGTTTGTAAGCTAAATATTTAGTTTTGCTAACTAAATATTTAGTTCAGTGCTAAATATCTAACTTGATAAATGAACATAAATATTGGATTTAGAAATTATATATTTATAAATGTATGTTCTTATTACATTATATTGCTTTGAACATTTCATATTTCACAAAGGAACACCATAGAATGTGTTCTGTTGACACTGTTTACTGCACATAAATCAGTGACCTCATTCTAACCTCAAGATTTTCAATGAGATAAACATGTCTATAATACATATAGATGCATTTAGAGAGGAGTTTATGACAGCCTACTGAAGAATTAAACAGTAACAATGATAGCTTTAAAGTAAACAGAGCCCCATATACAAATAAAATGTATTATTATTATATATCCAAATTCAAGTACAAGAATGGGATCAGAAGTTAATAAAATGTGGATGCCTGCATCTTTAGTTATAATGATCAAAATCAATAATTAATATGAAATAAATGCATAAGGATGATGAGCAGGATGACATATTAAATCTGCTTAAAAGTGGAGCTGAAGCTCTCCTCCACTGACCGTAGCAACGATCCTCTTCACAGCAGCAGCCGACAGCTGCTCACCTTTAGGTTGATCTACTAGTGTCATGCCGAGGTGCTGGAGGTTAAAGGTCATCCCCTCTAAAATGGTCTCCCGTGTATCCGTCCAGTTCTCTGGAAGCTCTGCAACAGATAAAGATGATAAAGAACCGGCGGTGGGCTGCATTGTATCTACTATGTGTCAGGGCTCCTGTCTGTGTGTTTGTTTTGTGTTTGTCTCCCTTCCACCAGCAGGAGGCGCCTGGTTCCGGTTCGCCTCCTCACACACCTGTGCTCTTAAGCTGCTGATTGCCACTACCTCGATGCCAGAGTGTTTGCCAGTTTTTGGCAATCTAGCCAAGCTGAGTTTTCTCTGAGACAGACTGAGTTCTTGTCTCCCTGAGTTTTAATTTTGTTTTTTGTCTTTGCCTCTCGGCAGGAAGTCATCCTGCAAACTGGACCTTTTCGGACCTCCTCTCCCAGGAGGGATCAACTGAGTCTAAACTGAGCCAGGGATTCAAACAGGAGGTTTGGATCCAGTCTCCTTGAGAGGACGTTTAAATTACTCTCTGAGGGGAAGGGAATCATCTTCACCAAGACCCGTTCAAGTACAGCAGGAAATCTGAGCGGCAATTAGCGTCTCCCTCCACCGAGTCAGACAAACTCTGGAAAACCAACACACAGATTGGAGTCAAGGATTCTTCACCTCTCTGGAAACGTGAGTCAATAGCCAGATCCTCTGCTTCAAATCAACGAATCAAATTTCCCACTGAGCCTGAACTAATAGTCTGTCTTCCCCTCATCTTCCAGTTCCGGCTGAGCAGAGTTCAGAGCAACTTTGCACCGAGCTTAACTTCTTCAATAAAATCCGTCAAACTTTTCATCTGTGTCTCTCTGTTTGGTTTCACTGCATGTGGGTCCAAGCCTTTGATAAAATCATGACACTATGGCTTTAGTGTTTTGAAAGATACTAGGGGTTTTCGAATCATCTGGAGAGAAAATTAACTATTAGAATAAATGTAAAACATTTGTTTTCATTCCAGTCAGAAACAGGGAATTTAGGTCAGAGGTTTCAAAGTCAGAGGTTCTGTGGATACAAAGTAAATATTTCATCTTCAGTTAAGACTTCAGTTGAGAGAGGTACTGTAACATGAACTCTGGCATACTGTGATAAGAGGAGTCTCTTTTTTCCTAAGACCAATGCCAACAATGTTTTTACACTGAAAAAAAATGTCCATCTAACCAAATTCATCCATCCATCCATCCATCCATCTTCTCCTACTTAAGCCTCTTTCCCTATGAAAACAGCGTGTTAACTGTTTTTCAAACATGGATCGACCTGCTATAACAATCAGCATTAAGCTGATTAGTTGAGTCTAACCCCTCGATGTGAGCTGGGTGGCCTGTGTCCCCCACAGCTGCATGTCTGGTGACACCATTATGTTGGGCAATGATTATGTCACCAGTGCAGCAGAAATCAAAAAAGGAAAAAATAATGGAGAGAATGATGTAATGAAGCCAGGGTGTAGCCAGTGTGCTTTATTGTTTCGCTCTATTATCTGTCTGAATCCCTCTTACCAGTGCTGCGCCATGTTTAACGAATGTAAACAAAGTTGATTTGGCTTGTTAGATCAGACCTGACCGGTGCTGTGTCTTGACCTCCTGACGTTGCGTTCAGTGGTATCATGTAAATTAGCGTGTCAAGTCCAGTCTGGTGTTCAAACAGCATGTCAGTCAGAGCTGAGGGGATTTAACACAAGTAACTGGGCGAATTGTTTGACCCGGGTAGAGAAGCGTCAGTGAGCCGTTTCCACTGCCACTAAAAGCCGACTGTTCCTGGGATTAAAAGGGGTTTTCGGCCAGTGGGAAAGGGCATTAAGGCTGATTTATAATTAGAAACCCAGTCGTCTGCGTTTGTGTCGCAGTGAATGCAAATATGCCTCCGCCCCCTGCTGCAGACACTCTGCTGCAGGCCTCTGATTGGTCAAATCTACATCCGCTCTACTCTATGCATGTTTCCTATATGGTACCTTACTGGCTTGTTTTGTTTGTATGACCGCCATTGTAGAAAACAAACCCTGTTTTCCATCTGGATCCCCGCTCTTTTTCGCCCTCATGTCCCTCCATTGTCACACAAACTTGCACCCATTTCCTCACCACCTCGGCCGTATCTAGACCCACAGTTAGTTCCTGATTGCCCCTTTTGTGGCGTGGAATAACATAGCACAGACCACGCTTCAAAATTGGGCATAAATCAAAAATATCTGCGACAAGCTCCCTGCGACACTGCTGCGGGACGATAACCAGCCCTTAAGGCCTGTCAGGGTCATGGTGGGGCTGGTGCTTATCTCCATCATTCTATGGGTACACCCTGGACAGGTTGCCATTCTGATGCAGTGCAACATAGAGACACAGAACCATGCACACAAACTAAGGCCAATTTAGAGACGCCAATTAACCTAACAGTCATATTTTTGGACGGTGAGAGGAGACCGGAGCACCTGGAGAGAACCATCACATGCACAGGGAGATCATGCAAACTCCATGTAGAAAGACCCCGGGCCAGGAATTCCAGCCGCACTGCAGCCCATCCAACCAAATCCAACAATCTTATATTTAACATAAAGTCTTCTTGATCTTGTTTTGGTATATGTAGGTATACAAAGCAAGAGGAGATACTGTTAGATTATTAATCTTCTCTTGAGAAGCTTCTACTAAAAAAAAATAGAACCTTTTATAGTTCAGTAAGACAATCACACTCAGTAAGTGTATCTCATGATAATGAGTTTGTCTTACTGCAGATTGTTAGTTATTTTGAACAGAATGTTTGTAGAAGATTAATAATCCAAACAGAATCTGTTCTTGTTTAGTATAATACTCTCAGAAGAGGTAAAAAAAAGGTAAAAATAATTTTATTTTGGCTAGATTGGACTTGTAAGACGTGGTTATACAGACATTTTTTGCAGTGTGCTGCTGAGCCAAACACGCTCTAAAAGAGCATGACCGTTTTTAAACTCTTGCAAAGGTCCCCACCCCCAAATTTCCATCTGTGTGCTTGATGGTTATGACAGAGCGGTATTCTGGAAGGGGACAGCATGTACTTTTATGTGATTTCTTATCAGGTTTTACGTGGTCTCTTGCCCCTCGACCCTGTTGTTTTTGTTTACAGAGATTTCCCTGTAGTAGGACAGGTGATGGTTGTTAGGGGGGGATTTGGGGATAAAGACTAAAGCCTTTCTTCGAAATTCATCCTTTTCATGTTTTTATCCCCAGTAGGATGCAGCGCATATGACACATTCCTGCAAACACATATTTTCACTCATGAATTATAGTAGGAATTATTTCACTATGCATGTAACCAAATATCTTATGTTTATTCCTGCCTTAAAGTGATAATCATGTTGTTCAATGCAAAGTTACAAGCCGCAAATATCAGTTCAAACTTTAAAGGCTAAGCTTTATCAACTTTTTAACCTGACCTCCTATGATTCTGTCTTCAAAAGGGGGCAACAAGAGATTACAGACAGATAAAGTAAATAAAAAAGTGATTTAAAAAAGGAGCTCATCTTCTTTAAAGTTAAATCTAGAAGAAGAAACTGACTGATTTCCAAGAACCAGTTATTTTTTTGTTTTTTTAATCTTGACAGAGCACCAACAGAGATGGTACCAGGCACGGCTTAGCCTGTGAATGTGGACGGCTTTGGCTCAAAGGTCAACAGCAAGAGAGCCCACAGCTGTGTTCATGTTTCAACAGAGTGCAGAAGCCTACACTGCAAAAATCAGAGTCTGAAAATAAGTAAAAATTTTCTTAAATCAAGCGTATTTACCCTTAAATTGAGTAGGTTGATAAGATGATTTGCCAATGGAATTAGTATTTTTTCTCTTAAAATAAGATAATTAGATAATATGCTCTTAAAATAAGACAATTCAATCGTTTTTTTTTCTTATTTCAAATGTAAATTGTCTTGTTCCATTGGCAAAGTGTTGAACTTACCTCCTCAATTCAAGAAAAAAAATGCACATATTTTAAGAAAAAAATACTTATTTAGATTAACATTTTTTTGCAGTGCAGCATTAATACATGTCTGGCTTCATTTACCATCTTTCGTTTACGTCACAGGAAGATTTTAAAAATGGCCAGTTGCATTAAATTGTTCATATTGTTATTTTTATGCATCTTATACTGTAAAAAGTATTTGTTTACTTCCTTTAACTGATGAAATCCACTTCTTAATAAATACGATCAAACTTGTCAACAGGGCCCCATTTCCAGCATTAGCAATTTCCATCTTCACAATGCATTTTTCAATAATAATTCACCTGAACAACATCTAGAATGCTGCAAAAAACAGTATTTTACTGCAAACAATCATTATGTAAATCATTATTTCTCCAATGTTGACGGGACCAGAATATACAAATATTTACTGGTTTTAATGGGATTAAAATGACATCCTCACCTGGAGGGCAGCAAATGAATGTTGTGCAATTAAATGCTGTTAAAACTGTTATTTAATCAAATATCTCTCAGACTGTCGTATGTTGTTCTGTGAACACATGCCCAACTGACTGTGGGTTAGGACAACCAGTGTACACATAGAAAATAAATTAAAATGGTTGAAAACCATAATAAATATAATGATCCATTGATATTAGTTAGCCATGATTTTCTGTGAGGAAACAAGGTTTAAAATTAAGTGTTTGGAATGAGGTTGAATTAGGTTTTAACTAATTTAGAGCTTTTTTTAGAAAGTGTTTGAACCATTTCATAATGCAAACGTTACAATACAATTGTATTAAATTAACTGCCTAAGTCAGAAGTCAGTGACGTTTTAGATAATTGGTTCTTTGCCTTCTGTGATTGTTCTTTTAAAGAACTTTTTGGTCATAATTTGGCAATCAAATGTAAGGAGTATATCAGTAAACAAATAAATGTTAATGTTATATTAGTGTTTAAACCCTTAGTGAAATAAAGTGTAAGATGCGTTTTCGAGAAATGAAGAGAAGAGCAAACACTCCACCAATGTTCAAAGTTAATATGATGGCGTAACCCTAATTTCGATAGGAAAGTATTCTGCACAAACATGACTATGTGTGCAGCTCAGTTACTAGATTTAGCAACTGTTCTGATCACTTTAGACATTTTTCTTTTAAAATTTCAAAGAATCTTTTCTTTCAAGGTTCCACTTGGTGTTTTTCCTCAATATGCGTGCAAGAGAGAGCTCTGTGATCCGTTCCTGAAAATAATAACTGTAATTGCTTTATTTTTTACAAAAACTAACCTGACCTGAGAAGTGTGTTTATGAAATAAAATGCCAGAAAAATAGAGATCTTAATCACAACCAAAAAACAAACAGTAAAATCAGGTTTATCTAATAATATAACTTTATTAATCTCACTGTAGAGAGATTTATCTCTGCATTTAACCCATCCTCTTGGGGAGCAGTAGGCTGCCATCGTGTGGGGTTCAGGGTCTTTTTGCTCAGGGAGTGCAGGGTGGGGGGATCAAACTGGGTACTTGCAACCCTTATAGAACAGAAGGGCATTGCACTAAACCACTAGGCCAAAACTCCCCATGTGCTGGACTTAATGGTTTGGACAAGTTCTACTGATGGCCTTGTAAGCAGTTGCCTGCAACAGTCGATATGGATCACACATGGTGGCAAAAACAAAAAGATTTAAGCATGTGAATAAAACACATATTAATAGTAAGCATAACAACATACTTAAAAGAAAATTCCTAAATCTTGTAATAAAAAATAAAGAGTATTTGCTTAAGGAAAAGATGGACCTCTCTCATGTTCACTCTTCCCTATGGTGCCTCCCTCCCCCCACCTGATCAACTATGCTTCATACCTGCGTTTGGTAAAGGGTGCAGGAAAGAGATGAAAGAAAAAAACAACCATTTATGAAAAGTAAACCGCTTTATTTTATGTGTATGCTAAAAAAAATCCCTTGCATCTAGTTAACTATTCAAAGATAACGAGTTAATGTGCCTTAAACCGACTTCCATTTGACCACTCCTGCCAACAAAAAGAAAAACAAGACTCAAATTGGTATGCTTGCCTACACAAGAGTTAGAGGACTAGCCTCTGGAACTGTCAGATCTGTCTCTGTGCGCGACAACGCCCCCCGCGCAGAGGGGGGGCAACTACGCTTCGGATGATCGCAAACCTGCGCAGACCTCAAGCAGAAGTGCGCAGACAAAAAGCTGTTGTGATTGGTCCTTGGTATGCCTTTCCGACTGTCTGTGTGGTCTTCCTTCTTGATTTGGTGCTGGGGCACGCCATTTTTAAAAACCAAGGAACAACTACAATGGACAACGATGATGAAAGGTTAATCGGTCTTTTTGCCAACTCCATTAGCAGATGTCTGATGTCTAGCAACTCTAGATCCATCTCTGTGAGGCAGATGCGCCATTGTTGTTTTGAAAGATAAACACTCCCGCCATCTCCACCGAAGTACTCGTGACCATTCGCGGAAGTTCTTGCGAGTTCTCGAAACACCCCCCCCTTGCGCTTTGATGGGAAACTGTTCTGCATCCCTAGAAATTCCAGACTGACGCTGCAGAAGCATAGCAGCAAAACTGGTTTGCAAGCAGACCCAAGCAACATTTGATGTGTGCGGTTGCATAAGTCTAATCTGCCCTTTACACATTCTATGCAGCATAATGGCAAGAGCTAGAAACTTCATTCCCAGAGAGTGATTGTAATATGATATATAAAACACGAAAAAGTAATTCTACCTATAGAGGAAATTCCTCCAAAAAAGTTTAGCACAACTTTTTGGACAGAGTTTGAGCAAACAACTATAACCCGACAACAGCCAGATGCATGTCTCACTCCGCCTAGCTCCACTCACATACATCTGGGAACCCGCTCATTGAAAGTGATTTCCCCAACCGAATTTATGGTCTGTCCAATCAGGACGCAGGGCGGGTGTGTCCTGGAGTGGAGAAGCGACCGTGAGATTCCAACAACAATGGCGGCTCGCATTGAGGAAGCAAGCGTTAGCATTGATGCTGCTATTTCTTCTGTGTTGTCCAATCTATCTGATATTGTTTCATTAAAAGAATATCAGAGAACAGCTTGAAGGCTTTTGTTGGTGGAAACGATGTTTTCCCCCTTCTCCCGACCGGATTTGGCAAGAGCTTGATCTACCAAATGGCTCCTCCTCTCACAGCGTCACGGGTTAGCTTCGGTGTGAGTGGTTGAAATAGCACGTCAATAAAGATGACAGACAAGTGGCTTATCCAATCATATGCAAGGAGTTTTGATAAGGCCCAGCCTTCAGTAAAGGCAATTCCTATGGCGGGTTCCCAGATGTATGTGAGTGGAGCTAGGCGGAGCGAGACATGCATCTGGCTGCTGTCAGGTTAAAACAGTTAAGGACCACCTTACCAAACTGACAGTACAGGTGCTGGTCATAAAATTAGAATATCATGAAAAAGTAGATTGATTTCAGTAATTCCATTTAAAAAGTGAAACTTGTATATTATATTCATACATTACATACAAACTCATATATTTCAGATGTTTATTTTGTTTAATTTTGATGATTACAAATGACAACAAATGAAAATCTCAAATTCATCATATCAGAAAATTAGAATATTGTGAAAAGGTTCAAAATTGATGGCCCCTGGTGCCACACTCTAATCAACTAATTAACTCAAACCACCTGCAAAAGCCTTTAAATGGTCTTTCAGTCTAGTTCTATAGGCTACACAATCATGGGGAAGACTGCTGACTTGACAGTTGTCCAAAAGACGACCATCGACACCTTGCACAAGGAGGGCAAGACACAAAAGGTCATCGCTAAAGAGGCTGGCTGTTCACAGAGCTCAGTGTCCAAGCACATTAATAGAGAGGCGAAGGGAAGGAAAAGATGTGGTCGAAAAAAGTGTACAAGCAAGAGAGATAACCGCACCCTGGAGAGGATTGTGAAACAAAACTCATTCAAAAATGTGGGGGAGATTCACAAAGAGTGGACTGCAGCTGGAGTGAGTGCTTCAAGAACCACCACACACAGACGTATGAAAGACATGGGTTTCTGCTGTCGCATTCCTTGTGTCAAGCCACTCTTGAACCACAGACAGCGTCAGAAGCGTCTTGCCTGGGCTAAAGAGAAACAGGACTGGACTGCTGGTGAGTGGTCCAAAGTCATGTTCTCTGATTAAAGTAAATTTTGCATTTCCTTTGGAAATCAAGGTCCCAGAGTCTGGAGGAAAAGAAGAGAGGCACTTCATCCACGTTGCTTGAAGTCCAGTGTAAAGTTTCCACAGTCAGTGATGGTTTGGGGTGCCATGTCATCTGCTGGTGTTGGTCCATTGTGTTTTCTGAGGTCCAGGGTCAACGCAGCCACATACCAGGAAGTTTTAGAGCACTTCATGCTTCCTGCAGCTGACCAACTTTTTGGAGATGCAGATTTCATTTTCCAACAGGACTTGGCACCTGCACACAGTGCCAAGGCTACCAGTACCTGGTTGAAGGACCATGGTATCCCTGTTCTTAATTGGCCAGCAAACTCTCCTGACCTTAACCCCATAGAAAATCTATGGGGTATTGTGAAGAAGAAGATGCAATACACCAGACCCAACAATTCAGAAGAGCTAAAAGCCACTATTAGAGCAACCTGGGCTATCATAACACCTGAGCAGTGCCACAGACTGATCGACTCCATGCCACGCCGCATTGCTGCAGTAATACAGGCCAAAGGAGGCCCAACTAAATACTGAGTGCTGTACATGCTCATACTTTTCATGTTCATACTTTTCAGTTGGCCAACATTTCTATAAATCCTTTGTTTTTATTGGTCTTCAGTAATATTCTAATTTTCTGATATGATGAATTTGAGATTTTCATTTGTTGTCATTTGTAATCATCAAAATTAAACAAAATAAACATCTGAAATATATGAGTTTGTATGTAATGTATGAATATAATATACAAGTTTCACTTTTTAAATGGAATTACTGAAATCAATCAACTTTTTCATGATATTCTAATTTTATGACCAGCACCTGTACTGTATTCTAACTTCTTAAACTGGTGGTGATCTGAGTAGTGTTGGTATCTTTTTAATTTCCTTTGAGCATAGATGCATATTTATAAATGTTCTCTAAGTCCCTCTCCATTTTTCCAGGAATGTTTTTGGTTTGTTAGGCCTCTTAACTCTGACCTTTGAATCAGTCAGCCATAAAGAGGCTTAGAAGCCTAAGGGACAAACCAGTGTTATGTTTAAATAACTGAGCCAAAAAAGATTTTTACCTCTCCTTTCTTTAGCTGCATCTGTTAAAAACTGTAAACTTAACATGGTTTGACCCATAAAAAAAATGCAACACTAACAAGTTAATTCCTAATCAGCTGCTCAGAGAAGGTTCAGTATCTCTTTGCTAATTTTTGACTGTCTCTTTAAGACATAACTTTCCAACATGATTTACCCGATTTTTAGTTCTACATGTGCCTAATTTTCTTAGAGTGACTTAGGCTGTCAGGATCAGGTACAGAAAACCATTCATCAAACACTAAAAATTTATTAGAAACACCAGAGAACAGACAAAGAACAGTTTATGAAAATCCATAAGCAGTTATTACTAAAGAAAAAAATAATTTTTTAAACTAATGATTATTTTGCAAATCGATTAATCTGTGTTTACTTTTTTTTTTTTTTTTTACAATTTCAGTAAAATAGCTGCTTAAGATGGGTCGTTCTGTCAGCTAAAGACACGTTTTAGAGTCTCTATACTCCAGTTAACAATCGATTTCTAAATTAGTCGACAATATATACCAACGTCTCATAGAGTTGTCTTAGAAGATTACTGAGGTTGCACATTGCCAAAGACAGGCTCAGACAAGGAGACATGTTTAATATTATCCCTATAGGTAACATATTTGTTGTCAGATGAGGTTAAGCAGATAAAGCCTGCTGTTAAGCCTTCTGTCCTGGGATTGTCGTTTATTACCAATACAAAGTTGAGGGCATTTCTCTTTTAAGCCTTTAACAAAGTAATTGACTTAAATCCAAATAGAAAAGAAATCCAAGCCAAACTGTTGTCTCCACCTGATGGCTCAAACAATTTGATCAGATATTTACAACCGGGATCCGGAGCAAAAGGGAGGATATTTGGTAAAACTCCCAGTCTTTAGCTGCTTGGAGGGTCTCTCTTGAAAGCTATGACGACAATGGTGGTGATCCAATAAGTTCCAATTGACGGTGTACAAATTTTCCTGTGTTAACACAAAACACTGGATCACCAAGGAAACCAACAACAATTGGCGGCCTGCTTTGGACCTCTCCTGGGCTTTGTTTAGGCAGGGGGAATGCAAATAGCCTGACATCTCTCACTTCTCTCTTAGAATGAGATTCTTCAATGCAACACATGAAAAGGATTTCTAAAGATATTTAGAAAACAAAACAGAAATGAGCCACCCAAAGGGGCTAATCCCATCCCAGTCCTGTTATTCAGTTTGATTCAATTCAAAAATACTTAATTGATCCAGAAAGATGATCAATGTATAATGACTCTTGTGTAGTGATTTTTGTTGCATTTTTAAATACAGATTTTGACAAAAGTAAAGGCATTTTTTACATTAGCTAGGGGGGTTCTAGGGGGGTTAACTCCCTCGTCAGAGTGGTTTCGGTTACATGCCTCATTGAAGTATGAGTCAGGTGGGAGGTGAATTTTCTGGGTATATCTCTTAAAAGTGCTTTTTAAGTAGGTTATGTCTAAGACCACCGCCTCTGTTGAGAGATGGTTTTTCCAGGTTTACAAAGATGGCTTCCTTAACCCCTCTTTCAAACCGTCTTTCTTCCTTTGCAAGTATATTGACGTAGTCCTCAAACGAGTGTCCCTTAGGTGTAGGTAAACGGCTGAGTCCTGTCCTGAACAGAACGTCCTCCTGTGTTGAGCCATGCACCTTCTAAAGGCTGATTTATACTCAGTAACCAGGTCGTCTGGGTGTGTGTCGCAGTGAACGCAAATATGCCTCAGCCCCTCTACATCCGCTCTACACTATGCATATTTGCTGTTTGGTACCTTACCAGCTTGTTTCGTTTGTATGACCGCTATTGTGGAAAACGATTCGTGAAAACACTGGGACCCTTTCTCCACCTGGATCCCCACTCTTTTTCACCCTCAAGTGGGTGTAAGGTTGTTGGACAATGGAGGGCATTGTCGCACAAACTTGTACCCACATCCTTACCGCCTTGGCCCTATCAACACCCACAGCTAGTTCGTGATTGTCCTTCTTGTGTTCTGGAGTGGATAACATAGCGCAGACCACACTTCAATATTGGACATAAATCAAAAATATTTGCGACAAACTGCTGCGGGGAGGATAAGCAGCCCTTTAGTCGTTGCTTGGTCTCTCCAATGTACAGGTATGTGCACTCTTCCCTAAACTGAACTGCTAAACCATGTTGTCATTCTTGTTTCTGGATGTGTTGTCTTTGGGGTGAACCACTTTTTTGTCACAAGGTGTTGCCAGGTTTGAAGTGCACAGGGATCCGGTGAGCCCTGCGATGGACTGGCGACCTGTCCAAGGTGTACCCCGCCTCTCGCCCATTGACTGCTGGAGATAGGCACCAGCACCCCTCGCGACCCGACTAGGGACAAGCGTGTAAGATAATGGATGGATGGATGGGATCCGGTGCTGGTTGAAAATCATCCTGAGTTTTTCAGAGACTCCAAAAACATTAGGAATGAAGATGTTCCTTCTTCTATTCTCCTCCTTGTCCTCTTCTTGTTGTTTTTTAGAAAATCAAATCTACAACCTAACGACTGAGTGACTTCTCTGCTTTCTATAGATGTTCCAAGCCAATGTTATGGACCTTTAGTAACACAAAAATTAGACATGGCCTGAATGCAAGGATCACATTCTTGTGACAAAGGTTAGAAAAGTGTTGAAGATAGATTCAATAAAAACTCTGTAGACAGATGTCCCCCTCAAAGCAATAAAAAACATGAAAAACTGTAAGAAAAGCTGAAAAGCAAGACCTGCAACAGTCAGACCTGGACATTTGGCTGGATGATATGGATCAGAGCTGGTGAGGAATTCCTGCCCCTAAGTCAGGAAAAGACCTATTAGTTTATACTACAATACCCCATTCTTATAACAAGTGGGTCAGCAGCTGCGTTTTCATAAACCTGCTGATTCTGTGGATAATCAGGGCCTGCAGAGGTAAGAAGGTCATTTCCAGTTAAAAAGAAAACTCATTCAGAGAAATCTGACTTCTTTTTAAAGTCGTCAGAGTTAAAATATAACTTTACAAACCAGTTCATCTAAGGGTAATTATACATTAAAGAGACACTAATCAGGCTGAATGCTACTTTAAAAAAACTTAGTGTAAATGTGAACAGCTGGATGGGTTTCAATTAAATACACTTATTAACTACACCATAATATATAGATATTAAATACATTAAATCATAAACAAAGATAAATATATGTAGCACAAGAAAAACAGTGAGCATGGCTGTGACCTCTTGCTGAACAGTCGTTCAGAGGAATGAGATTACGAGAAAAGTCACTAAATTTCTCTGAACCAAAACATCTAACCAGGTAATATAAATGTATTGTATAACTGGTCTTGAAAAACAATGAAAACAGTTTTCAAGAAATACCTTTTTTTTCTCTTATATTTTCCAAACAAATGTATTGTGTTTTGAATGTAAATCCCTATGGATTAAAATTAATGACACCCCAGTTGTGATTTTTATTTTTCCTATATTATGAAATTCATTGATATTTTATATGATAGATGAGCACTTAACAGTGCATATGTGTTAAAGAAGGAATGGGTTTTGAACATGTTTCAGTCATGGAGATGATCTGTATTCAGATTAGAGATGTCCCGATCCAGGTTTTTGCACTTCCGATCCGATACCGATATTGTTTTTGGACTTCCGATCCGATACAGATACTGGCCGATACCAGCCTATCCGAGCATGTATTTAAGTTTAAGTTAAAGTATTTAGCCTTAGTTGTAAGACTCATGTTGAAAAGGGTTTTAGTACTCTTGATAACATCTAGCCAGCTAAATTAGGTGAGATTGAATAAAACACAATGCTTGGTTACAACAAACTTACCTGTTTATTAAGAGATAAACACAAACTGGACAAAATTACGAATAGCAATCTGAAATTGCACAGTGAGCAGTAAAACCGTAAACAGTTAAAGGTGCAAGTATTACTGTAAGTTTTAATAAAAATGCAAAACATTGGAACACTGGTGCAAAACAGTGGAATGGATCGTTTCAATCGGCGAAACTGGAAAATACGGACCGGATTTTTTTTTAAAAACTGGATTGGCAGTCTGGATCGGCATTTTACATGCTTTGCCGATACGCATTTTTTTGCCAATATCGGCGTCCCGATCCGATACGTGGATCGGATCGGGACAAGCCTAATTCAGATCCCCATGTGTCTTTATAAAAATACCTTTTCATTGCAACTACAGTACACCTGTCGGTGTTTAAAAGTAGGAACCTAGAAGCTCTTCACTTTCAGTAGCTGAAGTTGTTTTGTTCCAGAATAATTAAAATTCAATCATACTGGATGGAGAACTTTGGTCTTGCCACAGATTCTCAGTTTCTGGGGTTTATTAAAGCCATTCAAAGATATAGAAATTAGAAATGCAAGTTATTAATGAATTAATGAATCTAAAGTCGATTATTTTTAAAAACCTGATTTTTTCTCTTGAATCAAGTAGAGATTCACCAATCCGTTACCTGGATCCTATACAGACTAGTAGCTGGATTGGCTATCTGTGATTTTATATTGAATATCCAATCCAGTTCGCTTTAGATTGACTATGTATTGCTTCTAGGGATGCACAATATAATCGGCCCTCTATCGGTATCGAACTTCTAAAGACGAGGGAAAAATTATTGATACATTAAAATATCACAATATCTTCATATGCTGATATATTGCCATTTAAAAACACCATATAAATCTCTTTTACTAATGAAATATTGCTATATGTCATCGTTATGCTACGAAATCCCCCGAAAATTCACGAAATTTTGCCATATTTTTATATGTTGATATATTGACGTGGTATCGATCTATTTTACTAACAAAATCTCACAAGAATTTGCAAAATATCACGAGAGTTTGTAACAGAACGTTAAATTTCACGAGATTTTGAAAGTAAAATAGATCGATACCACATTTTTAAAAATCAATTTAATATCAGCATATGAAAATATATTTGAGTATATTATTTTTCAAAGTGTCAGAAATGGATAACTAAACTGCTATTTTCAATGACTACTTATTTTTGTCCAGGTTTAACATCGGTATCGATATCGGTTATCGGCTACATGAGTTTTAAAATATCGGCATATCGGATATCGGCCAAAATCCCAATATCGTGCATCCCTAATTGCTTCCTTTTTTTTACTGCTTATTTGCTAATTTAAAAAAGGGAAAATTTATATCTGTGTTAAATAATTTAAACAGTGTTTATGTCAGGATAAAGCCTTCACTCACATATCCCAGATATATGGGGCGTTGCGGCATAGTTGTAAGGGCGTAGAGCTAGGAATCCAGAGGTTCAGAGTTCAGGCCCCACTCCCACAGAATATCACTCTGGGCCCCTGAGCAAAGACCCTTGACCCCCACACTGCACCACAATGGCAGCCCCCTGCTTCCCAAGCGAATGGGTTAAATGCAGAGAGTGAATTTCGTTGCGCTGTACTTGTGACATTGTAACAACAATAAAAAAGTGAAAAAAATAAATTGTTGAATAATAAGTTGTTGAAATATAATCATATACATTTTAGAACTAAGCATATTCTAAGAAATATTTAGTCTTTATTATGAAGACATCCTCTGGATACCAGAGATGCACTGATCCAGTTTTTTATATATATATATATATATATATATATATATATATATATATATATATATATATATATATATATATATATATATTCTCGTAATATTACGACTTTATCATCATAATATTACAACTTTATTCTCATTATGTTATACGACCTTGTTCTCAAAATTTTACGACTTTATTCTCATAATATTAAGACTTTATTCTTATAAATTCACGACTTTTTCATAATTTTACTTTATTCTCATAATATTACGACTTTATTGTCATAATGTTACTTTATTCTCACAATATTACGACTTTATTCTCATGTTACTTTATTCTCGCAATATTACGATTTTATTCTCATAATGTTACGACTTTATTCTCGAAATAAAAAAAAATATATAAATTTCAAGCCTCGCCCAGAGCTCAACATTCCTCATTTTAGGGAAGACAGTGCTTCTTGTAAGAGTTGTCATAAAATACAACTTGTTTCTCGTAATTTTAGGAATTTATTCTCGTAATATTGCGACTTTATTCTGGTAATGTAAACTTTATTCCCGCCATAGAAATAATAATCTGTAGCGACGCACCGTTTCTTCCATCCTTCTCCAGCTGTCTGACTTACTTCGGTGTCTGCCGGCGGACCATGACTCCTTTGCCAGGCTCGGCCTCCGGATGATGGCCTTTCCAGCCGACCGGAGGGCTTCCATGTCGGTGCTTATCAAGCGCGGAGAGTTAGTGAAGTTTACAGCAAGTCTTCTACTAGAGGTTTGTTGACCAGAGCAGTGCAGAGGGAGCGATGGACTGGTGGTGCTTTCAGGTGTAATTGGAAACGACAAAAATTGAACTTTCTTGGGACATTTCAACAAGTTGTTTTTTTTTTTTTTTAGATAAATGAATGTCGATTAATTTTACACTTAATAAGCTAAGTTAAAGCAAAACCATACATATAAATTATCTTTATTGATAAAACTAAAATACATTAGATAAAAACGAACTAGAAGGTTGTCTATATCCGAGCAGCACCTGAAGGCCGCATCGCAGAATGACAGAGGAGCTTTTTCAGATTGTAGTAGAGATTATTGGTAGTCACAAATTCACACAGTTACAAATTCACTAAGAGAATCAAAGCGAATTTAAGAAAATTAAAACATTGTTTAAACAAGTCACTAGCCTACTTTTTTATTGTTTTTTTTCTCCTTTTTTCAAATGTTTTGTTCTTACCAGCACACCAGCTATGGGCCTACTCAGATCACAGATGTTAGAGATGGGTTGCAACATCTCTGATGAGTTACATACGACGGAGTATTAGGGCCACACATGAAGAGAAAAAATATTTTTTTCTCTTCATGTGTGGCCCTAATACTCCGTCGTAGAAACAGCTGTGCTAAGGCAGGGAAACTTCCAAAACCTGCAGGACATCAGCCCTAAAGGACAGATTTTGAGCATGCCTGCTTTAGATTAAATATATTTCACCCAGGTAAAATGACTGAAATGTGAAAATATTTTTGCTCTACACACCAATCTTCTAAAATTCAACTGTAAGGACAAAAAAAAAAAGTTTTCCTTGTGTTGGACTGAAGGTATAACTGTGGATGTCTCCCTCTAGTGGTCGTTTTTAGAACTTTCAGCCCAAACTGATGAAGACATCACCAGACTCAGCAGGTTGCAATGCCACCAGCAAGACTTTCTTTAATGGTGAGGCTCAGAAGTGAACCGTGTGACACAGCCACCATCACTTTGAGTGAATAAAATAAAACATGGCAGAACAATTAAAAGATAAAACAAAGCACTTTTTTCCAAAATATTTTCACTTCTTTCTACACAAACCTGTAAAAGCAACTTAAGTTACAATGCAAGAGCGATCCACAAATACTTTTTTTTCCCTCCTTTAAAAAAAAAAAAAACAAGGTAGGCAACGTGACAGCACAGGATGGTTAAAATGGTTCAGGGGTAACCTTTTCCCTTTTAATCATATTCACAGAATCCTTCCTGGTCAAAAAAAAAAAGAAAAATACTAGAAAAAAAAACTTTTTAAGATGGGAAATGGTGAGCAAGTGCCTGTCATTAAAAAAATTGGTAAAATTTTGATAAATAAAAAGTGTATTAACACAATGCGTCCAACTGACCATCTGCTGTTTCACTGTGATCACCCCAGAACTATGTAAACACGACACCATCCAAATATGTTTTGAAGACCATCAATCATTTTTGTCAGATCTTGTCCCTCCAGAGTGAGATAGGCGTGAGGCCGATCCAGGCAGGTGAGAGGTGTGATGCAGCCTGAACTTTCAGTTCCTAACATGACTGGCCATTCTTTGAACATCCTTGGTTAGATCCACTGCTTTTCCATATTCCCTCAATCACGGAGCACGGTGAGGTCATGGATCTTCCTCCTGAGGGATTCATCGGTTCTGCAGTGCTGCGGCTAGGCATGCAATTAACGATTATTTAGCCAATCAATTCATTTGGTTTTTTTATTCATATTCGGATAGCAGAAGGTTCCTTAAAGATTTGTTACGGAATTAAACCAGGTGAAGCTAAAACTTAATTTTTTTTTTTTATCTTAAATGCAAAATGTTTATTCTTTAAAGTTTTGATATAATTACTGCTCTGATTTGCTGTCGGCGAAAGGCATTTTTTCAAGTATACTCCATTTAATGGTTCATCAATTACCAAATTAGTGGGGGACTATTTTAATAATAGTTTTAGCTGTAGCTGGCGCTCGCTGGAAGCTTTCATCCTAACCAGGAGGAACTGCAGCTTTTCTCTGCATTTTGTCGAGTCCCTCATGAGGTTATCAGCCATCATTTTCAGGCGTCAGCACTGAAACAGCCACGGTTTATAGCTCACATGGATTGGTTTGATTAAGCCACCAGGTGGCGAGTTTGGCAGCTTTAAGCTTGTCTTGAAAATCTTTTTGCAGCCTAGAGTGGATCGTCCTCAGAGAGCTGTTAGTTGAGGATAATGACATCCTTCTGCAGAACCTCTGTTTTTCAACGGCCATACACTCTTTGTTCTGGATGAAGACCGGGTCATGGTGCTGCCTGGCTGAGCCTAAGCGACTTCAGAGAGCCACACAGCGACCCATGAGCTGACCGTACACCTTCCTTTTCACCTGCTCCACATTGGCCAGTTCTATCAGATGGATTCTGTCATAAGGGTCTGCCAATAACCAACCTTTATGCGACGAGATTTGAGATGCTCCATGGTGTTGTGAAAAGCACCAGGAACCTTTGAAATACCGGCTCCCTGCAAGTTTCCTGCCAAGGTGACGTTAAGCAAACGTTTGACATTAACCCGCCTGCCTGGTGATTTGCTACTACAGCCCACGGTGTTTCCTGCCAGTGCCGTACAATTCAATACCTTCAGAATTATAGTGCAAAATCACTCACTCAAAGAAACCATTATTCCTGTTGGAAATTATAAACCATGTTTACCACACTGGAAGTGTGATCTCCATGCCCTTCACAAAAGTCGGAATCTCAAGTCCGACAGCAGTCAGATCACTTGGTGACTCCCCCCGTGCCGAAAGAGAGGAAAATCAGACTTTGACAAAAACTGGCTGAACACTCAAGTCTTCATAATCAGCAAATGGGATGTTGGCTTTGTAGAACACGCTATCCATCTGTCTGACATTCTAATGACATAAAAAAGAACAGCACACTTTATGCTAGCTACATCAATCAAAGTACGGATGAGAACCGAACATCAACACTTGGCACTTAAGAACGGAAATTAAATAAGCAAAGAAAAACATTCCCCAGTTAATTCAATGTACATAGTTGTAAACAAGATGCCGGCTTTGCGGCACGATGAGAGACAATCTGAGTTGGCGTCGGGCACACCGAGCCCGGGACGCGACTTGCACCACGTCCAATGTTAGTCTGCTTAATGCTGCCGTCTAGCTGCAACCATCTCACATTTAAAATGTAAGAATTTTTTTGTGTTTTTTCTCCTTCGAATACTAACTTGAAATTTTTGCAAATAAGTTTTTCCCTCCATCATTCAAATAAAAGCTAAGCATGTTGGTGTGTTTCTGAAGCGAGGTGCTATTATATCCCAGGATTTAGAAGAAAGTGGTTTCTGCAAGGCACTGTTACTTCTGCAGATTATGGTAACGGGCAGTTACCTCGACATCATTGAATCCAGAGAGCGATGGCCGGATGGGGCCTAATTTGGTCCAGAAATAAGAGGGAAGCGAGGTGAGGGAACCTAGATGTAATTTTTTGGCAGTGCCAGGCCTAATCAAGCAGCTTTATCCTCCGAAGGGCAAAGCTACATCTAATTCTTCCACTTACTGGTTATCCTGGAGCGCTCAATTTTCCAGTAAAAGGAGAAAAAACACTGGATCCGAGGAACAGCATTCAATATCACCGTTTCAGATTTACGCACATTGTTGTAATGAACCGAAACTTTACGAAACAATCATCAATTGAAGTTAACTCCGATATATCCAAACATGAAGTTTTTACATTCATGTATCACGGGGCTTTACTTTACAGGAGAGCCTCAGATCAACTCAACTAAAAACATGCCTTTCATCTCATTTAAACCATCAGCTAAATCCAATCGAGGTTTATCGAGTTAAATCAAACGCCTGGGTGTGAAGAAAAGTGTTCAGGCTGCAAGGAGAACTGACGTGAAGCGATGTGTGATGGCTCGTCTGTAGACATGTGGCCAACCAATTGTACGCAACCCCTTCAAAATAAAGAGCTCTTGTAATAAAACCTCTGAACAAAGCAGAGAAAAAACCCTCAGAAGAAAATGGAGGAGCTTCGTGTGTCATTGTGTGCTAAGTGCAAAATCTTGTCGAGGGGGCTGGTAAAGGCTGGTAAAACTTAAAGGTAACCCAAACTAGTGGAGACAGCAAAAAACAAGGGGGAGGGGGGGTAAACACTGAGTCTGGAAAAAAAGTCACTTTTTCAGGGGCTGGTAGACTGAGGCGTTGGGGTCCAGGGAGGAGGGACTATTGTCCATGAACTTGGATGAGTAGTGCGGGGTGACCGGGCTCAGGTTGCTGCTGTCGGACGAGTAGGACAGGCTGGGCATCACCGCCATCACCTCTGCTATCTTCTGCTTCAGCTCCACGATCTCCTGCTCCCTCTGGTGGATCTGGCCTGGATGGCAGGAAACAAAAACAGGACGCACCGAGGTTAGACACATCTTCTATACATTCATTGATTCATGAATTAATCTAAAGTTGATTGATCTCATCCACTGACCATTAATTGATAAGCAACATTTCTCTTAAAAACCTGAGTTTTGTTTGTATGAGGACGATCTTTCCAGAACATGCAGGGTCAGCTACTTCCAACAATGTTTATATATAAAAAATAAATAAATACAAAAAATAGTGCATTTTGTATTAAGTATATTTTGATAATTTATTATAAAAGCTGTATGAAATACAGACTGAAAAACTGTTTTCTTATACATTATTACACTTAAATCTATAAATAGAACTACAGCTGAAACAATTAATCTGATTAATCGATTATTGAAATGATCATCAACTAATTTAGTTATCGATTAATCATTAACTGGAGTGTAGAGACTGTAAATCATGCCTTTAGCTGACAGAGGAACCCACTTAGAGCAGTAATTATGTCAAAACTGTTAAATATATAAATATTTCAAATTTAAGGTAAAAAAAAAAATAATATTTTTTTTTTCGTCTGTCAATATGCTCTATCCAGACCTCTTCAAGTGCAAAAGTTAGTTTTACCTGGTTTAATTTAGTAAAAAAAATCTTCTTTAAGGAATCTTTGGCTATCTGATTATTAATCAAAAAAATACTAAACAAAGATTTACTAAATTATTAGTTGCAGCCCTAAAAAGAACAAAACAAAAAGCCTTCCTCATCCACCGTGCTTATAACTACCCTGTCTTCTTCTATCACTTTCTTTTTTATCGTTACATCTTCACTTTTAGAGCAGAGGAGTTGATGCTGCTCCCCCATGCAGCACAGCTGACTGGGTGCCATTGAGGCAGTGGTGGCTGGTGGAGTTTTCTTTAGGGGGAGCTAAAAATTCTAAGGGCGTATATATCAAAAAACAATAAAAGTATACCAAGTTATCACAGCAGTACATTTATATAAATACCAACAACAAAAGACATTCTAAAAAACTTTATAAAAGCAAAACATAATTCAATGTACATCTTTACTTTTTGAAAAGACGAAGGCTTTGTGAAGATAAATCTGTGTTTTGCATGGTCCAATATTTGTCATAAACCTAAAAAAGTAATGTACCAGTTTAATAATGGGGAAGCTATTAGTTTTTATATTATTATATAGTATTTATATTTTTTAATATATAAAAACTATTTTCTGAGGATGTGTTTATTCAAGAGCAACTATGCAAATTAACATCTAGAAAAAAATTTATTTTCCATGTGAATCCCAGATTGTTCATTCTTCTTTGCCTTTTCTAAACAGTGTTTTAAATCAGTCAAACCTGTCTTTATCCATGCTGGCTCAGATCCTGACGCTTATAAAAGGAGGAAGGAAAGCAGGATAAGGTGTTAGCCTCACTGCATGTAGTTAGCCAAGTCTTTTTCTTAAACCATGTCCTGGAAAAGGATAGTTCTTTCTCCATTTCTCTCTCCAATGCGTAAAAGATCTGCGCTGTGGCGGGAGGTGGTGAGCAAATACACTTCCTGTCACCTCAGGGCGCACCAGATCTGCGCCCCGAGCTCTCCTGTACCTTTGTATTGCAGAGGAGCTACTGCGTAGGGCTGGGCGATAATTCAATAACGATATATATCGATCGATAGACATGTGGCGTAATAAAAAAAAAGAGGGTCGATAAAAGTTCGATAAAAAAGAAACGCAGTTTTCCTTCCTTCTCATTGTAGCCTAGCATGTAGGTTTATGCTAGCCACTACTTCCTCCTAACCAATCACAATCGCGGACCCAGGCATGCCGTCACCAAGCGCCGCCCTCTCAAACCACAACACAGAGCACATGAAGCTGTGCAGCAACGAGAGGTGGAGGAAATTGTTTCAAAGAAAGGTCTTTGTAGTTCGGCAGTCTGGCAGTATTTCGGTCATGGCAAATCGGACCAAAAACAAACCACAGTCATCTGGAAAATGTGTCGGGAACCAGTGAAAACCAGTCTGATAACGAAACCAACTTTTTTTTTATCATCTCAGCCGCTCACAGCCGCAGGAGTACGAGCTGTGTAGGCCCCGGTGCGGCTCTCCTCCGAGGAATCTTCGGAAAATATATGTATATTTTCAGTTCTGGGCAGTTTCCCACGTAGTTCTAACAATTGAGATAAAAATGCTGAGGGGGCAGAAACTTCAAAGTAATAACTCAGGTTAAAGCAGGAAACGGGGGCGGCGGCGGCGGTGGGGGGGCATTTATTTATTTGTTATATTTATTTTGGTCACTTTTCTGGTCACTTTAGTTTATTCTTTGTCAGTATTTAATAACATAACTCAGGTCTCTTAAGTTATTCTTCTTTAAAACAATTTTGTTATGGTTAAAAAAGTTGGTTAAATAAAGATTTAATTCGAAGTCTGTGTTTGTGTTTTTTATTAAAATTTAATCATTTAGCAATATTATAAAAAGTCCAGGCAGAGCTGCACATAAAATATGGTTTCAAATCTTTTCAATAATTATTGATATCGATCAATATGCATTTTTTTTTATCGATAAGCTTTTTTTCTATATCGCCCAGCCCTACTACTGCGTATGTACAACTTTTAACGAGTCAAAGGGCAAAGATTTCTCATCAATCTGACGAAAAATTTAATGACGCTTACGAGTCATTAAAGATTAAATATGCATCTTGCACATCTAAGAAATACAATTTTAATATATCCCGAAATATTTTAAATGTTAATTTAAAGTGAACATACACATATACACACACATATATATATACACGTATATATATACATACATATATATACATATATACATATACATACATATATACATATATATATACATATATATATATATATATATATATATATATATATATATATATATATATATATATATATGTTTATATATATATATACAGTGGGGCAAAAAAGTATTTAGTCAGCCACCAATAGTGCAAGTTCTGCCACTCAGAAAGATGAGAGAGGCCGGTAATTTTCATCATAGATATACCTCAACTATGAGAGACAAAATGAGAGAAAAAAATCCAGAAAATCACATTGTCTGATTTTTAAATAATTTATTTGCAAAATATGGTGGAAAATAAGTATTCGGTCAGTTACAAACAAGCAAGATTTCTGGCTCTCACAGACCTGTAACTTCTTCTGTAAGAGGCTCCTCTGTCCTCCACTCGTTACCTTCATTAATGGTACCTGTTTGAACCCGTTATCAGTATAAAAGACACCTGTCCACAACCTCAAACAGTCACACTCTAAACTCCACCATGGCCAAAACTAGAGAGCTGTCAAAGGACACCCAAAACAAAATTACAGACCTGCACCAGGCTGGGAAGTCTGAATCTGCAATAGGTAAACAGCTTGGTGTGAAGTAGTGATGGGCAAGTGAAGCCTCATGAAGCAATGAAGCTTTCCAACGCAAAGTGTTGAAAAAAGTTCATTACTCGATGCTTCATTCATCACTCACTAGTGACATCTGCTGGTGAAACTGTAACAGCCTTGTTACTCAGTTGGATCATACTTCCAAATATTAGGAAATGCAATATTGTCACAAAGTTTTCACCAAACTCATGTTTAGTAAGAGGAGAATCCTATTCAATTGTCATGTTTTAATGATTAAAATGATTTGTAGCCAATCTAATCCTTGACCATCAGTGGTGGTGTTAGGTTTTCTTTTATGTCATGGACTTATTAGACAATGAAGATGTGTTACTTTAATGTATTGAAAACTGAGTGACTGTTGCTGCAGACTCTGTGTACTTTGAGCTTGAAACTTGCTTCCTTAAAGACAGAATTTGTTTAAAATCATCTCTTCCTAGGAGTTCTAGTTCTGATTCTTAATATTAAGTTACACATAGAGTTTGCCTCTTCTAATGGCTTTTAGTCTGGTTTTGATGTGTGATTCTGATGCATCTCCTGATTAAACAAAAGAAAATATAGAAATTTCTGGATTTTAGGTTTAATTGTTTTTATTTAGGAATAGGACTTTTTTCACAGTTTCAGGTTGTGATCCGTCATCTCATAATACTCCCACATATGAGAGGTTTTTCTCTTTTTTGACGGCTCCATTACAACCACTGCTGATGAAAACTGTTCTGCTGATACCAAACCACCTACTACAACCCACAAAGCAACAGGATTCATCGCGCTTTTATTTTGAAAACCGACACGCAAAATGAAGCAGTCACGTGACCAATGCAATGCGAGGCCTCGTTTGTTTCCAGTCACGTGGTTTTCAACAAGACAACACAGGCCTCGAAGCGGGGCTTCATTGACACGCCCCCTTATTACTCTGTACAAGCCTCGAAGCCTGGCTTCAGATAGCCCATCACTAGTGTGAAGAAATCAACTGTGGGATCAATTATTAGAAAATGGAAAACATACAAGGCCACTGATAATCTTCCTCGATCTGGGGCTCCACGCAAGATCTCACCCTGTGGGGTCAAAATGATCACAAGAACGGTGAGTAAAAATCTCAGAACCACACGGGGGGACCTAGTGAATGACCTGCAGAGAGCTGGGACCAAAGTAACAAAGGCTACCATCAGTAACACACTACGCCGCCAGGGACTCAAATCCTGCAGTGCCAGACGTGTCCCCCTGCTTAAGCCAGTACATGTCAAGGCCCGTCTCAAGTTTGCTAGAGAGCATTTGGATGATCCAGACGATGACTGGGAGAATATCATATGGTCAGATGAAACCAAAATAGGACTTTTTGGTAGAAACTCTACTCGTCGTGTTTGGAGGAGAGAGAATGCTGAGTTGCATCCGAAGAACACCATACCTACAGTGAAGCATGGGGGTGGAAACATCATGCTTTGGGGCTGTTTTTTTGCTAAGGGACCAGGACGACTGATCCGTGTGAAGGAAAGAATGAATGGGGCCCTGTATCGTCAAATTTTGAGTGAAAACCTCCTTCCATCAGCAAGGGCATTGAAGATGAAACATGGCTGGGTCTTTCAGCATGACAATGATCCCAAACACACCGCCCGGGTAAAGAAGGAGTGGCTTCGTAAGAAGCATTTCAAGGTCCTGGAGTGGCCTAGCCAGTCTCCAGATCTCAACCCCATAGAAAATCTTTGGAGGGAGTTGAAAGTCCGTGTTGCCCAGCGACAGCCCCAGAACATCACTGCTCTAGAGGAGATCTGCATGGAGGAATGGGCCAAAATACCAGCAACAGTGTGTGAAAACCTTGTGAAGACTTACAGAAAACGTTTGATCTCTGTCATTGCCAACAAAGGGTATATAACAAAGTATTGAGATGAACTTTTGTTATTGACCAAATACTTATTTTCCACCATATTTTGCAAATAAATTCTTTAAAAATGTGATTTGCTGGATTTTTTTTTTCTCATTTTGTCTCTCATAGTTGAGGTATATCTATGATGAAAATTACCGGCCTCTCTCATCTTTTTGAGTGGGAGAACTTGCACTATTGGTGGCTGACTAAATACTTTTTTGCCCCACTGTATGGGTGGGGCGGCACCCTAGTGCCCCCTATTTGCCAGCCGCCACTGCATTGAGGTAATAACTCATTGTTTTCACTGCATCTAGACCATATATAGTGTATTCTGTTCTATTCTCCTTGTTGCCATCAAAATTCAGATTCCTGCTCCAGCATGACTCTGCTCTGGCGTTACAGTAGTTAACATTACAACAGCAGAAAAAAACATTTAAAGCATCAATAAATCAGATGGAACAAAATTCAGACCATTAATCAACAACTTATCCTGAATCAATTTTCCCAGAACAGCTGGATTAATGGTGAGAATAAATTCCACCTAAGTGGACCTTATTAGGAGACCCTTAAAGGTACCAGAAACAGCATTAAATGATTCGATACAAACACACCACACTGTTTTGATTGGGAAACCAGACATCCATGTCCTTTCTATTCAGGCCTAACTTGTAGTTCTATTGCTGTAACGTGCAACGACTGAACAATTAAAAGGGAAATTCAATCATTTAATGAGAAAGATCTCTAGAGTAAGCATGTCGACCACCTAGAACAGTATTTCCATAACACAAATAATTCCATGTTAATGATCATTTATTATGCAACCTACGTGGATACTTCAGCTGACTCGCTCTCAGAGATTGTTCATACCTTGTGCTATTTCCAGCTGCCTCTTAGCATCTCCCAGAGCGGAGAACAGGTCCAGTTTGATCCTGGTCTCGGCGCTGAGGCTGTTCTCCAGATGCTGGGTCTTCTCCTGCATAGCTGACAGCGCAGACATCAGCACCTCGGTGTCCTTCTCGTTCTCTTTATATTTGCGCAGCTCCTGAAGTATAGGAGGGGGACAAATAGGAGCAACCATGAAAAGGTGATGGTAACAGAGCGTAACAAAAGCACCTTTCCAAACTGGAGGGCAGATTTCAGTAAAAGCAGTTTAACAGCAGGACTTCACACAGAAGCAGGCAGCAGTAAAGTCTCACCTGACACTTTCCCTCTAGATCCCTAATCTGCTCCTCCTTCAGCTTCATGTCCATGCTGAGCTTCTTACACTCCGTCTCCAGCTCTCTGATACGACCACGAAGGGAATCGGTGGACTCCACTCTGGTGAACAGGTGGAAAACCCGTTAATTTAAAGATCAGAAGGGGCTCAAACGGAAAAGACCATTAAAGAAAATGTACCTGGTTGCAGCAGCTAGGGCTACAGCTCTGGCTGCAGTGGCCTCCTCCATCTTCTTCCTCTTTCGCTCCTCGGCCAGCTGCTTCTCCACCAGAGCTCGGGCCTCCTGCTCAGCCTTCAGCCGCTTCTCCAGCTGGGATATTGTCTGCTTGTCCTTCTGCTTTGCCTGGACGGCACTGTGGAGCCTGATGGGTGGAGAGAGAGGTGGTCAACCAGGCTGCATCTGCATGGCATCACATTTAGAGTCAATTCATTCTTCCTGAACTTTAAGCTTCTTCCAGAATTACAACAAAACTCAAAGTAGATCACAATATAAAGGGAATCAAACAAATAGTGTCTAAAGCCCCTGATTTCGACCAGCGTATGCCTGACATAGGAAAAATCTGGCAAAAACACTGCTATACTTTGGATAAGTTATAGGTACGTTTTGTATAAATTATGAGCACGCTGAAGCACGCTGGCACACGTCGACATACGGCGAATATACGTGAACGTGTTTATAACTTACAGCTACCATATAATGGCGTAGTGGCAGCGTTTTGGTATATAAGGGTGTTCACAGGAGGAAACCATCAGTGGTTCTCCAGACTGCATCCGTATCATAGGGTGAGCAAGAATGTGAGTGTGATGGATCCTCCCTGCGTTCACGCCAAAGGCCAACAAACCTCCTAGCAGACATGACGCCGAATCTGCTGCAACTGCAAAACCCTCTTCCTTTCTTTTTCTTTATTTTTATTTTTGGGAGGGGGAAGAACAGCAGTAAGGTTAATACAGCAATAAACGACATCTTTTTATGCAGAACAGGCAACTGAAGGGAGCAACTTTAACTGATGCTTCGTAATGCCCATGAAATGATGCACAAGCGTCACTTTATGGGCATTACGCTGCCGTGCGTTATGTATAAGTTAAGCTGTTGTTGGATATAAGCTTTGGACTTGTTATGAATACTCTATGTATAAGCCCAAAATTGAAAAAATATATAGAAAAGTCAGTGTATTCCAACGTTTTAGGAGATTCTGGTCCGTAGGGCATACGCTGGCTGAATCTGCAAGGTGCAACTGGGCTTTTAGAGGTCTCTCAAACAAAGATAGGCAAAGTGTGGATTTACATTTAGAGCTTTGAGTCCTTTGGTCTACGCATGTTTAAGCAGAAGCCTGATTTTGGACAATTCTACAGAAAAATGCGACTTTTTCACTGCATTAAAAACGGTCCAATTCTGATCCTTTCAAATTCATATATGAATTTTGCCTTTTTCATGTTTAGTAGCAAATTTATTTTACAGTTCTTAAAGCATTTGAGACAGTAAAGGAGCATTTCACCCAACCCTCATGTCATCAGCCAGTAGGGTTGTCAAAAGTATCGATACTGAAACGTATCCGGATACAATACTCGTTTTTAAAAGTACCGATACAGTGCTTCCACCAGTGGCACCTAAGCAGTCATCCATCTAAAGTGCAGAGTAGAGGACAATGCACTTTATGAACACTGTATGATTGAATAATTCTGTGTACTATTCAGTTTCAGACTTTTTTTGTAAAAGCTGCAGCTGCTGAGAATTATTTTTTGTTTCTTAACCGGTTTGGCTAGTGTCATTGCTATGTGTGCAAAGCATAGCCAAGGAAGGAACACTTAATTTTAGTTTTGTAAGTTTTTATCAAGCTTGCTTAATATTGTGCACAGCATACAACCTAAAAATATTGTTCTTATTCTTTATTGTATTTTATTTATTAATAAACATATTTTTGTTGAATTTTGGAGTCTTTGTTTTTATCCTTGTGGTATCGAAAATGGTATCGAGTATCGAATATTTTCCTCGGTATCGGTATCGAGTTGAAAAGTTTGGTATCTTGAAAATCCTATCACCCAGGCTCTGACTGTCATTCATATCGACTCCTCGCCCACTCAGTCACTGCTCCAATAAAAACACATTGAAAACAGTTCTGTTCCCTTTTTCTCACCCATCATTCTTACACAGAAATATGGACCTGTTATTACTCCTGTGTGATATCTACACAAACCCATGAGACTGGAGTCTGATGGTGGCCACATTTAATTAGAAGCATGCTGTATATATATATATATATATATATATGTAGGCATACAGGGAGAAAAAAAAACGCAACAGAAATACAATTTTCATTGATTTTTACAGACAGCATCAGTAGCTACGCTTACATGCGCAAAATTTCCCCGATCTGATCTAAACCATGTTTGATGGGAAATTCAAAATCTTCGTTTAAATGGAGACTAGTTAAAATGATCCTATCATGACAAATGTGTACTGTACCAAAGGTTAAATCATTATGTGTATACAAAACAGTCAACAACAAAGTGGAAGAGTCACACTGACGTTGCACACATGCGCAGTAGAGATTATTTTAGTCCAGAATGGAGGCCTTCAATCCGACCATTTGTGTCCATGTAGCTAAGGTGCTAACACCAACACATGGATAGCAGTCCAAATTGTGGCTCTGGGTGCATGTTTAAGGCTGCTCTGTTGGTCTTTATGTAGCTAGTTTCTGCAGGATGGTGCGCTGCACCTGCAACGCTCTGCACAAGAGCACAGTTTCCTTTATTTTCATATATTTGCTGGTTTAAACTTCCCCACAACATTCTTCGTGAGCCGTTTGCAGTGTTCCTTAAGGGCTGGTTATCTCCCGCAGCAGTGTGTCGCAGTGAGCTTGTCGCAGATATTTTTGATTTATGCCCCATTTTTGAAGCACGGTCTGCTCTATGTTATTCCACGCCACAAAGCAAGAGGGACAATTACGAACTAGCTGTGGGTCTAGATACGGCTGAGGCGGAGAGGAAGTGGAGGTAAGTTTGTGCGATAATGGAGGGACAAGAGGGTGAAGAAGAGCAGGGATCCAGATGGAAAAAGGGTCCCAGCGTTCTCACGCACCTCGCTGTTCTAGCAGGTCCATCTTCACAAGTCGTTTTCCACAATGGCGGTCATACAAACAAAACAAGCCGGTAAGGTACCAAACAGGAAATATGCATAGAGTAGATCGGATGTAGATTTGACCAATCAGAGGCCTCCTGTCTGCGGTCACCTACAATTTTGGAGACGTGCAGCCAGAGGGGCGGGGAATATCTACGTTCACTGTGACACACACGCATAAGACCTGGTTTCTTAGCATAACAACTAAACGCTGATTTATACTGTTTGTTCACTAATGTTCTCCAACAACAGCGCACCCAAACAGATGCTGAATACCAATTAAACGAATTTTTCTCTTTGAATATTCAATCACTTCACAGCTATACACTCGTTTCAGTTTATGCAATGACCCGATACATTTCTATGAGCAGATATCAGATCCTCCAAACGTATTGGTAGTTACTCTGTGGATTTTAGATGGTAATATTTAAAAGAACCAATTTCTGAGCTAAATCCCTGCTTGTGCATTCGTCCTCACTTGTTCTGCAGCAGCTCGTTGTCCTGGCGCAGCTGGCCCAGCTCCGAGCGAAGGCTGCGGTCCTGGCTGCTCAGAGAGGAAAGCTGGCTGCGCAGCTCAGACTCCAGCTGCCTGTTGGCCTGTAGGTCTGCCTTCAGCCGCTTCATGTCCTGCTCCAGCCTTTAACAACACAAGTTTATGAGACAACAGCTTTTCATTCACAGCTCTGCCACCGATACGGTAACTCTGACATGACATGGCTGATGGCGAATCTTACCGTACTAGGGTGTCTGGCTTCCCCAGCTGGTTATTAGGGATGCAGTTCTCCACTGGATCCTTCTGCCCCTTCCCCGAGCCTTTCTGTTTCTTCTCGTTCTTATTGGTGGAGGAGCCTGAAGGGAGGCTGCCGTTTGTAGAGCTGTGGTTCCGTGGGGACGAGTTGGTGCCCCCGCCCACATTTTTGAAGTTCTTCCCCGTTCCCCCCATGTCCTCTTTAGCTGTCCCGTCGGCGAGGGAGTTCTCCCCAGCCAGGTCGTTATTCAGTCTCTTAGTCCCCATGTAGTTCTCTATACTTTCTGTCTCCTGCAGTTTGGAGTCCAGTGCATGAATAATACTGTTGTTATTGATCCCCACTGTGTTCTGTTTTTTACCCTCGCGCTCTTTAGCCACACTGTCCTTCCCCTTTTCACGATACTCCAGCTCCGGCAACGTGACAGAGGAGCTTTTCTTCCCAGGCGGCGCTCCGTTTTGGGAAACGACTGTTGGTTCTACCTCAGAGATCCCCTTGGCTAAAGCAGCTGGATGAAAACAAACACATGCTGGGTTAACGGACACAAACATCACCAAGAAAATTTAGCTGGTAGAAAACTTGAAACCACAGATATCAGTTAAATCCTGACCTGGGAACAAACTGGAAAACATCATCCAGTGATCCGATTAAAATAAAACTTGTTTGTTTATTTTTTTTAGGAACCTTAATCAAACAAAAGCTCCTGGAAGTCAGATAAACAGAAATCATCTTAAAATTCACTATCAAGAAACACAGATCCTGGTTGTTTAAATTCGTAGGGAAGCAGCCTTATCAACCGTTTCATTTCCAAGTTCTCCCTAGTGGTGCACAACTTTACACGAGTGAATAAAGTAAATGTGATTAGTTGTTTATCAAGAGGGCAGGATTGTTGTGGTGGAAGGTTTGCAAACAAGTTTGATTATGGCCGGTTTGTCGAAAGCGTCTTGCTAACCAGTTAGCAACTTAGTGCTAGTAGGTTCCCAATGGGAAATTACATTAGGACCAAGTAGCACTAAATTGGTGACTTAGAAACGACACTGTCAAGGAACGCTATGGATAGTGGAAACATGCAAGAGGAGGAGAGTTTTGTGTCGGAGGTCGTGGATGAGTCTCCTCCGCCATACACTTTTTATTTAGAGCAGGAAAGTGGGGACAGAAATGTTGTGGAAGAGGACGCCAGGGCGGCAGAAGCCTGGTTTGGTGTAGAAGGCTTACAGCCGTACATGCTTTGACTGAAAAAATTTGATTGACAGATGACCGTTGATTTATGATTGGCCGAATTTAGGTGTTCTGGCTGACGTATAACTAACTGGCAAGCATAAGATAATGGAAAAAGAAAATACGAATTTTTAAGACAGGATTTTTTTTTCAAAAGAGAAATTTTCTAAATTTTGGGACAATATCATCTGATAAAGAGTACATTTATATACACGTTTAAGCCACAGTGATTTCACATTAAAACGACTTTAAATGGACCAATTTTGGAAACTCTTATGGTTTTAATAAACCAGCGCTTATAAGGTCAGAATAACAAATACTGACAGGAACAGTTTTGTTTAAAAAAATACTCTCCCTGCACATTTTGTTCCTGCAGATTTGACACCATGAGGCTCCCAATGTTACAATCATGAGTTCATGCTCCTTATCTGCTCTCTTGCAGCTGCAGATTCTCTCTTACACTTGTGTCTCTGTTTCTGCGTGCTCATGTAAAGACATGTCTCTCTTCAGTTTCATTCAAGCTTCACTTTCCACAATATAAGCAGTGAAGCTACCTTTAGCATAGTTCATACAAAGTTCAAAATTAACTTTTTGAGTTATTTGAATGACTTCACTAAATCAAATTTTACTTCTTTATTAGGACAGCTATTAGCCTCTAAGGCTGAACAATTCTTCCTAAAATGTAAAACTGATTACACTGAACTAATATTCTGATGGCTTTATTTTAAATTTGCTTCACACAAAACACAAGCATGTAAATGTGTTTTACTCAGTTTACCTATTTCGTAATTGGTAAACAGAGAAACGAGCTGCTTTTTAAGCTAACTTTAACCTCTGCATTTAGCCGTTCAGGAAACATGGACTCCATACATGTTCCCCTAAAACTGGTTATAAAATAAAAACTAGGAGGACTAATCAGTCCTGACATGGTGGGTTTTAGGTTTAGCTTTGATTTCTAACCTCCTTTCTTAAGCAGAGCAAACAGGCTGACACAGACAATCCACAGTCTAACCTTCTTCTGCTTCCCGTTCCTGTCTCTGCAGCATCTGTTGCTCTGGAGGCAAAGCCTGCTGTAGGAGCTGCATGTAGAACTCGTTCTCTTTTTGCACCTCCTTCTGTTTCCTCAGTCGCATCTTATAGCTCACGTAGCTCTTGAAGCCGAAGCCCAGGGTCACGACCGGATAGCCGATACTAGGAGGAATAATTACAGGACAATATTTTGGTTTTATTACATTGGGATTTCATCTGATAGACCAAGAGCAAGAGGGTAATGACTGTGGTTTAGAAGAAACACACTGCTCCCCGAGAGCCCCATGATGGCAGCCCACTGCTCCCCAAGGGGATGGTTTAAATGCAGAGCTAATGTAAGATAAACAAAGCACAATTACCGTATTTTCACGACTATAAGGCGCACTTAAACGTCTTTTTTTCCCCTCAAAATGCGCGGTGCGCCCTATGGTGCGGTGCGCCTTATGTGTGTTGTAACTGCGACTTTATAGACCACCTCATTGAGGAGATGATGAAAGAGTGGCTGAATGTAAGGAGACCAGGTGTTTTTTTTTCACTCATCACCATCGCTGTTAATATGTAACTCCATGCGTGCCCATCTCACAGCTGATGTGAAAAACATGGGGAAACAAATTAACGCTGTGCTCGCTGTTCAACCGCTCGACATCGGTGTGAACCGGACCCAGCAGGTGCAGCAGGTGCAGCGAGTTTACATGCAAAGTCAATGGTTGACGCGCGTATAGGTGCAGCAAAAGGTCCTGCAGCGCGTTTTGAGCTGCAGGAGCGTTTAAGCATCTGACGCACCGCCAACGCGCTGCTGCTGCTCGAGATGGAAAAATTGAAGTTTTGCTGCTGGACGCGCCGCATCAACCAATCAGAGAAGCTGATCTGGGAGCTGACAGCGAGACAGGCACAGCGCTCTGATGACATATGATATTAACGCAAATGAAAAAGGCTGGATGGATGAGGAGATGATGAAAGGCAGGTGTATGTGAGGAGACCAGGTGCTTTTTTCCACGCATCACCATCGCTGCGTGCCCATCTCACAGCCGATGTGAAAAAAAGGTGAATCAAATGAACGCTGTGCTCACCGTTATCCCGGGGGGTCTGACAAAGGAACTTCAACCGCTCGACATCGGTGTGAAGCGTGGGAGCGATGGATGACAGACGGAGACCACAGTTTCAGGATAAGTGGAAGGCAGCGCCGGAAAAGTTACGCCACCTTTAGCGGATGGATTGTTGATGCTTGGACTAACGTGTCTGCTGGCTCTGTTGTTCAAGCTTTCGCAAAAGCCGGCATTATTTCTGAGGAGCCGCGCTGCACGGAAAGTGACTCTGACAGCGAAG
This sequence comes from Cyprinodon tularosa, assembly GCF_016077235.1. NCBI lineage: Eukaryota > Metazoa > Chordata > Actinopteri > Cyprinodontiformes > Cyprinodontidae > Cyprinodon > Cyprinodon tularosa. The sequence continues at coordinate 218,902 of NW_024039158.1, forward strand.
AAGGGGAAATTGGCATGTCTGATTTAGCGCAGCTGTTTAATTCAGAAACAGAGGATGATGGCTTTGATGGGTTTGATTAATACTTTGTAATAAATACATGAATAAAGCACAATCATACTCAGTTTTGCTCCCGCTCTATTTTTCTACCTGAAAACTTAATTCAACAGCAGCCTCTGGGCGGGTCTCCTCCTCTTCATCGCGGTGGCTGGCAGGTGTTTTTTCATCTAAATAATCGAAATCTTGCAGCTATATTTGCTGTGATCAGTGGGAATAAAGTAGTTTTAATATGTTTTTAAGTGAGAAAGGCCACCTGAAAACTTAATTGCAGTCAGGTTATCCAGATTATCTATTTCTGTCGGAGGCGCTCAGACCCCCACATACCAGCGGTGCACCGACAGCAGAAATCCCTTCAACAGCAGCCTCACTGCGGCGGCTGGCAGGTGTTTTTCATCTAAATAATTTACAGTGCAGGCACCAGGATACCGGCAATAAAAGCGAACATATTCCGTCGGCAGGTTTCAGGATTTTAAGTTAATTTAGGAGTGACCACAGCGCTCTGTCATCTGCAATGTGTCTGTCTCATGGCCAGCTCGCAGGTTTGATTAATACTTTGTAATAAATACATGAATAAAGCACAATCATACTCAGTTTTGGGCCCGCTGTATTTTTAAAATACGCAGCAGAGCTATTTAAAGGTAGTAGAGGACATGTACCTGTATATAAAAAATGCGCCCTATAGTCCGGTGCGCCTTATGTGTGTGTTAAATACAGAAATGGGACACATAACTGAGACTGCGCCTTTTAGTACGGTGCGCCTTATGGTCGTGAAAATACGGTATTATTACTCTGTGTATAAAACTTTTTTTCAAAGCAATCTGTGAACAATCCTTCATACCTTCCACAAGGACCAAAGGAGAGATCTGTGATTTCAGCAACAACCCCTATTGGAGCCAACTATATGTATTTATTGTTTGTTTTTGTTTTTTTTTAACAATAGATGGGGCTATCAGCTCCAGTATTGAACCAAGAGGTGACCAGTAGTCCACAGGTGTTGAATCCGGAAGGGCATACAAGTTTTTGACCGCTGTGGCGGAGAGTCATTGTTAACCCTGTGGCCGTGCATCGTGGAATAAATGGATTTGTTGACAAATGGTTCATCTGGCTGGATCAATTTTGTACAACAAGAAGATCTTTGGGATTCATTTTACACGCGATCAACAGGTTCAACATTAGCTGCTCGGCGCGTCAGAACTAAGCAGCAACGGAACAACGCTTAACTAGTGCAGTATTTTTCTTTTTCTGTGGCCCTGCTGATCTTTAAGGATTATTTTCCTGTTAGGCGTGGACCCTCCATCCCTGTATCAGGTCTGACCTGCTATTTTCCGGCATGACACAGCCACCACCATGCTTCACATGTAGCCCAGAGTTGAGTGCAGGGTAGGATCTAGCAGATCAACCAAAATGTTTCATCACTGAACCTGTGCAGCTTGTTTTCCAGGCATCTTTGGTCCCCTACATGCCTTGTTGTGACCTTTAAACTGGCCTCTACCAAGAGCCTCCTTCATGTCCATCTGTAGCATAGAGACCAGATTTACTGCACAGCTAATCGTTGTGCCATAAACATGTGGTTATCTGCAGCTCCTTTAGTTACCATGGGTCTCCTGACTAATGCTCTCCTTGTCTAGCCTGTCAGCTGAGTTTGACAGACATGTGTTAGCAGACTAGGTTAATTAATTGCTATTAATCTTAGAGGTTTACCCTTCCTTGTCAAATCCAGTCTGCTGCATTCCTTGATCTTCATGATGCCGTTTAGTCACTGATGTTTTTTCAAAAAACTCCACTTAATTGGTTTTGTACATTTTTAAAGGAACTTGGTTGCAATTTTGTTAAGAGGTATTGGAATGAAGAGGTGTGATATCATTTATTAAAACATTTATAATTTCCCTTTATTTTTTTAAAGGATGCTCAATATGTCGGCATTAGCGTCCCTATCAACTCATGTTGCTCATTTATTAACACATTACCGTACTTGTATCAATATGAACAATTTAGGTTTATTTCCATCTAGTTGCTGAGGCGGTGCCAGCATTGTTGGAGGTTTTTTCCACAGTGTCTTAAATTTAAAAAATATAGATATCGTATTTTCCAGAATATAAGTTGCTAGTTTTTCCCCCCATGCTTTCAACCATGCTGCTTATTAAAAAAGGTGTGGCTTTTCTGTGGACTTTTCCTAATCAGGGGGCAGAAGTGAAAGAAGAGTGGCCTAATTTTTATTTAGCACACGCTAGCAGCAGGCACAACTGAGAAAAAATGTCCCGAAGTCACACGTTGAAATTTATTTCCTGCTTTAAAGCTGGGAACCAAAGAAAAGACTGCGTGCAACTCCTCCAGAGCTGAAATAAAGAGCTGAAAAGGCCCCATGATTAATTAGAAGCTCTTACTGCTGCGAACCAACAAGCTAATGGGAGCTAGCATTCTTCATTGTCCCTTGGTTTTACATGTAGTGCTCCCCCTACAGGTTTGGTTCGAGACAGTTCAGTGAATTCAATACCTTTTAGCCTGGTGCAGCTTATATATTGTCGCTGTCGGGAAAAAACCTTGTAACTGCCATTTTGGACTTTTTTTTTTTTTTCATAAATTGATACGATTGCTCAGTCCCCACGTGTGAACGTATGTTTTGGAAAATATTAACCAATTAAAAGTGTTGAAAAAAGGTTGGGACTTAATCTCGTTACTCTATTGGACTCTTCCGCTGTCACTGTTTTTACAATTTCCTGTAAACTTTATGGTTTTGGACATACGAGGTTTCCGTCCGACAGCGACGATATGTAGCTTTCCAGTTATTAAAAACAAAAAAACAAAAAAAAACACCACAAACTTTGTGGGTATGCCTTATAGTGAGATGCGTTCTATAGTCCAGAAAATACGGTAATATTAATCAGATATATTTTTATAGTAGTGCATCCTTACATTTTTTTCTCATTGTTCTTAAGAAACGGCTAAATAAATGATGATTACCAGTGAGCAGCAAAGGGTCGACAGAGATCTACGTGGAAATTCTTCAGATCTTTGAACCGTATAGCAGCTTCGATGTACACAAACAGGATCCACAGCGAAACGGTGGGTAGACACACTCCTCTTTCTGGATAGAACAAGACAGAACAGAAGAGGACAGAAAAAAAAAAAAAAAAAAAAGGTGTATTAGCCTTTAACTTTACAAAGCCACAGCAAAGATATAAAAAACAAAACAATAAGCAACTGAAACCAACCTGTGTGCCAAACATACTGAACCCATACGTAGGTACTGGCTGCAAAGAACAACCACTGGACAGGGATGAAGAGGAGGCATATGATGTCGGATGTAAACGCCACACAAACGAAGAAAACGGAGAACGCCTAAAAGAAGGGAAAAAGATAAATCAATGTTTAACGTTTAAGCTCACAGTAAAAACACCTTCATCTAAATTTTATAGCTTTAAGATAATGAAAAGGATTTTTTAAAGCTTTAAAAGGGATGGAATAACAGTAAAGGGAATAATGTCTGTAAAAACAAAACATTTCACTGTTCTTATAGAGACCACATGATCAGATTCCAGGTTTTGCATGAATATTTAGGAAGCCTGTGGATGGAGGTAATACAGAGAGGCTCTTACCAGACCCTGATATCTGAACGAGTCGTAGACGCTCCGAATGAAAAGCCAAAAAGGCCACAGGTACTCGAACCTGAACTCCAGCACGAAGTCAGCCAGCAGAACTAACACCCAGACCACCAGGAACTTCAGGTACAGGAATGTGCTGCGGAGGACGGAAACAAAACTATATGACCAGGGGAGGTGGAACGAGCAAAATTACCTGTACAAGATTCCACATTTACCAATGCAAAAAACAATGTGTCAGTGTATTTTAAGGGATTTTATATATTACAGTAAAAACCCTGGTTTCAAATTTTGTATATTCTCCCTCGGGTAATAATTTGTGCATTAACGCAATAACAAATTTTTGTTGATATCATTTCCACACCTGTAGATAAATAGTTTCATTTTTTCTTTTTAAATAGTAAAGGATCAGCAAGATGAAGCATAACTGTCTCCTAACAGCATGCTTCTCCCACCACCATGTTTTACTATAGGGAGGATGTGCATAGCCGTTTTCATGCACACTTCATTTCCCGCTGAGGGAATGGATATACATTTGTAAGTAGAATAAAAGAAGTCAAATAAATAGCAATGCTCTTACTGGTACTTAATTGGTTTTTAAATCCAGATGTTTTTAAATGATCCTTCAAGTAAAATCCCAATAAAAGACACCGACTTAGGTGTAAAAATAAATCACATTTATACAATTACGAATATTTATGTGAAGTCTTCAAAAAAAAAAAAAAAAAAAAAAACATTCCCAGTGTAATGATCTCTCAATTTCTCTCTTAGACATACAAGAGAGCGTGTAACATCTACTGACTTCATGACTTTTACATCCTGTACACATCAAATTCTCCCCCATTTAACAACTACGTAAATGGAAATGCAAACAGGTTCTATTATCAGGTTAAAAAAAAATACAACTTCCCACAAGTGTTGATGGTCCTAGTACCAAATAAGCATCTCCAAGTCCCTCCATATATACAGTAAGGTGTGCAATGATGTTCCTCAAAGGATTAGATCAGCGATGGGCACAAATACATCAAAATGTATTTCAAAATAAAATACCAAATACTAATGTGAAAAATTTATCAAAATAAACTACAAAATACAGCCAACAAAAATGTATCAAAATAAAATACTGTACTTTTAAAATACTTAATTCTAAGAGCCTTTTACTTTTATCCCTTCACTTGTACACTACCTGGAAAAAACATCTGAAAGCAAGAAACTCCTTCCATAATCAGTCCACCGATATGCTGACCGCTGATAGACACCCCAATATAAACCTCTGCCCTGAGAAATGTTCAGTAACCCAAGGAGCCCTTCTATAAGTATACTTATTTACTCTTTTAGTGGAATAGATTTAGCTTTATAGATAATTAGATGTCATCAGGGGTGGTCTCACAGAAAGTATTTTACAGTATTTTGAAAATAAAAAGATACACAACACTGAAGTGTTTTGATACAAAATAAGAAGGCATTTTCATCATCTCAAAATACAATTTATAAAAAAGTATTTTGTTTAGTATTAGAAATTCTGCTCATCCCTGGATTGGATTAATTAGATATGAGTTACTACTCAACAATGGGGGATTTCACCTGAGATGACTGATTCAATGTGTGTGTAAATGCTGGTTTCTACAGAAGAGGATTAGGACCACTGAAAAAAAAAAAAAAAAGTTAACAGACTTTTTTTTTTTTATTCCAGTATGAGAAAACAGAATTCTTCATCTCAGAGTTCTGACTTTGACCTCAGAGTCCTCACTTATTCCTCAATTTAATCTCAGAGTCCTCAGTCCTCAATTTAATCCCAGGGTCCTCACTTAGTCCTCCATTTAATCCCAGGGTCCTCACTTGGTCCTCAATTTAATCCCAGACTCCTCACTTGGTCCTCAATTTAATCCCAGAGTCCTCACTTAGTCCTCAATTTAATCCCAGAGTCCTCACTTAGTCCTCAATTTAATCCCAGAGTCCTCACTTAATCCTCAATTTAATCCCAGAGTCCTCACTTAATCCTCAATTTAATCCCAGAGTCCTCACTTAATCCTCAATTTAATCCCAGAGTCCTCACTTAGTCCTCAATTTAATCCCAGAGTCCTCACTTAATCCTCAATTTAATCCCAGAGTCCTCACTTAGTCCTCAATTTAATCCCAGAGTCCTCACTTAGTCCTCAATTTGATCCCAGAGTCCTCACTTAGTCCTCAATTTAATCCCAGAGTCCTCACTTAGTCCTCAATTTAATCCCAGAGTCCTCACTTAGTCCTCAATTTAATCCCAGAGTCCTCACTTAGTCCTCAATTTAATCCCAGAGTCCTCACTTAATCCTCAATTTAATCCCAGAGTCCTCACTTAGTCCTCAATTTAATCCCAGAGTCCTCACTTAGTCCTCAATTTAATCTCAGAGTCCTGACTGAAATCTGACAGTTAACAAACATGCTGGCATCAAGCCTTAGCCTTGTCTAGAGTTTAAATTAGCTCTCTTGTTATAAACACCTTCTGCTCTCCCATTAATGTAATAGCATCTGGCAATTAAAAAGTCGCCTAATTCTGACATTTTCCAATATGTTACTGACACTCTCAAACAACTATCATCTTTATCAATGAAGCTGAGTGCCCCCACATCTCTTCCATCATGTTGCCCAAATTCTGAGTTTAAAGTCAGAATTCTGACCATTCTATTTTTTTTTTCTCATATTATACTGAAATAAAATGTTAAAATTATTTAAGTTTTTATTTTTGTCCTCTCTTTGGCCCTAATCCTCTTCTGTAGATTTATGTGGAAAAAGTACACGTGAACCTGCTGAAAAACTGTTCAAACTGAGACGGGCCTGGATTACTGTAATGTTTTTAACCTTTACCTGTGAAACAAAAATTTAATGAGACAAAGAACAGCCAGTGGAGAAACTGTGGTTTAAATCCTCCACATATCAGCAGTAGAAATAAGCAGGTGTGCCTGTGGTTCATGTCTGAACATGTTGGAGTCGGACAGCACAGCTGCTTTCCATTTGTCTCGGATTACCGTCAATCAATTTAACGAGCAGCAGTTTATATTGCAAATAAATTAATAAATAAATAAGGCATTTGAATGGAGCCCCTCTGCCAGACAAAGCACATGTGATTTCAAAACGAGCGCCTCCTTCATTACCGCTTTCCTCACAAAGTTACAGCGCATTTCCTCTCATTTTCAATAAAATAAAATTTAATTAATTCATTTCCGGGCTTATTTAACGATTAACGTCCCTCGTGGATCCATTCACAGGTTAATTGAAATTGGAAGAGAAATGTTTTGTTCAGGCTAACGTTGGACGCACCGTGTTTTAAGGACCGTTAACCCGGGCCTGATATTTCATAAAAATACATAGTGCTGCTAAAGAGCTGCAAAATGACCGTTACACAGGCTGGCAGCCGCGTCCTGAGACATACACAGCGCCGCCATTGTTATACAATAAGGTCTCTCCAAACCCCCCCTTCCTTCTTTTTTTTTTTTTTTTTTTTTTGTACCTGCTATATATACCCTCGGTGATTCGGTTCCGTTTTAACGGCCGTCGGAGTTTGCTGCAGTCCGCATTGCGCCGCTTCATCCTCCCCCTGTTGATTCTCTGTTGATATCGCTCTGGGAACTGCAACTGGAAACGTCACCCGCTCATTCTAATGTCCCCACTTGTTCCAGTTACCCACCATTGTAGCTGTTTTATGCTCATGAAACAAAGAAATAAATAAAAACAGTCCCGACGAAGGCCCTCCCCTTTTCACGCCACGCAGCGTCGCGACGTCGGCGTTGTGACGTGTGACGTCTAAGTCCAAGGACGTAAGAAACATGGCGGCTCTTTTATTTTTTTATTTTATTTTTATTTATTTATTTTATACAACTTTATTTGTTTATTCAAAGAACAAAACAAAGCAACCATATGCACAATAGGTATTCACAACAACCATTATTTACAGACATTTTCAACAAGTGTAAATTCACATTTTTATCAGTCAAGTAAATGACCTCGTTTTGTGCAAAACAAGAAACAAGAAGGAAGAAAGACAAGAAAAAATAAAAATAAATTAAGATCGTATATCTATTAAACAAAAGTCTACACTAGGGGGAAACAGCGCTCTAAATAATATTAAAAAGGACAAAGGCATCTCGAGTTTTGATTGCTTTCTTATTTTCTGATAATTGTATGGTGTCAATATATCGTTTAAGTTCGTGCTTAAAAGCAGTAATGCATGGTTTGGAGCCTCTATATTTACATTTATGTATAAAGAACTTGGCCATAATAATAATAAAGTCAATTATATATACCTTATCTGATCTATTTGGTTGAACCTTGCAATTTCCCTTAACGCCGAATAGTATAGTCTTCCAAAATAAAAGTCTTTGTCTATTTTTCTCTTAATTAAATAATAAATGTCGTACCAAAAGGACTGGATAAGTGGACAGTTCCAGAATAGATGAACAAGTGTTTCAGGATTATTACAGCAGAAGTTGCGTGACATCAATGGTTTTTTTAAGCGTTTCTGGATAAAGACTTTGGTAGAATAAATGTTATGGATTATCTAAAATGAGATTTCTTTAGTTTTGTTATTTATCAAATATCGATTTGGAAGCAGCCAGACTTCTTTGATTTATTTTTTGAAACAAAAAAACATATTTTACCTACAGAAGAATCCACTGGTGATAACAAGGACAATTGAGAAATCTTTCATTTAGGACGTGACCAGAAAAGCATACAAATAGCCGAAGAGATGGATCCAAAGACTTTCGTATAATCCCCTGGAGGAATCGAAAGATTAAATTCAGTTAAAAACTCCTCATATGAGAAAAGGCGACCATCTTTGTTAAATTACTGAGCCACGTGTGTAATGTTATTTTGGAACCAATACTCAATAAAAAGAGATTTATGCTTGTATAGAATGTCCCTGTTATTCCATATAAGATACTTTGGGGGGAAAAGTTGTGTTTTAGATCAGAGTCCATGACAGGAAGGCCTGGCGTTGAAAAGCTGATAACTTAATGGGAACTTTATCAATATCATAATTGCACATTAAGAAGAAGTTTAATCCACCACTTTTAGAAATCATATACAAAGGTATAGCATTCCAATGGCTCTCTTATATATATTTACTTTTTTTTTTTTTTTTTTTAACAAAATACATTAATTTTCATTTTCAAGTAGGAAACTTGTATTACTACCAATGGAAACATACAAAACTTAAAAAAGAATTAAATTAAAATAAAAGACGGACTCATTCTGCAGCAAGACAGTTTCTGGCATCATGTTAACTTTAGCAATTTTGTGAGTAAAATAAACAAAAATTTTGACCAATCATTGGCCTCCCCTGTGGCCACCCCTACCATTTATTTCCCTCTTATACAGATGGTGGCAACAGTAATACTCTTAAATGGAATATTCAAAACATTTGAATATTCCACTTAATATTCTACAATTTTTCATATATTAGCAATAAAAACAACAAAAACATCATAGTTAATTATGCACACCCTTAGTAAAAAGTAGTTTATTCAAATAAACTAAAAGTGTACTAATTTCCTACTTAAAATCAGTTGGTGCACTTAAAGTTTACTTATTCTAAATTATATTTCATATACTTAACAATTGTTTACTTTGTTTTCTAAAGTTTACTTTAATAAACTTAAAAATTTCCCAATTTAGTTCAAAGAAGTATTACTTTAGTAATACTTCAAGTACACTAAACGTAAATTGTTTGATATACTTTCTAAACTTTAACTTAAGTATTTTTAATAGAATTTACTTCAAGTATACTACTTTTTGTAAAGGGCATCGATATAATAACATTAAAGATGATAAATACAGAATTCAAGCAGAAATAGATATTTGTGTTTTATGGGGTAAAGAGAAAAGTCATCTAGGAGTCTTCAGGGAAATCATAGATAAATAACTATTTTGATAAGAACTTGTTAAATAGTCAATTTATGTAGATATTTTTAATTGTAAATGTCAATTTTATGCAGAATGATTACTGATAAAAGTAGGTAAGTAATGTCAATGGAAAAGATTTTCGCCCAAAACTCAAACCTGAAAAATCTTATCCATTATACCTTTTATCTAGAAAGCACAGATGTTTGAATATATTCATCTTTTTGTAAACAAAGGCTGTGGGAAAATATATTTTGTCTTTATTTAGAAAATATGGATGTTGTGCTCGTTAATTTTCCTGCTGGAACAGTGCAGATTGACCGTGAGGTTTTGGTGCCTATCTACTTTAGGCCACCCCTCAGTGTACATTGGTTATTGCCTGGACACCCTTATAAAAATTTCCTGGCTACGCCTCTGAATGACATGTCACTACATAGTTTTTGTACATGTCTATATTTGTCGACTAACAGAGATAAAGATGAATAGAAGATTTTGTGTTTGTTTTTGAAACTTATTAATGAAGGTTTCTGATTTTTCCATTTACATGCATGTATATGATATCTTCCCATACTTGTAACTATTATGACCATGTCAGATAAATCCTTCGGAATGTCATTTTTGTATGTTAATATTTGATTTATCTGAAAAGGTGTTATATTATCTATTTGTTGCTCAACCAAATATTCAGGTTGTGCCAAAAGCAACCTGTGACTCGACACAAATAGAAGAGATCTTTGTCATGATGGGTTCACTAAAAGCGACCCAAGAATGCAGAACACCACTGACAGACACAGGGATGAAAGTTTAACAAGTTTATTGATGCATAAGCACACAGAATATTGTTGGGAGCTGGAGAAATACACCTTTTCTCCAGCAGAGTCCGCCCTGGATCCTCCCTGCTGTGCTGCTCTGCACACCTGCAGCTGATGATCTCATCTGGAGGACCTGGACTACTTAAGCTGCCTTCAGACCTTGCCTCGAAGCTGCAGTGTCTTAATCAGTTGGTTAGCACTTAAGCCATAGATCCCTAGTGAACCAAGTCTCCTTTGAGTCCAACCTGGATTCTAACCCTTTGTCTCTGCTTCCAGGTTTCCTGTTCTTTCTCCTGTGAAGCTCTGGAAGAGCTTAACCTGCCGAGCCAGCCCTCCAAGCCAAACCTGAAGACTCACTCTCTGGATTTCCTAGCAGCTCTGGATACCGAGCTGGAAACACAAGCCAAGGTCAAAACAGCCTTTAGAAGTAAGACGCTGAAACAGCTTAAGGACTCTGCCAACTCAAGTTTTCTCCGGACCCAACAGTTCCGCTCCCAAAGCCTCCTCTACGTTCATCAAGGTACAAACCTGAACACAATCAGTCAAGTCTCAACCAAGCCTTCGCTAACCAAACTGTCTTTCTCACAGACGCCAGTGAACCGGTCCCAGCCCAGAACCATTGCATCAGTCTTTATTATATGTGTGAATTTGCCAATAAACTCTGTTAAACTTTCCATCCGTGTCGTCAGTGTTCTGCATATTGGGCCTCCCTGATACCCATCATGACAGAACACTGCGGCCAAACACAAGGCCCAGCAGATGATCTCCTCCGCCGATTGCAAGAACAAGATGTCCAAATACAAGGACAAACTCAGACCCTCCGTGAGTTGTACCGTCTGGTTGATATGCATAATCATATGCTTCAAAACTACGCTAATTACGTGGGTAATGCTAATCCCGCTCCAGTAACCCAACCATTTCCGGGTCCAGTTCCTCCGCCGAGGTCACCGGCTGTGACGTCATCCGAGTTCCACCCAAGTCTCCCAGAGAAGTTTTCTGGTAACGTAACTGATTGTAAGGGATTTTTATTTCAATGTCGTCTCATTTTTCAGAACTCTCCTGCCAGTTTTCCCACGGACCACAAGAAAATAACGTTTATCCTTTCCCAGTTAACAGGAAGAGCTCTGGCTTGGGCTCAAGCCAGATTTGCCTCAGATGAAAGCTTAAGCTGTCACTATTCAGATTTCGTTTCTGAATTTTCCCAGGTATTCAACCAAGACACTGACCAAACCCTTGATTCTCGAGCACTGCTTCATCTAAAACAGGGAAATTCTTCTGTGGCCGAATTTTCTATAAATTTCCGGGTTAAAGCAGCTGCTTCCGGATGGAACCAGGATGCATTAAAGAGTGCTTATTTCGAGGCATTAAACGAAAATATTAAGGATGAGTTGGCTACCCGTGATGAACCGGCTACACTCGAAGAACTAATCCAATTAACTATAAAACTGGACAACCGGATTCGAGCCAGAAACAGCCGCAAACATAAGAGTTTGGCGTTATTTTCCTCTGCCCCCGCCTCTAATAACGTGACTGTTGTTTCTGCCCCCACAGAACAGTTATCCAGACCAAAGCCAAAGAGCCAGCCTCTCCCTTTGCCTGTTCAGGCTACTCATCCTGGAGAAACTGAGATGGAGCCGATGCAGGTTGGACACACAAGGTTGTCTCCTGAGGAAAGGCAAAGGAGATTTTTGGGCAGACTTTGCATTTATTGTGGTGAGAGTGGACACTTCATTGCTTCCTGTCCAGAAAGATCAAAAGCCGGGGCCCGTCAGAGGTTTTGAGGAGTCTGACGGGCCATGAAGAAAATGAAAAACCTCCTCGTCTTTTGCTTCCTGCCACGTTGTTTTTCCTCGACCAGAGCCTCTCTCTTTCAGCCTTCATTGATTCTGGATGTGAACGTAATTTAATAGACTCTGATCTCGTCCAACAGCTCCAAATTGCTACGGTTCCTTTAACCCAGCCTCTCATTGTCTCTGCGATTGATGTGAAAAAACTTCATCAAGTCACCCACCAAACTCAACCCCTTGAACTTCTAATCTCAGGTAACCATCGAGAGTCCATAACCTTCTTTGTTTTTTCATCCGCATGTTCCCCACTGGTACTGGGTTATGAATGGCTGGAGAAGCATAATCCCCATATTAATTGGGCCGATCGTCATGTGGAGTCCTGGTCCACATTGTGTCACGAGACCTGCCTCCGTTCTGCAGCTCCCGCTGTGGGGTCCCCTAGAGGTGGGGGGGAGATGGACGTCCCTGACCTTACTCCGGTACCCCCTGATTACCATGATTTGGCTCCTGTTTTCAGTAAGGTCAGTGCTTCGTCCCTTCCACCACACAGACCATACGACTGTGCCATCGAGTTATTACCCGGTGCTCCGTTACCCAGCAGTAGACTTTATAACATTTCCAAACCAGAACGTGAAACAATGGAAAAATACATCAACGAGTCGCTAGCTGCAGGAATTATTCGCCCTTCTTCATCCCCGTTGGGCGCAGGATTTTTCTTTGTTGGAAAAAAGGATGGTTCTTTGAGACCCTGTATAGATTATAGAGGCCTGAACCAAATCACTATCAAAAACAAATATCCTCTTCCTCTTCTCACCTCAGCCTTTGAGCCTGTACAAGGAGCTACCGTTTTCACAAAGCTCGATTTAAGAAATGCCTATCATCTCCTTAGGATACGTGAAGGAGATGAATGGAAAACGGCATTTAAGACTCCTTTGGGCCAGTTCGAGTATTTGGTCATGCCTTTCGGCTTAACAAATGCCCCCGCATGTTTTCAGGCCCTAGTGAACGACGTCCTCAGAGACTTTCTCAATGTGTTTGTATTCGTATACATTGATGATATCCTGATCTACTCGAAGAATCTATCTGAACATAAGAGACATGTCCGCCTGGTTCTTCAGAGACTTCTAGAGAATAAAGTTTTTGTAAAGGCTGAAAAATGTGAGTTTCACCAATCTTCAGTTACCTTTTTGGGGTTTGAGCTCGAGGGCGGGCAGGTTAAGCCTTCTGAAGAAAAGATAAAAGCTGTTTTAGAATGGCCCGTTCCAGAAAGCCGTAAGCAGCTACAAAGATTTTTGGGCTTCGCTAATTTCTACCGGAGGTTCATCAGAAATTATAGCCAAACCGCCCTCCCATTAACTGCATTAACTTCTTCCAAGAGAGTTTTTCGATGGTCCCCCGAGGCACAAGCAGCTTTTGACAAACTCAAAACCTTGTTTTCCAGAGCTCCAGTCCTAATCCAACCAGATCCATCTAAGCAATTTATCCTAGAGGTTGATGCTTCTGACTCCGGTGTAGGGGCAGTTTTGTCTCAGAAACTCGACTCTGATCAACGAATCCATCCCTGTGCCTTCTTTTCCCGTAAACTCTCTCCCGCAGAACACAACTACGACGTTGGGGACCGAGAACTTTTGGCCATTAAGTTGGCTTTGGAAGAGTGGAGACACTGGCTCGAAGGAGCAGAGCATCCAGTCCTGGTGTGGACTGACCACAAGAATCTCGCCTACATCCAGTCCGCTAAACAAGCTACTCCTCGACAGTCAAGGTGGTCTCTCTTCTTTTCACGTTTTAATCTCATTATCTCCTACAGACCTGGATCTAAGAACACCAAGCCCAATTCTCTCTCTCGTCTCTACGCTGTGGATCAACTTGAGTCACCCCAACCTGTCCTCCCTGCCTCATGTACCGTTGGAATGGTCACTTGGGAGATAACAGATTTAATCAACGCTGCCCTGGCCACAGAACCTGACCCAGGTAATGGACCACCTAACCGTACCTATGTCCCCTCGTCTGTTAGGTCTCGTCTCATTCATTGGATGCACTCGGCAAGATTCTCTGCTCATCCGGGAGTGAGCCGAACAGTTTCACTGATCTCAAGACGGTTTTGGTGGCCCACTTTGCATCGAGATGTAAAGGAATATGTGTCTGCCTGCTCCACCTGTGCACGGAACAAAGCCTCTCATCAGCCACCCTCCGGTTTGCTGCAACCGCTCCCTGTGCCCTCACGTCCTTGGTCCCATATTGCCATCGATTTCGTCACTGGTCTCCCAGAGTCTCGAGGTATGTCAACTATTTTAACCATCGTAGATCGTTTCTCCAAATCTTGTCATCTGATCCCTCTCAGAAAGCTTCCTACGGCCTATCAAACCGCCCAGTTGCTGATCAAGCACGTCTTTCGCCTCCATGGTATTCCCCAGGACATCCTCTCAGATCGTGGTCCCCAATTTGTCTCACAGGTTTGGAAGGCTTTCTGTTCTGCTCTAAATTGTAAAGTGTCACTAACTTCTGGCTATCATCCCCAGTCAAATGGTCAAACTGAGAGGATGAACCAACACCTCGAATCCACCCTCCGCTGTCTCACCTCCAATAATCCCACAGATTGGAGTCAATATCTCACCTGGATAGAATACGCCCATAACTCACTCAAGTCTGCATCTACCGGTCAGTCTCCCTTCCAAGTTAGCCTCGGCTACCAACCACCTCTCTTCCCTGCTGACGAGAGAGAGATATCGGTGAAGACTGTCAATCCCCACATCCGTCGTTGCCAGCGTGTTTGGAGAGAGACCATCCAAGCACTCAACCGTTCCTCTGAGTCCTCTAAGAGGTTCACTGACCCCAAGAGACGTCCAGCCCCCGAGTACAAGGTCGGCCAGGAGGTCTGGCTGTCCACCCGCAAATTATCCCCGAGATTCATCGGCCCATACAAGATCACTCGAGTCATCAACCCCTCCGCCGTCCGTCTTCAACTTCCCCCGACACTCAGGATTCACCCTACGTTCCACGTCTCCCAGGTTAAACCAGTCATCTCTAGTCCCATTTGCCCTCCATCCGACTCCCCTCCACCCGCCCTGGAAGTCGATGGACATACGGCCTTCAAAGTTCGCCGGATCGTGGACTCCCGTCGGCGAGGTCGCGGTTGGCAGTACCTCGTCGACTGGGAGGGCTACGGTCCGACAATGGGTTCCTGGTTCATACATCCTCGACCCTTCTCTCATCGAGGAGTATGAGCGTTCCCTCCCGTCTACCTCTTCCGCACCGCCAAGGGGCGGTCGTTGAGGGGGGGGGGGTACTGTTGGGAGCTGGAGAAATACACCTTTTCTCCAGCAGAGTCCGCCCTGGATCCTCCCTGCTGTGCTGCTCTGCACACCTGCAGCTGATGATCTCATCTGGAGGACCTGGACTACTTAAGCTGCCTTCAGACCTTGCCTCGACGCTGCAGTGTCTTAATCAGTTGGTTAGCACTTAAGCCATAGATCCCTAGTGAACCAAGTCTCCTTTGAGTCCAACCTGGATTCTAACCCTTTGTCTCTGCTTCCAGGTTTCCTGTTCTTTCTCCTGTGAAGCTCTGGAAGAGCTTAACCTGCCGAGCCAGCCCTCCGAGCCAAACCTGAAGACTCACTCTCTGGATTTCCTAGCAGCTCTGGATACCGAGCTGGAAACACAAGCCAAGGTCAAAACAGCCTTTAGAAGTAAGACGCTGAAACAGCTTAAGGACTCTGCCAAGCCAAGTTTTCTCCGGACCCAACAGTTCCGCTCCCAAAGCCTCCTCTGCGTTCATCAAGGTACAAACCTGAACACAATCAGTCAAGTCTCAACCAAGCCTTCGCTAACCAAACTGTCTTTCTCACAGACGCCAGTGAACCGGTCCCAGCCCAGAACCATTGCATCAGTCTTTATTATATGTGTGAATTTGCCAATAAACTCTGTTAAACTTTCCATCCGTGTCGTCAGTGTTCTGCATATTGGGCCTCCCTGAGACCCTTCATGACAAATATACTGGTTCAGGTTCGGGGCCTGGATACTGGTTCACCGGAGTCTGCGTGAGAGACAGTTCAGTTAGCGTAGCCAACAGAGGTTTGATTTCCTGAAGTTTACTGATTGTACCTTGAGGGTTCTTGAGGTTAGCTTTGGGAGGGTCTCTGTTGGATCTGGAGAAGAGTTCATCAGCAGAGTCCGTTTGCTGCTTCAGCGTCTCACGTCTAATATGAACAGACCTTGGTTTAGGGTTTCTAGTGCAGAGCTGCTTGGAAGTTCTCTGTGATTCTTCAGGTTTGGCTCTGAGGGTAGGCTCGGCAGGTTAGCTCTTCCTGAGCTTTCACAGAGGAGATCCAAGCTGGATTCAAAAGTCATAGAGTAACACTGAGGATCTAGGCTTAAGCGCTGACCAACTGGAACAACACTGCGGCGTTGAGGCAAGGTCTGAAGACAGCTTAAGTAGTGGATCCTCTGATGATCCTGATGAGCTGCAGCTGTGCAGGAGGCTCCCTCAGAGGATCCACGGCGGACTCTGCTGGAGAAAGGTGGAATTTCTCCAGCTCCCAACAGTACCCCCCCCTCAATGACCGCCCCTTGGCGGTCCGGAAGAGGTTGATGGGCAGGAACGCTCGTACTCCTCGATAAGGGCAGGATCGAGGATGTACGAGCCCGGAACCCACTGGCGATCCTCCGGTCCGTAGCCCTCCCAGTCGACGAGGTACTGCCATCCGCGACCTCGTCGACGGGAGTCCACAATGAGACGGACAGTGAAGGCCGGATGACCATCGACCTTGAGGGGAATGTCTCGAGTGGACAGCCATACCTCCTGGCCCTCAGTGTACTCGGGGGCGGGGCGTCTCCTGGCGTCGGCGAAGCGTTTACTGGACTCTGTTGACCGGTTGAGGGTGGCGATGGTTTCTCTCCAGATTCTTTGGCAACGGCGGATGTGTTGGTTTACGGACTGGACCGAAATCTCTCTCTCGTCTGCGGGGAAAAGAGGTGGTTGATAGCCGAGACTAACCTGGAACGGGGATTGTCCGGTGGATGCAGATCTGAGGGAGTTGTGTGCGTATTCTATCCAAGGGAGAAATTGGCTCCAGTCCACGGGATTGTTTGAAGTGAGGCAGCGAAGGGTTGATTCCAACTGCTGGTTCATTCTCTCAGTCTGACCATTAGATTGGGGGTGGTAACCAGAGGTGAGAGAGGGTTTGCAGCCGAGGGCAGAACAGAAAGCCTTCCAGACCTGGGAAATGAATTGAGGGCCTCTGTCCGAGAGGATCTCTTGGGGAATGCCGTGTAGCCGGAAAACATGCTTGATAAGGAGCTGGGCTGTCTGGAAGGCCGTGGGAAGTTTTCTAAGGGGGATAAGATGGCAGGACTTCGAGAAACGGTCAACAATGGTGAATATGGTGGACATACCTCGAGAGACAGGGAGACCGGTGACAAAATCAATGGCTATATGGGACCAAGGACGCGAGGGAACAGGAAGCGGCTGGAGCAGGCCAGAAGGAGGTTGGTGTGAGGCTTTGTTACGGGCACATGTGGGGCAAGCCAACACATACTCCTTGACGTCCCTATGGAGAGTGGGCCACCAGAAGCGTCTTGAGATGAGGGCTACAGTTCTGCTGACTGCTGGATGAGCAGAGAACTTGGCGGCGTGCATCCAATGGATGAGACGGGACCTGACGGAAGATGGAACATAGGTTCGGTTAGTGGGACCATTACCTGGATCGGGTTCAGTGGCCAGGGCTGAGTTGATGAGGTCAGTTATTTCCCAGTTGACCACCCCCACTGTGCAGGAAGCCGAAAGAACAGGTTCAGGTGTCTCGGGATGATCGACGGAGTAGAGACGAGAGAGAGAATCGGGCTTGACATTTTTGGATCCGGGTCTGTAGGAGATGATGAGATTGAACCGAGAGAAGAAAATTGACCACCTGGATTGGCGAGGATTAGCCTGTTTGGTTGACTGGATGTAAGCCAGGTTCTTGTGGTCAGTCCATACAAGAACCGGATGCTCAGCTCCTTCCAGCCAATGTCTCCATTCTTCCAACGCCAGTTTAATGGCCAGAAGCTCTCGGTCACCCACATCGTAATTTTGCTCTGCAGAAGAAAGTCTACGGGAGAAGAAAGCACAAGGGTGTATCTTTTGATCTGAATCTAGTCTCTGGGATAGGACTGCTCCAACACCAGAATCTGAAGCATCCACCTCAAGAATAAACTGCTTCGCTGGGTCAGGTTGCATAAGCACAGTTGCTCTGGAAAACAAGGATTTTAATTTATCAAAGCTGCTTGAGCCTCAGGAGTCCACTGAAAAATGCGTTTGACAGAGGTCAGAGAAGTTAATGGAAGGGCGGTCTGGCTGTAGTTTCTGATAAACCGACGATAGAAGTTAGCAAAACCTAAAAACCTTTGTAGCTGTTTGCGGTTCTCTGGAACTGGCCAGCCTAATACTGCCTTAATCTTGTCCTCAGATGGTTTTACCTGGCCGCCCTCGAGCACAAACCCCAAAAAGGTGACTGAAGGTTGATGAAATTCGCACTTCTCGGCTTTCACGAACAGCTTGTTCTCCAGCAGTCTCTGCAAAACAAGGCGGACATGTTTCTTTTGTTCATCGAGGTTCTTGGAGTAAATGAGAATGTCGTCAATGTACACGAAAACAAATACATTGAGAAAGTCTCTGAGAACATCATTTACGAGGGCCTGGAAGCAGGCTGGAGCGTTAGTTAGACCAAAGGGCATTACCAGGTATTCGAATTGGCCCAAGGGTGTTTTGAAGGCTGTTTTCCATTCGTCGCCTTCACGGATCCTAAGGAGATGATAAGCGTTTCTTAAATCCAGTTTAGAAAACACCGTAGCTCCCTGTACAGGTTCAAACGCAGAGGCAAGGAGAGGAAGTGGGTATTTGTTCTTAACTGTAATCTGATTCAAACCTCGATAATCAATACAAGGTCTCAGAGAACCATCCTTCTTCCCCACGAAGAAGAACCCGGCACCCAATGGAGAGGAAGATGGACGAATTATTCCAGCAGCTAATGATTCGTTGATGTATTTTTCCATGGTTTCTCTTTCGGGCTTGGAAATATTATACAATCTGCTGCTTTGTAGAGGAGCACCAGGTAAAAGTTCAATGGCGCAATCGTATGGTCTGTGTGGAGGTAGGGACGTCGCACTGACCTTACTGAAGACAGGGGCTAGGTCATGGTACTCAGAAGGAACTGAAGAAAGGTCAGGAGAGTCCATCTCCCCCCCACCTCTAGGAGACCTCACCAAGGGGGCAGCAGAACGAAGGCATGTTTCATGGCATGAGATGGACCATGATTCCAGGTGACGTTCAGTCCAGTTAATGTGAGGATTATGCTTCTCCAACCATTCGAAACCAAGCACCAGTGGGGAACATGCAGAGGGAAAAACCAAAAATGTTATAGTCTCTCGGTGGTTACCTGACAGAAGTAGCTCGAGGGGCTGAGTTTGATGGGTAACTTGATGGAGTCTTTTTCCGTCAATAGCGGATACACTGAGAGGCTGAGTCAGAGGAATGGTTTCAATTTGGAGTTGCTGGACGAGGTTAGAATCGATTAGGTTACGTTCACAGCCTGAGTCGATGAATGCAGAAAAAGAGAGGTTTTGATTAGCACTGAACAACGTGGCAGGAAGTAACAGTCGAGGAGATTTCTTAGTGTTTATCTGGCCCGCCAGACTCCTCAGATCCTCTGGCGGGCCCAGGCTTTTGATTTAGCCGGGCAGGAAGCGATGAAGTGTCCACTCTCGCCACAGTAAATACATAGTTTGCTTAGAAAACGCCTTTGCCTCTCCTCTGGAGTGAGCCTAGTGTGTCCCACCTGCATGGGTTCGACATCCCTTTCGCTCGAATGAGAGGCCTGAATAGGCAACGGTAGAGACTGGGACTTAGGCCTCTGAATGGGCAGCTGCTCTGTAGAGGAAGAACAAACAGTCACGTTATGTGAGGCAGAAGAAAGTGTACCCTGCTTCCTTGAATTGTTTCTGGCACGAATTCTATTATCCAATCTAATGGAAAGGCGAATTAGATCTTCGAGGGTAGCTGGTTCGTCGAGGGTTGCAAGCTCATCCTTAATGTGCTCATTTAATGCCATGAAAAAGGCTCCCTTTAGAGCGCTTTGGTTCCATCCGGAAGCTGCCGCTTTAACCCGGAAGTTAATGGAAAATTCAGCCACCGAAGAGTTTCCCTGTTTTAGGTTGAAAAGAGCTCTGGAGTCTATAGTTTGGTCAGTTTCCTGGTTGAATACCTGGGTAAATTCAGAGATGAAATCAGAGTAATAGCAGTTTAAGCTATCGTCAGCGGCGAATCTTGCCTGAGCCCATTCCAAGGCTCTTCCTGTTAACTGTGAGAGAATAAAAGTTATTTTCTTGTAATCCGTGGAAAAGGTGCCAGGGGAGTTCTGAAAAATCAATCGACATTGAAATAAAAATCCTTTGCAATCTTTCATGTTACCAGAAAATCTTTCTGGGAGACTAGGACGGAACTCTGATGACGTCACTGCTGGTGACCTCGGAGGAGGAACTGGACCCGGAAATGGTTGTTGTGCAGCATTAGTGCTGTTCAGATAATTAGCACAGCTTTGTAGCATGTGGTAATGAGTGTCAACCAGGTGGTATAACTCACGGAGCGTTTGGGTTTGTCCTTGAATTTGGGCATCCTGCTCCTCCAGTCGACGGGTGAGGTGATCTGCTGGGCCTTGAGTTTGGCCGCAGTGTTCTGTCATGATGGGTTCACTAAAAGCGACCCAAGAATGCAGAACACCACTGACGGACACAGGGATGAAAGTTTAACAAGTTTATTGATGCATAAGCACACAGAATATACTGGTTCAGGTTCGGGGCCTGGATACTGGTTCACCGGAGTCTGCGTGAGAGACAGTTCAGTTAGCGTAGCCAACAGAGGTTTGATTTCCTGAAGTTTACTGATTGTACCTTGAGGGTTCTTGAGGTTAGCTTTGGGAGGGTCTCTGTTGGATCTGGAGAAGAGTTCATCAGCAGAGTCCGTTTGCTGCTTCAGCGTCTCACGTCTAATATGAACAGACCTTGGTTTAAGGTTTCCCAGCTCTAGTCCAGAGCTGCTTGGAAGTTCTCTGTGATTCTTCAGGTTTGGCTCTGAGGGTAGGCTCGGCAGGTTTGCTCTTCCTGAGCTTTCACAGAGGAGGCACAGGTTTCCTGGAAGACAGAGACAAGGGTTAGAATCCAAGCTGGATTCAAAAGTCATAGAGTAACACTGAGGATCTAGGCTTAAGCGCTGACCAACTGGAACAACACTGCGGCGTTGAGGCAAGGTCTGAAGACAGCTTAAGTAGTGGATCCTCTGATGATCTTGATGAGCTGCAGCTGTGCAGGAGGCTCCCTCAGAGGGTCCACGGCAGACTCTGCTGGAGAAAGGTGGAATTTCTCCAGCTCCCATCAATCTTCAATAGTTTCTGGTTCTTCAAGGCAAAATACGAAGGCATCCACCTCAAATCCAAATCTTTTCTTAAGAGTTTCTGCTGTTGGATAATAACTATTAATAATTTTTTATTGTATTTCTTTTACTTTTGGTAAAATTGGCCATTTTAGATTTTTATAATATTTTCCTATTTTACCAGAATCATTTATTATTCAAATGTTTGTCATTCCAGTAAAAACTATGGCCCGCGGGCCGGATCCGGCCTGCCTCCACATTTGGTCCGGCCCCCTGAACAATACCAGAGAGTATTTTCATATAAGCGTTTTTTTTTTTTTTTTTGTATTTGATAATAAAGTTGGACATTTGCAAATAAAATGTTCCTTAATTATGAAGTTTTTTCATCATTAACTATTAGTAACTATTTCATACACACATATAACATGACAATGTTCCACCCTTTTGGGGTCTGTGCCCCTATCTTGCAACCCCCGGCAAAAAATTTTAAACCTGCCCCTCCCAAAGAGATACGGTATAGGGTCATTAAAAAAAAAAATAAATAATCTAATAGTCTATTCAATTCTGATATTTTTTCTCAGAATTCTGATTTTAATCTCAGAATTCTGACTTTTTTCTCATAATTCTATCAGCGCAAACACTTTTTGGCAGCACGTATATCTGCCAGCAAACCTTTTCATGGAAGAAACTGCTGAGAACTTCAATGAGATCAAGATTGACAGATGAACATCTGCATCAGTGTTTGAGACTGGCAGTGACTAAAATCAAACCTGACATTCAACTTTTCACCAGCCAGATGCAGGCCCACTGTTCACACTGATTAACATAGAAAAGTAAGATCACTTTTCTGATTTGAATGAGTCATTCTGAGTATAAAAATATAATCATAATAAAATCTACTGGGATAAAATCCATCTCCATAACCATACTGGTAGTGGTACTGGTTGTGCTGCTAACCCTTAGTTCACTTTCTTAGTCTGCTTGCTTTGTGGGTTTCACAGGGAAGTCGATGAGAGAGAGATCTGCAAACAGAGATTCTGCTCTGACAACTAAGCTGAACTTGGATCTGTTAAGATTGTGCACGGCACAACAGAAAGTTTATGTTCCACTGACTTTTTTTATGTAAAGAACCCAGAGAGTGTTATTTGGTTATTATTTATTTCATAAAGAGTGTTGTTATTTATTTCCTGACATTTGTTCTGTGAATAATCCAGAAAGGGTTATTTGATTGTGCTTTCTGGAAAACAATACCTTTTTTTACGTTTAGGCACTCTTGCAATTGTCACAATTTTTCTTTTACGAACTCACCCACTTTTTTTTCTTTTTTTTAATCTCTAATAGGAAATTGCTCAATTTTAAGCATGCTCTTATATTTAATAGGCTGAAAAAAATAATGATAAATGTGAAGGATATGGAGAAAAAGAAATGTAGAACACGTACTGATAAACTGCAAAACTTGTGAACATGACATTTAGAAGCATGGTTGGAAGGAAAGGCAAAGAATGGAGTCTTAAAGGAATATTGTGAAATGAAGGAAATATAAAGAATATTAACAGATTAGGAAAACATTATTTATTTATCTAAAGAATACAAAATTCAAAAATAGAATTTGATGTAAAGTAATGTTGCTACACCACTGATGTACAGTAGGTGGCGGTATGCACCTTAAAGTTAGAAGCGATCCGCCATAATAGAAAAGAAGAAGAAGAAAAAACATGGCGGCTCCCTGCTAGTCGAAGGGTTTCTCTGAATTTAAGCTTTATTCTAAACCTGACATTAAATTCTGAACGGTAAGAGGGATTATACTGTAAAATGCTTTTCGTTTCGGATTATTTTAACCCTATACACGCTTAGAAAAGGTCAAAGTGGACACTTTTGAACTTACTAGCAGTTCTTACACGCTTTCTTTACCACGTTTGTTTTGATTTTCGATTTACTTCTCCTTTTTTACACCCAGAGCACAACATTAACCTGCTCTGTATATATTTAATCACAAGTAGTTATTATTAGTGATTTATTTAGGCTTGAAGCGTTTCACATATTGTATTGAAACTGCGTTGATACTGTCTCACAGAATACTGACACCTGCTGGACATTTAGAGACACTACAGGCAGCTTATTTGACACTAAACTGAATTGTTTTGATGACCTACTACAATGATATAATTAAAGTTATTGTAGGTTATATTGTAGTTTTTCGTACCTATGTTTACATTAAAAATATCTTTGATATTTTTAGATGCAGCCATTAAATAATGTAAACATATCTCGTAACGTGGAAATTTAGGGGAAAATGTGAATGATGGTGATGGGTCCAGTAACACCGATGCATAAGTGCATGCGTGTAGCCCATAGAGCAAAACAATGTATTGGTGTAAGTGTTGTTTCGAGAAAGTCATGTTACCGATACAGGGGTTGTTTCTAATTGACTGACTCACTAAAATTTTGTTTAAAAACACATCTGTCAACTAGTGTTGCACTGATACCAATACCAGTATCGGGCGGGGCCTCGATCCAGCACTAAAATGGTGGTATCGGTATCAGCAAGTACCGACAAATAGGGCAACAATAACATTTTGAGAGCTAAAAGTTTATTCAACTATTGTCACCCATTCCATAAGTACAGTAAAAACGGTAAATAAACTAAGAGTCAATTTGGAATTAACTTTAACTCTGATAAGTTGAGCGATAACGGAGAGGAAAAGTATGACACAACGACAAAATTAAGATAAAAATGGAACGGCTGAAACGTTCCTATTCCTTTTAGGTTGCTCCAAGATTCTTGATCATTTTAATGACAAACCGCAAAGATGAGACATTTTTTTTTAGCAGATGCATCATGTTGACAGATGCGTTTTTAAACACAGTTTAGTGAGTCAGTCAGTTAGAAACAACTCCTGACTTTCTTGAAACGATACATGCACCATTGCAGTGTTTTGCTCTATTGGCTCAATGCATGCACCAATGCATCAGGGTTAATTGACCCATCACTACTGCATGGCTGAAATCACTGCCAGGGAATGTAGATGAAGCACGATGGGAATCAAGGCAGTGGCGTCACATGTGCGAAGCGTGAAACTCAAAGCGTCAAAATAAAGTTATGGAGGAGCAGCAGGTATTTTTCTATTCTCCGTTGCAGAGACTTGGAATCACTGCAACACCTCCACAGTATCTCTCCCATCAACAACAGCGGCAGTAGAACCAAATCTCCTGTGTGTGTATGACCGTTCATTCTTCCTGTCCGCTGAACTGCTGCTAGTTTTTCCTCACATGCCTGGAAGATGTCTAGTGCTGCTACCGCAGATGATCTCGCTCTCCAAATGGAATTGAATGATTCATATTAGCTAGCCGAATGAATATAAGGGATAGAGCGTAGCCACCTGTGGCCCGGGTTGCCTGTCACAACTTCAGTCTGGCGTGCGGATGACGTCATACACACTCCGCTTTGTTTTTAAAAGATATAAATATAAAAAATAAAACCGCGGATGTCTGGGGGACAGTGATTCGCCTACATGTTATGAATGCTAGCGTTCCATAAATGATAAATTATGAACAGTTTAGTTTGTGCCTTTAACTCGTTGCCCATAGGAAGAGGTTACTTGGATATAACCTTACAGAATATCTCCAGAACAGCTCCAAATGACACAAAACTCATATGGGTGAGTAGAACGTGAAGGAATAATGGAAAATCAAGGGTCCAATGTAAAAAATATGGCGTTCCCCTTTAACTCATGTAGCCAATTAGTTTATTGTTGAATATCAGAGCATTTTCTTGATCTTCTATTTAAACCAGGGGTCGTATCTTTTGGTTTTTTCTTTTTTTTTTTTTTTCAAAATACAAATACAATAGTTGGAGCTTTTATTTTTTTATGTTGCTGATTAGGTCTCTATAGTGTCGAAGAAGGATAAATAAGATAGGGTATGAGCTAAATGCTCATTATTTTCCTAAGAAATATTGATTTGTGGCGATGAAGTACTAAATACTCCCCCCTTAGCTTAATAAAACGCTATACATGGATGCAGTGCTAATTTGGGACAGCATTGAGACAGAGGTGTTGTTTGCTATTGTTAATTATAGGTTTCTGGTTTATTTACACATTAAGGAATAAAGCCCTTAATCATAAATTGTGTTCCATTAAGTTTAATTATTTAGTGTTTTTTTATTATATATTTTTTTGCATAATTTTGAGTCTGTTAAGAAAACAGTTTCCATGTAAAGATTGAAAAAGGGGGAGCTTTTCATGCTTAAAGAAATATTTGTTATGCCTTAAATCAGAGGTCTTCAACAGGGGGGCTGTGATCCCTAGGGGGTCCACAGAGGTACTGCATGGGGGTTGCAAAAGTTTTGGTTGATTAGACATTTTTTTTATATTCCCCCCAATTTTTTCCACTAATTGAAATGTCTTTAAATCCACATTAACAAGAATTCAACAGACTGTAGTAAACAGATAAATGGAGGCAGAAGATGTCTTTCAGTCATCAATCCACACATTCAGTGACACACAGGAGCTCGTTCAAGCTGGGCACCGTTTCATTCACAACACCTGTCCCATCAACCAGGAATCAGAATCAGAAATACTCTAATAATCCCAGGGAGGAATTACTTTCGTTACATTTCTCCTTCTGTAATAGAGTGACTATAGAACCAGTTTGATATAACACAGTTTCATACCATATACAGGTGCTGGTCATAAAATTAGAATATCATGAAAAAGTAGATTGATTTCAGTAATTCCATTTAAAAAGTGAAACTTGTATATTATATTCATACATTACATACAAACTCATATATTTCAGATGTTTATTTTGTTTAATTTTGATGATTACAAATGACAACAAATGAAAATCTCAAATTCATCATATCAGAAAATTAGAATATTACTGAAGACCAATAAAAACAAAGGATTTATAGAAATGTTGGCCAACTGAAAAGTATGAACATGAAAAGTATGAGCATGTACAGCACTCAGTATTTAGTTGGGCCTCCTTTGGCCTGTATTACTGCAGCAATGCGGCGTGGCATGGAGTCGATCAGTCTGTGGCACTGCTCAGGTGTTATGATAGCCCAGGTTGCTCTAATAGTGGCTTTTAGCTCTTCTGAATTGTTGGGTCTGGTGTATTGCATCTTCTTCTTCACAATACCCCATAGATTTTCTATGGGGTTAAGGTCAGGAGAGTTTGCTGGCCAATTAAGAACAGGGATACCATGGTCCTTCAACCAGGTACTGGCAGCTTTGGCACTGTGTGCAGGTGCCAAGTCCTGTTGGAAAATGAAATCTGCATCTCCAAAAAGTTGGTCAGCTGCAGGAAGCATGAAGTGCTCTAAAACTTCCTGGTATGTGGCTGCGTTGACCCTGGACCTCAGAAAACACAATGGACCAACACCAGCAGATGACATGGCACCCCAAACCATCACTGACTGTGGAAACTTTACACTGGACTTCAAGCAACGTGGATGAAGTGCCTCTCTTCTTTTCCTCCAGACTCTGGGACCTTGATTTCCAAAGGAAATGCAAAATTTACTTTCATCAGAGAACATGACTTTGGACCACTCACCAGCAGTCCAGTCCTGTTTCTCTTTAGCCCAGGCAAGACGCTTCTGACGCTGTCTGTGGTTCAAGAGTGGCTTGACACAAGGAATGCGACAGCAGAAACCCATGTCTTTCATACGTCTGTGTGTGGTGGTTCTTGAAGCACTCACTCCAGCTGCAGTCCACTCTTTGTGAATCTGCCCCACATTTTTGAATGGGTTTTGTTTCACAATCCTCTCCAGGGTGCGGTTATCTCTCTTGCTTGTACACTTTTTTCGACCACATCTTTTCCTTCCCTTCGCCTCTCTATTAATGTGCTTGGACACTGAGCTCTGTGAACAGCCAGCCTCTTTAGCGATGACCTTTTGTGTCTTGCCCTCCTTGTGCAAGGTGTCGATGGTCGTCTTTTGGACAACTGTCAAGTCAGCAGTCTTCCCCATGATTGTGTAGCCTATAGAACTAGACTGAAAGACCATTTAAAGGCTTTTGCAGGTGGTTTGAGTTAATTAGCTGAATAGAGTGTGGCACCAGGGGCCATCAATTTTGAACCTTTTCACAATATTCTAATTTTCTGATATGATGAATTTGAGATTTTCATTTGTTGTCATTTGTAATCATCAAAATTAAACAAAATAAACATCTGAAATATATGAGTTTGTATGTAATGTATGAATATAATATACAAGTTTCACTTTTTAAATGGAATTACTGAAATCAATCTACTTTTTCATGATATTCTAATTTTATGACCAGCACCTGTATATAATTAGGGGGTCCCCGCTCCATCTCGCCATCAGTTTGGGGGTCCTTGGCCTGGAAAACTTTGAAGACCATTGAAGTTTTTTTTTTTTTTTTTTTTTTTTTACCTGGTAGCGCTTTTTTTTTTCCTGGCTATTGTTAACAAGGTTGAAATTTTAGTATCTGGACGCCCCAGCTGTGTGTGAGTCAGCAGCAGCTGGTTGTAATAGTGTGTGAAGCTCCTGCTTTAAAGCCCTTCATGGTCTCACTCCGCTATATTTAAATGATATGTTGACGGTACATCGCCCCCGCAGAGCTCTCTGCTCTGATGATCAAATGGTTCTCAATCTCAATCAATCTTTATTGCCAACTACAATTTACATTTCAATCGAAATTTCAGTTTCAGTACAAACCGCTCATCAGGGGAACAGATTTACTGAGGCCATGTGTGCCGCAGAACGCTGCTACTAGCGCATTCTTATAGCGTCCCAGGCGGTTACTTACAGCGCAGAAATGGTTCTGGACGTCTCTGGGTCCCGGTATAAACAGCAGGACCATCGCTCCTAAACTGTGGAACAATCTGCCCCTCGGTCTGCGGGTTAAGTTCAGGTTAAAGACTCATTTTTTAAAACTAGCTTTTAATAATTAGGACACATTGTTTTATGCCTATGATTTTAGTTTGTTTTTGTTTTTTTGTTGTTTTTGCAGTGTTTTTATCTTTCTGTGAAGCACTTTGGTCTTCCTGGTGTTGTAAAGTGCTATATAAATAAACTTTGATTTGATTTGCCTAATAAATGGTCCAACTGTGGGAAACATGAGATACTGACAGGAAACAAACACTAAATCGGCTACATTACTCTATTTTTTAGTACTTGTGGATGTGATATCGAGGTTCTTGTTCTGTTTTTAACCATAACTTCTCAATATGTCCCTATTAGACATGAATTATGCAGTTACTTTATTACTACAGGATGCTGATGTCTCATATAAACTTTGTATGAGCTGCTGTCCGAAAGCCAAAGACGAGGACTTAAACCAGAGAAGCTGTTTATTCTGTTCTTACAGACATGACACATGTTTTAAAAACATTTCACTCATTAATCTAAACAGTGGAGCTGTTCCCTCCATAAGGAGATGCTTAGATTTCCCTTTAATCTCACATATTAAACATCAGTATTTCTATTATTTGTCCACTAATGAAGGATAATTTGTTTTTTACCAGATGATTAACACCAAAGACAAAGTGGTTCCATCTGTTGAAGAGCGAGAAGAGAGAGAGATGGAAGAGGAGGAGGATGATGAAGAGCAGGACGACTCGGAGAACGAAGAGGAAGATTCCTCAGATTTACATGATGATGAAGAGGAAGGAGAACATGAAAAGGAAGCGGAGACGTCGTCCCAAGATGCAAACGAAAATGCTTCCTCGTCTGACGGGGAGAAAAAGGAGCCGTCGGACGGCCTGAACCTCAACAACGAGGTGGTGAAGATGAGGACGGAGGTGAAGCGGGTCAAGGCTCTGGTCATCAGGAAGCTCACTCGTCAGATCGCTATGCTGAAGAAGAAGAAGGGGAACGAGGCGGAAACCGAAAGGAACCAGAGGAGAGCCGCCAGGCTGCTGGAGGAGGTCCACAGCATCAAGAAGCTCCCTCCAGACGTGGTACGGCCGTCCTGCTCTGACCCTGCACCTTACAGGGAGACCTTTTTTTGATTCCAAAGTCAGGATAGCAGTTTAACTTCATTCCTCAAACACTGATGTCTTTATTTGTTTCTTTAATGACACAAATAACACATTCAATCGAGAGCCTGGTTCAGCAAATCCTTGACCATCATCATTCTAAATAAAGACAAAATGCTTTATCATCTAAGTAAAACAGGATTTACAAATAAAAACCCCAGCAGGATGAGGTGGAGTTCAGAGAAACCTTTTGTGCCCCTGGAATGAGCTATACATTGGCATATGAGTAATAAAAATGTGACAATGCTCCTTTAAGTCCTTCACAGAAAGGCTTCCTGGTAGTTTACCAGAAAAAAATAGAATTACTGCTTTTCCTTCAACGATCAACTTTTAGTGTCACATGAAATCCTAAAACAACAACAATAGCAGTGATGTTATGAGATGAGCCGAGGCTGCGAGGCGTGTGTCGAGTAATGGAGGTGGCGTTTTTTTCTTTAAGGCGCGTGTTAAGCATAAGTCATTTAGGGGAGGGGCTAAAATTAATGATGTCCGAAGCCTCGCTAGCGTGATGCTGAGTGACCGCTTCAGGAAGTAGTTCAGAAAGTAACAGGCATTTAAACAGCCTCAGGATTCAGTCAATATGTGGGAGTTTGTCGAAGAGTTGCTGTCAGTTGGTTATATTCTAAAAATAGATTGGTTGGAAGAGCAACCAATCTATTTGGTTAAACCATTTGGGTCAGATTAAACAATGTAATGATCACAGTTGTAATTTAGTATTAAGTACTATTACTGTCTGTTGAACAGTATTGACCGTTCTGTTAACTTTCACTCCTGAGGTTGATGGTTCGAGACCCACCTTACAGTTTGAAAGTTGAGATTATACTAAAATGTTTTGCTAATGAGACTAATTTGTGTTGGTTTGCCCCGGTAAAAATATAGATTGGGTAAAAACACTGCCAAATTAGATTGGCTGGTTTAACCAAAAGATTGGTTGAACACATAACTTCCAACCAGATTAAAACAAAAAACCTTAGAAAAACTATAATGTTTGAATAAAAATGACGCCTTTCACTGTCTGCTTGAGCTTATTTAGCTAAAACGGCTGAAAAACTGTATACCTCAAATGATTGTTTTCTTCAAAAAAAAACGTACAAAAGATTTTATTATACACACTGATCATTAACTATTTCAAAGGAACTTAAGTGGGGGAGAAGAAAAAACAAGAAAAACAATTGCAGAAAATCACAGATTTTATTACTAACTGTAGTTCTGCATTCCACCAGTAGGTGGTGACATATTCACATGAAGCTTCATGAACTGTGGGGACGTTGAAGCAACGGTTCAATGTCTCATGAGGCTTCATCTCAGCATCACTAAAAAGAACCTAAATGTTCAGAAGGTGTAAATCAGGCGTGTCCAAGGTCGGTCCTCTAGGGCTGCTGTCCTGCAGGTTGTAGAGGTTTCCTGCTCCAGCACAGCTGATTTCCATTGATAGCTGATTATCAGGCTTTCGCTGAACTGCAATCAACAGAATTGTCTGTGTTGAAGCAGAGAAACCTCAAGCGGCCCTCGAGGAGCGACTTTGGACATGCCTGCTGTAAATACTTTGCAATGCAGGGTTCCCGCAGGTCCTTAAAAGGTCTTAAAAGGCATTGAATTCTTCAAGATAAAACTAAGGCCTTAATTGGTATTAAAATGTCGTAAATTAGTCTTTCGTAGGTCTTAATTTTTAAAACCTCATAAAAAGGATTATTTTTATTATTATTTTATTTTTGTAATCTAAATAAAACATAAAAATTGAATTTTTTTTTAAATTTAATTAACTTTTTGTCTGGAAAATATGAGCAAGTGTAAATGTAACGAAAATTGGCTCCAGCCAAGAGTTTTCTCCATGGCTAAAACCAGGGAACATACATGAGGCTCAGTGGATTTTGTACAAGAATTCATTCAAGCTCGGAACGATGGGAATTAAGGCAGTGGAGTCGCACATGCGAAGCGCGAAACACAAAGCGTCAAAATCGAGTTACCAAGAAACAGCCGGTATTTCTCGGTTTTGTTCCACCAAATCACCAAATCAAACATACTAAGAAAACGATACAAAGAAAAATAGCTGCAAAAAAGACTTAGCACTGGTTATGTTGTGGCTTTAAAACTGATGTGTTTTGTTCTCTGCTAAAACAAAGTTTGTGAATTCAGTTAAATAATTGTTGAAATATATCTGTCATTTGTGTGCTTTTAAGCTTTCTTCCTGTATGGGAAGCTTTTCAAAATTTGAAACATTAGTGCAGTGGTTTATGTTAAAATAAACCTTTGGGTAAAGTTGTCACAAGCAGGTTTTTCTTGTGTTTCTTGTGAATTTGGTCTTAAATTTTTATTTCAAGTGGCATTAAAAATTCTTAAAAAGTCTTGAATTTAACTTGCCTTATGCTGTAGGAACCCTGCAATGTGTTTTCACTCTTTTCTTACCTTTTTATCTTTTTTTTTTGACCCACAAATTACAGGTGACCAAGACAGCTTTGCAGACAAAGCTCAACTTTGAGGAGGTTTGCAAAAACCCTGAGTCGAAAATGTCCGACCGAGCCGTTGCACGCATCGCCACGCACCCTCAGTTCAGCAAGAAGATTGAGAGCATCAAAGCTGCCATTGAAGAGTTTAAAGAGGAGCACAAAAGGGCCAGGAAACAGGGGGGTCAATCGAAAAGTCCGAGGCAGACAGAAAAATCCACGCAGCCGCCGCCGGATAATAGATTAGACAGAAAAAGTAAGGAGAAAATCAAAGACGGTGCTGATAAAAAAGAAAAAGATGTCCTTAAAGATGCTCCGCAATCGGAAAAAGATGAAAAAGTGGCTCAATTGCCTGCGACCTTGGATGCTCCAAAGCAAGAAAAGCCAAAGTCTACAAGTGTTAAATCTGCTTCAGTTAAAGGCAGCATGACGCCAAAGCCTCAAACTAAAGTCCAGGAAAGGGGTTCCAGGCTTCAGGCTGCTCCAGAATTGATCCACAAAAGCCCAGAAGAAGAAGAGAGTGACGTAGAGTCATCAGGTGAAGAAGAGAAGGAGTACTTTGACGACAGCACAGAGGAACGCTTTCACAAGCTGTCCTCCCAGTCTGAGGAGAGCGAAGAAGACGACTTCTTTATAGGAAAGGTCAGCAAGTTCAAGAAGAAGAAGAAAAAACAGACGAGCGGCGATGGGACGGAGAAGGAGAAAGAAGAGGAGGGACCAAAAGACTCGGGCAGTGTGAAAACAGACAAACTCCAGGGGGAGCTGGATGAGCTGGAGTCCAGGTTGAAGTCCCAAAGGTCCACAGTTCAGTCTCTGTTCTGCTCGTCTCTGGCTGGAGGGAAGGGGGGCGGAGCTAAAGCTGCACCTCAGGGGAACTTCCGAGCCGGTAGAGGAGGAGGGTTTAGCAAACTGAACAAGTTTCCAAAGCAGGAAAACAGAACTTTTAATTCCAGGTCCAAGTTCAGCAAGCCTGTTGTTAGAGGACCACACTCCGAGTCTAACAGGACAGATTCTGGACCTGCAGGGAGAGGAAGAGCTAAAGATGTCCGACAGCAGACGGAGCGCAGAGGATGCTTCGTATCCCGTCAGCCGCCCCAGCCGGCCCTCCATCCGTCCTGGGAGGCCAGCAAGAAGAGAAAGGAGCAGCAGGGACAGATCCTGGCCTTCCAAGGGAAGAAGATTAAATTTGATGACGATGACTAAAGAAACTGAATAACCTTTTACATTGTGAGATATACTTAGGTGATATAAAAATTTGGTGCCAATAGGACCTCAGTTGATCATAGATGTCACATTGTGAATTTTAAAATGCTCAACCTATCAGGAAACGATAAAATACTCTTTCATTCCTGCTCAAAGTGTCCAATTGCACTGGTTTAGAATGAATGTGTCCTGCTTAAGATGGATCATTTAACATCACCAATTTCTCTGCTCTATGTTCTGTTCTGTTAAACTTGATTTTAATGTGACATGTCGGATTCCACTGCAGTAAACCTCTGCCTTTAGCAACCATTTTGGTTCATGCTTCTCTTGGAATTTTAAGTTTTTTTATTGGAAACAAAAATGTGATGTTCCTATTGCTGTGTTTCTGCATCAGACATTAAAAAAATAAATAAATAAACCTGCTTGTTAAAGCTCTGACTGATTTGGTTATGACATCAGACTAACCGGCCCACGACATGCACAGCTGATTCTTGGAGCTGGTTTTGTTTTTATTTCCATTTATATTTTAAAATAGACATGATAAATTAAATGAGTTTCCTGCGCAGGGTGGCTGGGCGCACCCTTCAAGATCGGGTGAGGAGCTCGGAGTAGAGTCGCTGCTCCTCCACGTCAAAAGGAGCCAGCTGAGGTGGCTCAGGTATCTGTTCCGGATGCCTCCTGGTCGCCTCCCTCAGGAGATGTTCCAGGCTTGTCTTATAGGGAGGAGGTGCTGTGTAAGGCCCAGGACACGCTGGAGGGACTATGTCTCTGAGCTGGCCTGATGTCACCTTGGGGTCCCCCTAGAGCAGCTGGAGGGAGTGTGTGTGGATCGGGAAGTCTGGGAATCTTTGATATTTGCTTAAACTACTGCCTCCGCGAGCCGGCCCCGGATAAGCCAAATAAAATTGATGGATGCATGATAAATAACAAGAAACTTAACAAATCAAAGCTTTAACAATTGATAGCAAATTGAGGGGGGTGTTGATGCATGCACTCCACATGCTCTCAAGACAGCTGCTGAACGCTTTATGAATCAGCCGAAGCCTGCAAAGAAAAAAAACATTAGGAGCCAAATAATATGGATGGACTGATGTATCGGTTTGTCTCTAGTACATACTTTAAGGAGGACAGGGAGTTTTATACGGGAACGGCAACTGATAGGAAAACCTCTATTTGCTGAACCAGGAAGCAGCTGTTGTTGGTCAGAGTGTTAATGTGGATTTAAAAAGTTAAGCTGCTGTTTTTGACCACTGATCTCTATTCACTGGATTGCTGATTTGCTGTTGGTGGTCCAGGGTGCTGTGAAGTCACCAGCCGCCATATTGGTACTCCCTAGTTAGACCTGGTTTATGCCGAGAAATACCTGAATCTGTTTCCTCATCTGTGTGCGGGGAAACGGCATGCAGATAATTCTCGGCACAACACCAGTATGTAAACAAAACGTGCGCTACAGCATCCAAAAACCATGATGTTCTCATTTTCTGGGTGGCTTAAGACTTAAAACACTAAGATAAATTCATCACTTTGACACAAATGGGTGTTTCATAGCATATTTATATTACTGTAATTTATGGTAGAAAACAGGTACATCACATTGCATATTTGGTATGAAATCTGTAAATCATATAACATACAAATCCATCACAATAAAATGAATGTGTTGATGGAGCATAAATATACTGTAGTCAGAAAATAAAAATATTACACATACACAGTATCTGATGATGTGCCAAAAGTGCTAAATTGATGATGTACATGTATTGTTTACATTGTTATGGTAATTACATTACATCACAGGCATTTTTATGGTGCGAATCCGTGAAAGTGGGGAGTACCAAGATGGCGGCAGGTGACGTTTTTTGGATGTATCAGCAATCCAGAGAATAAAAGGAGATCAGTGTTTTTCCCCTAAGTGTGCCAATAATAATATTGATTATGATACAAAATAGATGCAATATATATATATATATATATATATATATATATATATATATATATATATACCTATTTTTAGGTATATATGTACGTCTATAGGTACGTTTTTGCAGAATATATTTAAAATGAGTGATGTGTGTATTTTTTTTTTTTTTTTACCAGTTTTTAAGAGGTCTTACCTGCAGCAATGTATTGTATAATATAAAGATTTTCTGCTGCTAACTTTGATCATCTGATGGATTTCAGTAAAACATTTGTGTAAGAATTTATACACTCCCATAGAGATATTTATTATATAAACATATCCTTTGGTATTCACTGTTCTTTTTGAAGTAACCTAATTTTTTTTTAAATATATTGGACTGTTTGTATTTTTTTTCGAGATATTAAAATACAAACTATAAGAAGCTGGCAACACTACGGTAAAAATAAAAACACCTAAGATCATAGTTTTTAATAAACCTCTGTTGGTCTCCCTTCAGTGTTGAGTGTTTGGTCCTGGTAATTCCTCTCTAAGTAGAATCCCAGCTACCTTTGAGGTGACATGAAAAGACGTAAACCCTAATTGACTGCAGAAGATTTAAGAACAAACAAAGGAGATGCAATTATCTATAGTACCGCAGCCATATTCTAATATCTATCTATCTATCTATCTATCTATCTATCTATCTATCTATCTATCTATCTATCTATCTATCTATCTATCTATCTATCTATCTATCTATCTATCTATCTATCTATCTATCTATCTATCTATCTATCTATCTATCTATCTATCTATCTATCTATCTATCTATCTATCTATCTATCTATCTATCTATCTATCTATCTATATGCACAATTTGCAGTTGCACATCTCTGATATTGCTGCTATTTCCCCATATATATATATAGCAGTATATTGGTTATTTATTCTGCACAGTTTTTATACTGTTAAAATACTTCACAGTACAGTATTTTATTATTTATCTATTAACTCTTCACTATTATGTTATTCTTATACATTTTTCTAAGGTCCATATTTGTGTGTCCATTTTTTTTCTATAATCTTTTTGCTGCTGGAAACACCAGAATTTCCCCTTTGCTATGTTGATTAGTGTTTCAAGGTGACATAATATGGTTAGATATTTCACACATTGTTATTTTACTTGAAGCCAATGGCTTCTAAGGAAAAAGGAAAAAAGACCTGTTAGAATAAACCTACCTATTAGAATCATTAAGTTGTGACTCTTAAATACCTGAGAAAAAGCTAATTTTTCAGTTTATTCTAAGGGAACAAAAACATAAATTGGTTTTAATTATGTAATCTAAAGAGGTGTTTCCGGTAGCGTTTCTATTAAGGAACTTTTACTTTGTTTGACTTTTGTCAAATGCATTAACGCAATAATTATGTTACCTGTATTAATAATTATCATCATCATTATTATTATTTGTAGCAGTAGGCAAAGACATTCATATAAGTGGTAGGAGTAGTAGTAGCGTTTTATTTTGAAAGGCTACCTATGACGTTCGTCTACATCCGGAGAACGCGCGTACTTTACGTTCAGCCTCCACTGGGGAGATTTGGCGGGCAGTACTTCAGTGTAATTTGGATTTCTTGTTGTGCATGCTTTTAACTGGGAACCGAAGAATGTTAGAATAACGGTCTAGCAAACTTTTTCCAAGTAAGCAAACTTTTTCCAGCCCTAACGACGAAAAGACGTTACTTCTGAAGGTAAGCTTGGAACGGGGGAGGGACTGTTAGCCTGTTAGCCTGTTAGCAGTGATGGTGAGATCATCTGAACATGTCACCACCTACTGGTGGAGGGCATAACTACAGTTAGTAATAAAATCTGTGACTTTTTTTCCCCAATAGTTTTTCTTTTTTTACTGTTTCATTTCCTTTGAAATAGTTAATGATCGGTGTGTATATTAAAATGTTCTGTACGTTTTTTTTGTGTAAAATGTCTTAGAAGAGAACAATCATTTAAGATACATTTTTTTTTTTTGCCATTTTAGTGAAATAAGCTCAAGCAGACAGTGAAAGTGCTCGTGGAAATTGGGCAATGATGAGCAACGTGTTGGTCATTTTTATTCAAACATAAATTTTTCTATTGTTTTTGGTTTTAATCGGGTTGGAAATTATGTTTTCAAACAATCTTTTAGTTAAACCAACTAATTTAATTTGGTTGTGTTTTTACCCAGTCTATATTTTTACTATGGCAAATCAATACAAATTAGTCACATTAGCCAAAATACTTGTTATAATATATAAGTATATACGCAACTTTCAAAAGTCTAAACATCAACCTCAGGAATGGAAGTCAATGTCTTACAGATGATGCCATTAACTCCCCAGACAACAATAATTTTTATGACTTAAAGGAATAGTACACCCAAAACATGATTAGCCTTCATTTTCTACTCACCCCCATGCTGAACAACACCCTGGAGTACTTTTTTGATATCTCAAATGCATCTGGAGATCTGGGAGGCTTCTTGCTGTCTGCTGACATTCAAATAATGGAGGTCTACGGTGCCCGAGACAGAAAGGTCCATAAAAATCCACAAAAAACGTGTCAATATTCCTCCATACTGCTCGTCCAATGTATTCCAAGTGTCCTGAGTGGGTAGCATCCAGAATTTACTCGAAACGAAGTCATTTAGAATGTTTTTAGAGCATAAACAGTAGTGTATAGGATTTCCTGAAAGCGCGCACATGCGCGTTCACGAGCCTACGGAAGCCGGCAGACCAAACCAGCGCATTCAGCTCGGCAAAGAACTCATGCTCTTCCTCAACACTGAAGTCCTCAGACATTTTTCTTTCGTTGTTTCTTTCTTTGCACAGGTAAACAGCACATTTCTTCTTCTACGCTTGCATTATTGGCAGAGCAGACGCTGAATGCGCACTTTCATCTGGTTTGGTCTGCCGGCTTCCGTAGGCTCGTGAACGCGCATGTGCGCGCTTTCAGGAAATCCTATGCACTACTGTTTATGCTCTAAAAACATTCTAAATGACTTCGTTTCGAGTAAATTCTGGATGCTACCCCCTCAGGACACTTGGAATACATTGGACGAGCAGTGTGGAGGAATATTGACACGTTTTTTGTGGACTTTTATGGACCTTTCTGTCTCGGACACCATAGACCTCCATTATTTGAATGTCAGCAGACAGCAAGAAGCCTCCCAGATCTCCAGATGCATTTGAGATATCAAAAAAGTACTCCAGAGTGTTGTTCAGCATGGGGGTGAGTAGAAAATGAAGGCTAATCATGTTTTGGGTGTACTATTCCTTTAAGTTACAACTGTATCCAGCGGTTTGGTCAGATTTTGATCATTTAATTGTTTGATCTGACTGTAATAGTTTAAACCAGCTAGATTGGTTGGAAAAACAACCAATCTGCTCTTAGAATCTATCCAAACTCTATCCAACTGACAGCAAATCTTCTACAAACTCCCACATATGCTCCCTGTCAAACTTCTTGTGCTTTTTGAACCACTTCCCGAAGCGGTCACGTGGTATCACGGTAAAGAGTCTTTGGGCTTCATCAATTTTGGCCCCTCCCCTAAATTAATCAAGCCTTTACACGCGCTTTGTGTAATATGGAAAGCCATTTGGTTCAATTACTCATTATTTCTAACACACAAGACAAACCGTCAATAATAATATTTTGCGCGT
Source organism: Cyprinodon tularosa (assembly GCF_016077235.1). Taxonomy (NCBI): domain Eukaryota; kingdom Metazoa; phylum Chordata; class Actinopteri; order Cyprinodontiformes; family Cyprinodontidae; genus Cyprinodon; species Cyprinodon tularosa. The sequence goes on from NW_024039158.1 coordinate 257,678, forward strand.
TGTTAATGTATTGTCTTCGCCTTTCCATCTGTCACACATAGACTATACTCAAATTGACATGAAATCAAGGAGTAGTTGATGTGTATTTGACATGTTAACGTGTACTTGACACGTCGTCGACTTGTTCATAGCTAGGGCTGGGCGATATAGAAAAAAAGCTTATCGATAAAAAAAAAATGCATATTGATCGATATCGATAATTATTGAAAAGATTTGAAACCATATTTTATGTGCAGCTCTGCCTGGACATTTTATGATATTGCTAAATGATTTAATTTTAATAAAGAACACAAACACAGACTTCCAATTAAATATTTATTTAACCAACTTTTTTAACCATAACAGAATTGTTTTAAAGAAAAATAACTTAAGAGACCTGAGTTATGTTATTAAATACTGACAAAGAATAAACTAAAGTGACCAAAATAAATATAACAAATACATAAATAGAATACCCTATTTGGGTGGGAATAGTACACCACCAGCTTGTGGTAATTAAAAGATTGTAGGACTAGGCTACCATGTAAACAAACTCCACTCAACAAGAACAAAAACCCAAATCAACTCACCCTTTAGCCTAGCATTTCTATGGGGTATTTTTTCTCACCCCTATTCTTCTAGAGGTGCTGCTGGAACCTCGTTATGGTTCAGCTTAGAATTGAGTTATTACTTTGAAGTTTCTGGCCCCTCCAGCATTTTTCTCTCAACTGTTACAACTACGTGGGAAACTGCCCAGAACTGAATATATATATAAATATAATTTTTTATTTCCGAAATTCCCGAAGATTCCTCGGAGGAGAGCCGCACCGGGGCCTACACAGCTTGTACTCGTGCGGGTGTGAGCGGCTGAGATGATAAAAAAAAAAAGTTGGTTGTGTTATCAGACTTGGTTTTCACTGGTTCCCTACACATTTTCCAGATGACTGTGGTTTGTTTTTGGTCCGACTTGCCATGACCGAAATACTGCCAAACTGGCGAACTACAAAAACCCTTCTTTGGAACAGTTTCCTCCGCCTCTCCTTGCTGCGACATCTTCATGTGCTCTGTGTTGTGGTTTGAGAGGGTGGCGCTTTGTGACGGCGTGCCTGGGTCCTCGATTGCGATTGGTTGGGAGGAAATAGTGACTAGCATAAACCTACATGCTAGGCTACAATGAGAAGGAAGGAAAACTGCGTTTCTTTATCGAACTTTTATCGACCCTCTTTTTTTCTATTGCGCCACACGTCTATCGATCGATATATATCGTTATTGAATTATCGCCCAGCCCTAACGTAGGCTATGCAAGGGTTGACGTTAAGGATTTTTATCACTTGCCCTTTGGGCAAGTGACTTTCACATTTCATTTGCCCAGAAACAATTTTTACCTGCCTAGTATAATGTTTGATAAATATAGTTCCTAATATTCATTTTTGTATATATATTAATGAAACACGTTTGCTTTTTAAATGTTTTTTGGATGTTTAGTGAATGGATGAGGATGGGTGGTGGGTAAAGAGGATCTCTGCTGCTAAGTGGGTGGTGGGTGAAATGGGTGGAGGGTAAAATAGGTGTGGGTGTGTTACTGTACTTACATTTTTTTTTTGCCTTGCTGTTGTTTTTTTTGCCTGCCAAGTGGAAAAAAAATGTCTGATTCGTGCCAATTCCCGGACAAAAATCACGCCATCTGGCGGAAAATCACACGGCTTTTTCAAATCACGCGACTTTTTCACACGAGAATGTGTAGAAAACAACAAATTTGGCACCAACAACGCTTTTGGGTCGTTTTCTTCGAATGTAGGTGAGTTTTGAGTGATTATGCGAATAAAATGATACAGAAACACAGGTACAATAGCGCTTTCTAGCTTGTTTGTCGTTTTGGTAACTACATATAGATTAGAGTCGTAGAATAGAATAGAGTCGTAACTTTATGAGAATAGAGTCCTAACTTTATAAGAACAGAGTCGTAACATTATAAGAATAGAGTCGTAAAATTACGAGAATAAAGTCACAACGGGAATATTCATAAAATTATGAGAATAAAAACGTAACATTACGAGAAAAAAGTCATAACATTACAAGAACAAAGTCACATAATAAAGTTGTAACATTACGAGAATAAAGTCGTAACTTTACGAGAATAAAGTCGTAACTTTACGAGAATAAAGTCGTAACTTTACGATAATAAAGTTGTAACTTTACGATAATAAAATTTTAATATTACGAGAAAAAAGTCACAACGAGAATAGTCATACATTTCCGAGAATAAAGTCATAATATTGAGAAATTGAAGTCCTAAAATTATGAGAAACAAGTTGTATTCTCTTTACTTAACTCTACAAGAAACACTTTCTTCACTAAAATAAGGAATGTTGTTATGTGAAATTATACTCTGGTTTTGACAATAAGGAAATCTTTTAGCCCCAGCATCAAATTTGGCAGTAGCTCAAAGTGGACTCAGGTTGCTGATCGGTGGTTCTGCTCGGAGCTCGAAGCTTTCTTTCTGAATGATGACTTCATTCTCGTAATATTACAACTTTATTCTCTTAATTTTATGACTTTATTACTGTAATATTACAACTTTAGTCTTGTAATATTACAACTTTTTTCTCATAATTTGATGACTTTATTCTTAAAATAAAAACCCCTCTAACCTGGCCCAAATGGTCCGTCAAAGGATAGTAGCATATTGACAGACGAAATTTTTTTGTATCTATTTTAAATGCCAAATGTTTATACATTTTTTTTTTTTTACAATTTTGATTGTAATTCTCGAAATAGAGGGGGAAAAAATCTTAAGGCTGGCTCTAATATTCCATCCTAAAGTACTGCTCTTAGTGGGTCTCTATCAGTTAAAGGCATATTTCACAGACTCTATACTCCAGTTAACGATTAATTGATTACTGATCGATTATTTCAATCGACGATAATTTCGATAATCGATTAACCACCATTAATCTGAGTAATTGTTTCAGCGGTAGTGTTGTTAGACCTTGTTAAACGTTTTTAATAGAAAGAAAAATTTTGGAGTCCTTCCCATGTATGCTAACAAAAAGCTATGGGTGTAGCATAGCAACGGAAGGGTTCCCTCTGGGGGTGAATCACCTTGGACAGTATCATTTTTAGAACAACAGGAAGCAGAACCACATTTAATGCCAAATTAAAAAAATCTGAGTCGCAACCAAATGTCCAGTTGTTCTAGCGAATATTCTACAGGTTCTTAAAGTTTTACCGAGTGGCGACCAACCGTTTCTTACCAAATGTAGGCGTCTAGGCGTTAAGGCTATCTTGTAGAACCAGAAACAGTTTCTTTATGAAGATAGAACAATGTTATTACACAGCTTTTAACCAATAAACTCCTGTGTGTGCTTTTGTTTTGCAGGGGAACCACCCCTTGACTGGCAAATTGCTGATTTTGTGCCTTCTGTGTTTGTGTGCCAAAAACAAAGGAAGAACTATAAACCAAAGTGCAGGCTGGAGCTACAGGGCAATGAAGGAAGGGAACATCAGGATGATGATGTTACCATGGAGGCTGTTGCTAAGACTGACACAGCAAAGAGTGACCATCTAATAGAGCGTAAGGCTTTCTTTTTTGTTAAAATTTGTATTTTTTTCAACACATTTTAATTATGTGCTCTAACTTTCTGTTAAAGCATATAAATAAGACCATGATCAGTCCTAAACAGGCTAAAAGCCACCATAAACCTCTTTAAGACTCAGCGCTTCTTCCTTTCTCAACATTATGGACTCAATTCTGCATTTTTTATTTAAAAAATCGTGTGTATGTGTATATGTTAGGGATGGGACGATTTATGAAAACCGTCAGAACCGTTCGGTTCGACTGTCTCGGTTCGGTTCGCGTGTGTTTCGTTCGGTTCATGCGCTGCTCCTTTTTCTCATAGATGAAGCGATTACACTCCAGAGCAGAAGGTCGCGGTACTGCGACCAAAGCCAACCGCCAGTAGTAAACAAGAAGAAGAAGAAGCGAAGCAGCTTAGCCGGGTGTAGCAGGGAAAAAAATCAGTTGTTGTGGAGAATTGTGTCGGACTGGCGAGTGGGAAAGAACTGGAGTTAGAAGACGCGCCAGCAGCACTTTATAGGTCTGCTGTATGGGAGTGCTTTGCATTTAGAGTGACCTACGATGACGGCGGAAAGAAAGTTGTGGATAAAAGTGCAACAGTGTGCAAGCATTGTGCAACACGTTTTGTTTATGCTAACAGCAACATGTCATGCTAACCCCGAAATCCCTCATACTCCGTCAGCAACCCCTGCTGCGCTCCAGACCGGCTGCTCAAAGCAAAACCTATAGCCCCCGCTGTGGCTTCGTCTGCTCCCCTCTGAGTCCCTTGGAGATGGTAGAGAGCATGTAACCTCACAACAGCCAGCGGAGCGAGACATGCATCTGGCTGTTGTCAGGTTAGCGAGCAGATGATTAAATTCAAAGCAGCAAAACATACGGAAATGATCCAGGGTTTCCGCGGATCATTTAAAATAATTACAATCCATTATTTTGGGGGGGGATTTTTTCATTAATTTCATTATCTATCTATCTATCTATCTATCTATCTATCTATCTATCTATCTATCTATCTATCTATCTATCTATCTATCTATCTATCTATCTATCTATCTATCTATCTATCTATCTATCTATCTATCTATCTATCTATCTATCTATCTATCTATCTATCTATCTATCTATCTATCTATCTATCTATCTATCTATCTATCTATCTATCTATCTATCTATCTATCTATCTATCTATCTATCTATCTATCTATCTATCTATCTATCTATCTATCTATCTATCTATCTATCTATCTATCTATCTATCTATCTATCTATCTATCTATCTATCTATCTATCTATCTATCTATCTATCTATCTATCTATCTATCTATCTATCTATCTATCTATCTATCTATCTATCTATCTATCTATCTATCTATCTATCTATCTATCTATCTATCTATCTATCTATCTATCTATCTATCTATCTATCTATCTATCTATCTATCTATCTATCTATCTATCTATCTATCTATCTATCTATCTATCTATCTATCTATCTATCTATCTATCTATCTATCTATCTATCTATCTATCTATCTATCTATCTATCTATCTATCTATCTATCTATCTATCTATCTATCTATCTATCTATCTATCTATCTATCTATCTATCTATCTATCTATCTATCTATCTATCTATCTATCTATCTATCTATCTATCTATCTATCTATCTATCTATCTATCTATCTATCTATCTATCTATCTATCTATCTATCTATCTATCTATCTATCTATCTATCTATCTATCTATCTATCTATCTATCTATCTATCTATCTATCTATCTATCTATCTATCTATCTATCTATCTATCTATCTATCTATCTATCTATCTATCTATCTATCTATCTATCTATCTATCTATCTATCTATCTATCTATCTATCTATCTATCTATCTATCTATCTATCTATCTATCTATCTATCTATCTATCTATCTATCTATCTATCTATCTATCTATCTATCTATCTATCTATCTATCTATCTATCTATCTATCTATCTATCTATCTATCTATCTATCTATCTATCTATCTATCTATCTATCTATCTATCTATCTATCTATCTATCTATCTATCTATCTATCTATCTATCTATCTATCTATCTATCTATCTATCTATCTATCTATCTATCTATCTATCTATCTATCTATCTATCTATCTATCTATCTATCTATCTATCTATCTATCTATCTATCTATCTATCTATCTATCTATCTATCTATCTATCTATCTATCTATCTATCTATCTATCTATCTATCTATCTATCTATCTATCTATCTATCTATCTATCTATCTATCTATCTATCTATCTATCTATCTATCTATCTATCTATCTATCTATCTATCTATCTATCTATCTATCTATCTATCTATCTATCTATCTATCTATCTATCTATCTATCTATCTATCTATCTATCTATCTATCTATCTATCTATCTATCTATCTATCTATCTATCTATCTATCTATCTATCTATCTATCTATCTATCTATCTATCTATCTATCTATCTATCTATCTATCTATCTATCTATCTATCTATCTATCTAAACAAGACTGGCTACGGGTACCAAGTCAGGAACAGGGCCACCATCAGCCATCTCTTCTACATGGATGACATCAAGCTGTATGCTAAGAATGAGCGAGACATCAACTCATTGATCCACACACCCCGGATCTTCAGCACAGACATCAGGATGTAATTCTGATGGTAACAAAGAGAGGGAAGGTAGTGCACAAAGAGGGGGTCTCACTCCCAGAAGGAACAATAGCAGATATTGAAGACAGATACAAGTACCTTGGAATCCCACAAACTAATGGCAACCTTGAAAAGGTGACAAGGAAAGCGAGAACTGCTAAATCCCTCCAACAAGTAAGGCAGGTCCTAAGGAGCCAGCTCAATGGAAAGATTGTCTCGGGTAGCTGTGGAACGGTTCACAAAATCCAAGGTTCGGTTCGGTTCGATATATGTTGATTGTTAGGAAAATCTATTATGTCTTCTATAGTACAACACGTGTTGCACAATGCTTGCACACTGTTGCACTTTTGTCCACAGCTTTCTTTCCTCCGTCATCGTAGGTCACTCTAAATGCAAAGCGCTCCCATACAGCAGACCTATAAAGTGCTGCTGGCGTGTCTTCCAACTCCAGTTCTTTCCCACTCGCCATACCCACACAGTTCTCCACAACAACTGATTTTTTTCTGCTACACCCGGCTACGCTGCTTTGCTGCTTCTTCTTGTTTACTACTGGTGGTTGGCTTTGGTCGCAGTACCGCCACCTTCTGCTCTGGAGTGTAATCGCTTCCTCTATGAGAAAAAGGAGCAGCGCATGAACCGAACGCAACACACGCGAACCGAACCGAGACAGTCGAACCGAACGGTTCGGACGGTTTTCATAAACCGTTCCATCCCTAGTCTCGGGCAATAAATAGTTATGCTCCAACAGTAATCAGATGCCCTGCAGGAATAATAAGCTGGTCAAAAGGCTGAGGTACAGGCCAGAGACGTTAAGAACGAAGGCTCCTAACCATGCAAGGAGGGTACCACCCCAAATCCAGTACCCCGAGACTGTACGCCAGCCGTAAGGAAGGAGGCAGAAGACTAATGAGTGTAAGAGCCACTATCCAGGATGAAACATCCAAGATACATAAGTACATCAATGAGAAGGCTTCGAGAGATGACACCCTCAGTAAATGTCTCAGACAATGGGAAACAGAAGATGAGGTGCTAGAGACTCCGTCATTGGAGTCTGTTTCTCATAGCAAGAGACTTGTTGACATTAGAGACACCCTTTCATCTCAGCTACGGATGTTAAGTTTCCCACAACTTAATGTCCAAAAACCTGAACTGTCCCTTTATAGCCACAAATCAGTATATACTGGGGAAGTTGGAGAATAGGAAGTTTTTTTTAAACTATCCTTAAAAAAAAAAAACGAAGTACAGCTTATTTCCTTCTGTAGTCACCTTTTTGGTAACAGTGTGTGCTGTAATACTGAATCCAGCTGCCAGTTCACAGTGGTGAACAAACATAATAAAAAAAATATTCTATATGTCACCAATCTCTGTTTTAAGTTAGCTAGACCTTTGAGCTCAGTTTGCCAGACTTGTTGGGTTTTTAAATTCAGGGTCTCATACTTTGCTCATTTTTGTTTAATTTCCTTCAACCACCCCCAGCATGCAGGTTTGTGATGAGAACCCGCTCTGACAACTCTTTGGTCCGCCTGACTCAAGCGTTTGCTCAGATGCTGAATCGCTCTTCAGATGGCGTCCTGGACCTCAACCTGGCCTCGTCGGTGCTCGGCGTGCACAAGAGACGACTGTACGACATCATCAACGTCTTGGAAGGGATCAATCTAATTGAGAGGATCTACAAAAACCACTACAAGTGGCTGTAAGCACTGAGTGAAACGCTCCTCTGGAATAAAGATCCAAAAGAAAGTCCATGTCTGTCAGTAAATTCCTTTGATGGAATAGACTAGTAGTAGACTAGTAGTAGTAGGAATCGAGCAGCAGATCTCCAGAGGAAGTTGTAGCTTCAACTAGTTCATGTTAGCCCACACGTTTATAGACGTTTCATGCCGGAAAGAATGGGTCAAAAACAGTTGCTAAATGTCTCAGCTCACTGATAACTTCATCGTAGGTAGCCATGTTTGTTGTGACTGTGGCTGCTAACCAGACATGGGCAATGTGGAGTCAACAAGTCATCTCCATGTCATGTATTTGTTCTACCCAGCCACTGAAGCAGGTGAGTCCAATCTTCACCGTGAATTAACCTGTGCAGATTGGATTCACCTGGTTAATTGGCTGGGTAGATTAAATACATGACATGGAGATGACTTGTTGACTCCACATTGCCCATGTCTGCTGCTAACCAACTAATGGGGCAAAGTTGAGCCCTTAAGACAAAGCCCTTCCTCATATGTATAATGAGGCAGAAAGGCAGACAGAAATGTAAAAATGACAGGCAGAAATAAATAGGGTAAAGAATAAACCACACAAAAATATTATAACATGCACATAAATAAATGCTTAAAGAAATAAGTAATAAATAAATAAAGTGACAGTAACTTAATAAATAAATAAGGTAATTATAATCCATCACACTCACCTTCTAGCTCACCCTATGGTGGGGTTGAGGTCTGGAGGAGAACTGACGATGTTTCCTCCTGTGAACCTCCTTTTATTTTTATACCAAAACGCTGCCACTACAACATTATCCAGTAGCTGGAAGTTAGAAAGACGTTCAGTCATGGTGTATAAAAGAATGAGGAACTCTCTTCATCGACCAAAACATTCAATTTATTCACTCGTGTAAAGTTGTGCACCACTCTGGAGAATTTGGAAATTAAACGGTTTGAAGAGAAGTTTTGCTGCCACTTTAAGCTTAGAATCGGAAGTGTGATCCTTCTGGTTAACTCTGTATGTCTCCACAGAGGTGCGCCCATGGATGAAGGAGTCATTATAGGTTTGAGGGCTCTCGTCGATGCGGAGGAGGCGCTGGATCAGCTGATCCAAAGCAGCACCAAAGCCATCAAAGAGCTCAATGAGGACAATGACCACCAGAAATATCCTTGCGGCCTGTGCTGTAGGCCAGAAATGGAGGTTTTTCTTTTCAAATCCATATCTGCTTTATGATCTTCTGCTGCTGCATGTCGTTCCATTTCAAAGATTTATTTTCCTTAAGTTCATGGACCACATTTGCGTATTTGACCTACAAGGATATCAGCAGTATTCCGAGTCTGGAAGGGCAGACAGTGATTGTGATCAAAGCTTCCTCTTCGACTGAAATACAGGTGCCACATCCAGATGAGGTAAATCCATCAGGATGATGAAATGTCGTCTCTCTGCTGGCATCTGGGAAACTGTCATGATAAGTTCGCCTTCTTCTCTGATGCTCAGGGCTTCCAGATCTACATCAGTAGCACCAATGAGCCCATCGACGTTTTCTTCTGCTCCGATAACCCGGTTCCAAAGGAATTCACCTACCCACACTAATGGAGACTTCCAGCTAACCACCTGCAGGAAAGACTTCTTTACTCCTTGGCCTCCATCCTCCTCTCCTCAGACGTCCTCTAAAAGTCCGCAGGTTCAGATCCGTTGTACAGATCAGTGTTGAAACATAGGAATTGATGGTTAATAGGAAAAGTTTTGAGATGTTTGCATTTAGCTCCACTGAGATAATTAGAACCATGTTTTGTTTACAGGATGAACTATGTGGGCTATGTTCAGGTTCAAATGTAAATTGTTATTTAGAAGTTCATATACTGCACCTGATCAGGAAGCACGTTCTAGCGGATTTATTTTATAGCTGTGCAGGGCTGAGAAAGCTTTATTTACCCCTTTAAAAATGCTTCTATGTTCAGCTTAAAAGTTCCAGATTGTGAAACAAAATGAAAAATAACTTGATTAATAAAAAAAGCGAATAATTATATCCAATAAGGGGGGAAATATCCAAACCAGGTTAAACTTGTTAAGGGATCATGTTCTCTTAGCCGCCATGCATATACACTATATTGCCAAAAGTATTTGCTCACCCATCCAAATTATTGGAATCAGGTGTTCCAATCACTTCCATGGCCACAGGTGTATAAATTCAAGCACCTAGGCATGCAGACTGTTTTTACAAACATTTGTGAAAGAATGGGTCGCTCTCAGGAGCTCAGTGAATTCCAGCGTGGAACTGTGATAGGATGCCACCTGTGCAACAAATCCAGTCGTGAAATTTCCTCGCTCCTAAATATTCCACAGTCAACTGTCAGCTGTATTATAAGAAAATGGAAGTGTTTGGGAACGACAGCAACTCAGCCACGAAGTGGTAGGCCACGTAAACTGACGGAGCGGGGTCAGCGGATGCTGAAGCGCATAGTGCGAAGAGGTCGCCAACTTTCTGCAGAGTCAATCACTACAGACCTCCAAACTTCATGTGGCCTTCAGATTAGCTCAAGAACAGTGCGCAGAGAGCTTCATGGAATGGGTTTCCATGGTCGAGCAGCTGCATCCAAGCCATACATCACCAAGTGCAATGCAAAGCGTCGGATGCGGTGGTGTAAAGCACGCCGCCACTGGACTCTAGAGCAGTGGAGACGCGTTCTCTGGAGTGACGAATCGCGCTTCTCCATCTGGCAATCTGATGGACGGGTCTGGGTTTGGCGGTTGCCAGGAGAACGGTACTTGTCTGACTGCATTGTGCCAAGTGTAAAGTTTGGTGGAGGGGGGATTATGGTGTGAGGTTGTTTTTCAGGAGCTGGGCTTGGCCCCTTAGTTCCAGTGAAAGGAACTCTGAATGCTTCAGCATACCAAGACATTTTGGACAATTCCATGCTCCCAACTTTGTGGGAACAGTTTGGAGCTGGCCCCTTCCTCTTCCAACATGACTGTGCACCAGTGCACAAAGCAAGGTCCATAAAGACATGGATGACAGAGTCTGGTGTGGATGAACTTGACTGGCCTGCACAGAGTCCTGACCTCAACCCGATAGAACACCTTTGGGATGAATTAGAGCGGAGACTGAGAGCCAGGCCTTCTCGTCCAACATCAGTGTGCGACCTCACAAATGCGCTTCTGGAAGAATGGTCAAAAATTCCCATAAACACACTCCTAAACCTTGTGGACAGCCTTCCCAGAAGAGTTGAAGCTGTTCTAGCTGCAAAGGGTGGACCGACGTCATATTGAACCCTATGGATTAGGAACGGGATGTCACTTAAGCTCATATGTGAGTCAAGGCAGGTGAGCAAATACTTTTGGCAATATAGTGTATGTTTAAGAGTAGTGTTGCGCCGATACCGATACCAACAAATAGGGAACCGATACCGTTTTGAGAACCAAACGTTTATTTAACTATCGTCACCCATTACAGGGAGGCAATAAAAAGTTCTACTGGATTCTCTTTGTATTAGTCTTTTTCCTGTTTCACAAAGGTAGGCAGCAGCTTGACAAAGCCATGATGGCAATTATTTTACATCCAAGTAGTATGCAGTTCTTCATATACCCCATTTACACTACCCTTGAAAAACCGATCCATGCTGAGACCGGAGTTCAGTTAACCAGAACGAGCTTGGTTCTGACGACCGTCAGAATTCATGAGTGTTTTGAAACACAGTTGAACCATTTTCATTATTGTAAAAACAGATCGAATCAAAATTAATCAATTTAGAACTGTATGAATCAAAATCGAATCGATTCAGGACTTTGGCGAAAATACCCAGCCCTAGTCTAAAGTCCCACTACCGTGATGCCACGTAACCGCTTCGGGAAGTGGTTCAGAAAGCGTAAGAACTTCGACAGGCATTTAAACAGCCTCAGTATTCAGTCAAGATGTGGGAGTTTGTAGGAGAGTTGCTGTCAGTTTGATAGATTCTAAGAATAGATTGGTTGGAAGAACCACCAATCTAGTTGGTTAAAACTATTTTGGTCGGATTAAACAATGTAATGATCAAAATCCGAGCAAGCCGCGGGACACAGTTGTAAGTCCAGTATTAAGTACTTTTGCTGTCGAAGAGTTAATAATAGTTATTTAGTCAGTAATAGTTATTTAAGCGTGACATGAATTCATGCTTTCCTCAGGCTGAATCTCATCCTTAGGAGGAAGTATTATGATCTTAAATAAACAGATCATTGATTGATAATAAACTGAGTAGATGACTCGCACAATCAAACTGATTAAACTCAGTACTAATTATTTGCTAAATCAACTTCTAATGCCAACAGAAATCTTTATGTTTCAATAAAGGTTTTTGTGTGGCCTTGCAACCTTTTAATGGAAGTGATATTTAATAAATAGGCCATTTATCTTCCTCTGGACTAGGATACATAATATTCATGAGTTTATTAAAATGATTGCAGCTAAAGCTCTGATAAAAATCAAATATCTTATAATATGAGTCAAAAATGTATTTTTTTTAAGGCGGCACACTGAACAAAAAGAGTCGGACGCAGCTTTATTTGAAATGGTAATAATGACAATCAGCAAAACTGTTTCAGTTAATCAAAAAGGCCTTTAAACATCAGTCAGTTTTAGAAAGGAAAAACAAATACCTGTGAAAAGTATAAGCTATGGCAATGAGAGAAACTCAGCCAGATAGTAGAGTAAAAACAAACAATGTTCTTCCAAAAACTGTTAAATCAATGTGTATACATGTCGAGCAATTCGATGTTCTATACATTTGGGGATGTTTATACAGCTTATTTTGACATCATGTTCTGCCTACTTTTTGGGCTGATTCATGGAGCCAATGTTGCTTTTTCTTCCATTTACACGTTGGAAATAATATCAATCTTTACACAAAATGTTGGTTTAAAACAAAGGTTTTGTGCTCCTTCATTCAAACCAAGAAAGGTCAACAGCAGCCAATGAAATCTTGCAATAAAATTAAACAAAATCTGCTTTAAATCACTAAAACTTTGTTTTAAGTTTAAAGGGTTCCTGCGGGTCCTTAAAAAGTCTTAAAAGGCATTGAATTCTTCAAAATAAAATTAAGGCCTTAATTGGTATTAAAATGTCTTAAATCAGTCTTTCATAGGTCTTAATTTTTAAAACATAATAAATAGGATTATTTTTATTACAATTTATTTTTGTAATCTAAATAAAACGTTAAAATTGACAATTTCTTTTCTTCTTTTTACAGAAAAATAAAATAACAGCTCGCCATTATTGGTTCCGTCCCGATAGCGGAACCAATAAAAGCGTTGTTGCGGCCGGGACATTTGGGAGATGCACCATTAACTTTTTCTCTGGAAAATATGAGCAAGTGTAAATGTAACGAAAATTGTCTCCAGCCAAGGGTTTTCTCCATGGCTACATACATCTCCAGGGAACATACATGAGGCACAGTGGATTTTGTACAAGAATTCATTCAAGCTCAGAACGATGGGAATTAAGGCAGTGGAGTCACATGCGAAGCACGAAACATAAAGCGTCAAAATCAAGTTACCGAGAAACAACCGCTATTTCTAAGTTTTGTTTCAACCTTGTCTCTGCAACGCCTCCACTTATCACCAAATCAAACATACTAAGAAAACCATACAAAGAAAAATAGCTGCAAAAAAGACTTAGCACTGGTTATGTTGTGGCTTTAAAACTGATTTGTTTTGTTCCCTGCTAAAACAAAGTTTGTGAATTCAGTTAAATAATTGTTAAAATATATCTGTCATTTGTGTGTTTTTAGCTTTCTTCCTGTATGGGAAGCGTTTCAAAATTTGAAACATTAGTGCAGTGGTTTATGTTAAAATAAACCTTTGGGTTAAGTTCTCACAAGCGGGTTTTTCTTGTGTTTCTTTTGAATTTGGTCTTAAATTTTTTTTTCAAGTGGCATTAAAAAGTCTTAAAAAGTTATGTATTTAACTTGCCTTATGCTGTAGGAACCCTGGTTTAGCTGATTATTCAAATGTGTAACAGAATTCATACAAGGAAACAAAAAAGCTAATATCTGTCATCTGATGTATCTCTAGATTGGTTTCTAATGTTCATTAATGACAGTAATATGATAAAAATGTTCTATAGTTCTAGCTTTTGGCTTTTAAACTTCCTCTCTGTTTTTTCCAGCAGATGCTGACGGGCTGTGGGATGGAGGGTTTCTCTGAGGTGACATTAACCTTCATCCATCTGATGAAATCCCTATAAATCTGAAAAATGTGACGTTATTTCACCGCTGATCTCCTCTGAAGGAGGGTGGCGTTACCTCATCACCCTGACCAGAGGTGACGGCATCAGAAAAAAAGCTCTGTTTAGCCTAACATGGAGGGACGGCTTCATTAGACTGACTGAAATCAGAGTCGCAATAAAAAAACACCTAAGTGCTCAAATTATGTGTTTTTTTTTGGAACCTTTATTACCACGGATGGACTCACTGCGGTCATGCCAAGAACTTCAATTTAACTCTGATTTTTATTTTTTTATATATATAGATCTATGTTTTGTTTATGATCCTTTTTTCTGTTTCCGATTGTTTTTCATTTATTGCCCTTTTCTAACCTTAAAGAGCCCCTCATAGAGGACATGGACTGTTTTTTTTTCTTTTTTTTTTTTTTTTCTTTAAGTTAACACTAGAAAAGAACAAACCATGTGATAGAATTTGGTGTAAATAAACTCAAAGACAAATTTAAGATGAGCTTGTAGAGGAATTGTTCCCATTTTGATTTCTATTTTTCGTGGCAATAAGAATAATTGTCTTGATGGCAAAAAGAGCCCAACAGATTTTGCTTTCACAAGTGGAGCAGTACGGCTATCGGCATAGTGTTCTGCTTGATTTATGCATATAAATAGCTTTATTATAATTCGTGCAGGGAGTATTACAGATTATATGGACACTGCAATGTAAGTAGAACAGGAAAGTGGAAAAAAGGAGATAAGATGAAAGAAAGAGAAGATAAAATGATAAAACATCTTCTGTCTGCTTCATCACCTGCAAAGAGATGTAAAATGAACAGCTCAACCAATGGATACAGTATAAGAGATACAATAAAGTAGCACCTTGATACTATCGCTGAAGTATTAGTAGTATTATTTAATTTGACAAGTCATCATCACATGGCTTTCTGTATGGAAATTCTTCCAATTTGCTGCAAAGGATGAGCAGCCGTGCAGCATCAATGAGGAACATATAAATATGTCAGGAAGAAGCTGAAGCAACCATCAATGCTGCTTTAGACATCTTGGCATTTCACATATTTAATTATTTGCTTCCCTATAAAAAATAGAACCATGGGTTAATCAAATAATCTATGCATGGGTTTGGTTAAAAGCTTTTCAAATAAAACTAATGTTTTCATCTAATGGTTAGTTCAGCCTTTCATTAATTCATAACCTTATTTTGTGTTCAACTATTTTAAACCAAATTGACATCCAGTTTTTTTTTTTTGTAAAATAACTCATTAAACGTGTCTTTCTAATTAGTGTCTTTGTTTTTCCATCAATTAAGCCTCATTAATATGAATTGTGTTTCATCTCCACATTTAGGCTTGTTGACCTTTATGAAATATTCAATTATAACCTCCGATCCTTTAAATGGACTATGAGCATAAAAGCTTCAAAGTAAGCACAACATGTCCAAAAGTGATCGACAGAGAAAGCTGGAAAGTGATGGTGAAAAGGTCAAACATCCACGTTTCTTTTTATTGCTGTAAACGCAGATTGCTCATAGGGCTGGACGATCAATCGATTACATCGTTTATGAAGATTACATTTCAGGAAAATCTTTTTTTTTTCACCAATCCACTCCCTGATGACATCAGTTCACCACTTTCTGTTCTTAGATGTGTACTCACTACTGATAAACCAGTAACTATGTGATGCTGCTGGCTGCAAAGATTTACAGTAGGGGCTGATCTTCAGGTTTGCGTGCCTTAAACACAGGTGCAAACATGTTTTTATGCACAGAGCAGTTCTTTAAAGAAGTTGTAAAAGGATTCATGTCTGCAGTTCAGCAGACTGTAGGAAACTTGTTTTTTGCATGTTTTCCTTTAATATGGAGAGCATATTCTAATGACAAATCGTTGCAAATTAATGGACATTAATTTATAAATAAAACATAACTTTACATGAAGCACAGTTATGTTTTAGTTTCTTTTTTTATCGGTAGCACTTATTATTTGCAAAATATGGTGGAAAATAAGTATTTGGTCAATAACAAAAATTCATCTCAATACTTTGTTATATACCCTTTGTTGGCAATGACAGAGATCAAACGTTTTCTGTAAGTCTTCACAAGGTTTTCACACACTGTTGCTGGTATTTTGGCCCATTCCTCCATGCAGATCTCCTCTAGAGCAGTGATGTTCTGGGGCTGTCGCTGGGCAACACGGACTTTCAACTCCCTCCAAAGATTTTCTATGGGGTCGAGATCTGGAGACTGGCTAGGCCACTCCTGGACCTTGAAATGCTTCTTACGAAGCCACTCCTTCGTTACCCGGGCGGTGTGTTTGGGATCATTGTCATGCTGAAAGACCCAGCCACGTTTCATCTTCAATGCCCTTGCTGATGGAAGGAGGTTTTCACTCAAAATTTGACAATACATGGCCCCATTCATTCTTTCCTTCACACGGATCAGTCGTCCTGGTCCCTTAGCAGAAAAACAGCCATGTTTCCACCCCCATGCTTCACTGTAGGTATGGTGTTCTTCGGATGCAACTCAGCATTCTCTCTCCTCCAAACACGACGAGTAGAGTTTCTACCAAAAAGTTCTATTTTGGTTTCATCTGACCATATGATATTCTCCCAGTCATCGTCTGGATCATCCAAATGCTCTCTAGCAAACTTGAGACGGGCCTTGACATGTACTGGCTTAAGCAGGGGGACACATCTGGCACTGCAGGATTTGAGTCCCTGGCGGCGTAGTGTGTTACTGATGGTAGCCATTGTTACTTTGGTCCCAGCTCTCTGCAGGTCATTCACTAGGTCCCCCCGTGTGGTTCTGGGATTTTTACTCACCGTTCTTGTGATCATTTTGACCCCACGGGGTGAGATCTTGCGTGGAGCCCCGGATAGAGGAAGATTATCAGTGGTCTTGTATGTTTTCCATTTTCTAATAATTGATCCCACAGTTGATTTCTTCACACCAAGCTGTTTACCTATTGCAGATTCAGACTTCCCAGCCTGGTGCAGGTCTATCATTTTGTTTCGGGTGTCCTTTGACAGCTCTCTAGTTTTGGCCATGGTGGAGTTTAGAGTGTGACTGTTTGAGGTTGTGGACAGGTGTCTTTTATACTGATAACGGGTTCAAACAGGTGCCATTAATGAAGGTAACGAGTGGAGGACAGAGGAGCCTCTTACAGAAGAAGTTCCAGGTCTGTGAGAGCCAGAAATCTTGCTTTTTTGTAACTGACCAAATACTTATTTTCCACCATATTTTGCAAATAAATTCTTTAAAAATCAGACAATGTGATTTTTTTGCAGTGTGGACGAACGTAGTGGGGGTACATTTTCCCATGAGACTGGGTTGCTCATAATTGAGGTATATCTATGATGAAAATTACCGGCCTCTCTCATCTTTTTGAGTGGGAGAACTTGCACTATTGGTGGCTGACTAAATACTTTTTTGCCCCACTGTAGATAGATATATATACTTAAAAGAAAAAGATCAACAAATCTGACTTAGTGGAAAAAATTGCAGTTCAGTTAGTGCTCAGCCCTAATTACTCCTATACTATTTGATTGATTTTGTTTTACTCGCTATGGTTTGTATAAGATTCTAACTGCATTTAAAGCATTTATCAAAGATTATTTAGCTTCACGTTCAAACTGGTTTTAGATAAAACATACAGCATTTATATTGTCGCTCTAATAATATAACATTGATTAATACAATTCTAACAATACGAACATATATCTATTATTTAGACTTTGGTTTCTTATAATATCTAATTAAGCAATTCTTGTAGAATTTAAAGTTTTTATCTGACAGTTTTGTGCTCCCTCATTTCTACCAACGTGGACATTGCAACTCGGGGTGAAAACACTTTAGACCTGGTTTACTCTAACATCAAAGATGCATTCAGAGCAGCTCCCCGGCCCACCTCGGGTCATTAGATCACCTTTCTGTCATGCTTATTACTGTATACAGTCCCCAGCTAATCAGGGCTAAACTAACAGCTAAAGAAGTCAATGTGTGGTCTGAGGGGGCCATGGAGAAACTCCATGACATTTTTAACACCTCGCCGGATCAAGCCATAGTGCCAGCATGCTTTAAGTCTGCCACCATTATTCCAGTCCCAAAAAAGCTTTAGGTCACGCGATTAAATGATTACTGGCCTGTCGCACTGACTCCAGTCATGAAGGGCTTCTAAAGGCAGGTTAAAGAACACATCGTCTGCAGTCTGCCGCCAACATTCGACCCGTTCCAGTTCGCCTACCGACGGAACCACTCTACTGAGGACGCCATCTCTGCTGCTCCTCACCTGAGCCTGGCACACCTGGAGGAGAAGAACACCCACGTGCGGATGCTGTTCCTGGACTTCAGTTCAGCTTTCAACACCATCGTCCTACAGCATCTGATAGGCAAACTGGAACAGTTCGGCTTCAATACACCACTCTGCAATTAGCTGTTAGACTTCCTCACTAACAGACCTCAGTCAGTCCGGGTTGGACAAAACATCTCTGAAGTCATCATCCTAAGCACAGGCTCCCCTCAGGGCTGCGTCCTGAGCCCCCTGCTGTTCACCCTGATGACACATGACTGCGTCCCCAGGTTCACCACCAATCACATTGTGAAGTTTGCAGATGACACAGTGGTGGACCTCATCAGACGACAATGACCTGGACTACAGAGGAGGTGTAGCAGCTGGTGGACTGGTGCAGAGATAACAGCCTTATCCTGAATGTGGAGAAGATGAAGGAGATCATCTTGGACTTCAGGAAGAACCGGCCTAACCACTCTCCACTGGTCATCAACAGCTCAGCTGTAGAGGTGGTCAACAGCACCAAATTCTTGGGGGTGCACATCACAGACACCCTCACCTGGACCATAAACACCAACTCACTGGTCAAATGGGCACAGAGGCGCATGTACTTCTTGCGGAGGATGAGGAGAGCCCACATGCCCCCACCCATCCTCACCACCTTCTACAGAAGCACCATAGAGAGCGTTCTGACCAGCTGTCTCACTGTGGTGTGGAGGCTGCACATGATTGAACATGGACTGTTCTCCCTGCTGCCCTCTGATAGGTGGATTCAGAGCATTTGATTCTGGTCCAGCAGATTCCGAAACAGCTTCTTCCCCACCACCATCAGACAGCTGAACTGCTGAGAAAACTCTAAATCATGTCACAGATTCTGCATCAAACTCACAACACCAAACCAAAACACTGCATAACTGCACTATATATATTTAATGCTCTGAACTTCCATATCAATGCGTTTTTTTGCACCATGTTTTTCTCTCCCACACGGTTTACATTTCATCCCTGCTGCACGTTAAGAAATGGAAATGTCACGAAAGCTGTACAAAACGAAATATTGTTTTGTATACACTGTGTATACAAAATGTCAATAAAAGTTGTCTAAATCTTGTGGGGCTGCTGTTATTTTAAAAAAAAAATGTTTTTTTGCAAGCTGTGAAATCATCCGAGAGCCAGATATGTCCCTCTCTGTCAGCAACATGTGGGGGAGGGGCCACACTGGTTTGCTGGGATGGAAGCTGTTGCTCCGGCACTTGATCTGTGTTCCATCATAGAATTGTAGCGTGTAGAAAACCTTTAGGATTACTGTTCTTTGAATATCTTTGCAGTGGCGGCCTCCATCTGAAACCCTGTTTTTAGGTTTTCTCAGGCCTCCAGCTCCTTCTTAAAGCTCGGTTCTTACCCTTCTGATTGCTGTCTGAAAGGTTTGACATTGAACAGTTGCAGTAAAAAGTCTCAGGACAGTTTGTTTGTCATCAAATCATTCAGAGAGCGATGTGCTCATGCAGTGCGCCCTCTGCTCCATGTTTGGGGGGGGGGTCTCCTGATGATTCTCTGAAAGCGTGGACTTGTATTTCTCTGCTGTCACAAACCCCCTTTATGCCGTCCATTTACGGACCTGTCCTACATTACAAGACAATTTCAACTGTGACAAGTTAATAGATGTCGAGGCTCTGAGGGCGTTAGCTGTATTTCAGCTGAACGTTTGACTCATTTTAGGAGAGGCTCAGGAGGATTTGCTAACAGTCCAGTTTGATTTCACTGTGCTGGGTCTATTTGCCTGGAATTATAACTAAAACATCTAAAGAAATAGCTTTTATTCTGCATATATAAGCATCATAACATCCATGGGGCAGTTTAGTATAAAAAGGTTATTTTAGGATGAAACAATTTTTATTTTGGGGATAATTTGTACATTTTTACAGAGCTACAGTTAAATGGTAGAGCATGCAGCTTGATTCCAATAAGCTTATGTAGAAATGTACCGATTGATCGTCAGTTCTATGGTGTCTGCTCACATTGAAAAAAGCTATTTTTGGGGATATTTATTTGTTCAACGTTAAATAAATGGAATATGGCCTGTACTTATATAGTGCTTTATCAAATCACAGGACTTGACCAAACCTCTTTACACTGCATCCAGTTATTCACACACTAATGGGGGCAAACTACAGGGTAGCCACAGATACCCTGGGGCAAAGCTCGGACTGGGGACGATTTTCAGCCCTGGCATTTTTCATCTACACCGCACCCACTTATGGAGTCTGAAGAAATAGGATTTTATAGTTTGAAGAAATAGAAAATTACACCGTATGCCAACTGTCACAAGGATGTACATGACAAGGAAGGGCTATATACACTGCATGCATCATTTAGGTAGTTAACATTATATTACTTCTTGAGCTCCTTGAGTTATTTATGGTCACAGGTATGATTTAAGGAGGGCCGGCCCTCGCAGGCTGAAATTAGGACCGGCCCACCGGGCTTATGCCTGGTATCCCAGATTACCAGTCCGAGCCTGCCTGGGGCTCACCAACAGAAGCCAGGCTGCCGTACTCTAGTAGCCACCAGTCCCTCCGACCACCATCAGAAGGCAATGCAGGTTAAGTGTCTTGCCCATGGACACAATATCTTTAGACAGCCGCCAAGCCCCGGCTTGAACCGACAAAAGTTGAACGTTTTTAAAAACAGCTATAAAAAGACAATCATCCTAAAAAAACTTTGGATTTCTTTGATCTTATTGTTTTATTTTAAATCTGAAGTTAAACACATATGGTTTAGGACTGTCAATGTGTCATATGTTTTTGTTTAACCCCTGGATTGCAATGTTTTCCTCACACAGCTAACGTGTTCGTAGCGGGACATAGAGTGTGAGTGAATCAGCAAATTGCCAATCATGTTGAATTAGTCATCATGTTACCATGAAAATTAACATTTTTTTAGGACATGGCTCACCAAGGATCCAAAAAGAAATGAAAATTGCATTTTTTGTTGTGGGTTTGAGACGATTTTTAATCTTGCAACAAAGTTTCCTGAAGAGATTCAAGGTCCCAGCAAAGTCTAATCTCACCCTCACTAAACATAACCATGTACTGTGGATATGAATGTGACTATAAAGTATTATCAATCTTCATTTGATTCATTCTGATCAATTAATTTGCATGGTGAAAAATCACTTTCTAGCTTTGCATACAGGCACAAAATTTCACGATCTTGAAATGTCTTCAATGTAAAACCCAAAAGAAGAAATTGAGTTACCCTTCCGGTTGCAGGGCAAACTCCTTCATCCAACATTGCGTTGGATGAAGGAGTTTGTTGGATGATTCTGCAAAAAATATTTCTTAAAAAAAACAACTTTTTTTTTTTATTTTGAAAAATTTCTGACTTCCCTAGAAGTCCTAAGTCCAACCCTCAATTAAAGAGAACTGACTTACCCTTTAAGATTTAAAGGACATAATCCAGTTATGGGGGGCAGCGGTAAAAAGCCATGCATTAAAACAAGTTGCGCAGTTGAAATACGCTTTTATTGTTTAAACAGGATTATTCTTCTTTAGATAAATAAAACTGAAACATTGGAGCTGTGTTTGTGATATAAAAAGTAGGGGGAAAAAAATTAGTATTTGTTATTGTGTCTGTAAACTGCCTTGAGATGACATAAGTTGTGAATTGGTGCTATATAAAAAAACTAAATTTAAATAAATTTAAATCAGATTCAGTACGTACTGTAAGGCTTTTTAAAGATCGATCAATGGCCAGAAAACCAGCTTTTCAGTGCACCCCTAATAAAACTACTATTCTGTAACCCTTAGGATCATGCTCATGCAGAAATGTGGAGCAGATATTCAATGAGAAAAAGGCAAATCTGTTTAAACATTCAGTATTTATTATATAGTAACTAAGCCACCATGCAACCGCTCTGTTTGAAAAACAAAACAAAACTTAATTTTGAAAATGCACCATCTATAGTTCTGACACCTTCCTTACCAAGGAGTGATATTAGAGCCTATTTAAAAGTATTTCAATTAGGGATTGATCACAATTTATAAGCTCTTCTTTTCATGTCAAAATTTAAAAATAGAAAAAAGCTTTCCCTTTACCCGATCTGCTAATCTAGCGTCTCTCTCTCCATCATGCATCATTCCTGCCCTCTTTTTATTCTGCTTCCTTGAAACACCTCAGACATTTCTCCCCCCTTTCACATCCTCCTTCTGAAATACAACCAGTGCAGTGCTTTCATCTCGACACTAGGGGGCAGGCAGCTCCCACACAACCCCAAAACATGTCCTGTTTTTTTTCCAGACTGGTGTTGTTTTCAAACTGCCAGAAGAAGTGTTATCAGAAATATGGCTTTTATGAATTCAAGCGGATATAAGCTGAGGTGAAGTGTGGAAGTTCTTTAGTGTTTTCAGAGCTGAGGAGAAATCAAGGTGTGAAACTGAACACCTGGGTAGGGTGATGTCATCCCAGACAGACATTATCGCTGTTTGGGCTGTTCATGAGGTTTATTAAGATCATTTGGGTTAGACGGAAACATGCTGAAGGTAAATAGGAGTATTCGTCCACAGAACATCTGCATAATCTCCAAACTGATGTAAAGGTCAAAGGTTATCAGGGGTGAAAAAGACTGTTGTTCCCATACTAAATAACAATTTTTGATTAAATGAGAAACTTTTGGCTTTTAAAGTCATAGTGAGACATAAAAAGCAAGAAAATCTCTTTAAAAACGAGTCAACAAGGTGGACAGTTCACAAATACCTTTAAACGTCTTTGAACTAACAATGTCACATTGTTTGAAACCTTCCCAATTTTCACCTTTTAAATATGTCCCCTACCTACAGCGTACAAAAACAATCCCTCCTCTTTGTCTGAGGCGCTGCATCTTAGAAAAACACATCATAGCCCCAAACATGATGATGTAATCCTTTGACCACCTGCAGTTTCCCCAAAGTATCCATAGGTGGCACTGTTGTACCTGTAAATCCCCCTTGAACTCTGTCAACCCAGTCCCCCCACAAATGGTGGCACACTCTGTCTGAGTTCATGGAGTCACTGGATCATTGCTGCTATTGATTCATGTGTGGCTCTAATTTTATTTTTTCACTCTGTGCCGCTAAGATCTGCACATAGGGAGGAAAATAAGTCGCTTTTCTTTTTTTTCTAACCGTGGTTGCATATTGAGTCGGCCCTGAATGTCAGCTCACCTCCTATTCCAGGAGTTAAAGAGAAGCCAGTGGTTTCTGTCAATCAACCGATCAATTGGTCCATGAATGGTCATTGTTAAAGTGCTTTTCCCTGTCACCTCCAAACTAATGACGCCCAGTGGGAGGTTTAAAAGCTGAGCAAAATGCACAGATGGCTGGACTTTAAGGGTGACACAGACAGTATAACTGCTTAAGACTTAGACACTTGTTTTCCCATATTTCTTTTGAAGTGACTTAGAATCTACCAGCCCTGTCATTACAGGTTGATAGGCCTGGGTAGCTCTGTTTTTAGCCAAAATGTGGTTCCCCTTCCTGCACCCAACTGTCCTTCCTTCGCCCGGGCTGCTGATGTGACTGCTGAGTCTGGAAGCGAGGAAGAGAAAACAAAACTCCGAGAGGGTTAAAGAGGGAGCATGAGAGAGGGAGAGAGCGTACTACTCGCCTCTCATTGGCGGTGGGGAGCACACGTTGTCTTTTTACGCAGCGCCACCCTGGCCAATGGTCTACCTTTGCATCGTTTTGGGTTTATGAATGAAACGGGTAGTGAGAAAGCAGCACAGGAGTAGTTTGAATCACCAACCCAGTAGCGCAGGGCGGAGAGTCTGCTTAAAAAAAAAAAAGAGAAACAAAAACCAAACAGGTGCACCTGCAGTCAGAAACAGAGCTGTTCAAAACGTGGAAGGATGAATGGGCGAGTGCATGTGCAGGGCTCTATCTTTATCAAGATGCAGGGGACATTTCAGAAGGTATTTCAGCAGGAACCTGTCACCTGATCACGGAGGAAAGATCACGAAAAAGGAAGATCTAGCTTTTTATTTTTTATCAGAAAGTCAGAAAGCTCAGCTATTCCTTAGTATTTAAACATAAACAAATAAATGCCACTTTTTAGTGTAAAGAAAAGCTGATCTATGGAACAATTCCACTTCAGTTCTCTGCAAATCTCTTCATCTGTCCATCATAGGGTAAATGAAGATTAATCAAACCATGCAAGCACAATTAAGCTAAAAGGAAATCAGCTGTGGCTCATTGATTGAAGGTGCCTGTTTTTAGATGGTGACAGGAACCTGCAGCACCTGGAGTAAACCAGCAGCAAGACAAAGAAAAAGACGAAGAGGAGGGAGACCAAACTGGATGCAAAGAAGTCTGGCTGTTTGTGGCTACAATGCTAACAATTGCTAACAGGTTTCTTTCTGCAACATTGCCTTTCAGCAGTCAGAGGCTACGTTCACACTGTAGGCCTTGATGCTCAATTCAGATTTTTTTCTGAAATCCGATTTGTTTGCGTTGCCGTTCACATTTCCAATATATGCGACTTGTATGTGATCTCCTGTGTGAACTGCAGTCATACAACGCAAGTTTCTTAATGCGCAGTAGAGGACGCAATGACGTCACAGGCCAGCGTGCTCTGTGTTTACGGAAGGAAGCATGGATGGTAGCGCTGGAGCACATCTAGCGATCTTTCCCAACCATAAAAACGTATTCTTTTCAAGATGGTTAAACATAAATATTGCTCTCTGCATCATCATCTGCCATGGCTGTTGTTTTTCTTGCCGCTTCTTCATAGCAAGACCCAGAATAGTGACCTTTGTCGGGTATTAAGGGCGTTCAGCCGGATGAAAGCGACCTGGCCGTTCAGACTCAGGTCGCATTTGAAGAGATCAGATTCGTATCGGATTCAGGACCACATAGCCAAGCGGCCTGGGTCGGTTCGGAAAGAATTGGATCTGTGTTGTTCAGACAGCTGTGAAAAGATCAGATACAGGTCCCATATAGGCCAAAAAATTTTTATTTGGGTCATTTCAGGCTGCAGTGTGAACGTAGCCAGATATTGGTTGTTTATTGGTGGGAGTGGCGGCATAGTGGTTATGGCTTTGAGCCCCACTCCCACAGACTGCCACTCTGGGTCTCTGAGCAAGACCCTTAACCCCACTCTGCTACCTGGGTGTCCCACAACGGCAGCCCACTGCTCTCCACGGCGATGGGTTAAATGCAGAGGTACATTTCTCCAATGTGAGATCAATAAATGATATTTCATAACAAATAAAGTTTTATTTCTTGACATTTCTTCATTTGGAAAAAAATCCAAGTAAACAAACAAAGATATGATGATGGGAAGGTTTACATTATTGGCATGAAAAAGTTGAGTTCTCAACATAACATTTCAAGCATAGTATCTTAATATTTTGTAATAATTCTACCAGTTTGAAGAGAAATGTCACTTAGAGGCTCCTAATCGAAGCTCAAATCAAGCTTGAGACGGAAAAGATAGGAAAAAACCTGTGTGTATTCACACCATACTATTCACTCTTTTCAGTGCGACTTAAGAGAACAAGAACTGTCGACACAGTTATCTTCATCATCATCATCATCATCATCATCATCTCATAAGCAGTTTGATTCGAGAACAACTAAATATGTTGGAGGTGGAAAACTTCAGCGCTCCATCTTTTGAATAAATGTAAAAAAAAATATATAGATCTGATAAGTGGTGACATATGTAATGTCATATCCTGGCAGTCTGCTGTGAATATTTTCTGTAATTTCCCATTTTGTGGCGTTCATGGCCTCCTCGTCATTAGCATGATGGGAGGAAGCATGAAATAATCCTTTATATGTCTCTCAGTGGGGATATTTAGAGTATCAGCTGCAGTGATTGAAAAATGGAAAGCACACATATATGCCTAACTGTAGGTAATAATGGAAATAAGGGCAGAGAGAAAAGGGGCACCTCTATTACCATCATAATATATAATTTTAACGTAGACGCCTATATTACGGTCCAGCTAATCCTGTATTTGCATTATCCTTTAATGGTTTTGCAGTGATTTTCTAAACTTTTCAGCTTTCTTTTTAATCTGTTTCATGTCAATTAAACCATTTATGAAAGACTTACTGTAAAAACTAAAACAAAAAACATTTTTTAAAGGACAATACATATTCAATGACTTCCTCACATGGTTCAATATTTAAATATGCCAGATTTAACCATAAAGGCTCATTTTCAGTAACCTGTGGCAGATTCATGTGAAAGCATGAATGAGATGTTAAAATAATCAGTTAGTGGTAAAATTAGCCAAACTTATTAGTAAAACCCGATTTTAGTACAAAAAAGCTAATCTTTTAGTACAAAAGTATACATACATACTGTTTTGCTATGTGTACAAAAAGATAAAATTACACAGAACACATAATTAACGAAATGTTAGAAAAGTAGATTATTGTCATTTTTTTCTAACAGGATGTTTTTTATAATCTACTAAACTTAATGTTATAATGAAGTATATGTGTCTACATTGTGCACTATAATAATAAAAACAAACATTTAATTGAATATATACAGCCATTGGTAATTACAAGATTCCCATGAGTCCTTAAATTCCTTGAACGTATTTGAATTTGGTAAGAAAAAGATGCAGGGTCTTGAAAACAGCTATAAAAAGACAATCATCCGGAAAAAACTTTAATTTCTTTTATCTTATTTTTTATTTTAAATCTGAAGTTAAACACATGTAGGACTGTCAATGTGTCATACGGTTTTGTCTAACCCCTGGATTGTAATGTTTTCCTCACACAGCTAACGTGTTCGTAACAGGACATAGAGTATGAGGGAATTAGCGAATTGCCAATCATGTTGAATTAGTCATCATGTTGCCATGAACATTTCCATTTTTTTAGGACACATGGCTCGCCAAGGATCCAAAAAGAAATGAAACTTGCATTTTTTGTTGTGGATTTGGTACCATTTTTAATCTTGCAACAAAATTTGCAGAAGAAATTCAAGGTCCCAGCAAAGTCTAATGTCACCCTCACTAAACATAACCATGTACTGTGGATATGAATGTGACCATAAAGTATTATCAATCTTCATTTGATTCATTCTGATCAATTAGTTCTATTAATTTGCATGATGAAAATTCACTTTCTAGCTTTGCCTACAGGCACAAAATTTCACGATCATGAAATGTCTTCAATGTAAAAGCCAAAAGAAAAATTTAGTTTAAATGTTTAAATGGACATAAGTATTTGGAATTAAACGGCCAGTTGGGCGAAAATTGTTTCATGTAAACATAGTGACTCTACTATGCTTTGTGCAGCGTGCTTGCCTCATTCGGAATAACTTGATCCTAACAAATGTCTACGAACATTACTGATCGAACATCAGTCAACATAAACCGCTCCTTCTAAAGGTGGCCATACACTGTATGATTTTTCTGCCCTTTCTGGCCGATTCTTCAGTTGTACTAGCCTGATAAACCAGATTTAATGTGAGATTAAATGTGTAATTTAATCTGGCCCCAATGAATGAGACATCGGAAGATTGTTGATGAGAACAACCCGTTGTTTTTCAAACCATGTCTGTGCCTATTGGCCAACGCTCTGACCAATGAGTGCAACTGACTGTGACATAGTAAGCATGACAGAAAGCTGGTGGGGGAGTGTAAATAAACAGCCTGTCAGTAAAACGGTGAATACGTCCTTCTTAAAAATAAATGAGCGTAGAGCCTCTTCCTGCTCATGTTTCAACGAAAACCCCAAGTCTAATCCTTCCAAAACTGATTCCAAAGCTGAGTCAAACGAGACAACATATTCTCATTATCAGTTCGTTTGAAATCGTAAGAAAAGTTATGCACACTATTTCGTACGTTTTGGACGTTTTTCCTCAAAAACCACATCAGTGCGCATGCGCTGGCAGACAGAAAAAAAAGCAGATCCGCAGACGGACGTAAAACTGGGAAAAACAGTGCAATTGTGGCACCCGAGAGGTGCGATCATCTTTAAAAAAAACATAAAAACCAAACAGACTGCGGCGATTGTGAGCAGGGCCTTAAAAAGTTTAATAGATTAAAAGTTCAATAATTTACGTAAAAAGACGAGCTCGCTAAAAGTGTTCAATAAAATACGTTAAAAGGAAAAAGATTAAAAAAAGATAGATAAAAGAGAAAAGATTAAAAAGAAAGATAAAAATCCAGATGGTGGAGAGCAGCAGAGTCAATGGGCAAGTCTGTTAAAAGACGCACTCTTGGCGGGTATAATGGAGGGCACCGTCCACCCCAGCGCTGGGTCCTCGTTACGGCACGCTGCGCGTGTGGGCCTCTCCAGCGTAGCTGGCCTGCGAGGTCTCCTCCAACACGCGCCTCTCGCCAGCGTGCCTCTGCGCCTCGCTCCATGACGGGCCTCTCTGCACCCCGCTCCGGTGAGCGTCTCTCCGGCGTGCGTCCTTGCACCTTGCTCCGGTGCGCGTCCCTGCACCTCGCTCGCTCCGGTGCGCGTCTCTCCGGCGCGCTCCTCTCCGGTGCGCGTCTCTCTGTCCGGTGCGCGTCTCTCCGGTGCGCGTCTCTCCGGCGCGCTCCTCTCCGGTGCGCGTCTCTCTGTCCGGTGCGCGTCTCTCCGGTGCGCGTCTCTCTCTCCGGCGCGCTCCTCTCCGGCGCGCGTCTCCCTCTCCAGTGCGCGTCTCTCTCTCCGGTGCGCGTCTCTCCGGTGCGCGTCTCTCTCTCCGGTGCGCGTCTCTCCGGTGCGCGTCTCTCCGGCGCGCTCCTCTCCGGTGCGCGTCTCTCTGTCCGGTGCGCGTCTCTCCGGTGCGCGTCTCTCTCTCCGGCGCGCTCCTCTCCGGCGCGCGTCTCCCTCTCCAGTGCGCGTCTCTCTCTCCGGTGCGCGTCTCTCCGGTGCGCGTCTCTCTCTCCGGTGCGCGTCCCTCTCTCCGGTGCGCGTCTCTCCACCTCGCTCCGGCGGGCCTCCTGCCGTCAGTCCCCAAGGCTCTCCCGCTGGTTCCCTCTCACTCGCTCCGTCCGGCTCCCTCCAAGATCGGCCTTCCCCAACCAAACCTTCCCATGTCCGGTGTCTGTCCCTCCAACCAAGCAGCTGCCTTTTTTAAATCAGCGTCCCAGTCGGCACGCTGCTTAGTTGATTGGGAACACCTGTGCCGTTGTGGGCGTGTCCAGGTGTGTGTGGCAATGTGGCCTCCAAACAAAATCCAAAAAAACATGCAACACACAAAATTGAAAACAAGCAAACAAGTTCAAAAATAAAGAAAATCCAAAATTAGAAAACATGCAACAACTTAACAAAAAGGCCACATTACCACATCCCCCCACACTTTAATAAGGCCCGTCCCGGCCGATCCATAGTCCTATGGGAGAGCACCTTCCCATCTGATTTAAAAAAATAAATAAATAAAATAAAACCCGTTAAAAACACTGCTCACAACCCCGCAGTCCTACCAGCAACGCCAGATTCTGTGGCACCCGAGAGGTGCGATCATCTTTAAAAAAAACATAAAAACCAAACAGACTGCGGCGATTGTGAGCAGGGCCTTAAAAAGTTTAATAGATTAAAAGTTCAATAATTTACGTAAAAAGACGAGCTCGCTAAAAGTGTTCAATAAAATACGTTAAAAGGAAAAAGATAAAAAAAAGATAGATAAAAGAGAAAAGATTAAAAAGAAAGATAAAAATCCAGATGGTGGAGAGCAGCAGAGTCAATGGGGAAGTCTGTTAAAAGACGCGCACTTGGCGGGTATAATGGAGGGCACCGTCCACCCCAGCACTGGGTCCTCGTTTCGGCACGCTGCGCGTGTGGGCCTCTCCAGCGTAGCTGGCCTGCGAGGTCTCCTCCAACACGCGCCTCTCGCCAGCGTGCCTCTGCGCCTCGCTCCATGACGGGCCTCTCTGCACCCCGCTCCGGTGAGCGTCTCTCCGGCGTGCGTCCTTGCACCTTGCTCCGGTGCGCGTCCCTGCACCTCGCTCGCTCCGGTGCGCGTCTCTCCGGCGCGCTCCTCTCCGGTGCGCGTCTCTCTGTCCGGTGCGCGTCTCTCCGGTGCGCGTCTCTCTCTCCGGCGCGCTCCTCTCCGGCGCGCGTCTCCCTCTCCGGTGCGCGTCTCTCTCTCCGGTGCGCGTCTCTCCGGTGCGCGTCTCTCTCTCCGGTGCGCGTCCCTCTCTCCGGTGCGCGTCTCTCCACCTCGCTCCGGCGGGCCTCCTGCCGTCAGTCCCCAAGGCTCTCCCGCTGCTTCCCTCTCACTCGCTCCGTCCGGCTCCCTCCAAGATCGGCCTTCCCCAACCAAACCTTCCCATGTCCGGTGTCTGTCCCTCCAACCAAGCAGCTGCCTTTTTTAAATCAGCGTCCCAGTCGGCACGCTGCTTAGTTGATTGGGAACACCTGTGCCGTTGTGGGCGTGTCCAGGTGTGTGTGGCAATGTGGCCTCCAAACAAAATCCAAAAAAACATGCAACACACAAAATTGAAAACAAGCAAACAAGTTCAAAAATAAAGAAAATCCAAAATTAGAAAACATGCAACAACTTAACAAAAAGGCCACATTACCACACAATCATCACTTATTCATGTCTCTAACTACGTTGCTTGCTTTTTTATATCTTAGGGTTAGGGTTAGGGTCAGGTTAGGGCTAATTGTATTTTAAATTCTATGTTCTTGAATGGTGTGTAAAATGCGCATGCGCATAACACGAAAAAAACATCCAAAACGTACGAAATTACGGTGCAGAACTCTTCGTACGATTTCATACGAACTCATAATGAGAACACACTGAACGAGAACGGTTCCATAGTTGTTGCCATCTTCCTTGTTGTGCTTTCTCCAGCGTCGTGCAGCTTTGTCGTCACGCCTTCCAAACCCCAGCTTTGTATCCAAAAATTCAAAACACATCTCTGCGTTGTGATTGGCCTGCCAGTTCTAGGACCTGGGGCATCGATCAAGGCTAGACCAAACTCGCAGGCCATCGCAGACCATCCACCAGCGGCCAAAAATGATTTTGGCCGCTGGTGGATGGGGCTAGTTTACTAGGCTACAGTAAGGCAAGAATTTTTTGGATTGGTCAGAGTTTCAGCCTCATTGTGCGAAATATATGCGACTTTCATGTGATGTCCTGTGTGAACAGCATTCACTGCATCACACCAAGGGCAACTCCATGTAAGGGAATAAAAAAAAATAATGAAAAGTAGGTAAGTAAGTAAAACGTATTTGTATGGCACATTTCACAGATATAAATCACAAAGTGCTTCACAGTAAAAATGTAATGAAAAAACAATATATTATAATATATAACAATGTAAAATATAATGTATATCAACATTTTAAAAACAAATGGAAAGATACAAACAAAGCCATAAAAACCACACGTCTAATAAAAGCCTGCCTAAATAGCAGCATCTTAGTTGCTTTTTAAAAGAATCAACAGAATTCATACAGCGTAAAGTATGTGTGGAACCACCAGACTCGGACTGGGAATGATTCCGTCCCTCGCATTTTTCCATCTTCTCCGGCCCACTTATGTGAAATTGAAACGCAATACGAATACACATTGTGGATTAACCGATCTATCTTCAAGAGTCACACGACAACCATCACCAACAATTCTATAATACGGTTTCACTGGCTTTGATTATTAACGCGACAGTGACTGCTGCTGATAACGTCCACACTTGCAATGCACGTAAGACAGGAAACGTTAGCCTTTAGATGCAAAACCTCATCATGCACCGCAACATATTTTAGCAAAATATTCAAACATTAATTTGCCAACTTAAAGAGGAACATCATAGTTTGGTTTAAAGAAAGCATTTTAGTTTTATTATAATTTAGATTGTTGCAAGGATTTTACAGTTTGAAGAAATAGAAAATGACACCATATGCCAACCGTCACAAAGATGTGCATGACAACGAAGGGATATATATACTGCATGCATCATTTAGGTAATTAATATTGTATTACTTCTTGAGCTCCTTGAGTTATTTACTCTCACAGGTAGGAGCTTCGGCCGGAGAGTAAATGTTGGGGCTGGTATGATTTAAGGAGGTCTGGCCCTCGCAAGCTGAAATTAGGACCAGCCCACCGGGGAAATGCCCGGTATCACAGATTACCAGTCCGAGCCTGGGAACCACTAACAATGTTTGGCCTTGTCAAGTATAAGCGTGTGCTATGAGAACGAGCAGAATAGCGCTACAGTTCTGTGTTTTGGCCACAGGGGGCAGTATCTTTAGAAAACTCTGTAATGTCTCTTTAAGTATAGATAAGTAAGACGTAATCTTGTTGTTGAGTTGAGTGTATATGATAATTAATTAGCTGTTCAGCTGTGATTAAGCTCTGAGTTTTTTTCTCCTTAATACTTTACCACCCGTAATACTTTACTCATAGCTTTATATTTTGGATTAGCACAGAAAATATGAGAGAGAAGGCGGAGGCTTGCATTTACTGCTATATTTTAATGGCTGCAGTAGATATTGTCATGGTTTTGTGGGGAATATTTTCTCTTTTTCTATGTAGGATTAGACTAGCTGCATCAATGGCATGTAATGTGTTGATCTGAAGGACTTGTTAATGTGTTTCGCTACTTTAGGATGAATTGTTTTGATTTGACTTGAGGTAAAAGACAATGTTTTCACATGAAGATGTAAATCTGGCTAGACATTCACAGAGAGGGTTCCTGCTGCTTTCTTCACCACCAAGTCAATTAGCCTTAACTGTAGCTCATCTAAAGGTTGTAAAGTAGCAGAGTTTTTTTCATTTGACTCCTTTTTCCAAGTTTTGTGGCGCAGGCATTGATAACAATGAATACAATAGGAACAAATCTCATTTCTTTTAGATAAAAATGTGGAAACTAATCATATTTTACTGCTTAATAGATCTTTTTAACCTGAAATGCACGTCTGAATGCCCTCTTTCATGGCCTATTTAGAACTCATCTGTGGCTTCTGGGGACGGATATGAAGTTTTTGGCAAGGCTCTTGATCCTGTGATGGAGTGGTGACCACATCAGGCTGTACCTACATGAGTGCTTTGGAGGTTTTCCATCCTCCGCCCACCCACAACTAAGACAGGGGCTAAAAACTGATGTTCCTATAGAAACAGGGATTTTTGGCTGTGCCATGGTGTGTTGTCCTTGAATTATTACCGGAGTAGAAGTCTTGAATATTTCCCAAAACAGTGATCCGTCCTAATGATGTGCGGGGGGGTCCTTTGATGAAACGTGATTGAAGCCCACAAATTCCCAGAGAACTGCAGGATGCAGGAGCGACTCATCTGGCAGAGCTGTGGGGAACAGCAGGTGAGTGTCAGCCGTGCGTAACAATGCCTGCCTTTAGGTTTTCACTGAGTTATTGAATATGGAACAGGCAAATCTCTAAGAGCCAAAGAAAGCTTTCTTGTTTTTTTATTTTTTAAGCCATACCAATGGTTGTATTTCAGTCATTTATTATTCTGCTTACTGTATGGAGGGAATTTGGTTCCATTATTGTTGCAAGCAAAGAACAGCTTATATAAATGGGAATTTAAAAAAACATGCAATCTAGAAATTAAAATGAAATAAAATTCTTAATCAAAAAAGGTTTTGAGAGTAGGTTTGTGGTTTTCTCAGATTTTTTTTTATCGTCTTATTTCATTTTTATTTATTTTTTTATAAAAAAAGAATGCTTTATTTTTTTTCAAATTTTATTATCTTTAAACAGTATTTTTTTTTTAGCACTTTTCAAATGTATGTTTTTATAGATTAGGTTTTATGAATTGCATTCTTTTCAGATCACATCATCTGTACCTCTGGGGTATATTTCCTCTGGAGGGAGGAGCAAATATGTATTTCTATTGGTTTGCAACATTTTTATTGGTCATTGCGTATGTCCACAGTGAGCGTTTATATCGGGCTTAAAGTGAAGAGAATGTATGAGAATGTTAGGCAATAAAAAAAGAATGTAATTCGTAAAAATAAAAATAAAAGAAGAAAATTTTGTAAAAACTAAAATTTGAAAATATCAAATCAACAAATTCTCTTAATTTCTTTTATCTTATAAAAGAAATTATAGCGGGGAATATGTTTGCAAGGTCAAAGCTTGCAAACAAAGCAAGAATTGCTAACCATTCGTTTTAAATAAAAAGATCCCGACATTGGGGAGTACAAAATAACTCCTCTGTTCCCTTCTACATTTTAATCTGTAAACGCTATACTCTAGATCAGGGGTCTTCAACGTTTTCCAGACCAAGGACCCCCAAACTGATGGCGAGATGGAGGAGGGACCCCCTAATTATATATATATATGGTATGAAACTGTGTTATATAATCACTCTGTTACAGATGGAGTAATGTAATGAAAGTAATTCCTCCCTGGGATTATTAAAGTATCTCTGATTCTGATTCCTGGTTGGTGGGACAGGCTCCTGTGTGTCGCTGAATGTGTGCATTGATGACTGAGAGACATCTTTTGCCTTCATTTATCTGTTTACTGCAGTGTTTGGAATTCATATTAATGTGTATTTAAAAAAAATAAATCAATTAGTGGAAAAAATTACTGAGGGGAATGTAAAAAAAAAAGTGTAATCAACCAAAACTTTCGCGACCCCCATATAGTACGCCTGTGGACCCTGTAGGGGTCGCGGACCCCCTGTTGAAGACCTCCGCTCTAGATTTCTAATTGGGGTTCTGTTCAGAGGTTATGAGAAATAAATATCTTACCTGGGTTAGCTAGCTTCCTTAGCATCTAAATATTAGAGGTGAGGTTAAAGTGGACGTCCCTCATCTTCCAACAGTTTTTTATGAAAAAATATTATGTTTTAATACAATATTTAAAGAAAACTAATTAGTTTGACTGCTTAAGCTGTTTCACCATCAACAAATTTGCTTTATGATCCATATAAATTCATATAGTGAAATACCCATATATTGGTTTAAAATACCCAATAGGATTATTTAGTTTGGAAGTATTGTATATTGAGTATTTATCTTCCTGTAAACCCCCCTAAAATTGTAAATTTTGTTTCCAATCAAACAATAAAGGCAATGATTTTATGCCCAAATTAGTAATTGGATGTTAGCTAATGTTATATCCACACTGCTGAATGTTCAGCATAATCGTCTGAAGGGGTCGCCTTCATGGGTGACCGCATCAACTCCCCGGGGGAGATGGTTTCTAAGGGATTGACTGTAAGATGTCTCTTTATTGATCACCCAAAGGGAAAATTACACATTAAGGCATGTTTTTCTCCTTCAGCCTCACTGGTTATATAAAAAAGACCAGTTTAAAGTGGAGCACTTTATTTCTATTTATTTATTTGAGAGCAAATAAGCACAAGGCCATTGCTCTGAAATGAGACGATGCATGAAATTGGGGTGCTGGAGAAGGCGATTTCTGGGGAATTTCTAGGGAATGGGAAACTTCATTTATTTTTGTTCAAAAATGAAGGTCTCTTGTAAACAAATTGCCCTTTCAGGAAACTTAGTGTAGACTACTCCTGTCCAGATTTGACCGGGCCATATATTTTTCCTTCTAAGGCAGTCTTTCAACCAAAAAAACATTATAGATATAGTTATTCCATCAGTTTTGCTACTTCAGATTTTAAACTTGATAATTTAAAAAAACAGACTGAGATGAGATGTCTGTCATTCTGTCATATCAGTCTGATCTGTTTGCACATTTCTTTTTCATAAATTCAATCTCTGCCATTTAAGGTCACATTTTAGATCACATTTACATAACATCACATTTTATAATGTGTATAAACAAAATGAGCATTTTTTTTTTTTTGGAGAGATCTCATTTTTAATAATATTGCACACTTTCAAACTCTTGTAAAAAAATACCATATGAAGAGTTCTCCTTGTACCCAGATGAAATTGTCTCTGCTTATATATCTCATCCCTCTGTGGTTGCTGGGAGGATGGGAGGCAGATCAATTCATCACTTCTGCTTGCTTGAATCCATACCGTAGGTCAATTTGTTGACTGCATTAGAAAAAGTCATTTTCCTCCGACACGTCATCTTCAGGGGCTTGTCTGCTCAAAGCTTTGACCGCTTCCAAGGGGGGTTTAGCTTTGCTTTAAAATGATAATACCACCCCGGACATATTGGCGTATTCATATATAGGCTTTGTACTGCAGGGGTCTCTGGGGTGAACACTGAGGCAACCCTCCTCATGATGTAGGAGTTGGCTCCATCTCACACAGCTGGGTCCTGGCTTTGATAAATGTGGAGCAGTTTGCATGTGAAGCCTGCTTGTCTCTTGTTCACTGGTTTGGTTTTGTGTGTTTGGCGGTGGGGTTGGGGGGGCGGGAGAGTTCCTGGATAATGATTCACCTGTGAAACGTTGATATCGCCATTGGTTGCTGTGATCTCCCACCCCCTATCTCCTGCGGCCATTTAGCTTCTTTAGTCCATCTTGGATGAATCAAACATTTGCTTAGACAAAACCAGACGTGAACCAGAACCCAGAGGCTTTTAGCCTTTGGCCAGCAGAGACAAAGACCATCGGTTGGTATTTGCATGAAATTTGCATTGGATCCCCGGTGACTGTTTGCAATGTCAGGAGGCCAAATTAAACTGTGTTCCATTTAAGCCTGATTTACATCTCATTTGCATTGAAGTTGCTTAACTATGGCTACTTAGCTGAGTGACCCCTGTAGAAACTCCTTACCTCACGTTCAGAGGAAGCAGATAGCATGACGGCTAATTTCATTAAGGCAAACAGCCATTTGACTGAGCGAGTGCCTCTGGATGTAATCATTAAAAGGGACGATGGCCTGTAAGCTGTTTGTAATCAGGCTGTTTCTGCGTGCATATGGACATTGTGTCATATTTACTGTAAGGATGAAAGATTAGGCTTTGAGGGAATGGCGGGCAGCATCAATCTCACTCAGCATCTTAGAGCTGGGACATTAATCATCACATCTACGGAAAATCATCCCCATCTCACTCGGTGGCCACACTCAGCACACATGGCGACAGTTACTAGATGTCGGGAACGGACAGAGGGAGAGTTAGTGCATCACTGAGCACAAGCACAAGAGCCAGTACTTCTCCGTTGATCCCTGGAAGTTGGACTGGATCTTAGACGGTGTTTTGGTGTTGCTAATGTCTTCACATGGCAGTCTATCAGTCTGAAATGGAGTCGACCAGATTGCTTAAGGTCCACCTCTTCTAAGCTGGTTATAGATTCCTTTCCTAGAGAGGCTCCGCTTGCTCCTCCTCTGTTACCCCAACCCTCCACGGTGACTTTTACATCCGTTTTTATTCACAGAGGGAGTTACAGGATCTTGGGTAGACCCGCAGAAATTATGTGGGGGATTTCAATAAGGAGAATCAATTCTGGTTTGTTTGTTGAAGCTTGCACACAGACATTAACCCGGGCAATATATCACCCACAGAAATTTCATCATTCTGTTTGTTTACTTTGAATGGAGTAAGGGCAAGAAATGGAAGCCAGAAACTATTCCCACAAGGAATCACTGTATTGGTCTGTGCTCCTTTTTCCTTTTGGTATTACCTCTTCTTCTGTTCCCATTTATTTCCTAAACATAGGGGTTTGATATCTGGAAAATAAAAGCAGCTGTAGTTGAATACTCAGGTGGCCTTTGTTGTTTTTCAAGTTCCTTTTTTTATATTCTGCCAAATGTGTTCATGAAGAGTAAAGATGTAAGCATTATAGTCTCAAAATGAAAAGGAATCTACTTTTAAAATATAAGGACATCTAAATTATTCAATTCTACAGCAATTGTTAGTTTAACCCTCTAACTGTATGCTCTTTCTGCTTTTTCTCTTCATAGCTTCATCTGGCCTGGCACTCTGGGGGGTAACACCATCCTGCAAGGAAATATCAGCTGCTCTGCTGTCGTCAACAACTTTACATTATATATACGTTTTTTTTTATTAAGTTGGGCCTGTTTTTCAGTGCTTAGGACTGTTTCTCTCCTAGTCATAGCTATGGGCACAGCTTTTACTGTGGCTGACTCTATGTGCTGTTCATCCCCTTTGATATAAACACTCTCATTGCTCATCTGCTTAACTGTTTCTTTCCTAGACAGAGCCTATAGAGATTTAACATAAACATATGTATAAATCAGTGCATCTGTTTTTGGTTCCTTGAAGCCCAGTTGGCCTCAGTAGAAGGCCGTTCACACTGAGCCTGGTTCTGCTGGATGTTTCTTCCTGTTAAAACTGAGTTTTTCATCTTTACTATCACTGCATGCATTCTCTGTGAATGCATGTGAATGTCTGCTGTCGCTACATCCTCATCCAGGATGAGCGAATCCTGCAAAGTCAATGACTGAACGCCATCAGCCGGTTTATCCAATCTTTTTACCAAAAAGGTTTAACCAAACTGTATGAACTGATTGAATTGTCTGTAAATTGCTTGGGATGAAATGTGTTATGAACTGTTCAGGTTTTACAGCTTCCTCTGTCTGTTTGGAATGCCATACTTTGCTATCAGTAGGTTTACAGTTGTACTTTATTCTTTTGATTTTTACAAGACTGGTAACGGGATTACTAATAGTTTGGAGTATACTTTTATAGCTTGACCTTCATCTAAACTTCAATCTACTTTATTTATATAGCAGGTCAACAAAAAATGCTTCCAATGTGCTGTACATAAAAACAACAAAAAATAATGAATGAATAGAAAAATAATGTGAAAAATAAATGAATGAAAAATAAATGAAAAGGACACAGAGGATGGGGTTATTTATGGTCAACCATGATTCTGTTTAGGTGTTGTTAAAGGGGAACGCCGTTTTTTTTTTACAACGGTCCCTTGATTTTACGTTATTACATCATCTTCTACTCACCCATATTAGTTTTGTGTCATTTGGAGCTGTTCTAAAGATATTCCGTTAGGTTATATCCAAGTAACGTCTTCCTATGGGTAACAACTTGAAGGCACAAACTAAACTGTTCATAATTGATCATTTATGGTACGCCAGCATTCATAACATGTAGGCCAATCACTGTCCCCCAGACATCCGCGGTTACATTTTTTATATTTATCTTTTAAAAACAAAGCAGACTGTGTATGACTGTAAATGCTGATGTTGGGATCCAAGGTTTGCCCTCCAGAGGGCGGTGTGGATCCCATTCTGTAGCTTCTGTTTCTGTTTGGATCCCTTCCTGTGAGCTTCTTTTCCTGTTGGGATCCAGAGGTTGCCCACCAGAGGGCGATGTGGATCCTTCTCCTGGGAGCTGGTTCTCAGCGCACAGCTGTTTCCCATCAGCTCTGCTCATTAACCTCTCCCCATATAAGCTGTGTGACAGCTTCACTCTGAGCCGGATCGTAGCATGTGTTACCCACAGCCATGTTCAGCCTTGTGTTTCCTAGCCATGTGTTCCCAAGCCATGTAGCATGTCTTGCCATGTTAGCCACGTTTTGCCACGCCTTGCCATTAGTGATGTGCAAGTGAAGCCTCATGAAGCAATGAAGCTTTCCAACGCAAAGTGTTAAAAAAAGTTCATTACTCGATGCTTCATTCATCACTCACTAGTGACATCTGCTGGTGAAACTGTAACAGCCTTGTAACTCAGTTGGATCATACTTCCAAATATTAGGAAATGCAATATTGTCACAAAGTTTTCATCAAACTCATGTTTAGTAAGAGGAGAATCCTATTCAATTGTCATGTTTTAATTATTAAAATGATTTGTAGCCAATCTAATCCTTGACCATCAGTGGTGGTGTTAGGTTTTCTTTTATGTCATGGACTTATTAGACAATGAAGATGTGTTACTTTAATGTATTGAGAACTGA
This sequence comes from Cyprinodon tularosa, assembly GCF_016077235.1. Classification (NCBI taxonomy): domain Eukaryota; kingdom Metazoa; phylum Chordata; class Actinopteri; order Cyprinodontiformes; family Cyprinodontidae; genus Cyprinodon; species Cyprinodon tularosa. The sequence goes on from NW_024039158.1 coordinate 297,834, forward strand.
GTGACTGTTGCTGCAGACTCTGTGTACTTTGAGCTTGAAACTTGCTTCCTTAAAGACAGAATGTGTTTAAAATCATCTCTTCCTAGGAGTTCTAGTTCTGATTCTTAATATTAAGTTACACATAGAGTTTGCCTCTTCTAATGGCCTTTAGTCTGGTTTTGATGTGTGATTCTGATGCATCTCCTGATTAAACAAAAGAAAATATAGAAATTTCTGGATTTTAGGTTTAATTGTTTTTATTTAGGAATAGGACTTTTTTCACTGTTTCAGGTTGTGATCTGTCATCTCATAATACTCCCACATATGAGAGGTTTTTCTCTTTTTTGACGGCTCCATTTCAACCACTGCTGATGAAAACTGTTCTGCTGATACCAAACCACCTACTACAACCCACGAAGAAACAGGATTCATCGCGCTTTTATTTTGAAAACCGACACGCAAAATGAAGCAGTCACGTGACCAATGCAATGCGAGGCCTCGTTTGTTGCCAGTCACGTGGTTTTCAACAAGACAACACAGGCCTCGAAGCGGGGCTTCATTGACACGCCCCCTTATTACTCGGTACAAGCCTCGAAGCCTGGCTTCAGATAGCCCATCACTACTTGCCATGTCCGTTACCTGTGCTACTCTGCCTGCCTGAACCAGCGAACCCGTGAGTTTTCAGTTTAGTTTTTGATCCCTGAGTTTAACCTGTTTTCTGTCCTCTCTGCCTTCCAGGGCAGATTACCGGTGTTCATAAATAAATTTTGGACTTTATCCTGCCTCTGAGTCTGTGAGTTCTGCATCCTTGGGCTAGCAAACCAACCACGCATCATGACAGCTGAATTATGACGTAAGTCGTAATGATAAGTTATGAACAGTTTAGTTAGGAAGATGTTGCTTGGATATAATTTAACCGAATATCTGCGGAACAGCTCCAAATGACACAAAACTCATATGGGTGAGTAGAACATGATGTAATAATAATAATCAAGGGACCAATGTAAAAATAACGGCGTTCCCATTTATTGAGAGGAGGAGAGAGTTTTCTATTGTGTTTGGTTTAGAGTAATGTTAAATTTATGTATTCCTGTAAAGCCAATTACTAAAACTACGGACATTATTATGTTAAGAAGTGACTTTATTAAAAGTCAAAGTAAAGATTGGTATGATAATCTAAACTGAGCCAACGTAAAACCAACGCCTTTCAGGAATACCAACCAGTAGCCTAAAGTATAGAATTTAAGCCGCTGCACCAACTACAGAAAAAGCTTTGTCCCCTCTGGTTTTAAGTATTGTCTTTAGAACTATTAGCTGAAGATCTCAGAGCACGTGCAGGAGAGTAAATCTTGAGAGGGTAGGTAATGTATTGAGGAGCCATCCCATTCAAAGCCAAAGGGAGCCAGTGCAGAGACGCAAGAATTGGTGAAGTTAATCACAACTTTATGACCCTTCTGTTGTGTTCTCTGGTTTTATTGATAATAATAGTTGAACTTTATTGATCTCATATTGGAGAAATTTACCTCTGCATTTAATCCATCTCCTTGTGGAGCAGTGGGCTGCCATTGTGGGGTGTCCGGGAAGCAATCGGGGGTTAAGGGATCCAGAGTGGCAGTCTGTGGTAGTGGGGTTCGAACTCAGAACCTCGGGATTCCAAGCTCTATGCCCTAACCGCTATGCCTCCACTCCCTGATGCTGTTTCTTCACTAATGTTTCCTAAAAAACTTCTGCTGCCTTCACAGAAAAGCAAAAAAAAAATACCTGTCATAGTGATGGGGAAAAAAATATCAAACACTTCAGTATATATGTGTCTTTTATCAAGGCGCTGAGGTTCCTCCATCTCTACAGGCTTAAATACCCATCCAGAACGATGACACAGAGGTCACGCAGTGACGGAGTGTTTTTATTTTTGTCCAGCAAACGGTTAACCGTCAGATATGGCCATAATTAATATGCATTTCTAATAGTCATAAATGGGTCTGGTAAGCCAGATGTTATCAAAAGCCTCTGCAGGCGTTCAGACATCATGCTTTCATCAGAATTCCTTATACCTGAAGAATGGATGTGCAAATGAATAGGAAAACTTGGGAAGAGCCGTCACCTGCATAGACGTGTAAAACAGCGATAAAAACCCTTCCATTTTTTTTTCTTTAAGAATTCATCAAAAGCTTTCATACACATTGTGCGCATTATTCGAGCGTGCTTCCATCATTTAAGAGCGGGGAATATGACTCGCGTTTCCTGCCAGAGCGCTAATCCCATCTATAGAGGAGAATGAAAATGCCGTTGTTGGCTAAATCCATTATTCCCTCTGTAAGCAGACCAGCCAACACTCATGTGCTCATTACCAGTGTTTAAGTGTTTAGTTGGGTGTGAGGCGCTCAGTGGCAGACCCATGCACGTGCTCACACAGTCAACGGCTACGTCTAATGAGGGAGAAGGCCTTGAATGGTTCCTATGCTGTGATGCATTAAAGCTTAATAACCTGTCCTTTCGCTTTGCTCTTAGGAACATGCACCTCAGCTGATAATTGGAAAGATATTTGCTTTTTTCTCCTGTCTCTTTTGTCTAATGGCTGCTTTCACTTCAGCTTGGGTCCATTATTTGCCCTTAAAGGATTATTTCTTCTCTTTGGCTCTTTACACAGAGCTTAGTTTATGAAAAAGGTGAAAGTGGCATGTTTAGTTTGGGATCCTGTGTAAAAATCTGCCACATTTAACCCCTAAAGCATTGGCTGACGGCCGTTGTTGTTACATTTCAGGGTGAGTGATATTAAAAAGAGGTTTAAACTGTTTTTGAAATGTTCTTGAGCGCTTACGATTAATAATAGAAGTTATCATCTGTTTTTCATACTGTTATTAGCTTCTCTTTCATTTTATTTTTCAAGGTGAGAAAAGGAAAAATCATAGCAAACCAAAGGTTTCCAGAAAAAAGAAAAAAAAGCCCAACAAAAACTGAACTAAATTTTATGTATGATTAAAAACTTCCTGCTAAAGGTTTAATAACAACCCTTTTTTCAGGGCTAACCTTAACCTGTGCCCAATATCTATTGAACTATCATCTATACAGGTCTATTTCCATGACAACGTGAGAAAACAAGTTACTTGGTAAAGCTCTAAACCTAATTAAAAACCATTTTCATGTCTACGCTTTGTGTGAAAACATCCTCTTAAACTTTTTTTTTTCAGCCAGGAAAAAGAAAAAAACTTAACAGGTTGTAAATAAAAAATATGTGCTTTTTGTGCTTTATGCCCTTGCATTTAGAAGGAAAAATAAAGACTTTATTTGTGCTTCCATTGAAAATATGTGAATTGAAGAAGCTGGAATGTAGCACTGAATGATGAAATAATGAATGTGCCGCTGCTTCTGTTGTGTAAAAACCAAAAAAATAAAAAATAAAAACCCAAATAACAACACCGAAGGCTTGTAGGTCAGCCTGTAAGAACGACCTTCTTATTTGAGACGCCTGCTGCAATAAAACATCCAGCCACACTCGCTCTTTTGTTACAAAAGCCAAGCTTTGTAAAGTGAGAAAACAATATAGCGGTGAAACTGGAAGCTATTTCATTGATTTCTACAACATACCAAGATGTATTATACTATCAGTTTTGTGTGATCAGATGAAAAATGTGGATAAGTTCAGGAGACGGATAGATTTTCTCCTTTTTTTTCTTTGGCAATAATTGTTTTATAAACTGTGTTCAGAATAATCTCCAATCAGTTTAGAATAATCCAGTCCAGTATGATGTTATTGTGGTTTTAATGTTCGTCTCGTTCTAAGATGGGATTAATGCTAACTGGATTCATGGGGAGTGGTGACCTAGTGGTTAGAGTTAAAAACTCAGACTATTCCTTTGGGTCGACTCAGGAGATTGGTTAAACACAGAGGGCATGATTCTCCACTGTGGGACAAATAAGCGATAAAGTAGAAAGATATAGAATCAAATAAAGAGAAGCTAACACTCAAACAGTTTTTTTTATAATTTTTATGAATCTTTTTCCTCTGTCTGTTTCCGTCTCCACATTTCTTAAATCTTCTAAGTATCTAAATGATGCTACACTATTTAAAAGGGTTTGCTTGCTCTAATAAGTTGATGTTTATGGTTGGCATGATGTGTTGCCTTTATGGACTGATTCTGTCAACTCATAAGTACAAATCAACAAATACTCCTTTTTTTACATCAAAGTAATAATCATAACACCTGGTTCAAGGGATCCGCCTTTTGATCTGTGGCGCACAATGACATGTTAGACTAATAAGGTGATGACAGTATTTGAATGGTCTTCAGCAGAGTGACTGTTATTCGCTTAAAATGTCCTCTGGGCGGGAATTGTGTTTGGTTTTTTCTAAGGATTTTGCCCATAATCTGGAGTAATGCAAATGCTTTTAGATGGCCTGCCCTTGTTGGTCTGGAGTACTTTTGTTATGTTATTAGTTTGGGGCCTCTATGGGGTGGAAGTTTTGTTAATGGAAATTTAAAACAAAAAACTATACATTTTTAAAATGTTAACACATTTTATATGTTTTATATATGTTTTTAAATGTATTCCTTAATCTTTTTTTTTAACGAAGCTTAAAATTTCTCTTTTTTAAAGATTTCTTTCACATTTTTGTTTTCAAATTGTTTTACTAATTGCATTCTTTTTAACTTGTGTTTCACAGATCACATTCTTTCCAGATGGAAAACTATATACATATATATACATGCATATATATACATGTATATATATATATATATATATATATATATATATATATATATATATATACATGTGTGTATATATATATATATATTAGGGATGGGACGATTTATGAAAAACGTCCGAACCGTTCGGTTCGACTGTCTCGGTTCGATTCGCGTGTGTTTCATTCGGTTCATGCGCTGCTCCTTTTTCTCATAGGCGAACCGTTTACACTCCCGAGCAGAAGGTGGCGGTACTGCGACCTAAGCCAACCACCAGTAGTAAACAAGAAGAAGAAGCGAAGCAGCATAGAAAGAACAGGAGTTGGAAGACGCGCCAGCAGCACTTTATAGGTCTGCTGTATGGAACCACTTTGCATTTAGAGTGACCTACGATGATGGCGGAAAGAAAGTTGTGGATAAATGTGCAACAATGTGCAAGCATTGTGCAACACGTTTTGTTTATGCTAACAGCAACATGTCATGCTAACCCCGAAATACTCCGTCAGCAACCCCTGCTCCTCCCTGCTTTGACCGGCTGCTCAAAGCAAAGCCTACAGCCCCCACTGTGGCTCCCGTCCACTCCCCTCTGAGTCCCTTGGAGATGGTAGAGAGCATGCGCGAGATGATTAAATTCAAAGCAGCAAAACATACGGAAATGATCCAGGGTTTCCGCGGATCATTTAAAATAATTACAATCCATTATTTTTTGGGGGATTTTTTCATTAATTTCATAATTTTTTATGGGATTTCGGTGTAACAATCAACATGTATCGAATCGAACCGAACCGAAAACCGTGACCAAGAAACCGTGAACCGAACCGAACGTGGATTTTGTGAACCGTTCCACCCCTAATATATATATATGTATATACACTCACCAGCCACTTTATTAGGTACACCTGTCCAACTGCTCGTTAACACTTAATTTCTAAGCAGCCAATCACATGGCGGCAACTCAGTGCATTTAGGCATGTAGACATGGTCAAGACAATCTCCTGCAGTTCAAACCGAGCATCAGTATGGGGAAGAAAGGTGATTTGAGTGACTTTGAATGTGGCATGAGTGTTGGTGCCAGAAGGGCTGGTCTGAGTATTTTAGAAACTGCTGATCTACTGGGATTTTTACGCACAACCATCTCTAGGGTTTACAGAAAATGGTCCGAAAAAGAAAAAACATCCAGTGAGCGGCAGTTCTGTGGGCGGAAATGCCTTGTTGATGCCAGAGGTCAGAGGAGAATGGCCAGACTGGTTCGAGCTGATAGAAGGGCAACAGTGACTCAAATAACCACCCGTTACAACCAAGGTGGGCAGAAGAGCATCTCTGAACGCACAGTACGTCGAACTTTGAGGCAGATGGGCTACAGCAGCAGAAGACCACACCGGGTGCCACTCCTTTCAGCTAAGAACAGGAAACTGAGGCTACAATTTGCACAAGCTCATCAAAATTGGACAATAGAAGATTGGAAAAACGTTGCCTGGTCTGATGAGTCTCGATTTCTGCTGCGACATTCGGATGGTAGGGTCAGAATTTGGCGTCTACAACATGAAAGCATGGATCCATCCTGCCTTGTATCAATGGTTCAGGCTGGTGGTGGTGGTGTCATGGCGTGGGGAATATTTTCTTGGCACTCTTTGGGCCCCTTGGTACCAATTGAGCATCGTTGCAACGCCACAGCCTACCTGAGTATTGTTGCTGACCATGTCCATCCCTTTATGACCACAATGTACCCAACTTCTGATGGCTACTTTCAGCCAGTGGCGGCTGGTGAAAAATATTTTTGGTGGGGCTGATATAGCCTAGTGTATGTCTCCAACTAATCCGGAATAAGAATTCAAATAAACAATTGGACAACACATACAATTTAACAGTAATGATTTAATTTACTATATAATAACAGTAACAGTGATGATTTGGGTCACTGTGACGGGGTTCTTTGGCCTCCAAGAATCCAGTCTCAGTCGGGTTACCAGTGTTGGTGATTTATTGTGCTCAAAAACTCAAAACAGGGTGCAAAAGAAACTAAACATGTACAAGATACTCTGGGCCTCAGCCTCCCTCCAGTTACCAGCAATGTAACAAAGAAACAGAAAACAAAAGCTGCCGCTTTTCTTCCCACAGCCCTCATTAAATAGTTTAAGCCCCTCACCTCAGGCTCTCTTATTTCTGATTTCTTCTCATTGATCAGTTTTGTCCATATATTACCTCCACAAACAATTGATGTACAAAAACAAATAATTTTTACAACTTAATTCTTTTACACAGATTCATTGACTTATTCAATTACACCAAACTGGGTTTGAACCCAGCAAAGACGCAGCCAGACTGAAGATGACAAGTCCCCGTAGCATAAACACGTACACACCCACCCCCCCCACATACCCCCCCCTCCACACACACACACACACACACACACGGCTAACCCCACTGAAATATTAAGTGTGCACCCTCAATATGCCAGCAGGTAACCAGGACAGCTTGTGTGTTTTAAGTTCATGGAGCTACTGGGCTCAGCGCGAGTGTATTGGTCCTCACAAACACAGTATAACAGGAATGTGTGTGTGGCGCGCAAAGTTAGAGAGGTTGTTTTAAGCGACGAGGTGGATTCGTCACAGTCACAATAACCATGACATGAAATGTTCATATCCTACAACAGGGATGTTCTTCTGGCAAACGGGTAGATAAATAAGGATCTCACCGAATTTGGTGGAAGCTGCATCTCGGTCGTTACATTCGCCATCTTCCCTCTAACTGTCTGCACCTGTGCTTGGGTTCAGAAGCCTGTTAAAGCGCAGTATTTTCAGAGCCCCAAGACCATAAAGTTCCGAGACACTGATTGGCCATTAAATTCACCTAGCAATAGTACATGATTGACAGATTCTCTGCAAATGTGGGTCAGTCTGATCAGCGCCCCCAGAACAGAGACGGTAGGAGTCTGTCTGTGGAAATCCACAAATTAATGACAGTAGATAGGGAAATGTAGTTTATATAATTTGTTTTGCTTATAGGTACACAGTCTAGAGAGTAAAACTGACATTTATGAGTTAATTTCTAAAAATATATTTTAAGTTTCTCTCTTCTTATCAGGGAGGGCGGTGCCCCAGCGCCCCCTATGGGCCGGCCGCCACTGCTTTCAGCAGGATAATGCGCCATGTCATAAAGCTGGAATCATCTCAGACTGGTTTCTTGAACATGACAATGTGTTCACTGTACTCAAATGGCCTCCACAGTCACCAGATCTCAATCCAATAGAGCATCTTTGGGATGTGGTGGAACGGGAGATTCGCATCATGGATGTGCAGCCGACAAATCTGCGGCAACTGTGTGATGCCATCATGTCAATATGGACCAAACTCCCTGAGGAATGCTTCCAGCATCTTGTTGAATCTATGCCATAAAGAATTGAGGCAGTTCTGAAGGCGAAAGGGGGTCCAACCCGTTACTAGCATGGGGTACCTAATAAAGTGGCCGGTGACTGTATGTATATATATACATGTGCATATATGTAAATATATACAAGTATACATGTAAATAAATATCTATCTATCTATCTATCTATCTATCTATCTATCTATCTATCTATCTATCTATCTATCTATCTATCTATCTATCTATCTATCTATCTATCTATCTATCTATCTATCTATCTATCTATCTATCTATCTATCTATCTATCTATCTATCTATCTATCTATCTATCTATCTATCTATCTATCTAGTGTGTGTGACATGTTTTTATGAACTTCTTTATTGACACGATTTAGTTTAAAGATACAGAATCCCCATTGCCTTTGGCTTCGTTCTGACCAGCCCTTTGTTCTTTAGGGAAGTTTTAACTTTTTTCCTGTTCTCGAAGTTAACAACGAGGTGATAAAGTAGTACGGATAAGCTATTAACTGCTCAGTCTTTTCACTGAATGCATTATGAAAATTTTCACTTGAGGTTCTTACATGTGTTGGTTCATTTTGAATATAAATGGCTTTTCTAGTTTGAACACTTGGCTAATTCCTGATGTTAGAAATAAGATCATGTAAAAATTCATGTTTTACTACTTTCCTTTTAATCTTGTCCTTTATGTACTACCTTCACCTGTTGATGATGAAGTAATAATTTCAAGCAATGCCTGCATTTTTTCAAAAGTCTGTTTTGGTCCCCTGCACTTTTTACTGGACAAAAACAGTGTTAAGTCTGGTTTATGCTCAGAAACCAGGTCGTGTCCCCTTCTGCAGACACTCTGGTGCACCTCCCGAAATTGTAGGCGACCGCAGACAGTGCCGCAGATAGCATCGCAGGGAGAAGAGAAAGGAGGCCTCTGATTGGTCAATTCTACATCAGCTCTACACTAGGTGTATTTCCTGTTTGGTACCTAATAGCAGAAACTCTGGCTGTAGTGCCGGCCACAGCGCCTGGCACACCTTGGACACTATCCCAGACGCCGTACAGGATGCTAGTTTTTAGCTCTGTGAGACGGTCTGTTGGTTTGCACCTGAAGCCGAAACAGACGCCCAGTCTTTCAGGAATACTCATGGGTGAACTGTTTGTTGTCTGGTGTTGGATGAGGCGTTGGATGAGGGGTTGTAGATGGCGAACAAGCTCGTCAAACCGACACACGGACACCCAAACTCTTAGCTAGTTTGTGCTTGTCCAAATTGCATTGTGGCGTGGAATAACATAACACCGACCACGCTTCAAAACCATGCAGAAATAAAAAATATCTGCGTCATACTTAAGATAAGTTAACTGCGTCCCACTACTGCGGGAATATAACCAGCCCTTTACGCTGCAGTACACAGACATTCGTCAAGCACTTGGACCATGTGGACAACCACAGGTCAAACTGTAGCCTGTTTCCTTGAGTTTAGACCACTCACAAGTTCCTGATTGACCCTTCGTCCTTTCTTGTGTGATTGGCTGTCACCACTGTCACTCCTGAGAAGCTCACTTTACAAACATCTAATGCGCCACTGAATCTGGTCTGTGATTGGACGGTCAAACACGCTAAAGTTAGTTATATTATACACTTGTGTTCCCCCCACTTCTGAACAGTGGCGGCCGGCCCATAGGGGGCGCTGGGGCACCGCCCTCCCTGATAAGAAGAGAGAAACGTAAAATATATTTTTAGAAATTAACTCATAAATGTCAGTTTTACTCTCTAGACTGTGTACCTATAAGCAAAACAAATTATATAAACTAAATTTCCCTATCTACTGTCATTAATTTGTGGATTTCCACAGACAGACTCCTACCGTCTCTTTTCTGGGGGCGCCTATCAGACAGCCCCACATATGCAGAGAATCTGTCAATCATGTACTATTGCTAGGTGAATTTAATGGCCAATCAGCGTCTCGGAACTTTATGGTCTTGGGGCTCTGAAAATACTGCGCTTTAACAGGCTTCTGAACCCAAGCACAGGTGCAGACAGTTAGAGGGAAGATGGCGAATGTAACGAGCGAGATGCAGCTTCCACCAAATTCGGTGAGATCCTTATTTATCTACCCGTTTGCCAGAAGAACATCCCTGTTGTAGGATATGAACATTTCCTGCCATGGTTATTGTGACTGTGACGAATCCACCTCGTCGCTTAAAACAACCTCTCTAACTTTGCGCGCCACACACACATTCCTGTTATACTGTGTTTGTGAGGACCAATACACTCGCGCTGAGCCAAGTAGCTCCATGAACGTAAAACACACAAGCTGTTCCTGGTTACCTGCTGGCATATTGAGGGTGCACACTTAATATTTCAGTGGGGTTAGCCGTGTGTGTGTGTATGTGTGGGTGTGTGGGGGGTGTGGGTGTGTGTGTGTGTGTGTACGTGTTTATGCTATGGGGACTTGTCATCTTCAGTCTGGCTGCGTCTTTGCTGGGTTCAAACCCAGTTTAGTGTAATTGAATAAGTCAATGAATCTGTGTAAAAGAATGAAGTTGTAAAAATGATTTGTTTTTGTACATCAATTGTTTGTGGAGGTAATATATGGACAAAACTGATTAATGAGAAGAAATCAGAAATAAGAGAGCCTGAGGTGAGGGGCTTAAACTATTTAATGAGGGCTGTGCCTGTGGGAAGAAAAGCAGCAATTTTTGTTTTCTGTTTCTTTGTTACATTGCTGGTAACTGGAGGGAGGCTGAGGCCCAGAGGATCTTGTATATGTTTAGTTTCTTTTGCACCCTGTTTTGAGTTTTTGAGCTCAATAAATCACCAACACCGGTAACCCGACTGAGACTGGATTCTTGGAGGCCAAAGAACCCCGTCACAGTGACCCAAATCATCACTGTTACTGTTATTATATAGTAAATTAAATCATTACTGTTAAATTGTATGTATTGTCCAATTGTTTATTTGAATTCTTATTCCGGATTAGTTGGAGACATACACTAGGCTATATCAGCCCCACCAAAAATATTTTTCACCAGCCGCCACTGCTTCTGAAATCAAAATTCTGTCAATGATTTCAAGGGCACCCACATAAAACACTTTTTATGAAAAAATCTCTGCCATTCGGAGAATTGTAGCGCTGCTCGGCGAAATAGAGCGAAAATGGAATTGACTTATGCAGGATAACGACTGAGAGCTGGACGGGAGGTTTAGTTATTGACAGCTGCTGAAGTTCTCATGGATTAAAATACAGCTATGCCTTTATGTTGTATTGCAGCTTTTTACTTCAACCCCCATAAGAATTGAATCAGCTTGCTTAAGTTTCCCGAGGATCCGCAGCTGCTTTCGATTTGGGATGAAGCAGTTCAGATGATCGGGAAAAGCTGGAGCACTATGTATGAGTTAGACACAACCGCAGGTGTTGCTCCCTAACGTTTCCGCTTCCATCTCCACATCCGAATGAAATGATGTTGAGATAAGATAAAGAAAATATTCAGAAAAGAACCTGAGGCTGATGTCGAGCTCAGATTGCAGATTGCTGCTGTCCCAGATGATGATCCACAGCTAACTGTTTTTAGCCTCTGTAATACTGAAGCAGAGACTAGCTTCATTGTGATAACATGGCTCTGCGTTCTGTATTGGGTATTTTGTAGGTTTGTGGTTTTAACAGAAAGTTCAGAGGAATTTATGTTGTGGTTTGTACTGAGGTGGTGGATTTAACAAGTTTTCTAGCTGACACCTCAGAATGAGTCTTACCTTGTAGGCTAGAGGTCCGATTTGGATGCGATCTAACTGCTCACACTATACCTCCAAAAAACCACAATGCTGAGAGATGGCACTGGTCGCACTAGTAAATCTGGAAAAAGAAGAAGAAGAACTCCCTTGTTTGCACATGCGCAGTGCTCGAGGTTCCGGTAAATTTACTCGTAGACACTCATAACTATGCTTCAACAGCAGGATTTGCCCACGAACACCTTATAAGGGCAGACTGAATTCAAAACATGTTAGATTTTCTCCTTACCTTATGATTCATGATCGGGAGTAGATCATGAGAGGCTGATCCCCCCTCGTCATCCCTCGTATACCACATGAAGCGGGACGCACAATGCGACTGACTCTCGGCTCGATCCAAAAAGTTCTTGCACGACTGGAGAATCGGCCCAAAAAAGGGCAAAAAAATTGTTTGCTGAGTCCGATGTGTGATTTCTGGGAGTACAGTGTGAGCAGTAAGATCGCATCAGAGTTTCGAGCCGTACAGAACAGGCATCGTGAGCTGTGAACTTTTAAAACCCTGCGGTTTCATCGTACAGTTTAAGCTGTAGCTGAGTACGTTTGAAAGTATCGTATAGTGTATGATGCCTTAAGATGTGATGCCTCCATGTTGCTAAGCATCACTACCCTCTCCTGAGCTTTAAATTGGCTGATGGTTACACAAAGCAACTCCAGAGTAGATGTTCTTGAATAAGCATCAATATTTCCATCCATCCCCGTTATAGAATGCTGAGCTAGCTACAAAAGTGTTCTCCTTCTAATGTCACCACACGGAGATGGGTTTTTACCAGCTATTAATCAGAGAGCTGCTGTGGAGCTACTAAATGTAGAATATTTGTGTTAAACATAAGCCTGTTTTATTCATAATACCTCAGAACTACTTGTTATGTCCTGCTGAATGATGATAATGCAAAATTATATGAAATCAATGTTGCCCCATCAACACTTTAACCATCATGTTCTCCTGCTTATGATTTTTATGCCAGGGGATGGTGGTTCTTTATATGCCCTGACACTGAGGATGGATACAAAAAAAACTTTATGTGCTAATGCCCTGAGCTGTGCGGCTACCATGAAGTACTTAATGTGCAGTCACAGTTGGTGGAAAGCCTGTCCACAGTGCAAGGGACCAAGAGGAGTCTTAGCCTGGGTGCTTATTTAATGCGCTCTGACCCAGAAACTAGAAGTCTGACCTGTTTAGCTTCTGCTCATAGGAAATTACCCTCCTTGGCTCTCTCTCTCTTTTCCTGCCCTCCATACCTATTCTTGTTGCCATCCTCTCTTGGCCTCGCTGTACGTCTCCTCCAGCCATGGCTGTAAACTGTCTCATATTTTTTTTCACAGCATATTTATAGAATTTTCTTTTAAAAGTCTACTTAATCTGTTTTTTCTTAGGTCTTATTATTCCAGCTGTTTATAGCTAGTCCAAGCTAGTGACATATATTTCATCATCTGCCTTTATCTGCCATGAGGTTAACTTTGAGTTCTCTAACTGTACCTAATATACCTGAGCCACCTAACCAGAAGTATATATTTACTCCAAATACATATAGTGGCTTGCAAAAACATTCACATCCCTTCAACTTCTCCACTTTGTCTGTCAGGGTTCTGCCCTCTGTTTAAGTTTATTTTTAGTTTCCTTGTATTTCAGAATCAGAATCAGAAATACTTTAATAATCCCAGAGGGAAATTACTTTTGTTACATGCTCCAGTTACAATGGGCTACTCAGTGTCACAGCGGGTAGCACTGCTGCCTTGCAGCAAGAAGGTTACAGGTTTGATTCCTGGCCCGGGGTCTTTCTGCATGGTGTTGACATGTTCTCCCTGAGCGTGCATGGGTTTTCTCCGGGTACTCTGGCTTCCTCCCACAGTCCAAAAACATGACTGTTAGGTTAATTGGCTTCTCTAAATTCTCCTTAGGTGTAAGTGTGTGTGTGAATGGTTGTTTGCCATGTTTGTCTCTGAGATGCCCTGCGCTGGACTGGCGACCTGTCCAGGGTGGACCACACCTCCCGCCCGTGGACAGCAAAAGGTGGGGTCCATCCTCTGGAAAATGGATGGATGGCTGTATTTGTAGTTGTTTTCTAGCAGTGTTTCATTCTTCAGTTACTCTTTGTTGCCCCCCTGTGCTAGTTTCCTTTTCCCTTGGCTTTCTTCTAGATGCTTCCATCCACACCTGTTCCTTGTCAGCTCTGTCATGTTGGGTTCAAGGCGTCTAACCCACATGCAGAAAAACACTCTTAAGACAGGGAAAAAGTTCAATGATTTATTTACAATATTTACAAAGGAATAGATGCATGGGCTCTGGGTTCTGAGGTCTGGTCACGGGAGGAACTCCACTGAGGAGGACAGAGCAATTAGAATGGATCCAGGAAATTTGCAGTTTACTGATTGTGGGGATAAATACCTGCTCAGAGAGGATTCAGGTCAGCAGGGGGGGAACCATGTGAGTCCAGAGGCTAGTCGGCAGGCAGAGGGCTGAGGGCAGAGGCAGAGACTGAGACTGAATATAGGCAGGCAGATTCCAGGCAGAGATTTCTATCTCCAGAGTTTCAGGTTTCCAGGCAAGTCAGGATCTTTGAGGCTGGGAAAAACAGGGTCAGACAGGTTCACAAAATCAGGGTCTAGATCAGGCAGGCTGGCTCAGGTTTGCTAACCATTACTGGCAAACACTCTGGCAGGGAAGTGCCAGCCTCCTCCTCCTTAAATAGGTCTTCTTAATGAGGAGACAGGAAACAGGTGTGTAGGAGCAGCTCACACCCTCAGGAAGGAAGATCTCCGGCGCCCTCTGGTGGAGAAAGTGGACAAGCCTCCAGATCCCAACAAGCTCATTAGTCCAGTCTTTTTTCTGTCTCCTATATCTACTCTCCCTTTGCAGTTCCTCGTCTTTTCCTGGCTCCTCATGTATGTTTTTACTGATGTTTCCTAGATTCTGTTTTTTTTCTTCTTTTTCTCTGTACTTGTTATTTTGGATTTCTGCCTCAGCTGCTTCATTAAATCTACAAATCTCACCTCTGCCTCCTCACCTCTGCATTTGAGTCCTCAAAAACCTCAACCCAACCGTGACACTGTCCCACACTGGAAAAAAAAAAAAATCTTAATAAGTCATAGTTTCTTAAAATAAATGCGTTTGCTCTTGGATTGAGGAGGTAAAAGAGAAATTTTGCCATGGAACAAGACAATTTACACTTAAAATAAAAAAACACAATTGCATTGTCTTATTTCAAGAGCTTTTTATCTAAATATCTTATTTTAAGAGTAAAAATACTCATTCCATTGGCAAATCATCTCATTTACCTACTCAAATTAAGGGTAAATACATTTCATTTAAGAAATTTTGACTTATTTCTAGATTTATTTTTCCCAGTGCATCGAAGTCACACATGTATATGTTTTAAATGGAGTTTATGACACAAACCAAGACAAAGTAGTCCGTATTTAGATCGTCTAGCAGTAATAGCTCTAAAAAGCCTGTCCAGCTAAGAGTCCACCTGCATTTAATACAAGCAAAGAAAAATAATTTTTATTCGCTAGATTTTTTTTCAAAGAGTGCATGCGAGGAGTTCTGTAATTCAGAGGGAGAGTTCAAGTCCTTCTTTAAAGAAGGTAGTTGTACAGAAGGGAAGATGAACATTTATTCTCTACATGGAAATACACTCACACTTGCCACACTTCCCTCTCCATATCCCCCCACCCGTCTCCTGTTATTGTGACTTATATAAGCTGTGTTACTGTTTGACCTCTCACCACGGTGACAGAGGCTGCTGTTAGAATGTTGTCCAGTCGTATTCAATCAGCCTCAGCAGAAATGTCTGTGGCTTGTTAGTGTGTGTTAAATAGGGAGGCCTCCTCAAACCTTTAGCAAAGAAAAGGTCTGCCTCATTGTGAGAAGTCCAGAAATAATATTAGAGTTAAACTTGAGCTTTTTTATGTTAGAAAATGGAAAAACATAACTGTTTGAGCAGACAGAGACATTCTGAAACTTGTTCAGAAAAACATGAGATTTCGCTTTTTTTTTTTGACTTAGTGACTTTGTTGTTGTATTTTGCAAATTTTCAGACCCTTCTAGGAACTTTTATTTATTTTATTTATTTATTTTTTTCAAAAAACTGACAAGCATCAAATCTGGCAACCTTTTTTTCTGTGCTGTTAGAGACTTTAGTGGCAATGTGAAAAACACTGATTGCTCTGAGTTTGCTGTGTTCAGCGAGCAGTGAGGGCTGCTGTGAGCTCCTCTAAAGCACTGGCAGAATTAACAGCATTTGGCTGCAGTCATAGATAGAAGAGTGGATAATGTATGTTTTCCCATTAAAGATTGGTCAAACATGCCCAAAGCTTCAATTGAATATAATATATAACCTATTTTTTTCTTTAAAACTGTAGCACAAAGATGGATCCTTCCTGCAGACAGAGTTCTGATGAAAATCCATAACAGAGATCGCATTTCTCCTATGTTTACTAATCTCCACTGTTTTCCCATTATTTTAAGAATTCAATTTAAAATCCCCCTCTTCATATATAAAGGCTAAAATTTTCAGAGTCAATCCGGATGTTCGTTATATTCCTAATGGCACAGTCAAAACTTGACGATTATAGGCTGATTTATACTGAGAAACCAGGTCGTCAGCCTTTGTGTCGCATTGAAGGCAAATGAGCTCCCGCCCCTTTTGCAGACATTCTGCTGCACCTCTCCAAAATTGTAGGTGACCACAGACAGGAGGGCCTCTGATTGGTCAAATCTACCTCCGCTCTACACTATGCGTATTTCCTGTTTAGTATCATACCAGCTTGTTTTGTTTGTATGACCGCCATTGTGGAAAAAACGACTCATGAAGTTGGACCATCTAGAAAAGCGAGGTCGCCTCGGCCACATCTAGACCCCCAGCTAGTTCGTGATTGTCCTTTTTGCGTTGTGGCGTGGAATAACTAAGCGTAGAATAGTCCTGTTTCTCCTGCTGTACTCTTTTTCATCCTCTGACATCGGAACTGGCTCGTCTAGTCTGCTTTGCTATCTCTTTCCTGGATGTGGCTGCCTGTGGAGCTAGTTAACAGTGACCTTCTGTATCTTTGCTTCTTTTTGTATGTCTGCTTCTGTCTCCTTAAACCCCAGTCTGCCTCAGCAGAAGGCTGCTCATTCTGAGTTTCCCTTAGATAAAAATCTTTGAACCAGCCTGACTGTATAATCTGGTTGAATTGTCTCTGTAAAATGCCTGGAGATGACATGTATTGTGATTTGGTGCAATATAAATAAACTGAATTAAATTTCTAATTTATGCAAAGCCAGCGATTTTAGTGTTAAATCTGATAACTTAAGATTGATTTTCATAATTTTGAAATGGGTTAACTATTACTTAACACTCAAATTTATTTTTTTTTAGTTTGTTTTCATTTTCTGACATATCTTGTTTTTAATAGAAATTTTTCTTGTCAATCTTGATACTGCTCTCTCCTGTGGCTGATAAATGCATGACCTAATAAGCAAATGATGTGTCTGTGTCATCTAGCGACATTTAGGAAATTAAGACTGAACAAAATTGGCCTAAAGAGACTCATGGCAAAGTTGGTTAAGTGAGGTGGTCAGGATGAGGGAACATGATAGCTAGATTTATTCAACCATATTAAAACCTTTACATTGGTTGTTTTGTTAGAGATCTGTCTTTCGAACCTGAACATTTTACACCCCCATCCTTTACATTTTAACATAAATATAGCATCCTTCAGAACAGACATACAGTTTATGTGCAAAAAAACCTTAATTTGGGGTTTAGCTGCCATTTATGCACCACTAGAAAGCTCTAAAGCAGCTGCTCCCTTTCAGCATCGGCAGTGCCTAACACTTCTCTAAAGCAATGTATTGCTGGCCAAAAAAAGAAGCATTTTTGTACACGATCTGAAAATAATGTGTCGACAAGTCATACTTCCTTTTTTAATACAAATGAAATTGGGAGTTAAATGACTAAATCTTATATTGTGGTGTGTTAGATGCTCTCATCATGTTCCCCTTTGTATTGTGTTTCACAAAATTATTTTTATGTAAAGATAGGCCTAAAATTGTAAATTAGGGCACAATATCTGAAGATGTCCCCCTCAGATTTGCACCATACACTTTTTTTTTTTGTTGTATTTCAAAAACAGTACCTGACTCATTCATTTCTCCAACAGACTTTGAATCCAGAAAGCATATTTGGTTAGGCTCTAATTCACTAAATGAGAAAAGGGAAGATTTACAAATGACTCTTGTCAAAGCAGGCTCATAAAAACCTGACTTTTCGGAACAACTTCCTCACAAAGTATAACTGCTTGTGTGGGGAACTGTGTGTTCAAACTGAGGCATGTGTCTGTGTCAGCATGTGTTTGTCGCTAGCCAATCAACACCCCCCCACCCGTCTGGACGAACCTAAATGTCAACCAACCCCCCCTCGACGCGGCGCGGTAATTGTTATGCAACTTTATCTCGACCGGCGCGGCGTTGTGGCATCAACAAAGCCTGCCGGCTGCAGATCTGTCCTCGACAGCCTGTTGTTGTTTTTCTCTCTCTCTCTCTGATCACTGACTACATTAGCAAGTTAATTATATGACCTGACATGTCCGGCTTGGTGAGAATCTCACCATGCAACGATAAACAAGCAGAAGAGTTGCAGGTTAAATGATAGACGTCTGTCTGTTTGTGTGTGTTTTTTGTGTGTATCTAGAGTAACTACATCTCGTCTCTCTGTTGCAGCCGTTCCCTCTCGGACTGCCTCGTCTGGATAGCGCCGTCTGCCTTCCAAGGCCCCTCTCTTTAAGCTGCCGCTCCCTCCCTCCGTGTGCAGCTATGTAACCCGTGGCCTGGTTGTTGGGTTCTTGTGCACTGAGTTCACCTCTCTCACCTCCAACCCCCCCCTCCCAACCAGATGAGTCATGGCAGGATAATCAGACCCAGAGCTTTACGAGGATAACTCAGCTCGACAGCGTTGACACACTCTAACCAACACCACCACCCCGTTAACCCCCACTGAGAAAGGGCATGCAGAAAAGGCAACCAAAGAGGGAATGATTGAGCCACGCAGAAGTTTTCCATCATGCACAGCTGACTTTTTGTATATATGTACATCTTGGCATAAGTATGACATGTCTTCCTTGCACCCTCTCTACAGGTTGTAATGGGTCAGCTGGTGCAGTGGGATGGCAGATTGGGGTTTTCCCAGTTTAGTGCCAAGGCCAGTACACAGGATAATTATGGTGTTATTATGTGTGTGCATGTGTGTTTATTTTACCGGAAGATTCTGTTCTTCCCCTCATTCTTCTCACATTCCAGCTCTGCACAGTGTCTGAAGCCAGTGGTGCCATCTGTCAGTTCTGTGTGTGTGTGTGTGCGCACCTTTATATTCAGAAAACTAGAGAGTTTATTATGCAAATGAGAAGGAGTACAAAGAAAAAAATAGCTGAGGGTGGCAGCAAGTAAAGCAATGAGAAGTGGAACAGAACTGAATCCATCCGTGTGTGTGTGAGCTAGAGAGCTGCACAGTCAGCCATTAACTTGACCCCTTCCCGGCAGCTGGATTGTGTTGGGGTTTGACACCATGATTGTGTGTGTGTGTGTGTGTGTCCAAAGTAAAAAGCGGCAAGTTAACACCAGTTCCTTTGCTGGAAGCGGGCTGCGAAGCGGGAAACGTGTGATGGGTATTCGTTGTGCAGGGGCCGAAAGAGAATCAGCTGCATTAGTTCTGAAATTATCTGAGTGCACCACAGGAAGACATTTTTATTTGTCCAGGTGTATTTCAGTTCTAGAAACATCTGCCTTTTTAAATATAAAACATATTGTTGCAGATTTAGGCTACAGATTTGGAAATAAACATAGCTTTTATCAGTCTGATCAATTTCATAAAACTTCCAGGCAATTCTTTGGAAATAAACTCACCTTGAAAACACCAAGATTTCTTCTACAGATTAAACTCAAGGAATGAATGAAGGTTCTATACCAAAACAGGGTGCCTCTTCAGCATCAGGCCTGTTTCTGTTGATCTCAAAAACAGAAACAAATGGTTTCTGTACATGTGAAGGGATGGTATGTTTAAATATGAGCCTATCTACCTATCAGAGTTGAATCAAAGTGTTGAAAAGGTGAGAAGAACCCATACTGATTGCTAAACTGACAAGGTAAACACTTTCTAATCGGGTCACTGTGAGCTCGCTTCATTTCTCACTGTAAAAACAATACATCTTATCATAGGAGGCATTTCCTGTATGGAGAATCATTGAGATGATTTAGCAATCACTGGCAATTTCATTGGTCTGAACCCTATCCTTCAACAGTGCTTACCCCCACAGATTACCCTCAGTAAACTGAGTGGAGAAAATGGAAGAGCCTGCCGGCTGTCCTGACCTCGACATCAGGGAACACTTGTGGGATCAGCTTTTAATAATAGAGGGATGAACACAAAAACATTTGATATCTAGAGACAAATGGCAAAATGTCATCCAACAGCCGTGTTTGACCAAGCTGGTGACAAGAGTGAGGAAGTGGTGCCAAGCTGCGGTAGCTGGGTTCTCCAAAGGATTTTTTTTTTTATGAGCTTGGCACAAGGGAGGGGTTGTTTTTTATTTACCCATATCGTCTTTCCTTTTTTGTCTCTTTAATTACTCTGCTTGTTGGGAGGTGACGTTCAAATCTACCCATAATTTGCAAACTATCAGACTAACCCATATGCGTTGCATATACCTATTCAGAGACCTTAAGGACCAGCACAAAATACCCTATATAATCTTTCTATGACCCCTTTAATGTTAGCATCTTGATGTGCGTAATAAACCAGTGTTTATGGTGTCAAGTACTTTTTAATATATGAAAAATGTAAATGTCTTAAATATTCCGCTTGAGAGTATTACTGCTACACTGAAGAAAAAAAGGCCTCCCCCTGGCCCCCCATCTAAATCTGCCCCTGATTCAAATCAATAAAAGGATTAGGGTACTCCCATTTTTGCACCTGTCAAGTTTTGTTTTAATGCATATTGCATATTTCAGTTAGTCCAATAAACCTCAATTCAATACTGATATATTACTGTCTCCATTAGTTATTAGATATAGTAAACTGAAATAGCTGTACCAATATATTTAGAAGTAACAATAAATAAGATTATTAGGGGTGCCCAAACTTTTTCATGACTGTAAACCAGTGGCGGCCGGCCCATAGGGGGCGCTGGGGCACCGCCCTCCCTGATAAGAAGAGAGAAACGTAAAATATATTTTTAGAAATTAACTCATAAATGTCAGTTTTACTCTCTAGACTGTGTACCTATAAGCAAAACAAATTATATAAACTACATTTCCCTATCTACTGTCATTAATTTGTGGATTTCCACAGACAGACTCCTACCGTCTCTGTTCTGGGGGCGCTTATCAGACTGACCCACATTTGCAGAGAATCTGTCAATCATGTACTATTGCTAGGTGAATTTAATGGCCAATCAGCGTCTCGGAACTTTATGGTATTGGGGCGCTGAAAATACTGCGCTTTAACAGGCTTCTGAACCCAAGCGCAGGTGCAGACAGTTAGAGGGAAGATGGCGAATGTAACGACCGAGATGCAGCTTCCACCAAATTCGGTGAGATCCTTATTTATCTACCCGTTTGCCAGAAGAACATCCCTGTTGTAGGATATGAACATTTCCTGCCATGGTTATTGTGACTGTGACGAATCCACCTCGTCGCTTAAAACAACCTCTCTAACTTTGCGCACCACACACACATTCCTGTTATACTGTGTTTGTGAGGACCAATACACTCGCGCTGAGACCAGTAGCTCCATGAACTTAAAACACACAAGCTGTTCCTGGTTACCTGCTGGCATATTGAGGGTGCACACTTAATATTTCAGTGGGGTTAGCCGTGTGTGTGTGTGTGTGTGTGTGTGTGTGTGGGGGTATGTGGGGGGGGTGGGTGTGTACGTGTTTATGCTACGGGGACTTGTCATCTTCAGTCTGGCTGCGTCTTTGCTGGGTTCAAACCCAGTTTGGTATAATTGAATAAGTCAATGAATCTGTGTAAAAGAATTAAGTTGTAAAAATGATTTGTTTTTGTACATCAATTGTTTGTGGAGGTAATATATGGACAAAACTGATTAATGAGAAGAAATCAGAAATAAGAGAGCCTGATGTGAGGGGCTTAAACTATTTAATGAGGGCTGTGGGAAGAAAAGCAGCAATTTTTGTTTTCCGTTTCTTTGTTACATTGCTGGTAACTGGAGGGAGGCTGAGGCCCAGAGTATCTTGTACATGTTTAGTTTCTTTTGCACCCTGTTTTGAGTTTTTGAGCTCAATAAATCACCAACACCGGTAACCCGACTGAGACTGGATTCTTGGAGGCCAAAGAACCCCGTCACAGTGACCCAAATCATCACTGTTACTGTTATTATATAGTAAATTAAATCATTACTGTTAAATTGTATGTATTGTCCAATTGTTTATTTGAATTCTTATTCCGGATTAGTTGGAGACATACACTAGGCTATATCAGCCCCACCAAAAATATTTTTCACCAGCCGCCACTGCTGTAAACGTAGAGGCCTGCTACTCAATGTGCAGACTGCTAAGAACACTGAGTGACTGTGTATACTTCTTTAAAGCACTACAGAGGCCCTTGTTTCATAAATAACTATTTAGAAATAGCATAGATTACTTTTTTTCATTTCCTTTATATATCAATCATTCAGTCTAATAATCCCAAACAACAGAATAAGCAGGGGATAATTTTATCGTGCTAAGTCTACCGATACATCAGCCTTCTGAACACAGTGTGATTTTATTCAGTCGCCTTTTTTTAGTTTAAATCTAAAACAATATCTAGATAGTAATTTCTAAATGGATTAATTCAAACACAGTTCTCAGTCAGCACCCAATTAGAGAGACACCGATCCAATTTTTCTGATCCAATCCAATATGATACCTGGGCCGAGTGTATAAGCCGATATCTGATACCAATCCAATTTAACTGGTGAAGGAATGAATCGTATGTCTTGCTTTATGAGAAAAGGCTTCAGCCTTGACATTATGAAAAAGAATAAAAAAATATCACAGACATAAATGTACTTTGTATTATTAATAACATATAAGCAACTACAAGAAATGGTAATTCCATGGAAAATGAACTGGATTGGATGTCCGATATCAAATCCCTAATAATGGATCCAGGTGATTAGTCAAAATTGGAGCCAATATCCGATCCAGATATAGGATCTATTTATCTCTACACCCAATATAAATGTGTTTCTGGCTCTTACATTTTTAAAAAAACTTATGTGGTAATTTTTGTGCCTCCTGTCAAAGTTATAAATACAACTAATTAAGACTGTACTTTTTAAAAAGCTGACAAAAAATGATATAAATAATTACTGACCTTTTGCCCCACCCGCCCTCACTTCTGAGTCTGATAAAAGCTGTTTCACCTCAGCATGATCTCTTACATCATACCTGGTATGATGCTCTGGAGGAAGCAGGTAAAGGAATTGATTCGTCTGGAGAGTAAAAAGCAATGCGTCCCTCTCACTCACCATAAATCAGATAAAATACACGATAAACCTGTACACAAGATTAGTGCTATTCAGATGGATGCTGCAGTCTGGCTTATGCAGTCTGTATTTTACAATGAAGCTTCCCACCATCTGTAGAAACAGAAACACACTGGGTATTTGTGTGATGAACCTGTCTGGCGGCTCTAAAAACTGGCGAGACAGCAAAAACTGATCAAACAAATATATTTTCTCTAAAAGATGAAACTCAGAATCAGCCAGACTTTACATATGAGACCACAATACTCAAGAAATATATATATATATATATATATATATATATATATATATATATATATATATATATATATATATGATTTCATAAAGACTTTCACTCAACACCTTACGGTCTTTGAAATTGCATTACTGCATAACTCTGTGGACTGCTCTTTCATCAAAACATTGCCATAAAAAAACACTTTCCTTTAATTGCTGAATTTAAAAAAACAACAACAACCCTTTATTGGGTTAGTACAGAGTAAATTTGTAACATTATTGTTGTAAGCAAAGTGGTTTGTAAAAAAAAAAGAAAAAAAGTGATCCAAAAATGGATTTTTAAAAATTAATTGAAGTTTTGAGAGAAACTTTTCTGTTTTCATACATTAATTCATATTTCAACAAACATATTTTCAACTTTTTTTTTTTTATACAAATTTTATATTTTCAAATTTTATTTTTTCAAATTTTAATTTCTTAAAATTTCTCTTTTTTCAGATTGAACTTTGTGTATTCGTTGTTTGTGTTATATTTTATTTCACTAATAAGATTCTCTTCATGTCGATCCAATAAAATCGCTTACTCTTTACAATTAAAGATGTTGTTGCTAACGTCCAGGCAGACCAATAGAAATGCGTTTTCACTTATCACTCCAGAGGAAAGCCCACCCCCAGAAATGAAAACAATGTGATTTAAAAAACGTAATAAAAAAAAAATGCAACTTCTAAAACTCAACCTTAAAAAAAGAAATTTGAAAAATAATATTTAGAAAATTTGAAATAAAAAAAATAAATTCTGAGAAAACAGAAATGTTTAATTAAAAACTTTTTCCATTCAGCCGTTTTTTAAAGATCACCTCTGGATTCCATGTTTTTTTTTCCAGTATAAATTTCTATTTACAAAACATTTTCTTTGCTTGCCATAATAATAAAAAAATAAAAGTCACTCCAAAGATGAACTGACATTAAAGTGAACGACTCATCACGACTATCCTTTTTTTTTGAATGGCACAGAAGTTAAAACAAAGGAGAAACGATGGTCATGTATCACCAACATGTAAACTCAAATAGCAAACAAACACGAATTAGAGCATTTTGTAATGCTGAGTTAGACATAGACTTAGGCTCACATAAAGTTGAGTCTAAGTCTAACTAAGTGTTACAAAATGCTCTAATTCGATTACCCCCACCACCCTTCAAATACATGTACGGTGGGAGACTCTTACTTGGAACCAGTTATATCCAGTTATATGGAGAAACATAGAGTATAAATCTGATGCATTTGATTTTATACTTACAGTTGCAACCATTCAAAATGGCCCTTCCCAGTCAAGAGTAGCAAAATCCCCTCCATCTTCCAGCCACTCGTCTTCTCATGGGTGCTTATATTTTTTTACTCCGACTCTCTACCCTTTCACTGAATTACAGGGTCTGACCAGGATATAATGCTTCTCTTTAGATCTCAATGTCCACAAATCACGACAAAAAAAAACATTTTAGTACAAAGATTGATGTTTAAAAAGGAATTATAGGGGACCAGTAAAGGACCCATCAATGAAAGTGGGGAAATTTGGAATGGCTACTACTGTAGGTGTGTCAAATCTGCTCTATAAATACAGAAAAATAACTTCAGTGTTTAAATTATGTGTTACTGCTCCTGAAAGTAGATCAAGTGATGTGATGTGTCTTTACAGTCCACCTGCCTGGAAACATTCAGAAATTATCTGCTGAAAGTAATATTTTATTAGATGTAGAACAATATCATACAAACAGGACGACATTCTTAAAATAAAGGATTTCAGTTTGTTTCCTTTTAAACTCCATTCCATACATGAAAACCTATTATTCTTTAAGTGTTTGACTGTTCTGCTGATTTTAAAACCCCTTTAATGACCTTTAGAAGAGACTCAGTGTTGCATTGTTAATCTTAAAACATGGCAGTGAAAAATGTTGCCTTATGGGAATTGAAAGCCTCAAAATAATCCAAATAAACAAGTGAACCATAATTGGCTAAATTAATTCCTCTCGGTTTTCCAGTTAATGACATGAAGGAGGAACTATTTGAAAAGTAAGCAAAAATGTGGCAAACCCCAACTGCAGTCTGTTGCGGATGTGTGGAATAACTGGATTTTATTGTTTTTACTCCTGAGTCGAACTCTGGCCCCGTCCCTGCAGCGAGGACCGTTTGTTTCTCCCGGCGGCGAAATGCGGTCTCAGCTTTGGTCATGTTGGATTTACAACATCTTACAGTAAAACCCAGTCAGAGCGTGCCACATCCTTCCCACTTTATGACAACTGAATCATTGGGGCTTTGTTGCTGCATGTTTAGCTTGCTGAGCCGAGGAGTGATAAAACAAATGCTAAATTTATTCTGTGGCTGTTGAAACTGATAAGTCCCAATATACAATATGATGACATTATCCCACCATGATCTAAACCATTTGCTTTACTAGAGCTGTTTAATGGGATCAATATGTTCTTTGATATGTACTTTTCTGAACCAGTAAAAATCTTTCACTAAGACAAATTTAGCATTGCTCATTAAGATATATAAACCACAGACGTGGTCGATGGACTTTTTCAGACTTTACAAACTTACAGTCACTTCCCTCAGAGAACAACATTGTGATCAAACACGAACAACACAAAAGTGGAAGATAAAGCATAAATGTTTTCCAATATATATATAAATATATATATATACCGTATTTTCACGACTATAAGGCGCACTTAAACGTCTTTTTTTTCCCTCAAAATGTGCGGTGCGCCCTATGGTGCGGTGCGCCCTATGTGTGTTGTAACTGCGACTTTTGAGACCACCTCATTGAGGAGATGATGAAAGAGTGGCTGAATGTAAGGAGACCAGGTGTTTTTTTTTCCACTCATCACCATCGCTGTTAATATGTAACTCCATGCGTGCCCATCTCACAGCTGATGTGAAAAACATGGGGAAACAAATTAAGCTGTGCTCGCTGTTCAACCGCTCGACATCGGTGTGAACCGGACCCAGCAGGTGCAGCAGAAGCAGCGAGTTTACATGCAAAGTCAATGGTTGACGCGCGTATAGGTGCAGCAAAAGGTCCTGCACCGCGTTTTGGTGCAGCACGTCGGGAGCGTTTAAGCATCTGACGCACCGCCAACGCGCTGCTGCTGCTCGACATGGAAAAATTGAAGTTTTGCTGCTGGACGCGCCGCATCAACCAATCAGAGAAGCTGATCTGGGAGCTGACAGCGAGACACAGCGCTCTGATGATATTAACGCAAATGAAAAGGCTGGATGCGTGGCTGAGACAGGTGTATGTGAGAAGACTAGGTGGTTTTTTCCACGCATCACCATCGCTGCGTGCCCATCTCACAGCCGATGTGAAAAAAAGATGAATCAAATGAACGCTGTGCTCGCCGTTATCCCGGGGGTCTGACAAAGGAGCTTCCACCGCTCGACATCGGTGTGAAGCGGCCGTTCACAGTAAGGCTGCGAGCGGCGTGGGAGCGATGGATGACAGACGGAGACCACAGTTTCAGGATAAATGGAAGGCAGCGCCGGGCAAGTTACGCCACCGTTTGCGGATGGATTGTAGATGGACTGTGTCTGCTGGCTCTGTTGTTCAAGCTTTCGCAAAAGCCGGCATTATTTCTGAGGAGCTGCGCTGCACGGAAAGTGACTCTGACAGCGAAGAAGGGGAAATTGGCATGTCTGATTTAGCGCAGCTGTTTTATTCAGAGGAATGCTGAGGATAACAGAGGATGATGACTTTGATGGGTTTGATTAATACTTTGTAATAAATACATGAATAAAGCACAATCATACTCAGGTTTGCTTCCGCTCTATTTTTCTACCTGAAAACTTAATTCAACAGCATCCCCGGCGCGTCTCCTCCTCTTCATCGCGGTGGCTGGCAGGTGTTTTTTCATCTAAATAATCTAAATCTTGCAGCTATATTTGCTGTGATCAGTGGGAATAAAGTAGTTTTAATATGTTTTTAAGTGAGAAAGGCCACCTGAAAACTTAATAATTGCAGTCAGTTCATCCAGATTATCTATTTCTGTCGGAGGCGCTCAGACCCCCACACACCAGCGGTTCACCGACAGCAGAAATCCTTTCGTTCACCGCGGCTGCTGGCAGGTGTTTTTCATCTAAATAATTTTAGCTGCAGGCACCAGGATACCGGTAATAAAAGCGAACATATTCTGTCGGCAGGTTTCAGGATTTTAAGTTAATTTAGGAGTGATCACAGCGCTGTGTCATCTGCGATGTGTCTGTCTCACGGCCAGCTGCCAGGTTTGATTAATACTTTGTAATAAATACATGAATAAAGCACAGTCATACTCAGTTTTGCCCCCGCTGTATTTTTAAATACGCAGTAGAGGTATTTAAAGGTAGTAGAGGACATGCACCTGTATATAAAAAATGCGCCCTATAGTCCGGTGCGCCTTATGTGTGTGTTAAATACAGAAATGGGACACATAACTGAGAGTGCGCCTTTTAGTCCGGTGCGCCTTATGGTCGTGAAAATACGTTATATATATATATATATATATATATATATATATTCAGATTAGAAGGTAAAAGTGTGAGGTGCATTCAAATTCAATCCTGTTTACCTTTATACCCCTGAATAAAATCTGGTCCAATCTTTTGAAGTCATCTAACTGAATACTAAGCAGACAGGCCAGCAGACAGGTCAGGGATGAAGTAGATGATAAAACAACATCCAACGCTTTGAATATCTCACACTTTAAATAAACAGTTTTTGTCATTTTCCTCTTTGTCATTTTCCACCATAATTACCTCTGTAGCTTCCTTAGTCGGCTTCTGAGAAAGTGTCTCAGGTCAAATTTTCTGGACGTATGTGTGAGATGGTGAGAGTTGTTCATCTACACACTTTGCAGAGAAGAAGGTTGAGTATTTGTGAAGATAGACCAGAAACAACAAGCTACAAGTGAACTTAAACCCTATCACAGACTCCACACATGATAAATTTAAAATGCTCCATTCAAATGAGTTTAAAATGAACACCTTTCTCATGTCAGAACGTGGTACTCCTCTAAAAAATCTTTAGCTATCTCTATAGTTATGCTGCTATAGGCTTAGGCTGATGGAGAACAGAGGCAACACTTTACATTATTCTACTTCGTTCTACCACTATTATCCAACTCTGCAGTATTTTTTTAGTTCAATCTCTAATGTTACACTCTCCCTGCTTTTTCTCATTATAGTAGCTACATCTGGTCTGTTCCTGTTTGGCTGTGACACCATCCTGGAGAGAAATATCAGTTGGACTGCTGCCATTAACATCGATTTTAGATTATGAAGTTGGGTCTGTTTTTTTGGCTATTGATGTTTCTCTCATGGACTTAGCTATAATTGCATGTGCTCTCTTTCACTCCTTTTTGACATGGAAAATGACTCAGAGTTTGTTTGCTTATCTCTTCCTTACCTAGACAGAGCCACCCTATGGAGCTTTCCAACAAAAGTATTGATAGATCAATGCTTCTATATTCCTTTTGTTTGCCTACTTCTGTCTCTCTTAATCTCAGTCTTCCTCTGCAGAAGGCCACTTACATGTAGCCTGGTTCTACTGGAGGTTCCACTCATTAAAAGCAGTTTTTCTTTTTCACTATCACTGCATGCATGCCCAGTGTAAGGGATTGCTGAAGGGCCAACAACGTAATGTATTTGAAAGTCTACTATGCTCATTTAGGAGGAGCTTATCCAGTAAAGTGAATGAACCCAGATTGTGCAATCTGATTGAATTGTCTGCAAACTTCTTTGAAATGATGCTAGTCCTATATCCATCCATCCATTTTCTCACATGCTTATCCCAACTGGGGTCGCAAGGTTGCTGGTGTATATCTCCAGCTGTCAATGGGTGAGAGGCGGGGTCCAACAAGATAAACAACCATTCACACACTCACCTGGTCCTATATAAATAGGTGGAGGTGAGGTTAAGTGAAGTAGCAGAAGAATCCTTAACAATCTATTAGTTAGGATCACTGCATTGTACCACAGTATTGCATAATGTTATGATGATTCAATCAGTCTTGACATTAGGAGAGGCGAATGTGCCAATAACCTTTATGTATGAGGTTATTACATGAAGAAATTAGACAAAGTCGAAAATTAAAGCAGGGCGTTGAATTGACACTTTATGCTTTTCAGTTTGATTGCATTTTAGGAATAACTAAAAAGACAATTCTATGAAATCTAGATGCCAGTTAATCACTCTGAAGCAAATCTACTGAACAAAAATGCTTTTATAGGGGTCTAAAGGCATGAAAAATCTATCCTGTCATGCAGTATGTAAAAAAAGAGGAAACTGGAGCACAGTAATGGCATTAGAGTTGGCCTAAGGGCTGTCAGCCTACGGGGACATCATTAAATTAGATTACGAACAGCACAGAGGTGATTTTGTTTGGCCTGTGCTTCAAAGTTGTCAGCTGGCTGACTTTTAGCCCTAACAGTCTCCTGTAGCACAGCTCCTTGACATGTAGAACTTGGACATACATCTCTGCAAAGCAGCAGCTGCTTGGCTACCATTCATTTACAGTAATGATGTAGTAATCTGACTGCCCTTCAGAACAGAAGAAAATCTGCTGAAGTGCAAAGGTTGAATGAACTGAAACACTGACAGCCAGAGATTCAGTTAAAAGCCTAAAGAGTTATATGATTTTGCTTAATCAGTTAGTAAAGTGTTACTCCATTCAAGAAAGAATCAACTGAGTACCTCTAAAAGCTAGCAACTCTTTTTAACTTTACAGAAACAGCATTTCTACCCGGCACTCTGGAGACTTTTAGATCCCTGCTGTGCGCAGACGCACATAACGACCACTTTAGCCACTCTGGACATTAAAGATGTGGTGCAGTGGTGTTAAAGTTGGATAAGATGTGCCTGTCTAACCACATGCATTACAGTATCTTCAACTGATTGGAACATATTCTTCTTATCCTTCTGGAGTATCTTTGTCATTCTTACCCAGCAGGAGGTGAGGCTGCCTGTAGGCCTATAATTGTTGTAAATTCAGAAATATGATAGTAAATCAGGACTACTTTGCTCACTTTTGTAAAGGTGACTTTTTGTATCCCTCACTTTTGTCAATGCCTTTAGCACTTTTATTCCCCGAGGTTGGCGCATAGAAAAGTCATTACAAAAGAAACCTAGAAATGTTAAAGAAAAATAGTCATTGAGTGAAAATGGATGTAGAGATGCATTTAGGAACAATGGCACATGACAAATGGGAATTTGGAAAATTGATGCTGCCTGCCTAAGAATTTTATCATGCATGCAACAGTTTCTAAGACTAAGATCCCGAATGAATGACACCGAAACCTCTCCGTTTAGATTTCCAGCCTCCAACCAAACATATCACACATTAAAAGCTTTAAAGGCCGATTCTGTACTCCTCATTATAAATTAGGATGATATTCAGGTGTAAAACCTTTTACAGGTTTGCTTGGAAACATTTTGTCACATTACAATCACACACACAATTGTATATTTTTTTGTTATAGCCTAATAATACAAAAGAATATTCATGAACATTGCAGCTCCATTCTCATATGTCAATCAACGCAAAGAAGACAAATTGCAGTGTTTTTTTTAGAACCCAGCTAAGGTTAAAAAGATCCTAAACAATAATTAAAAAAGCCTTCCAAATATTAAAACATAGCGGTGGCAGCATTACAATGCGGGTTTGATTCTAGGATTTTAGGGAAGCTTGTTGAACCTTGCATCCAGGAGTAACAATAAGGTTTTCATCGTGGTCGCAGCACTTTGGACCAGCTCTGTACCATTTATCGGTGCTCGCGGGTTCGTAGGAGTTTGCCCAACCAGTCCACATGTGTTTTGTGGATCTTGAGAAGGCGTTCAACCATGTCACTTGTGGTACCCCTCTGGGGGGGTGCTCTGGTAATATGGGGTCCAGGGCCCTCTGTTACTGTAAGGGCTGTCCGTTCTTGGTTCTCATTGTCGGCTGTAAGTCAGACCTGTTCCCAGTTGTCGGGTTCATAAAATGTAGGTTTTTGCAAAAGAAGAACTAAAATACACAATTATGGATACAATTCCTGCAGGAAGGAGAGACAGTTGAACCCCAGACTCAAACGCACTGTTTCCCACTGGACCTCCTCCGCAGAGCATTTTATTAACAGAACATGACACATGGTTACAAACAGAGTATTGTTCTGACAGAACAATTGATCAGTTCATGAAGACAGAATGCTCCATCAGAATGACAAGGCAGGATGGTCTCCTGACTGAATCATGAGACAGGAGTGGAGCATCCCCTTGCAAAAATGTTTCATAAGCACACATTAATTTTATAATCATCATTGAATGAACCTAACTTTCCGCCAGGGCTGCCTTTTGTCACCGGTTATGTTAATTACATTTATGAATAGAATTTCTAGGTGCAGCCAGGGAATATAAATAAAGAGCAAACCTGCAAAAAAAACCCCACAAAAACAAACAAAACAGGATGTTAAGGGTTGTGAATGAAAGCCCTGAACCTACAGCTACATTGGATTGGTGTATCAAGCATATTTCATTTTCTAGAATGGTCAATTTAAAGTTCAGCCTTACGCATATCTGAGGGAAATATCATGGCTAGTCTTAACAACAATGCTTGTATGTTAGCTAATCTGATCAAGCCTTAGGTATTCTTGGAAAAAAAAAGATGACGCTGATTTCTTTTCTTCAAGATAATAAAAAGAATATATTATATTTTCTCAATCTCATATTTTCGAGCTGCTTTGTGTTGGTATCTCCTATAAAATCCCTGCAGAACACATCAAAGTTTGTGGTCGCTGTGTAAAAAGTGTGATCAAGCTTAAATAGATTTAAATACTCTAGTGGTCCTTAAATGAGCTAAGTTCAACAGATGCAACATAGCAACTAAAAGAATATAAAGTAGGAATTTTGAGTCACAAGTAAACATTTCTGGAAGCCCTGCAATTAAACAGTCATTTCAGCCAATAAACTAGACATTCACAACACTGCAGTGTCCTAGTCTTCAGTTCATCGTTGTTTTTTTTAAAGTACTTAAAGGTATTTTGTACTCTCTTAGCTTATGTTTACACTGGGATTGCCTCACAGTCCTGGAATTGCATTCTCAAATGTATACTGTACATTGAACCCCAGGTTCTATTGGCAGACTACTTCACATGACAGCTTCATTGCAATGAGCGAATCCAGGCAACCAACAACCTCTTGCAGCCTGCTTGCCATTTAGAATGCACAACCCTTAAATCTAGCATACAGTAAAATATTTGGAGACCTTTGAAAACCAATAAAGTTAAAGACTAATACTTTATGCTTGCACAAATATTTTTAATAATGAATGGCTTTTTCTAATTCAGAGAAATGGGCATTGGCCTCAGGAAATATTTAACATGGTAGTTGTCTTGTATTGCTGTTTACCACTTTCTGAAACTTTGGATATTTTAAGATTACAATGCTTCTTCAAACTCTTTCCTGTTTCTTAAACCCTATGGAAATTGAATTTATGTACAAACTTCCAAACAATTTCTGTGTGTTTATTTTGTCCTTTAAGTAATTGCCAAATTGAGATGTTGCTTTGATTACTGCACAGAAAATAGATAGAAATTTGGACCTTCTACCCCCACTGGAAATAATTATTTGAGTCATACTGAGAAAGGGGGAACCTCCACCAGATCCTTTAAAGTCAACTTCAGGAAAAACACGGTGACAGTCCGCTCCATTACTCCTCTGGACCCAATGCCACTATGCCTGTTCCGCCCTCCAACTAGTTCTTTCATCTCTGGATTAAATCCCACAAACTGGATCCAAGGGATAACCTAGAACCCCCCAAATGTGAGTCCCATTCCCACAAATCTCAAGTCTCAGTCATATTTGATACAGGCCCTGAATTTGTGATCTCCCCTTCAGAGTTTCCGGTTCCGGTTCACCAGTCCACTGAGTTTTCCTAGCATTATTGTCTCACTCTCTGTTTTAGTAAACTTTCAAATAAACCAGTTAACTTTTCCCCTTGGTTCTCTGAGTGTTTCTCTGCATGTGGGTGAGATCCTTAAAGCCCACCATGACATTCAAACTTGGAAAACAAAGTCCAGTGATTTGTATTTTAACTTTTTTTGGAGCCCCATCGGAGTATTTCATCTGGATTTATACTGCGTCCACAAGTTATTTTCAGCCACTGTGGAACAAGGCCGCCATGTTGAGCCTGGTTCGGCCAGAGATTTTCCCCAAAAGTTTTTTTCTCTCCACTGTCGCTTCATGCTTGTTCATCATGGAGGTTTATACAAACCTGCAGCTTATTCTAGCTGGCATCTAACTTCCAATCTTAAGCTTTCCAAGTGAAGCTCCGTCATAGGGATGGGAATCGAAAACTGGGTACTCTTTAGAGCTGGTTCCGTGTGTTCCAATTCCATTGCACCGTTTGGCAGCTCACTTAACGGTTGTCTTAACGATTCCAGGCACCACCAAAGCTTAGCGCTGGGCAGCAAGAGTTACGTCACGTTTTTTTGCGCAACTGACGCACACAGCATTCAGTAAGCAGGTATGACGTGACCAGGCGTAAGTGTAGAAAAGCAAAACAAAAAAAATGGCCTCCCATCGGGTAAAACGATAGAAAGTTTGGCTTCTTTGTAAGGAATAAAAAGATGGCGACAAGGCACTTTGCGATCATTGCAATTACATCCGAATGCCATGTTTCTGATGCTTCTGGTCAGAAGCTAAAGTTACGACCAGAACGGAAGGCAACTCTGGTGGTAAGTAGCTAGTTTTATATCGCTGGCTGTACTTAATGTGGTTCTAGTAAATAATATGCCATTTCCGGAAATAAACCAATTTCCTACCTCTCTTTGGGGTTATTAAACATGCTACGAAGTTGCTCCAGAGTTCAGGTAGCAAGAGAAAGATGACACTCATTTATTTAAATCAAGGGAGATGAGTTAATTCTTCTTCATTAGATTTAGATGACTGTGACGAGACGGGTAGCCTGGCTGGCTCAGAGGCTGGCAGCTCCCGGTCACTGTCTTCTCCGAGGCAGGCAGAAATAGAATGTCCCAGGTGAAGGTAGACGAATGTCATCATGCAATTACCCAGTTCATTGTTTCACAGAATCGATAAGAGAATAGATAAAGAACCAAAAGGTTTCACAGAATGGATAAGGAAATCGTAATCGTGAAAATCTTATTAATTCCCAATCCTAATCTGGCATCAGCCAAGCGCAATCATTGGGTTTCACCATCAAAGCAAGCAGATTGTTCTAATAACCTGCAGTTATAGAACAAATCATCTTTCATTCCATTTCTGTTCTACCACCAGTTGCAGGCAGAGGGGGAACCAACCCTGTTCTCATTCATCAGCTCATGCATATAATCAAAGTATATTTCAGCGCTAATGTTTCTGCCGAGGTCTGAGTGCCAAAGATTTAAATTCATTAAAACTCTTCTAGTCTTCTTCTTTGTTCGGGTGAAGTTTTCAGATTGAAATAAGTTAATATAAAATAATAAAAGTATGATAAAAATCTTAATAAGATAAGTAACAAAGTTTAGGCTAATTTAGAAAAGTTAAAAAGTAAGTTCCTGTCTAAGAACCAATGTGAAGGGTTATGTTGTAAAAGCAAAAAGTTTGTCTCTCTCTGAAGGTGTTTTCACACATTTCTTATAGAAGCCATCTTTGGAGCTTGATAGCTACACTTACCTTGATTTTTTTCGCCATGAAAATGTTTTTGTTCAATGTCACTAAAGCAAAAAGTATTTTTCTGACCTCCAATAACCCTCTTAACTTGAAATTTTGAATTTCAGAGTATTTCACTGAGAGCCCTGTACAGGGATAAGAGGGTAGTTTACTTAAGAGACATATGGTGCACAGTTCCTAAAACAGTTTCCTGTCAGTAAGAAGGTCCTGGGTTTGCACTCCAGTTTTGAATCTTCCTGCATAGATTTTCCTCATTCTCTCTGGATACTGGATACACAACCTAATCAATGATGCTGTTTTCTGTCCTGTGTTGCCACGTAATAGACTGCTCAGGGATCTACTGTTACAAATAAATATAAATGTCTGACATAAAAAGTTTGTTTTCCCTCTTTTTTCCCTTTCTAACGTATAAAGATAATGATAAATAAAACCCACTGGTAATCATCAAATTATCATCTTTTCCTGACAGGGGTTGTTGTGATAGGGACTGTTGGTGCTTTCACACAGTAGATAGAAAATAAAGGAACAAACAACCTTTCCAGAGGTAAACAAGTCAAAATCATGCTGAGATTCCTCTGTTCCATTTAGTCTCAAAAGGCTATGTGGTTCACTGTCATTTTATTCCTGGGGTTTTGTTGACCTTTTTTATAGGTTATTATGAGGAACAGCTGTCCACACTGATCAAAAGTCACAGTGTCTATAATTTCAAAATTAAGTATTTATGTTAACCAGGAGTTTTGCAGCAAAAGTGGCGCATTTTAAAAATGATTACAACCTTTTTTTATTAATATTACGTGTTTTGATGCCATTGGCGACATAAACTGAAATAGACTGAGCTTTTGGTGGATAAAGAACAATACAATAAAGGCTAGCGTGTCAATTTGAGGTACAAGCGTTTCAAACTTAAAAAGAAATACAAATAAAAGTAACGTGAAAAGAAGCTACGCCAGAAGTGCTGAAAAGAGGTGATAGGAGGAAAGCAAAAACTGTTCTCAAAGTTACCAAATGTGACTAACTTCTTCACTGTGGCAGCAGCTAGAAGCAGCGGAAACCCACAGCAAGCACGACCATGCTGCTGAGGCCTGTTTTCACAGTTTATGATGTTGTTGTTTTGTGTAGTATATCCAAGAAAGCCCCAGGCTTTAGGGGTCCTAAGTCAGTGGATATGGATCTTAGTGCACAATTTGCTGAGGCCAAGCCTTGCAAAATTCAAATCAATTCAGTTTATTTATATAGCGCCAATTCACAACACATGTCATCTCAAGACACTTTACAGTTCACCAGATCATCCAGTCAAATTGATTCAAAGTTTTCTATCTAAGGAAAACCTGTTGATTGTATCGGTTCAAGAAGGCAACCCTTCACAATAAGCACGCTTGTAGTGACAGTGGAGAGGAAAAACTCCCTTTTATCAGGAAGAAACCTGCAGAACCACAATCAGTGCTCTGAATTAAGTTTTAGGAACAAAAGGGTTAAATGCAAATACGATGTGAAAAAGGGAAAATAATTACAGGAAGACAAGAAAAAAGGACAGGAAGAGAGAATAATGGAGATGAAAACAAAGAGCAAAAAGGATTGAAAAGAATGAAAAAATTTTGAGAAAAAAGGAAGAGAATAATGAAGAAAAAAGAGATAGGAGAATATAGAGGAAAATGGGACAGAAGTAGAAAAGGATGGAGATAACATGAAAAACTGACGGAAAGAGAAGGACAAAAAAAAAATCATGTGCATTCTTGTAAAATGTCTGTTTCTATATAACTGGCCTGTTGTTTCGTGTGTTGTCTGCTCATTTCGAGGGCCCCATGCCCGGCTTCGCCAACTGTCTATAGCTATTGTATTAATTGCACTACATCCAAACAGGTTCAGACACACGGAAATAAAATCTGCACTTAGAATCCTAAGAAACTGAAACATCTCTGTATGTGGACTACTTGATCCCTTCTATAATTCAAGGTAGGCAATTGTTTACAGAAACTCACCAAGTTTTCTTCTTTGATTGTGGAAATATGTGTAACGATTAGATTCAACAAAAACTTAGACTTTCATTTTTTCACTCACCCCAAGGTTTCCCACCTTCTTTTAGCTTGTTTCCTCCTCGCAGTTATTAAAAGTGTTAACCTTGTGAAAAGAGGCTGTTGATTTGTGCACGGCTTGTATGTGTATTCAGACAATAGCTGCTCTCTGTCACTTTGGAGGAGTTGATGTAGAGCGAATTCAGACAAAAGAGGGAAAAGACAAAGTAACAGAAGGCACTGGAAGTTTGAATCAACACAGAGATGAGGCTGTAACACACTCATCATATCTGATGTAGACAGAATCATCCTCAAGTCTGAGGTTTAGGAACAAACGTGTATATGTGTGTGAGTGCGCATACGTCTTCCCCCTCCTAATAACTGATTCCGATCACCGCCCCACCATTGTCTTGTTGTTGCCTCGCGAGAAATAAAGCAGGAAAGATAAAAAAAAAAGATGACAGAGAGAGGAATCCTAATTAATTGTGATGAATATGCAGATTGGGTTGAATCCTAGGGACAGCCGGCTCTTTTCACCACGATCTGCTTCAATATTTAGACAGAGCTTAGGGACAAAGACAAGTCTGCGCCGTGAATACTATCAGCCTCAATTTAACTTCATTGCTACTCTTTGGACTTTTGGAGTGTGTGTTTGTCAATGTGTATTTGTGGGTGTGTGATAACGTGTACGCCTTTGGTCTTTTTGACAGTCGGCCATCTGTCTCCCTGCTCCCTTACATACTATAGACTCACTGAGTGTGCCACCTCTTACTTTTGTTTTCTTGCAATGGGTTAGATTTGTGCACCTCACTTTGACATCATTGTATCGGACCCAGCAAATACCTATTATTCTGATTTTAATTTAAATGAATGATATTTGAGATTTTAGAGGAAGCTGTGCAGATATAGGAGATTATCCTCTCAGGTTCAAGAAGGACTCAGGCAATAAAGGTGAAGTCAGAACCCCTGTTGAGGTCTGTCAGGGAGCCAGCCTTGAATGCAAATAGGTAACCCTCTTGGGCGTCACTTCTAAGGGTCAAACAGCATGAAGGTGGTGCAGGCCTACTGAAAAAAAACAAAACAAAACATGATGAGCTCTGAATGCATTGGGTAGAACTCCTCAATTGGCTCAGATGCTGAATGATATTTTGATTAGATTAGACCTCAATGTCCTCTAAAAGTTACCAGAGTGTTGGGCTGTAGTCAAAATGGACTGATTTAGCAGCTATTTTAGAATGCATGTTCTTACTAGAGGTTGGGTTGTGTCTGGTATTATAGAAGTACAAAAATGTAGACATGTTTCCATCTGTTTTTTTTAATTCACATTTTGAAGTATTCCATTAGAAGTGCCTGATGGATATACCTAAATTTGAATCAACTTACTAAATTTTGCAAAGTCGCTACTAGCTGATATGATAAACTAAGAACAACTTACCTGATCTAAACACATTTGTTAGAACCTTGGTCATTACTGATCTTTGCTGCATGCTAGCCTGCTTATACGTCCCGTTCATTAAAGCCAAGCGTTACCTATACGTATGAAGATATTTTGCTTTGCATTGCTTTACTCAAGTGGTTGGAAATACATCCAATTCATTATAATTTTTTTTTTAGAAGTCAGCCCAAAATTCATGACATTTTGATGGAAACAGAGAGAGCTAAGCTTGAATTAATCTTGGATTCTGTTAGATAATTATTCACATTTGGCCCAGTTTCCACTATGTCAGACTGACTACTGGTAAGTGAAAATGGGGACGACCACATAGGACGGCCTTACGTGAACATATCACCAGAATGATTGAGAATGATGAGGACCACTTACTTTGATGATCCACCCAGAAAAAGAACATCCTCAACTATACCTTTAAGATTAACCCAACATGGCGGACTCAGCTGGAAAATTGCTTTAGGTCCTATGAATGTTCTTTCCTACAATGTTCAACTTCTAGCCAGTAGGGGCGTAGATATATAATGTCTCATTCTGTGTTTTTGGAATATGATACCAGTATTTAAAGGTGCAGTGTGTCTGGGCAACAAAGGTAAGGGCAGACAGTGTTCCTGAGCTCAGGCAGGAGCAGAGGCAAATCAGTGTGAGAACAGCGGATGAGGGAGCTCCATAACTGGAAGATCCAGCCAGCTATGTCACCCTCTGGCGCTAAGGCTTACTGTGAGGAGGACGGAGTGACCTCGAAGGAGTCCGGCAGGGTGACAGAACAGGAAGAGACGAGGGCAGGCCAAGGCTAGGCTCTGGAGGTTAACTGCTGGAGATAGACGGGGGGCCGCTGATAATCAGAGGCGTGTGCGGTCGGAGTGAGTGGCGGGCCGGAATGAGACAAGCAGCAGCTGGTCTGTGTCTGTGCTGGATGTAGGAAACAAAACTCTTACTAAGTCTTACTAAGGATAATAATGATAATTATGAATTAATCTCTTGATCACTTGACAAGACAGATAAAGCTGCATTGAAAAAGTCATTTTGTACCATGACGGCCTCCGTATCGTTGCAGGGGAGAGGCAGCATGGGAGTTGGTTAATGTTAACTGCAGTCTGTAGTCTAACCATTAGATGTCGCTAAAAATGACACATTGTGGCTTTAAGTGCTGTTTATTGAAATAAAATATCAATTAATATATCTCAATTAAAGCTAATACTTGAGTCAAAAGTATGCAGTATTACTTTAAGCTTTCTCATTCATGGCGTCCAGTACCAGGTTGTATTCCTCCAATGGAAAAGATTGGTAACATGTTGGACCGCATATAATAAAAACTTGAAGTCTGATACAGTCTCTAATCCTCCACAACAGCAACTATCAGAAATGGGTCTCGCTAAGTTATTGTTTTTGAGTAATTTTATTGACTTCTGTGAAAAAGACCCACAGTATTTTTTTTATTAAATTCGACTCACTGTGTCCAACAGAAAACAGGAAGCCAAAACTTCCAGCTGCAGTTATCCACAAAGAAAAAAAATAAATTGGGAGGTACATTGAATTCAGTTCTAGTTTATTTGTGTTGGATTTTTGTTGGATATTTTCCCTAATAGCAATGTTTTCATTTTGCTTCAAACATGAGAAAATACTTACGAGTAATTGTGGGAAATTTCAAATAATGAACAAAATTGTTGCTGGAAAAAGAACCTCAGCTGTAAAGACTCAAATAAAAAAAGCAGAACGTCTGAGAGAGCAGAGAAACAATACTCTTCTAGTCATCTATTGATTCCATTTCTCTTGTTTTCCTGTCCAGATTCTTTCTCTTATCTAATTCTGTCCTATAAAGCTTTCCTGAGGACTGCATGAATTGTCTTCTGTTTGCACACACGTGTGAATGAGTCACCTAAATGTCTGGAGGCCATGCTGTGATCTCTGAATCAAAGGCTTGCTAAGAAGCGGCCAGCAAACAGTTGGCCATCTAGTTTGCGCTGAGGGTTTGCAGCCTGGGTGTACAACAGTTTTTTTATGCAAGCCATTCTGAGTGAGAGACATGCAGATCTACAAGTGAGATTACTTGGACTAGCCACCTGTGTGCACTGTGATTTATTGATCCATTTCCAGAATGGATGAAGGGACTTTGCAGGACAGTCGAGCTCCCGACCATATGGTTAGCTTCTCCTGGTCTGTCTGAGGTTTCTCTGCTGATAATTGACTCAGTCTAGACTGAATGTCTTTCATAATTTGTTATCTTCTGTCTGATCTGCCATAAAAAAGAAATAAAAGTCCTTTTAATGGTTTTGTGTTTTTTAAACCAATATCAATCCAGTCATTGCTTCTAACTGTCAGGTATATACTGTGGATATCTGCACATTAGGCCCCTAAATGTAGGGTGACCAAACGTCCGTATTTCCTGGGACATATCCGTATTTCACGTCCTGTCCCGGGCGTCCCAGGTTTTTTTTTAGAAAGTGAGGACATGTCCTGATTTCACTGCGCACGACGCTCCGTGTGACGTAATCCCTGAGCCGCGTCAGTGCGGGCAGCCCTGTTCTTAATCAGAAGCTCTGTTCGAAAACCTAGGACGCATCCTCCAAGGACGCGGTCTACCTAGACTGGATCCTTCGAAGTCCTTGAAAATAAGGAGGCCGGAAGAGTTTTGCCTGTAAATTCGAACAGGTCTACTCTTCGGCGGGTTTTACCGCCGTATGCTCTGTTGCTTAGTAACAGTGAAAGTTGACACACAAAGCAGGAAAAGAATGAATACCGAGGTTTTCAAAACTGTTTG
The DNA here is from genome assembly GCF_016077235.1 of Cyprinodon tularosa. Taxonomy (NCBI): domain Eukaryota; kingdom Metazoa; phylum Chordata; class Actinopteri; order Cyprinodontiformes; family Cyprinodontidae; genus Cyprinodon; species Cyprinodon tularosa. Next base: position 339,298 of record NW_024039158.1, read on the forward strand.
TTTATTTATTTATTTTTTTAAAAAAAAAAAGTTAAAGTGAACAAAGACTACACTCACAAGAATCCAGAGTGGAATAAAGGTTCCATCCACTGGGAGCAGGAACAAATCAAATCAAATGTAATGATAGAAACCTTAGTCAGTTAAATAACCTGCTGCTGTCATTCTGCACATCTCTGATGTTGCTACTATTTTCAAATATCCATTACTGTAAAAATGTCCATAGCTGCATATTGGTTATTTATTCTCCAGTTTTATATTGTTAAAACACTTTACAGGATTTTTTTTTTTTATATTTTAACTCTTCCCTATTATGTTATTCTTATACATTTTTCTAAGGTCCTCATTTGTGTGACCATTTTCAATAATCTTTCTGCTGCTGTAAATTTGCCCATTGTGGGACAATAAAGGGATTTTCTGTTCTATTCTATAAAAGGGTTAGAAATATATAAGTAAATCTAAACAATGTATCTACAAAATATATCTGCAAAATCTCTAATATTCAACAACAAAAAATACTTAGCTAAGCATATTGTGCAAAACAACAATAAAAAAATTTAACTCCTATCAGATTTATAGTCCCCACCCTGCATATATATTAGAATCCGTCCTTAAATTACAGCCAAACTCATTTACACAGTAACAGATAAAAACCTTTAGATAAACCAAACATTACCGCCACATATCTGACTCAATAACCATTAAAACAACTATTTTCATTCATTTCTGACGGAACTATTCACAGACTGGATTATATTAAACTGACCTTCCAATTTTCACCACTGTTCTGCACCAAGTAACATTTCCTCTGATCACGGAGCAAATCCCGATGATGAGACATTTGTTCTTTCAATCAACACCTACATCTCAAACTGCATTGAGAATTATACGGTGCAGGTTTGATCAGGACATTTTTTTTATTTCAAATACATTTAAATATTCTACAGGTGATTGAGGTGTAGTCAAGGTTGTTCAGAAAAAAAAAACAACAACAAAAGATTAATTCAATTAGTTTTTACATGGGAAGGTTTAAATTCTATGCCAACTTCTGTTAGATGGTCTCAGAGTAAAGTCATATTATCTGACAGACCTTTTGTCATGATCTTGGCGCCGATTTCTGGTCTGATTACTCACTTCACCCACCTGCCTATCTACTCCCAGTTCTTATAACCGTTCATCTGATCCACCTGCTTCAGTCTCTATTCAACCAGCCTTCAGACCAGTCATCAGTGCAGATTATTTCGAGCGAGTGGTGAGAGGTTTTTGAGCATTCCTGTGTTTCTGATTGCCTGCATCCTGACCTGTTCTGCCTCTGGACCTCTGAGCCTACCTGTTCCCATCCTGATCTGTTTGCCTGACCTGTGTTCGGACTTTTGCCAGATCCCTGCCTGTTTGTGACCCATACCTGGAACTGTTTCCCGATGCCATTCTGGGTTCCCCTTCTGGCACCTCTTTTGATCTCTGATCTCCTTGCTCTGACTACAGAGAATGATCTCTACACTGGCTTTGGCTTCGCCCTCAGGATTATCCTGCCTGCCTTCATCTGCCCGGTTGTCATCTCCTGCCTGTCCACTGATACATCAGCGCCTGGGACTCTCTGGGCGGCGCCCGCTGCGTCATGTTGGCAGCCGACCGGTTGGAAGCAACCTCACCCTCTAGTCTCAGACTGAACTATAAGACCTATCACTAACCTTGTGTCTCCTCCTGCAGAGGTTCCTGCCTTAGATGCTGACACTGCTCACTTTGGTTCTGTTTCCAATAAAACTTTTGAGAGATCTAACTTTGAATACTGGATCCTATTGTTCTGAGCTTGACAGATTTTTACTTTTTATTTAACCGTGCACACAAATCACAGCTATACAAGCATCTAAAATAAATAAATACAAACCAATGTCACCTATATTTACAAAAAATGTTTTTAAGTAAGGTAACCATGTGTTTTATTTTCTTGATCTGTGGTATTTGCTATCAGAGAAATAAAAGTAGGGAAAGTTTGATATGATGCGACATTTATGTACTTTTTATTAAACTTTTACTACAGTGCTCTGAATATTTCTATATGCTTGACATTGACTGTACAAAGGGTGATGAACGGTTCATCATCAGCTCACTTTCATATGTGTTTTTTGGGGTTGTGAAACATTAAAGATTCCAAGGGTATGAGAGAGAGAGAGTCCAAAATGAATATTACTGTTAAGGAGATACACCTCTGTGTGTGTAAAACTTATACCTTCAATATCAAGACAGATTATTATTTGAGAGTGAGAGTTATTTGAGAGAAATAAAGTTGCACTGATCAGAGTTTTGTAGCCAATTTATGACCTACTGATAACAGTTTTAATCAATTCAGTTTGTTTTCTAGCAACTATTATTTAATTCTTTATTTTATTCAAAATAATTTAGAACATATTCAAGTCTTACTGCTCTTAGCCAGCATTAATGTTTTAAATAAGAAAAAACACTACTTTAAATGAGTGGTGTTGAAACTATTTTAATTGAAGAACAAGAAGTTTATGCAGGTTGAGTTTGGTGCAAGATTTTCCTAACCCCATTAGGAGTACGTGTACTGGAGCTTTAGTACTCACCAATACAGAATATAGATCCAAAAACCAAAATTTAGGTCATAATGAAGAATTTTGGTCATATATTTTGACACCCTAGGGAGAAAAAAAGGAATTTTTAACTTCAATCTGATGCAGCCGAGATTCAGTTTTGTATTATTATCATTGTCATTGTTATTATTTTGCTTAACAGCTTTGCTGTACATAACTTCAGGTCAGGCTTCACTAAGAAGAAGCCTACTTTGAGTTGTTCTCTCCAAGTTTTTGGAGCAGCAGAGCTCCACCTACAGATCAGTCTGGATACTAAGCTAATTAGGGGATTTCCCTTAAAACCAGCAGGGGCTTGTCTTTTTGACCTTTGCATACTTGGAAATACCCTTACACTAATAACAGAAAATGTTCCTAAACAATGGTGGCCTAAAGTCACACTCTATTTAAATAGTTTGTCCAGCTACAGTGGCTCCCTGTTTCTTCACCTGGTTTGCATTCTTTTTATGGCGTATTACCACAGCTTAATTTCAATTCAATTCAATTTCAATTCAATTCAATTACAAATACTTGTCTGCATTTGTGTGCAAATTAATATTGGCTGTTAGAGTAAGAATAACGCAAAAAGCCTTTCTTTTAATATGTGTTATTGTCATGATAGGTTCTCAGAGAGAAGCCCAAATATGCAGAACACAACGGAGGCTGATGAAAAGTTTAACAAGGTTTATTGAAGAACAACAGATATGAATATTGCGACTGGAAATGGTTCTGGTCAGGAGACAAGTTCACTGGAGTCTGCAGGGAAGACAGTTTAGTTAGCTCTGGCTCAGATGGGATGAGAGACTTTGAGTTTGCAGAAGTATACCTTGAAGGAGTCCGGTTTTCTCTTTGAGAGAGATTACTGTGGGATCCAGAGACTGATTGTTCAGCAGAGTCCAATAACTGCTTCAGCGTCTTACTTCTGACTTTGAGGGCAGACCTTGATTTGGGTTTCCAGCTCTTAGCAAAGAGCAGCAAAGGAATCCAGAAGAGACTCTTCAGGTTTGGCTCACGAGGGCGGGCTAGGCAGGTTAAGCTCATTCAGAGCTTCACGAGAGAGACAGGTTTCCGTTGAGGCAAAAACAGGGAAGAGTTAGAATCTTTTCTCTCAAGGGATAGCAAGGATTCTCATGTTACTAGGCTCTGTGTGCTAACCAAACTAGATCAACACTGCAGCGTTGAGGCAAGGTCTGAAGTCAGCTTATATACTAGTGGGTCCTCTGATGATGAGATGGGCCACAAGTGTGTTGGAGGCTCAGCTCAGGAGGACCCACGGCGCACTCTGCTGGAGGAAGGTGGTACAGCTCCAGATCCCAACAGTTATATAGTTATATATATGTTTCAACAACCCATATTTTTATGTCATAGTCCTCTGGATGGTAAAAAGTGTCCAAAGTAATTACTCACTTGGCTACTGCCACACTGTGTCTTAAGGTTTAAGTATTTTTTCAATTGAATCTACTATTTTAATGCTATTTTTTACATATATATCAACCTATCTTGTATTTCTCATAAGGATGAAACAGAGAAATCATTACCCCTCCCAGTCGATTTTAATTTAAAATTACCATCATTCAACCAAGGAGATTGTTTCTGGTATGAAATGAAACATGGAGCTCTCAAAAGATTACAAAACTGTGAGAAGATTACCAGTTTAAAAAAAAAAAAAAATGGTTTGTCCGACAAGCTTACTGCCATCCATCCATCTTCCTCCGCTTATCCAGGGTCGGGTCGCGGGGGCAGCAGCTTAAGAAGGGAGGCCCAGACTTCCCTCTCCCCAGCCACTTCTTCCAGCTCTTCAGGAGGAACCCCAAGGCGTTCCCAGGCCAGCCGAGAAACATAGTCTCTTCAGCGTGTCCTGGGTTCTCCCCGGGGCCTCCCCCCGGTGGGATGTGCCCGGAACACCTCACCAGAGAGGCGTCCATGAGGCATCCTAAACAGATGCCCAAGCCACCTCAACTGGCTCCTCTCGACGTGGAGGAGCAGCGGCTCTACTCCGAGTCCCTCCCGGGTGACCGAGCTTCTCACCCTATCTCTAAGGGAGAGCCCAGCCACCCTACGGAGGAAACCCATTTCGGCCGCTTGTATGAGCGATCTCGTTCTTTCGGTCATGACCCAGAGTTCATGACCATAGATGAGGGTAGGAACGTAGATCGACCGGTAAATTGAGAGCTTCGCTTTTTGACTCAGCTCTCTCTTCACCACGACGGACCGGTACAGCGCCTGCTTCACGGCAGACGCTGCACCAATCCGCCTGTCGATCTCCCGCTCCCTTCTTCCCTCATTCGTGAACAAGATCCCAAGATACTTAAACTCCTCCACTTGGGGCAGGACACCCCCCCCTGACTCGGAGAAGGCACTCTACCTATTTCCGGCTCACTGCCATTTTTTAAATATTAAATATTTCTTAACTGGTTGTGTAGCAGCTCCCCAGCATGTGAATTAAATTTCAGCGGTCTCGACGGGTGATTTTCAATATTGTTTATTTTCTTTAATGTGGATCATCTCAGTCATCAATGTCACTGTGAAAACTAAACAAATACAAATATTAGAATATAAACATAAACTTACAACACACAAACAACAAAATAAAACGTACCTCGCCGCTTTCACCAGGGAACGCTAAGAATCACAATGCAAGCACGGCTCTGAGGGTTATTGTCGGCATACATTGATACAGCGTTTTGCCGGCCTTTATAGGGCCTGTCCTCATTAAGCTGCGGCAGCCCGTGAGGTACATAACAAAGGAAATTTTACAACATGCGATTACAATAAACAAAACAAAATACAAAACAGTGGTAATCAAAACAGACAAATATAATCAAACAATCTGCAATAATTTACTTAATTTATTTCTATAAATAATTTACAATAAATATATCCTATAAATAGTTAAATATAAATAATTTACAATAAATATATCCTATAAATAGTTAAATATATATAGTTACAAGTTTAAATAGTTAAACAAACTTAATTTTAATGGTTAACTACCCATTACAGGTTGAAATGCTTTTTTGTTATCACACCAATGTTTAGCCCCTTAAAGCTATTTGGGTAGAGTACCCGCATGTTGAACTCAAGTCAAAGTAGTTCTATTTTAAAATACCTTTACTTGAGTAATTATGAAAAGTAACCTTTCAAGATATTACTCAAGTAAGAGTGTAAAGTTAATTGGTGAGAAAGATATTCAAGTTAAGATTAACTAATCATAGCATCTGATTTGTTTTTGAAAATTAAGTAATCAGATCCATCAAAATGTTCATCTAATTGTAAACGTTGGTGTATAAAGTTAACAATAAATTAATGAGTTTATAGATGTTAAAAAATAACAAAATTGGGCAAAGAAAAGTTCTCCAAATAAAATTTTTTCAACACAAAACCTATTAAAACGATACTTGCAATGTGTAATAAACTGAATGTTAGGGTAGGGTAAACAACCTCCAATGGCATCTTATGCTGTTTTATTACCTTGACATCCATATGTAAGAGAAGGCCTAATTCAATTCAGTTTGTTTATATAGAGAAAAAAATTCATAGCACATGTCATCTCAGGCACTTTACAGAGACAATTCATCCAGATCATACAGTCAGATTAGTTCAGAGTTTTTTATATAACGAAACCCAATTGATTGCATCGACTCATTGACTTGAAAGCAATCCCTCACACCAATCCCTCACACCAAGCATGCTAGTAGTGACAGTGGAGAGGAAAACCTTTGAAGAGGAAGAAACCTCAGCAGAACCAGGCTCTGTGTGAGCTGCCATCTGCCAAGGCCGACTGGGGTTCAAGGAGACAGAAGCAGACATAAAAAAAGAAGAAGAGATACAAAAGGTAACTGTCAACAAGCTCCACAAGCGGCCCAGTCCAGGAAACACATGGCCAGGCACATCAGCTCCATGCCAGCTCCCATGTCACAGGACGAAAGACAGCACATACAGTTAGCCACAGTCAGAGAAACAGGACTACAATGAAAAACCGTCTAAGTTCCAGCATCTATAAACAAAGGTGTTGATGGCAGCAGCACAGCTGATAATTCTCTTCAGGATGGTGTCACAGCCAAACAGGAACAGACCAGATGAAGCTATTATATATAGAAAAGCAGAGAGAGCAGAATGTTAGAGATTGAACTAACAAATTCTGCAGAATGAGAGAATAGAGATAGAATGAAGTAGAATGATGAAAAGGGGTCCCTATGTCCTCCAGCAGTCTAAACCTATAGCAGCATCACTATAGAGATAGCTCAGGCTAATCTGAGCCACTCTAACTGTAAGCTCTATCAAAAAGGAAAGTTTTAAGCCTATCATTAAAAGTGGTACTTCTATCTGCTAAGTGTGCTTAGTAGATAGAAGTAAGATTAAAGGTACTGTGTACAATTTTCTCAAATTTGTTAAAAGACTCACCCTCTCCACTTCTTGAAAAAAAAGAAAATGGGCATGTGAGAGCATGCACAAGCCTATTTCTCCCCATGTACGCTCTCTTTAATAGTTGCTATTCTCATAGCTCCTACAAACTTACAGAGGGCTGCTGTGACAGTGCAAAGCATTCCCGGATATATCTGCCTCATCTGAGTCCTTTCTTTTCTTCTCATTCTTCTTTGTCATCCAGTAAATTTGTTTACAGTCACTGTATTCACTCTCATTATTCAGCTCGTAAACTACTGAGAAACATGAGCGCTCTCAGCCAGTATTGGATTTGTAGTCATAAATGACAGTGTTTAAAAACATGCTGATTTATAGGACCGCTATGACAGCTTCTGCCCACACAAAGCAGTTTGTATACATAAAAATGTGTTGGTAAATGTAAATTATGAATGGATATTATGGGAAAGTCCATAAAAAAACATAAAAGCACAACAGAATGTGGATTTCGCCACAAAATAGTAATCTCTGGGCATAAATTCCTTCGCTTACGCTGTCTCTTATGGCAATTTATGGTTTGAGTATTAATGTCTTTATTATAATTTTTCTTCTCAGAAACAACATCCATGCTAAAAAATGTTGCTAGATAATAGCGGTAAAGTATAATGTGTTTAATGATTAGTTAAAAAAAGAGCACATTTCTCAGTGCATTTCTATACTTGAACATACTGGAAGCCTGTGGCAGTTCTGGACCAAAAAAATGGATGATGGTAATAATTCATTTTTTTATGTATTAATTGGACCAAAGAGCCATTTGCAGCTCTGGGAACCTCTTTCTGCCGATGTTACAGTTATGTCAGATTATTAGCTGCAGGTAAAACAAACCAACAACTTGAGGCGACCGACTCAAACCAGCACAGGGTCGGCTACAAAGAGCTTAAATTAGCAGTTTGATTTGTTGCTGGTTGCCAGAATCAACAGAGTATAGCTAATTATAAGTTTTACCCCTTACCAGCTGCTTCTGCCAGACAAAAGAAACTATGTTACATGTGTTTAAAAGCAATAAAGTGAGGAGAATGGACAGAAACAATAATAAAAACCGATTTTATATGCAGTTCACACTTGTTAACAGGTATAGATTAAGGTAAATAAAATGCATTGCTTGGTTTGTATGGATTATGGTTTGCTTAAATAACTCAACCAACTGCACTAGGGATGGGAATCGAAAACCGGTTCCTGTTCAGAACCGGTTCCGTATTTTCCGATTCCATGGCATCGTTCGGCAGCTCGCTGAACGATTCTTTTTTCGATTCCCGCAGCACCAGAGCCTAGAGCGCCGGCTCTGGCGAGCACGACTTACGTCACGTTTTTTACGTAAGTTACGTAACTTACGCAAGTTGCGCAAGTTGGAAGAACTATTCGAGGAGGAAGACAACGAGCTGCGGTCACTTTGTGAATCAAAGCCCCGTCTTTCCTTAGCCCAGAGGGTAGATCAGGAAATCCAGCTCTATAAAAGCTTGCCCTCCATCCCCTGCAGGGATAGCGGCACACTGTGGTGGTGGAACAAGCAAGATACAAGCAAGGCTTCCTCCACCCCATCTGAGAGGGTGTTCTCCACGGCTGGAGACACCATAAGCCCTGAAATATCCCGTATCCTTCCAGAAAAAGCAGATATGCTCATCTTTCTGCAAAATAACTGTTAATTTTCCCTACTACTGTTCTATAATTAGTATTTTTTGTTATTTAAAATAGGTTATTATCCCATCATTTGTTATTAGACATTGTTGGTTATTAAGTTTGTTCTTGTATTAATTTTTCATTTCAACACGGATGTTACTCCAGTTTCACATTTCCTGTGGACATCTTGATCTTGTTGATTTTGTAAGATTGTGCAATAGTTAAGTAAACAAAGTTGATGCTGATAATCAAACTGTTTGTTCTCCTTTTTCCCCAAAATTGGAATCGAAAAAAGAATCGATAAAGAATCGAATCGTTTCATAGAATCGAAAAGGGAATCGGAATCGTGAAAATCTTTTCAATTCCCAACCCTAAACTGCACTGATTGATGGCAAATGATTTTCTACAAGCTAAGTGGTTTTTAAGATCTTGTCAGCAGGTACTACTTGTTCTATAGTGCTAGAGAACCACTGCTCTTGAGAACCGACATAAACCCAATCCAGCAATATGGTGGCTATGCAGCTGGAATGGCTACAGCTTCGGATCCTCCTCTAAATCGTACGCCACTCAGCCAGAGGTGACCGTGTCGGATCATCTATCTATTGATTTGGTGTCTACGAGTCAACGGATCTGGTTCCATCCAATGGAATTTACTTCTTTAAATAATTATTCTGGCCTCAGAAAGTAAATAACCTTACATATTGAGATAAAATCGGATTTTCTTCAGCAGTTTTCTTTTTCTTACAACATAACTTGCTGCTTACTGTTGCTGGAGTGCTTGGGGGAAAATCTTTTTTTCCCCTCCTGCTAAGCTCCACTCACAAATGTCAACATTTTTACTAACTAAAAAGGTTTCTAAAAAAAATTAAAAAAGAAATCTGTTCAATGACCTAATCACTTGCAAATGTGCCTGCAATGGTTTCCATAATCCCAAATACATAATTAAAAAAGATTATTGTGTCTTCAGTAAAGGGGCCATAACATGGGCACTGGCCCCTGTTGTCTCAGTCTAAAACTGTCCATGCTGGATGTAGTTAAATCTAATACTGTCTCAATCCATAGAAGTCCTGAAAATGACTGTGTTAGAGTCAAACATTTTTTGGTGAGGATTCATAACAAACAGGGAACAAACACTCACATTTCATCTGTTTATCATGTGTGTTGTTTTATGGATTTCTGTTTTCGTGCCTTTTGATGTTTTTTTCTCTCATGCCTCCAGAGCTGCTTCTTTTTTATAATCATTATACTTTTCAATAAGGAGCACTTTCCTTCTTCTAAATAAGTGACTGTATTCCGTTCCAGTCAATAGAATATTTAATAGGGCTCTATGTCCTTGGATATGTTTTTGTCCTTTTGCTTGATAGCTTGCATTGCATAGTTTGTTTGTGTAGACACATTTATATTACCTATAGAGGTCTTTTTCTTGTGTTTTCTCTTACCTTTTGAGGTTTAATCGACTTTGAAGGGACTAAAGCCTTGTCCTGATACAGCAGGCCACTTTTAGGGTTAAGAGTGAGGTTTAGTTAAGGTGAAAAAAAAAATGCTGGTAAGTGTTATGATTAGATGAAAATGAGTAAAAGTCAATAGAACATCCTAACACAGGTGAAAATAAAAATGTTTATGTGTGTTTTAAAGAGATGAAGGCTAGCAGGAGGTTAAAACTTGAGACGTGGCACATCTTATTGCATTATTTAAGATACTGGAGAGCATGTTGATGAATACTAACTCGAGTTAACACGGGAGGCAGCAGAGCCTCCTGTTTATGTGAGTCTGTATGTTTTTGGATCGAGCAGAAGTGCAGATGGTGCAGCTGTGTTTTCTTTATGTGTCACTGTTTACTAAAAGCACATTGCCCAGGACTGGCTTCTGCAAGATGGACGGATGATCACTTTGCACGGTTTGCTGCTGTTTCCAATTTCTTTGAATCTGACGGAATTACAAACACAGCGGATGGTGTTGGGTGGGGGCAGAGGTGATCTTTCCTAGTAAAGCCTCTTAGAGCTTGGTGGATTTATACTCTTGTCAAGTGATTTGGTGTGTGTGTGTGTGTGTGTGTGCTTTATTCACTTTGAAATGACCTCAGAAGAAAGCAGAGATGGAAAAAATAACCTCTAAATACAAAAATATGTTGCAATACAAGAATCATATTTGAATGGTTTAGAACATTTATTTAGCGCTAAAGATTTTGTTTAATGTCTTTAGGCTTCTGGGTGAAATCTAAATATTTTAGCTGTCAAATTCACTCCAAATATTTTGATATGGCTGATCTTATTTACTGCCCTTATTTTTCATGGCTTTAACACAGAAACTGACAGAAAAAAAATGACCTGGGTTGGATCCACCCTGAACCAGAACCAACAAGTCACAAAATCCACTGTTGTTTTGATCAGTAAAGGCTGATAAGACTCTTTAATTTTGGTAATCATAGAAATAATGACATTAAATTAGAAGTACACACATCTAAGGAGCTACATAAAAGGCAACATGTCTGCAAAAGATTAATAACAAATAATTAATATAATAACAATAATATAATAATAATTAATAACTACATAATATGTACCTCAAAGACTTCTGGTATACCCAGAGTTAAGGTTCCAACAAGCAACATGAAAGTTAGACATAGTTAACATAGAACAAGCGTCAGAGTAGTAATAAGTAGGATCTTTTTTGAGTTCATGCTCCTTTTCTGTGCTCTCTTGCTACTGTATCTAAGTGCCTGTTGATTCTCTCCTAATATCCTGTGGACCACTTTGACATAAGCGCACATTGTGCCAACCTTTGTCACTTTGAAGGTGGAAACAACCTGAGAATGTAAACTGCCTGTAATTCTGAAAATTCCATCTCATGAGACAATAGAATATTGTTTTCTTCCTAGGTGTGGCTTGTAATGTTAGCTAAGCATATTTAGACTAGTATTGTAGTTGTTCACTTGGTGAGTTAAAGTCGTAGGGATAAGGCCGTTCCAACTATTACATGACTTTACATGAGTGGATAAAGTGAATGTGATTGGTTGTTTATCAAGAGGGCGGGATTTTTGTGGCGGAAAGTTCGCAAGCAAGTTTGATTGTGGTCAGTTTGTAGGAGGCATCTTGCTAACCAGTTACCAACTTAGTGCTAACTGGTTAGCAAGATGCTAACAAGATGATGCTAACAAGATGTTCCCAATTCCATTGGCACCAAGTAGCACTAAATTGGTGACTTAGAAACGACACTGTCAAGGAACACTATGGACAGCGGAAACATGCAAGAGGAGGAGAGTTTTGTGTCGGAGGTCGTGGATGAGTCTCCTCCGTCCCCATTTTTTATTTAGAGGAGGAAAGCGGGGACAAAGTTTTTGTGGAAGAGGATGCCAGGCGTACATGTTTGAGCCCTTGCCTCGGAACGCTGCCAGTTCTGTTAGCTCTACGCCTGCAGAAGACACGGACGTCCATCCCCATGAACACTGGGACGGAAATCAGTGGGAAAGGAAATTATTCTTATTTCAACTGCCGCGTATATTAGCTGCGACATATGAATCAAGATGCTAAGATTTGATTGACAGATGACCGTTGATATATGATTGGGCGAATTTAGGTGTACAAGCTGACATATAACTAACTGGCCTGCATAAGATAATTAAAAAAAACTACAGATTATAAAACAGGATTTTTTTTTAAATAGAAATTTTCTTAATCTTGGGAGAATATCGTCTGATAAAGAGGACATTTATATACATGTTTAAGCCAGAATGATTTGACATTTAAATATGATTTCCCTACGACTTAAAAAATTGGTCACTTGTAGTCATCATTAGATAGTTAAATTCACAATCTGTCCTGTCGAAGGTTGAAATATGTTCTAAAATGATTTTCTACAAGCTAAGTGGTTGTTAAGATCTTGACAGCAGGTCCTTCTTATTCTATGATGCTAGAGAACCGCTGTTCTTGAGAACCCACATAGAGCACAATAATGTAGTAAGCAATGCTAGCAATCATAGCTACTGTAAAATTCTAAAGCCTGTTTAAAAGATATTGACTCTGTGTAATTTTATCTCTATTTTAGGTTGGGGTTGATGTGAGCCCTTTGGGACTGACTGCATACATTTGCTGTATTTATCCCCCTCCTCCCTGCAAATCCCAATGAACAGAGCTTATTCTGCCAACATGACGTGCAGTGGACCTAGTTTTTCACCTTCATCATGCAGTTTTTGGTTTTGGCACTGTACCAGGATTCAAAGTGTTTTTCTTTCCTATTTTCCCGTTTAATCTCCCTCTGCTCGGCTACTCAATGACCCACCCACCCAGTAAACATGTTGGCACACAAGTAGTGGTTTTTCGAAAGCAAAACAACGCGGGGAATATGACCAGAATATGGAAACACTTAATCTCCCTGGGTGGATTGGTATCAAATCCCCAGTCGCATGGTTGAGGGAGAGACAGACAGAAAGAGGGAGAGAGACTGTGAGGGACTCTGTGTTCATTTTGCCAAGGCCAGATGGTGAGGGCAGCTTTGGTGCAGCACGGCTTCTCTCTCTCTCTGCCTGTCAGTCCGTGACAAACACACACACACACATCCCGGCACAAGCGATTACCTCAGCCGGTTAGCGCTCTGCTCTGTGTGGTGGCCCAGACTTATTAGATTAATCTTTTATTTGTCTGCTGCTGTTATCACTGTTTTCCATCTCAATGTGTTGCTGGGATTAGGAAACAGTCTCTAGTTTACGCTCTCGTTTAGATGGTTTATAATCTGCCAGACTCTGTGTATTACTTAGTGTTGGCGAGTAGCACAAACTCATCCCAAGCCCAACTCAGTAAAAATGACTGTGGCTAACAAAAGTAATACAAAAAACACTAAATCACCTATGATTTGTTGACGTTCTCTGATTACTAACAAATAGTACTTTATTTATTTTGGAATCTAATATTGTATTTATATGTGTCTCCTAGGGATGCACTGATCCATATTATTCCTATTTCCTATCCGATATTGATACTTGAATTTTGTAATCTGCAAATTCTAACGCCAAGCGTTGGTTCTTCATCTAAAATACCTGCAGGCTCAAGGTGAGGTTGGTGTTTTTTCCTGGGGACACAGAGCAAACATGAGACAAAAAGCTACAATATTTGATATTAGATGCTGAACCAAGTGGCATTCTTGGCTCTTAGAGCAAAGATAAGGCAGATCAAAACTGTGATCCTGTCTCAATAAGACTAAAGGGTAAAAGTACAACACCCTTATTTTAAATCATTGTTCATATGAAAGTGTGAAGGTAAAAAATATATAGATCCAAAGGAACAAATCAGCTAGTTTTACTATGCCAGTGCTTTTCATCATCAGAAATGTATTCTGTATTGTCTTCACCACAGGGACCATAACAGGGGCCAGCACTAGTTCTACGGGGGCTCTGGCACTCGTTAACCCGATACTTTGACCGATACTTTTCTGGTTGTTCCGTTAGTTTGAATGGCATCACCATAACTGCTGATTTTTTAAGATGCTGTCATAAACTCCTACAAGCAGTATGACATGTATGAATGTACACGTTTATATCTCTATGGGCAGCTATAGATTAGCATCAGAAAAGGAAGAACTAAACACAATAGATTGTCTTAACAGTAGTGTTGCACCGATACCGATACCAGTATCTGAGCAGGGCCCTGATCCAGCACTAAAATGGTGGTATCGGTATCGGCGAGTACCAACAAATAGGGGACCGAAACCATTTTAAGAGCCAAAGGTTAATTCAACTATTGTCACCCGTTCCAGCTATGCAATTTATTTATACCTTTTTCATTCTAAAATAGTACATTTGTATGTATTTTGTGTTTTCTTCCAGTAAATAAGAGTTATTTGCCTGCAACAGACTGGCAACCTACACAGGGTGTAACCAAACTTTCAAGTATAAACTGCTGGAAATAGGCACCAGCTCCACTTTGACTCTGAGAGATGGATGGATGGATGGATGGATGGATGGATGGATGGACAGCAAAATTGTACCTGTATAACTGATTTAGCAGACCATTTCAAAGACTCCTTCAATACTACAGACTCCAGCTACACCCTCTGCATGGTGCTTGGGGTTTCATGGAGGTTTGCCCAACTGGTCCAACTCCAGGTCCAATTGGACTTGGAGAAGGCATTTGACCGGGTCTCTCATGGTCTCTCCCTTGTTGGGGGCGTTTTAAGAGGAATCTGGTCCTCATTGCCAGTATTAGGTCAGACTTGTTTCCGTTGCATGTTGGACTCCGACAGGGCTGCCCTCTCTCACCGATCCTGTTCATAACCTTTATGGACAGGATTTCTAGGCGCAGCCAAGGACCAAGGGGGTCCTGGTTTGGGGACCGGTGGATCCCCTCCCCGCTTTATGATGTGGTTTGCTGGCTCCCTCCTGCCAAGATCTAAAGCATGCAGTGGGGTGGTTCGCAGTCAAGTATGAAGAAGCCGGGATGAGAATCAGCTCCTCCAAGTGCAAGGCCATGGTTCTCGACTGGAAAAAAGTTGACCTGTCCCCTTCAGGTTGGATGAGAGTTCCTGCCTCAAGTGAAGGAGTTTAAGTATGTTGGGGTCCTGTTCAAGAGTGAGGGGAAAATGGAGCGGGAGGTCGACAAACTGTTTGGTTTGGCTGCTGTAATGCAGACGCTGCACCGGGCTGTTGTGGTGAAGAAAGAGCTGAGCAAAAAGGCAAAGCTCAAAATTTAGTGGTTAGTCTACGTTCCTACCCTAACCTATGGTCATGAAAACCGGATTATAACTGAAAAAACGAGGTCTCTGATACAAATTGTGTGGCAGCAATGGATATGGATATATTCAATCACCTCATCTTCTAATGGCTTGCGTTACTCATGGTGGTTAAAAAAAACAGAGTAAGAGTTGTGATACTCTAACAAAATTACTTCAGTAAAAGTAAAAATTAAGTTACTCAAGTTAATATTACTACCCACCATGGGTTTTTAGTTATAAAATGTCAGCTCCATGTGTGAAGAGTTACCAGACAAAAATAACCAAATTATATACAGTAGTAGCCATTTAAAATTTCCCCACTTTACTTGATGGGCCACTACTATTCCTTTTAAACATCAATCTTTGTGCCAAAATATTCTGTGATGATTTTTGGACATTAAGATCTAAAGAGAAGTGTCATCTCCTCGTCAGAACCTGTAATACCAGTGGCTGGAAGTTGGAGGGAATTTGGCTTTTAGTCGCAGGGGGGTCGGCTGTCATTCGGGTGGCGTTTGACTGGGAAGGGCCATTTTGAATGACTTCGTCTGTATACAGTAACATCTTTCAATGCATGAATTAAAAAGAACATTTCTTATTACTAAAATATTATAAATTAAGCTTTAATCTTTGAACTCTGAAAAATTTATATGCTAATCAGCTGCTTAAGAGCAATACCAAGATAAGCTATTTTTCTCTCTTTGTCAATTTACCAGGACAAAATTTAGTTTCTCTTGTCAGTGTCATTTCAAATCTGCTGTTAATCCTTAAAACACACAAACACACCCACACCTTTATTAACACCTCTGAGTTGCTCTGTGTAGCTCTGCCGATGCAGCAGCTGTTTCCCCCACACCAAGCCTGTTAACTGCTTCAGCTGCTAGAAGTTAATTAACTCCTCCAAGGCCATATGTGTGCTATTCAGTCAGTTTAAATAGCAGCATTATCAGGATTAGGCTTTAGTTAAATATCATCGGTCAAAGAAATGCTGCCTGGTTTGAGAGTTGTTCAGACTCTATAGCATGTGTTGATCTTACAGACAGCGGGGCTCTTCTCCTCCAGGCAGCTTATCTTTTCACTGGAAGCCTGATAAGGGCGGATCAAGAAGTCCCAGTATGAAATTAGAAGTCAAATTCTGCACTGACCCTGATATCAAAATATACATAATTTGCTGAATGTGAATATTTAATGATTGTCTGTTTGATCTTTTTTTTGGTGGTTTTCCAGTACTTTTACTATAGTTCACAATAAATCTGCAGTGCCCTGCAGGACTTTTTACAGCACATGAACCTTTTCTGAGTTTGATTTCAATGTATATTATAGAGAATTTATGTAACAGACCAACACAAAGCAATGCATTACTATGAAGTGGAACGAAAGGATACATTTATAATTGATCTTTTCTAACAAATTCAAAGTGGAAAAGTGTTCAGTTAATTTGTTAGCTTTTAAATATTGAGTATCACATTATGTATAAGTCAATACATGTGATGTAAAGATGAAGTACTACAAATACTGAAACAATTGTTAAATTTAACATTGGTTGATTTAGCCTGACCTCTTTCTTTGAGCTTCTCTTGCAGATTTAGCTAAATCCTATAGCCAGATGTCTTGTATTAATAGTCTACTTAGTTTAAAGTTTATTGATGACAGTTACAAAAATTGCTGTCTACAATTTTTCTTTTTTGTTTACCTTACAGATTAAAATGTCTGTTTTTAAAAGTCTTGTAATATACGAATATCAAACAAAATTCAACAATTAAAAAAAGCTAGCTTTAACATCTCCTACCTCCAAAAAACCATGCCAGGCACTGAAACTATTTCATTTGTAGTTAAGCATCTGTATAAATAATGGAGGAACATGGGCATAAAATGGCTTAAATCTTAGTAGAAGGTGAAGGCTTTGTAATTCACTCCATTTCAGGTCATTTTGGTATGAATGCCCATTGAGGCCAGTTGGCTGTTATGAGTAACAATAAGTGGCATTCTGCTTATAGATATTATTATCCTGGCCACCCAGATCAACATACGCCATGATGGGGTAAGTCAGTCTGGAAAGGAGAGAGTAGAGCCTTATTTTGAAGGCGGGACTAACAGAGTTTTAGAACCGGATATCTTTGGATGTGATGCAGTTTTAAAAAGAAACAAAAGTTCTTAATGAAGTCTTCATCTGAAGAAACTGAATTACTTACCCTCATCCGGCTCCGACAAGCCAATCAGCTTTAAACCGTACCTCCAGCAAGCCCAATCAGCATCCAGATTTCATATTAAAAGGTCTTAAAATTCACAACTCAGTCTGCTCCCCAGCCAAAGTGCAGGCAGTGTTTGCTCTATGTCTGACTTGGTACAGAAGACCCCGATTTAACCCACCGCCATCCCCCCACCACCTGCATTCCCCGTCTCATCTCAACTGGTCTGGAGGAAAACTACCATGTTGAGCCTGGTTCTACCAGAGGTTTCTTCCCAAAGGGGAGCTTTTCTTCTCCGCTGTCAGTTCATGGTTGCACATTATAGACAAGTATACAACCTAGTATCAGCTCATGCAGTCTAAAGGATCTGACAATACAGTTCAAGCACACCGTCTCCAACCAGCAACCAGTCTATGGACTGAACCTACTTCATCTATCTCCCCTCCACCTCCAGCTTTAGGCCTGGGGGGGGAAATATCCATGTTCTTATACTCCTGCTTATGCATATTAAAGCAAAATTCAGCACCAATGTTTCCTGCTGAGGATTTAGCTCCAAAGACTACAGTAACTGTATCATTAAAATTCTTTTAATTATCTTCTTCTTTCTGTGTGAGTTTTTCAGATTTGACTGCAACCAATTGCGGAAATGTTAAATATATATTCTTGACCGATGATAAATCTTTATGCAATTTTTAGGGACATAATAAAGGGCATAATTATAAAAAATCACTCCGTCTTATAGAAAAGTGCTGCTGCTTAATGGGCTCAACTTCCACACTGTGATTTAAACCACAGAGTTTAAGCCTTACCAGACTCATTTAGTGCCCATGTCAGCAGTGGTCTAGTTGTAAAAAATAAAAGAATGGGCATAGTGGAATTTTTTTTTTTTTTTTGGAAGCATCCATTGTTGAAAGGGCAATATTATTGCCATTACTGTTAATATATAGTAGAAATTTCACACATTCCCTAATAAAATTTCACAGGGGATGGTATAGGGGCTTGGTCATTTAAAGGCATACTATGCAACATTCTTTAGTTAATTAATGTGTTCCATAACATTTTGGATGATTAAATGAGTCATTTCAGGTCAAACAAAGGTTTTCTCTGCCGCCCTGGTGGTCTGTAGCGGAAATACCGCACTTGCACTTGCAGGAGCCCTCGGCCCGCACCCACAGGCTCAGAAGTCTCGTGCATCGCGAGAGTCAGTCTTGATTTACGGCAAGAATTTGGCTAACTACAATCTTTGTTATTTAGACACATGCATAACAAATAATGTATGAAAACAAAACAACAAAATAGTCACTTACTGCAGTAGACATGATGATTCGTTGCGTTCGCCTCTCTGCTAAGCTCAAAACAACCGCACCTGGCTTGACAGAGAAACCAGGAGAACAGCTGAGCATATTTACGAGAGTGCACTTTTACTTTCGCCCTCTGGGAGCCTCGCTGGAAAATCAACACCGGTTGCATAGTATACCTTTAAGAAGGGGGTTGGTTGTTAAGATTTTTTAAAGAAGTTTGATGACACCCCCCCTCATCTCGACTACAGCATGTATGTAAGTCATTCTAGGAAGAGACTGAATAAACAACTGACAGTATATCAGTATGAACCCTGACCCTAACATCCCCATCCCTGTATTTTAGGCATATTTGTCTAAAAGTACTTATTGAATTGTATTGCTTTTGCAGCACTGGGAAAGCGATCCAGAAATAAGTCAAAATGGCTTAAATTAAGTTTATTTATCCTTAATTTGAGTAGGTAAATTATATCGTTTGCCAATGAAATAATTATTTTTACTCTTAAGATAAGATAATTAGATAATATGCACTTGAAATAAAACAATGCAATTGTGTTTTCTTATTTTAAGTGTAAATTGTCTTGTTACATTAGCAAGATGTTTCTTTTACTTTCTTAATCCAAGAACAAATGCACTTATTTAAAAAAAAAATGACTTATCTAGATTTTGATTTTTTTCCAGTGAGGGGTCTGTTTATAACTCCAGACTACACCAGGTGATGAATTATAGATGGACTGTATCAGTGTGACTTTGAATGAGTAGAAATGCAAGTGATTGGATAAGAGTTAGATCTGTTTGCCTCAGTTACAAAATGTCCTTAGATGACTTCTTTATTTATTTGCTGCTAAACAGAGAGAACAGAATTTAACATTTGTTGTCTTAACATTGAACTAATGAGTGCCAAAGGACAATCTTCAAAGGTTAAACCACAAAACAGGTTAAACAGCGGTTAAAGGGACAGAGAATAAGAGCTGAGGTAGTTAAGATGTCTGAACTGGATGCCTCCTGGCTGCTCTCCTTCAGAGGTCTGGGAACTTCCCATCGGGAGGAGAACCTAGGGCAAACCTGGATCTCGCTCGAGGCGTTGTATTTTCCCTCTGGCCTCAGAATGCCTTGGGATCCCCCCCTGAGGAAGTGAAAAGATGTCGATAGGGAAAGAGGCGTCTGGGTTTCCTTCCTTGACCATTGCCTCCTTGACTTAATGTTGAATAGATGAATAGAATGAGAGTGCCTCCTAGTAATGCAGATACATCTGCCTCTAGATCAGCAGAATCTAGGACAGTAGTCAAAGGGATACGCTAGCTTTACTTCCTAGGTTTAACTTTCTGAGTTGCCTAAAAATATTTTTGCCAATTAGAGATATTTATCAAATGTTTCCCTTGATTAATTAAAGATTAAGATTAAAGACTCATGTAAGAGACGTTTAAACATAAAAACACTGAAAGGTAACCTCAGATTTCACCTTTCTAACTCCTGCTCTGTAGCTCTGACTTGTGTAACCTGGCAGTTTTATTCAGCAGTTTGCACCTTCAAACTGATAGAAAAAAATCACATTGCTTTGTTAGTGATGTGTTTCATTCCTTAATTGCCTTTATAGCTGTTTTTCAATTCAACCGAAATTCAAATTTTAAGCAAACTTTTAAAAGTTCAGAAAAAGGAATTGCAGATTTGAGTTGTTTCCATTCGCTTTGAAGTGAAATCCTCCTATATCTCATCCATATTACGTCTTCAAGCATTGCTCTGGTAAACAGGAAGTAGAGGCTGCCATCTAGCACTGACCACAGGTCAATAATGGAGGTAATTTTAATGAATGTGTTGAATATTTGGGGGGGTTTTC
The DNA here is from genome assembly GCF_016077235.1 of Cyprinodon tularosa. Taxonomy (NCBI): domain Eukaryota; kingdom Metazoa; phylum Chordata; class Actinopteri; order Cyprinodontiformes; family Cyprinodontidae; genus Cyprinodon; species Cyprinodon tularosa. The sequence goes on from NW_024039158.1 coordinate 359,945, forward strand.
TTACGTTAACATGTCAGTTAATGATGGCAATACTGTTTCCAGCCATGTTTATGCACATAATAGTAACATCCAGGAAGACACTGACAGTAGAAACAGCTAGTCTTGTAAGGAAAAGTTCCTATCTGAAGAAAGTCTATCCATCTCCCGTTTTGCGCATCAAACCTTTTTTACCAAAACCTAAAAACCACATCAAGTTAGCGTAAAACTTTTTTGTCAGCTTTAGGGAGTTTTATTTTGTCTTCTGCTGTTTCTGAAGCGGTACTTTACAATAGGGAGTGGCGGCCTAGTGTTTAGGGCATTGCAATTGGAATCCTGAGGTTCTGAGTTCGATCGCCTCTCCCACGAACTGCCGCTTTGGGTCCCTGAGCAAAAGACCCTTAACCCAATACTGCTTCCCGGGCGCCGCACAAAAAAAGTAGTGCATTAGACAAAGCTGATGAAAACACAGCTATGGATAGTTGTTCTAAATGCATATTCTAATGCAGCTACTTTCAACCATAGTCAGAAGTAAAATGGCCTTTTGGATAGCCTTAAAGTCGTAAAAGTCACACTTTACGTCAACACTTTGGACAAAAAAATCATAAACAGAAATAAAATGTAAAGGGTTAATACTTAATACTAATAAAAAACAGTTCATTTAGGTTTTACAAGTCATAAATAATAAACTGTTATTGATCTTAGTAAACACAGCATGGAGTTGTTGATTTTGCAGCAAATATGAAGTTTAAAGGAAAACTAAGATATGCAGGAGATGATGTATCAAAATATTTTATTAATATTTTTATCATTATTTATCAAACTCCTCATTTCATCATCCTTTAGCTGAGCTTTCTCATTTCAACAGAGATAAATTAACTTTGTAAATTAGCATAGATGTCTTAGATGTAGGATGGGTTCACTGTAGAACCAGTATCATTTCTACCAGCTGCTCAGCTGCATTTATTGATCTGCTTTCTTTCTTCCAGAGTCTGAATGCTGCAAACCAGTTAATTCCAAGTCAAAAATGCCGTTTCTAACCTCTCTAAAGCTGAGTCTAAACTGTTCAAGTCAATCTGTAAAAGCCATGCTGCAACTTGCACTTTACTGGGGCCGTACACCAACAGATATTGCTTAAAGAGTATTTTTACTCCCATCATTCTCTTTGTTTTACATTCAGAACCCTCCAGATGCCGGTAAGCTAAATCAGTACTTTATGGGTAGGAAACGTCTCAGCAGAACCATTGTGTGCATTCCAATTGTCCAATCACATTACTTTTTACGAAATGTTTTGATGGGTTTGGCCGTTTGAAGTGATTTAACCAGTGTTGCCTTGATCACTACTTTGCAGCCTTTCCTGTCCCTCATATTTATGAGCGGTAGCTTTAACTGTCTTAAACTGTAAATATATGAGCTGGGCCTGATGCCCGTCTTCCTCTGGGAGGGGAAAAGAAGTGCTGAGTGCAAGTTGACCCTACACAACTTTCCTGGAATGCAGTGCAGTTTTCTAGGAAAGCTGCAGCGGGCGTCAGCGCTGACGCTCTCACATGCCACAATTAAGGAGAAGCAAAGAGTTTTTGTACGAACAACACAGACGAGCATTGTAGAAGCTGCTCTTGGGGCGCATGGACAAATGCATCTAATGTTCAAAACATCCTTTGAAAAATTGGAGAAATACGAAAGAAATGTCTGCAGAGATACAGTGCCTGACAGAGGTTTTCACACCATTTCAACTTGTCTATATTTTGTCACATGGCAGTAAAAAAAACGCTAATGTGTTTTACTGGGGATGATTCGTGCTTGATCAAACACAACATTGTCCTTGATTGTAAGGTTTCGATACAATAAAGATAGAAAAAAAAAGATGTAATATGTGTACGATCTTTATTAACTGGGTAACTCATGAATTACTGGATTTCTGGTTGGATCTCAATTCTAATGAATGCCACAAAGCACCGGATCATAAACATGCATAGAAGCTGATTTAAAAAGCCAAAAAAAATGAAAATAAACTAAAGCTGACCTAAAGATAAGATGAGATAGATAAAAAAAATACATTCAGTATTTAAGTTTTAACCTGTAGAATCAGCTAGATGAATTGGTTTGAACCTTTTCCCTGGTGCTGATGCTGTGTGCATCCATTCTGCACCGTTCTGTCTGACTCATTTTGCTATGATTCAGCACTGAAACCTCTTAAGTCATTCCCATCATGATGTCATCAGGATATTAGTCCACGTGTTTGTGTCAGCCCGCCATGCCAAGGTCAAAAGCAAAACGATTTTTCTTTCAAACCTTTCTGCTTACATCCTAGAGATGAGTGTTTAAAGCAAATATATCCTTGGCTGGAGTCAGACTTTGAATTTAAGGTTACCAGTGTGAAGTCCAATATAATGAGCAAGATGAGCCTCTTAACCAGCAGAGAAAGGTTGTCATAAGACATTCTTATGTGTGAGTAAACAAACAGTTTATCATAAAAGCTTCGTTTTGTTGGAGATTAAGACACTCAATGTAGGATAAAAGATTATTTAAACTTATAGTAATGTCATTATGGAGTCATAAAAACCTCATTTCAAAGAAATGTAACACTTTAATGTAGTGAAATATGTGGGTGGAATGTGAAAATGTGTTGAACATATCAAGTAGTTTGAAGTATTTTTTTTCAGGAACAGTTTTTCTAAAATCTGTTTTTCATTTGAGATGTTTCAAAAACTGCCCTTTTGTTTCAGAAATAATGCAAGGAAGTGATGGAGCTTAGGGTGAATACTCAGCCTTTCAATTTTCTGGATCACCTTTTCCAACTTTGGCTAACCCTGAGAGTTAAATAGGTACAATTTGTCATTCCTTGGCATGGAAGCCTTGGTACTGATGTAGAGTACGGTATTGTCTGATCTGCTCCTGTCCTTGTGTAACGTGCAACTGGCTGGGAGTTGTTGTATTTGGAAGGCTCTTATCTGCTTTGTCTTCTCTTTCCACTGTATTTTTATTGTGTTTTTTTTAATCAACGCTTGGCCTTGCTTGGACCACAGCCCAAGCTGCAGAAATACTCTGCCTATCCCTTTTACTTCTCTTGCTAATTTTATAGCTCTGGCTTCCTTTTCTCTGTCTTTCTTTTCTTACTTTTTTTTTTTTTTTTTACAGTAGATAAAGGAGGTTTCATATTTTAGAGGCTCTTTTAGTGTGAAACAATGTCCGGTCCTGTGTGAAAAAGGCCAGGGGTCTTCAGGTCTGCCTGCAAACACAGAGCAAAGCTCAGAAATAACTGGGCTCGTTGCCATTCTGCACAGATAGGACGAGGCCCAGGGCAGCACAGAGCAGATATAGGCAGAAGCACGTGGGGCCAAGCCAAGGTCCGTTCAGGATACGCACTCATCAAGAGGTCCGTGACCCAGCCAAGGTGACCTTACACTCACCCCCTTGAGTTTCATTGCCTGCAGGGGAAAAATGTGTGTATAAGTGTGTCTTACAGTGCAAAGTACAGTTGCTCTGGGTGCCTGTGTTTATGTATGACTGGGAGGTTTTTTTCTCTGTGTTTTTTAAAGCAAGAAAAAAGTTGGCTTCAGACACATTGGATATAAAGTAATGCGCTCTTGTGAGTTGTAATATTTATTTTTCAGGTCACAGTGATATTTCACTGCAGGGATGGTTGGAAAAAAATAAAGCAATAGGGATGACACCACAGGAGGAGGATATTTCTTCAATCTGTCTAAAGTTTGCATCCTGACTCATGGTCAGTCCATCTATCTACAGCAGATGTAAACTATACAAGCAAAAATTGACACACTGTAAAAATTTTCTGATAACCTGTGAAAATGTCTTAAAATAAATCAGGGCCGTCACTAGGTTTGAGAGACATGGGTGGCGTAGCCCCTAGGTAAGATATTGCGCGCGCTAAGCGCGCGCCGAAATTTTTTCAGTGCACTTTCTAAGGCGCTGTCTATAAATTCATTATTTTAAGAGCAACATACCTGGGAAACACTTCCCTCACTAATGCTACTTCACCAACTAAACTACACCAGTTAAAATGTGCTAAATTACAAAGAGTAAATGGTAGGTGCCATGCATTACTGCATAAATGGAAGAAGGCAAGTGGTTCGCCACTCATCATAATGGAAACCTTCTACAGAAGACAGTTGTCTAACCAACAGACTCCCAACATCTTCATAAACCCTTAACCTGGCCATTCATCTTTCCCCATCTCCCCTGCACCCACAACCTGTCAGGAACCCCTGTCTGCTTTGCAATAACCCTGTTTCTGTGTGTGTGCTTGGTGTGTGTGTGTGACCTGGACTTTGGCATGTCTTTCTCTACACCTGGCACAGAGAGAAACACATATATGTGAGGAACTTAACAATAAATGCAGCATTATCTTTGATAGATTTCTGCTTAATCTAAAGTTTAACCACAAAATACAAGTTGCATAAATGGACAGTAGGCAATAGGCAATAGCATCATTGCAAAGAAGGATATCCTTGAGACTTTTTCACATCAGTCTGACAAAGTTTTAATGCAAATAAAGGAAGTATTTTTAAGTACAATGTATTAATGAAAACACAAAATCAACAGTATATGAAACGTACAACTTAGAACTATAGTCAACCCAAGGAAGCACTACCATATCACACAGTGTCGCCCTATCAGACTGGTGGCACATAGATATGGGAGAATTATCCTGCCATAATGCAAGAGCACATAACTTCAATTAGAGAAAAGAATTTCATCTTCTTGCACTCAAAACTTATAATGCTCACACTCAAAACATGCGCTCTCTCTCAAATATTTTCTCTTCTCTCAAAAATCTTTGTTTCTTCTCTCAGATTTAAACAGATATTTTCTATATTATCACAGATATTTTTTCCTCTCGCTTGCCTCCATCTCCGCTCTGCACGGGTCTCAGTTACGCTCTGCTTGCGGATTTGTTTTGCTCTCTCAGACTGCAGTTGGATCGTTGCCTAGCAACCTTTCCAGCCAATAGAACGACAGCCTCGGAAAAGGTGCGCTTGTTTAACCCTACGGAGTGTGCCTGTGCTACTACGCCACTTATAAAGCGTCAGCTGAAACTGCTATTTACAGTAGTTTTGTGGCTGATTGTTGTTTAGAAATAGAAAACCTGGTTTCATTTCTTAGTTTTGCCCTGGATTTTGTAGCGTTTGTGGACGCTACGTCGCTACTTGATCAAAACAATAACGTCGCTACAGGAAAGTTACTTGATAAATAAAGCAGCGACGCTACGGTCAAGCTACTTGAAAATGTAGTTAAACTAATAGCTTCGCTACATGTAGCGGCGCTACTGCCCATCACTGCTCCTGTGACAAAACTATTATAATGATGCTAGTAGGCTACAACAACATCGTGTTTTCCCACACCACTGACTTTGTTCACCATGGTAACGTAATTCCTACTGAATCAGACAAGCTATTAGGCCTATATTGTCTCTTTCCTCACTCCAGGTAAAGTGAAGAAAATGTAAACCGCTGACATCAAATGGCAAACTCACCGTATGTATCTGCACGCAACCATAACTTTCCTAATCAAGCTCGATGACTGTGTGGAGATTCAAAGGGCGCGCTGTTGCTGCACTGCACAGCTGCTATGGTCCAGTTGATGGCCGTGTACCACGTGACGTGACGCTGGACGCGGAGCCAATGAAGGAAATGAATATCCTAACGATATTAATAATTGTATAAATAATTGTGTTTGTAAATAAACTAACAGGAACTTACACTATATTGCCAAAAGTATTTGCTCACCTGCCTTGACTCACATATGAGCTTAAGTGACATCCCGTTCCTAATCCATAGGGTTCAATATGACGTCGGTCCACCCTTTGCAGCTAGAACAGCTTCAACTCTTCTGGGAAGGCTGTCCACAAGGTTTAGGAGTGTGTTTATGGGAATTTTTGACCATTCTTCCAGAAGCGCATTTGTGAGGTCGCACACTGATGTTGGACGAGAAGGCCTGGCTCTCAGTCTCCGCTCTAATTCATCCCAAAGGTGTTCTATCGGGTTGAGGTCAGGACTCTGTGCAGGCCAGTCAAGTTCATCCACACCAGACTCTGTCATCCATGTCTTTATGGACCTTGCTTTGTGCACTGGTGCACAGTCATGTTGGAAGAGGAAGGGGCCAGCTCCAAACTGTTCCCACAAAGTTGGGAGCATGGAATTGTCCAAAATGTCTTGGTATGCTGAAGCATTCAGAGTTCCTTTCACTGGAACTAAGGGGCCAAGCCCAGCTCCTGAAAAACAACCCCACACCATAATCCCCCCTCCACCAAACTTTACACTTGGCACAATGCAGTCAGACAAGTACCGTTCTCCTGGCAACCGCCAAACCCAGACCCGTCCATCAGATTGCCAGATGGAGAAGCGCGATTCGTCACTCCAGAGAACGCGTCTCCACTGCTCTAGAGTCCAGTGGCGGCGTGCTTTACACCACCGCATCCGACGCTTTGCATTGCACTTGGTGATGTATGGCTTGGATGCAGCTGCTCGACCATGGAAACCCATTCCATGAAGCTCTCTGCGCACTGTTCTTGAGCTAATCTGAAGGCCACATGAAGTTTGGAGGTCTGTAGTGATTGACTCTGCAGAAAGTTGGCGACCTCTTCGCACTATGTGCGTCAGCATCCGCTGACCCCGCTCCGTCAGTTTACGTGGCCTACCACTTCGTGGCTGAGTTGCTGTCGTTCCCAAACACTTCCATTTTCTTATAATACAGCTGACAGTTGACTGTGGAATATTTAGGAGCAAGGAAATTTCACGACTGGATTTGTTGCACAGGTGGCATCCTATCACAGTTCCACGCTGGAATTCACTGAGCTCCTGAGAGCGACCCATTCTTTCACAAATGTTTGTAAAAACAGTCTGCATGCCTAGGTGCTTGAATTTATACACCTGTGGCCATGGAAGTGATTGGAACACCTGATTCCAATAATTTGGATGGGTGAGCAAATACTTTTGGCAATATAGTGTATCTTCAGATTAACTTGCCTTCTTGGTGGCTCGTTTTCAGTGCTTTACTGCAATTGTTTGGGGTTATATGGAAAAAAAATCAATAAATAAAAAAATAACAATAAAAATCGCAAAATAATTATGGGGTGGCTAATACCAACGAAGGGATGACTTCAGCCACCCTAAAATAGGTCTAGCCACGTCCCTGAAATAAATGTATTTACCCTTAATTTGAGCATGAAAAGAAGATGATGTGCCAATGGAATTAGCATTTTTACACTTAAAACAAGATAATTAGATATTATAATTGTTTTTTTCTTATTTTAAATGTAAATTGTATTGTTCCTTTGGCAGATTTTCTTATTTAGCTCTTCAATTCAAGAAAAAGGCTTATTTTAAGAAAAAGACTTGCTTTGATTAACTTTTTTTTTTCAATGCAATCATCGACTGTTTCTCTTTGCCTTACCTCTGGTCTGCTAATTCTGGGTCAATCCAGTTTGGTGGCATGAACAAAATTAAACAAGTACAGAAAAAAATTGGATTTAAGTGAATTTAAAAAATAACTACAAAAGTACATGAAGCATTCCAGGTTATGATCTGGATCCTCACCAAAATTTCATTGGATTATTCATTGATATGAGCAACACTTATTTTTAATATTTAACTGAAGTCCATCCATAACTCTTCAAGTTAACCTGTATACAGACAAACTCTTCTAAAAACATAACCACCTTGCTGGAGGTAACAATAACAGAATGATACACATGGAAAGAATGGTGGATTCTTCCTTTTTAAGCCACTAGTCTTTTCTGTAAAATCTTATAAAAATCAATAGTATAAAAGCATTTAAAGGTGAGTTCTTTTATTCTTTTTTTTATCATTTACTGTACATTTGTATTTAATCATTGGAATATGTAACAATAATAAAACCCCCAGGCTTCTATTCACACATAAAAGCTGTTTAGAGTGCATAATTTCCTCCACAAATGTTTTTTTTTTCGAGTTTTTTTGTTCTTTTGTTTGTCTGTCTGTGTGCAAGATAACTTGAAGTTATGAACAGATTTTAATGATGTTTTCTACCCAAATTGCACCTCAGTCCAAGAAACAATCTTTTGGAGATGATGCACACCATAATCTGGATATAGGAATATCTTAAAGGATTCTTTAACATTACTTGGTGGAGAGTGCATTTGTGACAGGTCACTACAGAGGACCCGGTATTGAAGGCAGAGAGACAGTACAATTACTCAAAAAAGCGTTTATTGCAATACGGATCTGCAGTAGCAGCGGACAGGGCATCTAGGGCACGAACCTCTGCAGAGAGGAAACACAGGTTAGTGACCACGTAAATCTGGCAGAGGAAGATTATGAACATGAGTCATTGACCTGGTTTAATAATTCAGTCCATGTCCATAATAATCTCGCCTAATAACTGGAAGCAGGCATGTTAAAACTGATCAGACAGGAACAGGAAGGGTTGAGAGAAAGAACAGGAAATTAGAAGCACTAAGGTAATGCTAGCACACTCTCCCCAGGGACTCGAGAGTGACAACCCTGATGACTGGAAACAGGCAGGTTAAATAGAAGCAGGAGCAGGTGGATCAGATGAATGGTAACGAAAAACTGGGTGGACTTAGACAGGTGAATGAAATTAGTAATTTACTCTTTATAGGGCAAGATTTGTTTTTGATCACTTGCATACCCCTTACAAATTTGATTATTTCACTGAGTGCCCTATAAAGGGTTAAGGCAGAGGCTGCAGATACACGCCTTGCCTTATTAAGAAACTTATGAAAGGATTTTAAGGAAATTGTTACCAAAGATGAAAATCATGCCAAGGAACAATACGTTAAAATGTGGTAATGATCCAGATCATGTGCGAGTTTTAGTCATAGTCACAATCTGGGGCAAAATGTGCAGCTTGGCAGAGGTCTGTGCTCTTCGAGTGCTTTTCCACCTCCTAAAAACTTCATGTTCTTCTCGACTCTCTGCATATTCACTCTTTTCTGGTGTTTAAATGTGTTCTGTCCACCAAAGGCTTTGTGTTGTATTAAGAAGACTACACAATTATTTTTACAAAAAGACAAAGGAAAATTAGTCAGAGGAAATTAGTATACAGAATAATTTCTCAACATAAGGTTCCTTAACATTTCTGACCTAAAAGCTGTAACTTTGAAACTTTAGCAATCGATAAATGCCTTGAAGTCAATTGATTAATATTTAATTAATAGTTAGATGCTGTAGATATCTGAGCATATTTCCAATTAACTATTGACTTTATTTTACAACATAAAATATTCTGTTTCAGAATATTTTCTGAGATTTCAAATTTTAAACAATTTTACAAAGCAAAGTAAATTGAACCTTTCTTTTCTTGCAACTGAAACCACAAATCTGTGCAGATGAAAAATCTGATAAAAAATACATTTGCAGAGTATTTACTACTGTTAATTGAACACAATTCTATCCAAGCTCCTTTTGTATGCTGAGAATAAATGATTTATTTTCCTACACTAGATGTAATAGCTATACCACATGTTAGAGCTTCTACCCTGGGTACAGTTTGTTTCTTTTCTAATGCTATGAATAATATAAAACAAAAACCCATATTTCAGTTCTTAACATCTGTCTTCATCACATGTAAATCCGCACGTGTCTTTTTTTTTTCTTTGCCTCTTGAAGCTCTAAGTTTTTACCCAATAAATAAAAGAATAACTTGGGGTCAATCTCAGTTTAGCCCATCCAAGGTCTCCTATTTCTTTTGCTTCACTTACTTTATTACTGTAACTATACAACTACAATTATGACTGTAAATATATGAGATCTGCTTGGTTAATTGGACCTGGTTAAATTTATATTTCTTTATTATTATGTTTCCAGAATTACCTTTCTGCACATTTGAATCAGCGCACTGTACATTATTTATTTACATACATATTTATCATCCTATATGTTTTGCGGTAGTATATTGTAATAATAACATCAATAATGCATTTTTTTTATGCTGTCAAGAGTAGCAAAGAACAAAATCTGTTTTTCAGAACATCAGCATTAACAAGAACTACATTCACGTATCAAATGTTTATTTAAGAAATGGGTAAATCTGGCAGTTTTACCTAATCTAAGTTTTAAATTTTACTACTACACCTTTGCTGATAAAGGGTTAAAGATTTCTTCAAGTTTCTTTAGGTGACTGTAAAATAACTATTAAATACTTAAATATTATAGAATGCTGGTAAGTCTTGCTGCTGCTGATATTTTCTCAGACTTATAGAACATTCTGCTTGTGAGGAGTCGGCTCTTTTGAAAACCAAACACAATGAGAGTCGGGATCCCAGCTGCTGTCTGTGAAGATCTCAGGGTTGCCAGAGTAGATCATCTCCCGCTTTCTGCAGTGTCCTCTTATTTCTAACATCTACATCTATAATCTTTATCTTTTCATTGGCTCCATATTCACCTTCCTTTATCCAATAGATCCACCATTTCTCTTCTAAATATGCACTGTCCTTCTCTGACAAAACCCTCCTGACCTTTGTCTGCATCCACTCCACCTTGTTTGTTTTCTCCTCTTCATCCTCCCCCTGACTTTTTTTTGCTTTGAATATTTGACCTCAGACACTGAAACTCATCCATTTATTAATCTATACTTCCCACACCTTCAATATTGCACTATTCTTGCAAATTGTTGGTTGGTAAAGTTATCAAATATTAACTGAAGTTATACAGAATGTGGTGTTTACTATTGCTTCAGTTTCATCCACTGTGGGTATTTGTGGTATTCCAACACTTTTCAATTTGCCTATTTTTCCTATTTTGAATGGACCATATGCCTCTTTCATCAGAGAGGTTAAAAAGTAAAAAAAAAAAAAAAAAGAATGTTTCAACTTTTAACTCTTTTCTTCTCACACAAAAACAATAGTTGTGGAAAAAATGTGAATCCATTTTACACAGGGCATATAAACAGTTCCCCCTTTAAACCATTTCCTATTTTGTGACACTCCTCCGAAAAAATGTATTGCGCAACATTTACTATGAAATATTTGGCAATAATGTGGCAAAATGAAATAAAAGTTTGGGTTAATATATTTTCAAGAAGCTGTGCCTTCTGTTTTTGTTGTTTTTTTATTTACCTTTCCTCCAGAGGCCTGTTTTACAAAGCAGGTTCCAACAAACTTAGAAACAAATCCTGAACTCTGAATTGATCTAGCCTAATCTACTGTAGGTTCACTCGTAGAGGAGCAAGTGTGTGACAAGTAGGAAAAGTCTTCAGTGGGGCCCGAAATTGACGGGTCACCATGACTCCAGGTGACAGGAAGTGCATATTTTATACCACTGGAACAAGTTTTTCATGAAGAATTAGCAAAAATATATATATATATATATTGGGGTATTTAAAGAGCTAGAACGCTAGAGTTGCAAAGGAGAAGGAGATGATGTAGGAAAAGATTGTTGCTCCAGTTTATGCGTACATTGATATGTAGCGACACTGTAGACAGCACTTTATGAAGAGTCTTGTTCTTTCAATTATCTTTCTCTCTCAGTTGTTTAACCCCCCTGCCCTGGTCTGGTTTCGACTTATGCTGCTCTGTTCTCTAATAAAAGCCTTATTTACTGTGCACTTGTCCTGCTTTCTAAAAAACAAAACAGATCTCAGCCCTATTTTTCTTTTTTTGTTTTACCTGGGCACAACAAAGGTTAACAACACTAGTAACATTTCCTAGAATGAATCAAACCTTTATTTCAGAAAAGACCATTCAGTCAAAATGGAATGAATCAATTCACACATCCGATAACATCAAAGGACGGCTCCCTGTTGGTGGTGACAGGCTTGGTTTATCCTTTTATATAAAAGCTGCTTCTCACTCTTTTCCCCCCACTGCAACTTTAAACTGCAAAACAAGCTGTTACTTTATACATGGTCTGCATGCAGCAATCTTTTTTCATTCAGATAATAAAGTCCAAGACATTTGTGGGAATGGCTTCTGGGACGTACAGGTCATTCGAAACATGGACATTTGGTCATGTTATCATGGGCTCTCATTTTATTGCTAAAATGTACCGTGTTGAAGCTTAGCAGCTTTCTGATTGGCTAAAATCACCTGTAACCTCAAACTACAGCTTATATCAAAATACTGTAAAATGTGTTCAAATTTCATATCACCATTATTGAATAAGATTATATTACGGTATATATATATTGACACTGATTTATTGTCCAACATCTATATTTACCGCAGTAACATTGTGTGACTGGGATTCCATCCCTGCGCATGCTTACAATCGCTCAACAAGCCAAAGCAAAGGAGTCGAGCCAGTATGAAGCTCCTGGCGTAATTGCAAATAGAAAAGTAAGAAATCAAGAGCAAAAAGGCGCAAGAAGATATTTGTTTCTTATGGATAAAATTGGGGTTGTGTTGGAAGGCAATCTGACTGTTGAAATACCGTAATTTTCAGACTATAAGCCGTGACTTTTTCCCCATTTTTCGACCTTGCGACTTATATATGGACTTTTACAGCTAATGGCCACTAGGGTAACACCTAAATCTATGGATTTTACCATCCACCATGTTGACGTCACATTTGCTTCAACACAGAAGTATGGTAGTATGTAATGTGGAGGTCCTCCGGAAGCAGACTTCTACGTACGAGACAGAACGACAGCGAGAAAGACGGACATTGCGAGCGCAAGACAGTTTGTGTGAAACCTGCAGCTTATAGTCCGGTGAGGCTTGTATATGTACAAATCATGCAATTTAGCTTCTGCAGCTTATATTCAGGTGCGGCTAATAGTCCGAAATTTGCGGTACTCTAAAGCTGAGGAGGTATTATGATGTCACTGCGAAGTTGATAGACACGTGAGAACATCTCTTTACTAACTCAGATGTCTAAGAGGCATTACAGCATAGTAAAGCCATATTGCTTTCTAGTCATTCTGTGGTACTGCCAGTAGATGGCACCATGCCTGTTGATGGTGCCCTTGGCTAGGGTCTATTTAGGCTCAAAAAGGACTATAACGACAGACGCTTGGAGTATATCGGCTTATTTTATCATACCAATTGGGTTTAAATTGTTTTGTTATAGGCATATAACGTGTCTATGTCCCCATCCTCCCTTTAAATCTCAATGTTTGGTAAATAAATGTGCTGTCAACTATGTCTGTGTTAAGCAGAGGTAGTGGGAAAATGGCTTTTGTTCAATTTTACCACTTAAGTAGAGGTTCAACAATATGAAGCGGGGTCTGATTGTTTAGCAAAGTATGGGACACTGCAGGGTTTCTACACTGAAATTGGGAAGTTCTTCTTTTTTGAATACAGGTTTTGATAAAAACTATAAAAAAAACCTCTTCAATTATGTAATGATTAATAGTTTTGCAGACTCAAGTTCCTCAAAATACTCTTAAAAAGCGAAATTCCAATCAATTGTTTTCACACATTATTCAGTTTGTAATGAATTTTGATCACCATGAAATACTTGAAAAGCAGGTTTGCAGGCTGTTTTTCTTCTTTATCCATAACCCTTTTCTTATCCAGAGTTTCCCATTAAATCCATTTGAATCTTGTCTATCAATATAAATATTGATGCACTGATATGAGAATTCTTGGGTGACTGTTTACATGTTAATTGGTTTATTTTTTAATTCATTTTATTATTACTTCAAAACCAAGTTCTATTCAATTTCTCAGACTAATATGAAGTGATGTTGCCAAGATAATGTAATGGGAAATAGATACTGATCAGTAGATATTAATACTGCTGTCAGACCTGGTTTCTTGTTAGGCATCACGTTTGAAGATCAGCATAAATGTGTTCTCTGAATCAAATGCTTTGTGCTATGCTGATAAATGAGATTAAACATTTGTCGATAATGCAATGGATGCATATTTAAATTGCTTGAGCAAATTAAAGATTTTGCTGATTAAAAAGGTCACTCCTATAGATGCCGTCGTGAGCAGTCATTTTCACTCTCCTTGAGATTCCAAGAACGTTTTTAAACTGCAAAAAGGTGGCGTATCAGAATGGCTTCCTGGATTTCTGGTATGTGAAATGTTTTTCATCCGTATTTGGTTATGCAATCGTCTCTTCAAACACTGTGTCAGCCGGGCCATTGGAATCTGGAATATGACGGATTCCCTGATTGGCTCAGATTTTCGACCTTTAAGTTAAATAATAAAAATCCTGAACTGGTGCTAGGAAACCTCTTACAGTTAAACCTTGAATCAACTGTTCTGATCACTGAGAACGCAGTTTCAGATTATTTCTTATTTATTTATTTTTGCAGTTGAAAGTCAGAGTGGTGAATCTATTGTTTCCTAATAAAAGTATAATGGCATCAGAATATGTAGTAAATCTCTCTGCAACATTATCTCTAATTTTTCTACATCATTTAGTTATTTTTTATGTCTTCTGTCCAGCAGTGGAGCCCTCAGATTGGTGCCAAGGAGATGCCAAACCGCTTTACCTTCACAAGTGGAGCAAGTTACAGCTTTCGCTATAATCCTCTGCTAGATGTATAAACACATAAAAACTTGAATAAAGAATTGCTTTGTTGTTCCTTCAAATGCAATGGATACTGGGATTAAAGCAAAAGGAAAACATCGAAAGAAATTAAGAGAAGTGAGATAAAAAAAAATAAGAATAGAAGAGAGATAAGAGGGGATAAAAAGAAAACATCCTACAGATTTTTTCTATACCTGCAGAAAAAGCGGGAAACAAAAAATATATATCAGCAAAATAGTTACTATAAATATAATTGTACCATTTAGTACATCATGTACTGTATTTGGTGGCAAACTGCAGCTCTGTACTATATATGGTACATCTGTCTATCGTGAATAGCTGCAGGCAGCTGAAATGAAACACCAATCGGCACAAGTGCCAGTGAGCCTGTATAAATATGGTTTCTCAATAAGAAAGTACAACAACCAGAGCCACAGACCTGCCCCCAAAGGCAGAGACGGCAGAGGATAGAGCCATAGACATCTAAAGATCCTCGAGAGCAAGGGAGCCCCAGGGACAACCATCGCCACAGCACCTACGCACCAGAAGAGAATCCTTTGTCAGCCATAGTGCAGAAGAAGATGCAACAATGAGCTCACAAGCCAATGGCACTCCACCTACCATCACAGGCCTGACAGTGAGCTGGACACAGAGAGCTACCAACACATCGGCAGTAAGGAAATAGGCGCAACATTTGACTCTAAAATTAACCTGGAAAACCTCAAAAAAATGACCCTCCAAGTGTTTGGGTAGTAAGTACTTTTATTTTGAAGATTTTATCTACTCTGTCAAAAGTTTTTACTTCTCTGCTACCTAATGCTCACTGCCTATTGTCATGATCTTACAAAGGTTCAGACCCAAATGCAGAAAACCGAACAGGGAGACCAGGGAGAAGGTTTAACAGGTTTTATTGAAGAAGTAAAACAGAGAGAGAACTGTTGCTCTGTACACTGCTCAACCGGAACTGAAAAGTGAGGGGAAGACACAGAGGTTAGTTCAGGCTCAGTGGGGAATTTGACTCGTGAACTTGGAGAGGAGGATTTGGTTGCTGACTCACATTTCCAGAGAAGTAGTTGAATCCTTGACTCCTGTCTGTGTGCTGTAGTTCCAGTGTTTGTCTGATTCGGCGGAGGGCGGAACAGGGTTTACCCAGAATGCGGTTGTTAGTAGGTGAACGGAGAAACTGACTGCCACTCAGATTTCCTGCGGTACTTGAACGGGCCATAGTGGAGATTAATCCCTTTCTCGGTGCGAAGCTTAAAAGATCTCTTGGGGAAAGTGGATCCAAACCTCCTGTTTGAACCCCAGCTCAGTTTGTAGCTCAGTTGATCTTTCCAGGGAGAGAAGGTCCGAAAAATCCAGTTTGAAGTTAAACTCAGGTTGACAAAAACTCAGTTTGACTCAGCAAAACTCAGCTTTGCTAGAGTACCCCAAACTGGCAAACACTCTGGCGTCGAGGTAGTGGCAGTCAGCAGCTTAAGAACACTCTGTTTAACGAGGAAACCATCAGCAGGTGTGTGAGGAGGTGGATCGGAACCAGGCGCCTCCTGGTGGATGAAGGGAGACAAACACAGAAAAACAGACACAAAAACAGGAGTCCTGACACCTATGACTCTGCTATTAAACAGATGTTAAATGTAATCCTTTGCTAATGTAAACATAGGAACCACAAGTAATGTAAATCCAAATATGAGGCAAAATTACAAAACAAATAGATAGTAGTTAAATGCATTTTCAATGCTGAGGTATAGAAGTTCTTTTAAACATAATAACAATATAGACAAGTGTGAAGTTCAATCATTGCAGTATTTTAATTACAGCTTATCTTTGTATAATCCTAATAGCGTGTTGTTCACAGTATGATCTTTAGATGGCGATAAAATGCCTCCAAATGTTTCTGAGTAAGTAAAGAATATGCATCAACAGGCATCACAGTTGCAGCATAAGGCGAAATGGCGACAATGGCCATAAAATGGTGCATTATAAAAGTATTTACATAATGCTCAGTTAACCAGTTAAGACCTTCTTTTCAGAAAATTTTTTCCGTCTTTTAAAACAGCCAAAATAATGTAGCTGGATTTTTCACATTCTGAACTTCTAAGTAAATTTTTTTTAGCTCTAATTATTTTAGATAGAAGCTACAATGTTAAATGTACAAATGTTAATGATAAGCAGTAGATGGGTCCAGCTTTAATTATGCTCTCATACCTTCTGAGTTTAATGAAACACTTGACTGTATGAGAAAGCTGCACACTGAGCACTAATAACTGATCAAAATGGGACATGTTGGCACATAACTCTTAACTTTAATGCCATATAAAAGTGTCCTACTGAGGCCTGCTGTGTGTGTGTGTAGGTAAACCATAAATGTAATGCCACATAAGAATACAGATTCCAAACGTACACATGTTGACTTCCCACTGTATTTGGAGATAAGATTCCCCCATGGTAATTCACCTGCTAGTATATGCCCAGCAGGGCTGCTTATGCAGAGCAATCCTTTGATTTAATCCACAGCCAAATTGATTGAACATAGCCTCAGGTCTGTGCCGAGCCCTCTGCATAAACAGATCCAGACTATGTTATGTTTAATTTACTCTCCTTCCATTGAAATAGAACTGAACTGATCAGGACTTGTTTACGCTCTCCGGCCCCAGCAAGCCCTGGCCTACATTTAACAACTTCAGTACTCTTTAAACGGAGTCAAGTATGTGCTTGGGTGTGTTTTGTTTGTGCATCTAACTGTTAGCTGTGTGTGGACCCAACTAATCAGGTTTGACTCATGATGTAGGAGTGGTGGGATCCATATATCCGTAGCTTTGGTGTACTTGTACTTATAAATGGCCTGTACTTATAGCACTTTTTAATTCAGGAGACTTGACCAAAGCACTTTACAGTACATTCAGTCATTCATCCATTAACACACACACTCACACACTGATTTTAGCCACAGCTGCCCTTTAGCTCACTGACAGAAGCGAAGCTGCCGTACACTGGCACCACCGGGCCCTCTTACCACCATCAGTAAATGGTGCAGGTGAAGTGTCTTGCCCAAGGACCCAATGACAATGAAAGCCGGAGCCGTGCTTGAACCTTCAACCCTTCGATTTCAGGGCAATCTCCTACATCCGACACCACTGTCCCGCCATGTTCAATATGATTGGACGGAGGGTTTCTTCCCACAGATTCTTATTTTGCTCACTATGACTAGTTGATGTCACTGTGCAGATCTGGTGCTAAAAAAGCCACTTTGTCTCAACTTTGATAACAAACCATTACTCTGCCATACATTATGCTTCATAATTGGGGAGAGTGGGTGTTTTATTTATTGGGAAGGTACAGCACAATTAAAGTAGGTGCTTCCTGGAAGAGGCGGGTAAGACAGCTTTACATAGACCTTGTCCTTGGTCCCCCCTTTCTTTGGGACAGGCAGTTGCTGCTGGTCGGAGAGCCACATTCATAAGGATTACTTAGACATACATGAAGCAAAATACCTTTAAGCGTGACTTTGATGATGGAATAGCATTAGAACATATTTAAAAGCTCCAAAATGTTAATTCTGTGTTATATAGGGAGGGTTTCCCCAGGACTCCGGAAGTTTTGCCTTACATTCAGCCATCTGATTCTGATTGTAAAAGCAGAGATATAAACAAATATAACCAAAAAATACAGGAAACTGGACCTCAAGGGGATGCAGGCTCTTTAGATTTGTTGTTTGTTTTACCTTAATTTTTAGGGATGCTTTTCTTTTAGCTATTCTTCCGTGCAGCCTTTTGCAGACCTTTTGGAGTGAATAACAGATACCCTGTCAACAAATGTTCCCACTTCAGCGACGGCTCTGTAACTCCTCCAGAGCAACCATGAGCCTCTTGGCTGATTTTTGGATAAAGACTCTCCTTTTCAACCCTGTCAGTGTACAGTAAGTAGATAGTATTTTTTATTTTTTTTCATCCTTGCCTTATTCTATGGTAAATGGTAAATGGCATGTACTTATATAGCGCCTTTATACAAGCCAGGAGACTTGACCAAAGCGCTTTACACTACATTCATTCACCCATTCACACACACACTCACACACTGATGATGGCAAGCTACATTGTATCCACAGCTGCCCTGGGGCTCACTGACAGAAGCAGGGCTGCCGTACACTGGCACCACCGGGCCCTCTGACCACCATCAGTAGACAATGCAGGTGAAGTGTCTTGCCCAAGGACACAACGACACTGAAAGTCGAGGTCGGGGCTTGAACCGTCAATCCTTCGATTTCAGGGCAAATTCCTACATCCAACGCCACTGTCGCCCTTATTCTATATACATCTAGATGATGGACAGAGAAGTGCAACAGAGCTGGAATTGTAACATAACCCAACACTGCTGTAAACTTCGCCCTAACCTTTTGCCTGGTAGGTCTGTGGTGTTCTTGAGTCTTTTTCTATGGAAAAAGTAAATTTTATTTATTTTATTTTTTTCTAATTATACTTAAAATGCTGTGGACGTGTGAAGCCATATTTAATCTTGGCCAGTAAAGCCAATTCTTCGCTGACTTTTGAAAGTGCTTTGTTGTAATTTTATTTTGAGGTATTAAAGTAAAGTAACTGATTCCTCAATTTCTTTTTACATTTCAATGTATCAGATACAGCACTTATTTATGCTTCAGTTTTATGTTGCAGAGTAGTAGGCGTAAACTCTGTTTGAAGTGAACATAAATGTGTAGAACAGGCTGACAGCAGGCCACGTTTCAAATGTTTAACTCTAATGTTTAGACTTTCTGTTCACAAGTTTGCATCAGAGCTGCTTTATGTTGAGACTGCAATTACAGAATCAAAGGCACTTATACGCTCAAGCAAAATCAGACGCCCATCTGTCTCCTGGAACACTCTCTTCTGTCAGTCATACAGGGAAATCACACAGCCACACAGCCGTGCAGCCTCTCTGACTGATCGTGTCGACTTCTGGACAAAATCAAGGGAGATGTGCGAGCTTCTGTCCCCGCCAGCTCACTGTACCAGGGGCCCCTGTAGCAGAGGAGATAGCAGCCAAAGATTGGGATGTAATTACACGCCACTTTCTGCTCCATCCCACTACCCGAGAGCGGAAGAGGGAAGAAATGATGGTTAGGAGCGGAGGAAGGAGAAGGCGGGGAGCTGAGGTGGAGATAAGGCTGGGTTGGTGTGTGTGTGTGTGAACATCCTAATGGCACACCCCACACTGCAAATGTTTTGACTCAAGATTTACCCCCTCTGTGCTCGCCTTGGCCGTCTGTCACCATGGCAACGAATTTAACACCCCTTGTCCCACATGGGAAGGATGTGTGTGCCACTCGTCCTCTAAGCGCGAGACATTAGGATAATCCCCTCTTCTCATTTAAATGTAAAGTCAGCAAAAGAAAAAAAGTCGCCCTGCCAAAAAATGTTATGTATGTATGAGCTTATTTAGGAGGGGTTGGATGGGCCCTATGTGCATGAAGGTGTGATGAATAAGAAAAAAAATCTAATGCCACCGATTTTACCTATTATGATATATCCTTCCGTCTACCCTAACATCGAGAAGCTTTTGTTTCCTTCTTGCCACCACTGACTTTGTGTTTCTTCTCCTTTCTCGTGGTGACATTTTTAGGTCATCCCTCACTTACTTTTATCATCTCTACCACGGCGCGTAGCACGCGCTCGCATCTGCGGCTCGGATCCACACAAGGTGAAGCCGGTGGGATGTATAGGAGGGGGAGAGAGCAGGGACCAGGATAAATCCCTCAGGGGAAAACATCAGGGAAACGATCGTCTCCTTGCATTCCTGTACGCGCTCCCGCTGGGTTCCTTTTGAAGATGAGTTGGGGGGGGGGGGGGGGGGGGGGGCTGTCGTTATAGAGGAGGCTACTGTCACAAACATGCTTTGGCTCCTATTGTACAGATTGTCACATATATGTGGGCATCCTCCATCCCTGCCACACTTGTCCACCTAAATCAGGCCTCAAAAAGTTTTGATTCTTCTCCTCCATTTTAGTTTGACTTATTGTTTCGTTTTAAACATAAACACTAAGGGGCCTTCTTGATTTTAATTGGCGATTAGGAGTGTGTTAGTGTCTGTTAGACAGTCAGACGAAAAGAGCACAAACTCGGGGAGTTCCGCACGTTCCACAGATCAAAAGCTTTCAGGGGATTTTTGGAGCTGGTATCTGTGTTTGTGTGTATTGTAAGTGTGTGTGTGTGTGTGTGCATGTGTATTTGTGTGTAAAGCTAAAAAGGAGGTAAAGGAGCTTTGACACAGATGCCAATGTGGAAAAACAAAAGCAGCGCATGCACCATCCATACTCAGACATATGCCATGCTGGTGTACAGCTATAGTAGAAGCATGCCCATATTCTCATACAGTATACAGTAAGATATACACTGCTCAAATAAATTAAGGGAAGACATGAGCAACACAATATAACTAAAATCAAATAAATCCTCTTTGAAATCAAACTGTCTACTTAGGAGGCAATACTGATTGGTTTCACATGCTGTTGTCTTAGGGAAATTGACAACAGGTTGAAATTATTGCCAGTTAACAAGATGACACTCTCACTAAAGGAGTGGTTCTGGTGGTGGGGACCACAGACTACTTCTGAGTACCTATGCTTCCTGGCTGATGTTTTGGTCACTTTTGAATCTTGGTGCTGCTTTTACACTCTTGGTTGCATGAGACTCTACAACAGGTAGTGAAGCTCATCCAGCATGGCATATCAATGTGAGGTGTGGCAAGAAGATTTGCTGTGTCTCTCAGTGTAGTGTCCAGAGGCCACAGACGCTACCAGTAGACGGGCCAGTACACCAAACATGGAGGAGGGCAACAATCCAGCAGTAGGGCCGCTACCTCTGCTTTTTTGCAAGGAGGAACATGAGGAGCTCTGCCAGAGCACTGCAAAACAACCACCAGCAGGCAACAAATGTGCATGCATCTGCACAAACGGTCATAAACTGACTCCATGGGGGGGTATGAGGGCCCAACAAGGTCAATTACGCTTGGCATTTGCCAGTGAACATAAGGATTGACCAATTCGCCACTGGTGCCCTGTGTTTTTCACAAATGAAAGCATGTTCACACTGAGCACATGTCACATACATGACAGAGTCTTGAGACACCGTGGGAGCGATCTGCAGCCTGCAACATCCTTCAGCATGACCGGTTTGGTGGTGGGTCAATGATGGTGTGAGGTAGCCTTTCTTTGTGTGGCACATAGCCCTCCATGTGCTCGCCAGAGGTGGCATAACTGCCATTACGAACCACGATGAGATCTTAAGACCACTTGTGAGACCACATGATGGTGCGTTAGGTCCTGGGTTCATCCTAATGCAGGACAATGCTAGACCTCATGTGGATGGAGTGTGTCAGCAGTTCCTGTAAGATGAAGGCATTGAAGATACTGCCTGGCCTGCCTATTCTCCAGACCTGTGTTTGATTTATCACATTTGGGACATCCTGTCTTGATCCATCCACCAACATCTGGTCCAGGAGTTGGCGCATGCTTTAATCCAGGTCTGGGAGGAAATTCTCAAGAGACCATGTGACACCTGATCAGAAGCATGCCCAGGCATTTTAGGGAGGTCTTACAGGCACATAGAGGCCATACACAAAACTGAGCCTAAGTTTGACCGGTTTTAACGACATTACATAAAAGTTGAATCTGTCTGTAGTGTTTTTTTCCACTTTAATTTTGTGTGTGACTCCAAATTCAGGGCTCCATTGGTTAATAAATATGATTTCCATTGATGATTTTTGTGTGTGTTTTTTTTTTTTTTTAATGAAAATATTTTATTCATTCAGATATAGGGCGACAATGGCACTGGATGTAGGAGTTTCAGTGTCGTTGTGTCCTTTGGCAAGACACTTCACCTGCATTGTCTACTGATGGTGGTCAGAGGGCCCGGTGGTGCCAGTGTATGGCAGCCCCGCTTCTGTCAGTGAGCCCCGGGGCAGCTGTGGCTACAATGTAGCTTGCCACCATCATTGTGTGAGTGTGTGCGTGAATGGGTGAATGAATGTAGTGTAAAGCGCTTTGGTCAAGTCTCCTAACTTGAATAAAGGCACTATATAAGTACATGCCATTTTACCATATAGGGCGTGTTATTTGAGTGTTCCCTTTATTTTCTTGACAATTGTATTATGGTGAGAGTACCTTCTGCTGTGGTGCTTCTGTTCTGTTGACTACTTGAACAGACAGTTCACCCTTCAGTCTCACAAACTGTGGACAGGTAGTCTGATCCAGACTGAGTTGTGTCAATTCTTATGGAAAAACCAAAGAACATGGTCCTCACATTGCTGCCCAACTTGGGTTAATGACAGTGGGTTTGTTAAAGCAGGAGTATGATCGCATCTTATAACTTTAACTTGAATGTGAGAAGCAAAACGCAGCTGCTTTTCAAAGGAATCAACAGGGTTGGCCAAATGAGGAAACAGGGGCAGTGAGTGTACAGCCTGAAAGGGAAGGTCCACCGAAGTTTTAAATCAGGTCTAAGGGAGTTCTGATTCCTAAACTATTGCTACCCCATTGCATATTTGCTAAAAACATCTTATTTATCCTTTAATTTTGGAGAAACTTTAGAAAACAAGATTTAGTTCAACTTGGTAAACTTAAATGTGGCTCTACTTGTTAGGTGTAGGTGGGAATAATTTTTCAACATAGATTCAGGTTATTTTGACCAACTTTCCCCCCTGTTACTATTGGAAACCTTATTTAAACCCTTGTTTTCCTAAAGTCTTATAAAAGAAATCTGCAACTTGGTAAGCAGGTTGGCAGTGCACTATATTTTATAGATGGATTTCAGGTCTGTATTCCTTTTGGGAATATTCTTTTAAAACACATGTCGAGACATCAGCCACTTACACACAAACATGCAGTCATTCCATAGCCCCTACTATGTTGACAGCATATTAAAATCATGAGTGGATTAGGAAACAGTTTCTAAATCATACCGAAAATCATGGCTGGATTATGTCCATGTGACATCAGCTCGTCTGCGGCTTCTAAGCCATATTTAGTTGACGATCAAAAAGCTTAACCTGGCCAGTAAATCCCATCCTAATATTCCCCCTAATCTGTCCCCAATCCAAACTATAACAGAATCAGCACCGGCCCATTTGTTGTTTGTCCAAGAATTTTTTTTTCTTTTCCTGCTGTTTTTTTTTCCCTTTCCTCTCGTCTGACTCAGATTTTGCGAGCAAAGGAAGCTGTTGAGCGTAAAACTTGTTTGTGATTCGGATTCTTGCTGTCCGTGTTTTCCTATAAATATTCGCAATGTTCAGGCAACATGAGTCATTTTTTTTCTGGCAGATGCAGCCCTACATAACACACACACTCACACACATACAAATATACTCTAACCACTGCGGCCTGATTGTAGCCACATACCTAAACAGAGGATTAGAGACTTATCATCAAGTCCTCGAATTTAGATGTTAGAGAGGTTATGTTTCCTGGTAAGGTTCTTATCCTTTACAATAAGCAGCAAGCATCAGAATGTTATTCATCCTCCTTCTGAATAGCACTTCCCTTGATGAGAAAAATGTGTACAGCTTGCCGCTGTACTTGTTTGTTTGGGACAGATCAAACGCTTTAATCAGATCAACAGTTTTCAATAAAGATAGAAATGGGAAAGGGGGGGGGGGTTTACAGTTGCTAGTGGTGGTGATGAGGTTTTATATTTCTAGGGGAAAAATGGGGAAATGGAGAGAGGGATGCTGTGGAGGGTGGAGCTGATGAAAGGGGGCAGCAGAGCTTTAAAATTGGTTGGGAATGATTGGTGAGTGGGTGGGGAAAAAAGGGGGATGGAAGCTCCGTTAGATCAATTTATTAAACTGCTGGTGTTGATTTGTCGCTTTAAATTATTGATTTTTTTTTCCCTCATAGCAGAACCCTCTTTGCTTTCAGGATTTTGGGGAAAACAGATTCAGTGTTATATTGAATGTTTTTGTTTAGATGATATGTTAAAGACATATTTTTAGGACATGAAAAATATTCCTCACCTAGAAGAATGTAAAACTATCAATACTAAGAAAGTTACACAACCAATAAATAATACAGTAAGATTTTCTTGCAAAGTCTACATGGGGATAAAAAAAAATACTGTTAGTTAAATGTGTGATAAAAACTAAAGTTAAATCTGACTTCTTTTTTATGTGTAAAATAACACTTGGAATAAGGAAGGAAGGCTAATGAGAAAACTACTACCATAAGAAAAAACTATTTTCAGTTGTCATAACCTGAAAAACTAAGTGATTAATATAGGGACAATAATTTAAGTTCGTTCAGATAAAAAAACAAACAAAAGGTAATTGTGATCTTTAGCATCAATACTTCCCTTTAAGAATGTATACCTTTAGGTTCCTGTTTACTTCAGCAGCCAAAAATGCTGCTAACTTTGTGTTTTTGCAGTGAAATTCTGGAAAAAACAACTTTTGGAGTTTGCTTTTCACTTAGATGTATTGTGTTCTTTTAATGCTCAATTATAAAAGTATAACGTGCTTCCAAAGAGATGCTGCCAAGCAAAATAACATTGTACTTTCTATACAATGACAACAAAGGGTCCAACTTCATGTTAAAGTTACAACACCTTATACTGTGGTTTCAACTTACCTTAAGTAAGGTTTTTAAACTGTCCTGGAGTCACCCAGGGGATAAAGAGGAGAGAATTTTCTTTTTAGAGTGAGCACAAAGTTTGGGGGTTTGAAACTGTTATCATCCCTAAAAGAAAATTCAATCAAAACTTGAAGATGACAGATATCCTCACTGAGGCACAAAAGCTTTAAATGAAAAGAATGATCATTAAATAAGAATTTTAACATTTATACTTCACCATTACTTTCACATAAATTGGAAAGATTCAGAATTCTGAGTTACAATAAGATAGAATTCAAAGTTTTGCAAACTGGAAATAAGCTGTAAATGTAAATTTAATTGTGTTTTTTTCATTAGAATGGATTATTTACTAATTTCTTACTAAATTTAATGAATGTGTTGCTTATAATGGTTTGTAATTAATTGGCTCATTAATTTGCGTATGAGTGGGTGAAGGATTGAAGCACTTTAAAGTTCAAGTATTTTACCATTTGTGTCAAATTTACTGTAAAAAGCAATATCAGCACTGATTAAAAATTTATTTTGAAATTTACTTGTTCTGGTAAAAAAATTACTCTGATTCACTTATACAGTATATGAAGTCACAGGACTTTAGACTTCAAATGCTCAACTGGACACAAAACCTGCATGCAGTGGTTGGTAACTCAACTTGCAAGCTTTTTTTTTGTGATTTGACTTGGATGAAGAGAAATGAGGACTGCAACTGTGAGATACAAAGACTAGGTGTGAGCTCTTCATAAACGGTACACAGACCTCTCCTCTGCAGTGGGTCTAATCATTGTCAGATAAAAGATCAACCACAGGTCGCCTCAAACTTCACAGCCATGCCTGTTTTCTAAGTAACAGAGCAGTCGAATAAAAAGAGAGGGAAGAGGTGTTGAGAGCACAACACTGCCAGCATTTAGAATCAGTGGGGCAAATGGGTGTATCTTTATCCTCACCACCTGGGGCCTGTTGGCAGGCACGTGCAGAGGGGGGGGCTAAGGGGGCTTGAGCACCTGCCCCTTTTGCTCCATGATCCCAATGTGCCCTTTTGGTCCTTTTTTTTTTTTTTTGACACATGTACTGAAATTATTATTATCTTTTTTTTTGGCAAGAAAAACAATACAATAAGCCCTCCGGTCACATTGTTACCTTTGACCTTTTGCCGGTGACGACGCACTTGCCTCTCGCACAGTCAGATAAGGCCGCTAACTACGGAGCTAAAGGTAGCGAATATTCCACATTACACTGTGGCCGCTGCTCATTTGGCCCTAAGCAAGATCAACCATGATCGGGCGGATGGCTATGTCTTCAGTCTGCACCGCCTCTCCAATGTCAACCTGAATAGACATGTAAGTGAAACCAAATGAGCCCCATGGATGATGCAGTATTGTTTGATCTAAAGCACTGTTTCCTCTGTGCTTTTAGTCTTTTATATTGAAAATTATGTTTTTTAATTCACAAAAAACTGTTCTGTAATGATTACAGAACAGTTTTTTTGTGAATTAAAAAACATAATTTTTGGTGAAAATACTGGAGTAGGCTTCCTACTTGTCAGACAACGGAAAACTTTGAACGTTGTATAATTTCTCTACTTTAGCAAAGAGTAGCGGTTTAAACGGAGGAAAGTAGTTCTTTCTCTGAAGAACTACTGAGCGGGAGGAGACAGCCAGGTGAGGAAAAGCTGTTCTTATCTATCGATTCAGTATTTTTATCATACAGACGTTAGGCTGTTGTTCTTGTGCTATGAGCTAGCTGCTAGCTAATGACTTTGCTAGCAAAGCAAGATAACTAAAAAGCTTCCCTGTGTCGTTAATGATAGTAGGACATTCTTCAGTATTACTTATGCAATAGGGGCACATCGCCCGTCAAAAACCTATCATCTCCATAATGGATATATGTCTGATTTTCTAATTTCCTTTGCTGCATGATGTACATTTCATTTATTCTAGCGTTAGGTAAATGTATCTTAAAGGAGAACTCATCCAGAACTACCATGATAGATATATGATAGATATAATGTATGAAGCTGGTGAAAACAAAACTGCGCAGCTTATGCAAGGAGGATCGGTTGTCAGACCTTCTTTTGTTGGCAATCGAGAAGGATGTGCCAATCATTCACAGTGAGGTTATTAACATTTTTAAAGACATGGCTAACAGAAAACTGCTGCTGTGAACAAAAGAGAACAAAAATAGCAAAAATGCTTAAAAGTTGGAAATTTGTTTTTAAACAGTTAAATCACCATGACGGAAAATAAGTTTTTGGATCATAATCTTGGATTTAGTTTGGGGGAAAAAGAAAGGCAAGAGACTGAAATAAATAAGACATTGACCTTCACTCAACACAGAAAAGATGAGACAATGAGGAAAAAAAGAAAAGAGAAACTGACAAGAAAAAACGAAGAGGAAAGATTGAAGAAAATGTATACAGGTACTTACAAAATACACTAAGACACAGAGTAGGCTTTTCTCATGGTGACATGCATTAATAAAATGTTTGCTTTTGTTCTTTTTTTTTCTGCAGTTCCACGTTAAAGTTTGATGCAGCAGCTCTGCTTTTCTGAATGGACCGTCTCCATCTCCACTGTCAGTACAGCAAACCAGGCAGACATTCTTTTTTATAGATTACAGTACACTAAAAGGTTGCATTGTGCCCTTGTATGCATTTTTAACAGTTCAATTCTGTAAAGACGAAATATGTCTGGTGGTCCAGCTCTGATTTACATCTTTGGCTAAATTGCAGGTTTGAATATTGTAATACTTTCCTATAACAAAATAGACCTGCAGAAAGAAATTACTAATAAAATATTTTACATATGCATAGTTCTATGTTCTATGTAGAGATTTCCCTTAGCTTTGATTGTATGTCTCACAATTTTGTAATTTATCATTGTTCATTAAACTCTGAAAGCTATGTGACTTTGTTAATATTCTGTCCTAAAATGCGATAAGATGTGCCCTTTTTTTTTTTTGAGCACCTGCCCCTTTAGTGGTCTCTGCACGGCCCTGCCTGTTGGTGAGGAAGTCACAACACCAAGAGAAAAGCAGCGCAGTTAATCCCATGTTGTAAAGCTTCAGGACCAACATGTTTGGACGGATAATGTTGAAGATTGAACTATAGTCCACAAAAAAAATCCAAACATAGGGGTTAATGTTCTTGGCGACTGTATAATGCCAAAAGAAGGTGATATATACATTAGCATCTAAATAAAGTCACGTGTTGAAGCTTTATGCTTCCATAAACTGTTTTCTGTCCAGAAAAATAAAGCTGCCACCCATGTTACTGGTAAAAACAGGCTCCAGATCTTAAGCAAGCCTACTTATATGGTGTTAGCACATTGATTTTGCTGTGTAAGAAAAGAGCTGTATGCACCTGTGTTTACACATCAGCAGAGTCTTATGTAGTAAGTCACCCACTACCTGGACACTTTCTGGTGTGTTATTTCTTTTACTTTTAGCATAACCAAAATACACACAATTTATATATTTTAAATGATCTCATGACTTCCATTGTGACAGGTGAATTTAGGTTTTAATAATTATTAGTGTTGCACCGACACCAGTATCAGACAGGGCCCTGATCCAGCACTAAAATAGTGGTATCGGTATTGGCGAGTACCAACAAATAGGGCACCTATATCATTTTGAGAGCGAAAAGTTTATTCAACTATTGTCACCCATTCCAGGTAGGCAATAAAAAGTTCTACTGGATTCACTTTGTATTAGTCTTTTTCCTGCTTCACAAAAGTAGGCAGCAGCGTAACAAAGCCATGATGGCAATTATTTTACATCCAAGTAGTATGCAGTTCTTCATTTATACACACACACATCAATTTCAAAAAGATAGTATCGGTATGGTATCGGTATCGGCCAATACTCCACAGACAGGTATCGGGTATCAGTATGGTTGTCAGCGCAACACTAATAATAATTACTCAAAACATGCTATGTATGTAAAAGTAAAAGGTTTTTAAGACATTATTTGTTCCATCTGTCATAAAAATGTTCAAAAATTTTGTCTGTTACAAAGATTCACAGCTCTTCATCTAGTTTTTTTATATTCATTTTTTAAAGGAGCTTGATCATTGTTCTAGCAACCCTTACATGCTTTTGGACAGTGTGGGATAGCCTGGCCAAGCTTACCTGGATACCATGCATACCTGTGTACCAGGTGATTTATTTACAAAGAGGGGTAGCAAAAACTATTTACAAAAAACAAAGAAACAAAAACAAATTGGTTAACTTGTAACATAATCAGAGCTGAACCTATGAGAACCAAAATTAAGGCCATATGCATACTGCTACAATGATCCAGTCCTGTCCTCCCAAACAGCTAAATTGGCAGTTTTCAGGATTTATTCAAAAACTTCAATCAGTAAGGACACTTAGGCCACAGTTGAAGTGCATCTGCCTCCTCCATTATAAGTGCTATCCAAATAGTGCTGCCTGTTAGGAAGGAGCTAGGACAAAAAAAAACTGTATTCTGCCTAGCCCAAGTGCAATTAGCATAGGGACTCAATTATGTCCCTGCCGCTAAGAACTGTAGGGTTTCTCACAATCATATGAGTAACAAGATATATAACTACAGTTCACCCCACAGAGATTATAAAAAATACATCATTTCATGATATGCACTGTTTGTAAAACATACAAATGTTAACACTTTCATTTTTGGGGCTTCTAGGAACCCAAACTTTTGTCTTTTTTTAAAGTTTTTTTTTACCAGTAAACTGTAGTCCCATTTTGACCAACATGTACTTGTCCTTCAAGCAGTGATGTCTGTAAGGCTGAAGGCTGTCTGGATTCATCACAGCAGCCCAGAGCTCCTTTCCCACTCTGGGTAGTCTGGTGTCCTTGTAAAGGGTGAAGGAACAGGAGCCAGGAGCTGCAGTTTGAGGTATTTTGCATCAAACCTCAATGTTAGACTACAAAATGGTCTGCAATACAATAGGTAATCCTAAGCATGCACATTCTGATTTAATTCAAACCA
The DNA here is from genome assembly GCF_016077235.1 of Cyprinodon tularosa. NCBI lineage: Eukaryota > Metazoa > Chordata > Actinopteri > Cyprinodontiformes > Cyprinodontidae > Cyprinodon > Cyprinodon tularosa. The sequence continues at coordinate 389,952 of NW_024039158.1, forward strand.
AGATGTTACAGCAATTAATGTTTACAAATGAAAACAGAACAAAAAAGTAAATATTTGTGCACCAAAGAAAAGACGGGCTATGTTGAAGTCACACAGGAATGTTCACTTAAAGGTACAGTACATATTCACCTTATCTACAGTACCTTCACAGATGACAAATCTGCTTCCTGGTATGATGAAGAACCAATAGTTTGCATCTAATCTTTAAAATAAATGGTGTTAATTTTTCTTTAATATACAGTATAAGTATTATGCTATAATTTTTAGTTATCAATCTGTTACTATATTTCAATTTGACAAACCGGATCTTCTCGCCTTTCTTTTCCCCACATGGCGCAATTGCAATTCCAAGTAAGTGTGGAACTAGGAGTTCCACTTTTGCTTGCTTTCATTGCTTTGGTAAATATTTTGCTTGCGTAGTGATGTAATCCAGGTCACATGATGCTGATATGGTAAGGTATACACAGTAAAGGCTGATTTGTACTCAGAAACCAGGTCGTCTGCACATGTGTCGCAGTTAACGCAGACACGCCCCTTCCACAGACACTCTGGTGCACCTCTCCAAATTTGTAGGTGTCTGCAGAATGTGCAGCAGACAGGAGGCCTCATATTGGTCAAATGTACATATGCTTTACACTATGCATATTTCCTGTTTGGTACCTTACTGGCTTGTTTTGTTTGTATGACCGCCATTGTGGAAAAAGACTCGTGAAGTTGGACCAGCTGGAAGAGCTAGGTGCGCAAGAACGCTGGGACCCTTTTTCCAAAAGAGATCCCTGCTCATTTTTGGCCCTCATGTCCCTCTGTTGTCGCACAAACTTGCCCCCACTTCCTCACCGCCTCGGCCGTATCTAGACCCACAGCTAGTTCCTGATTGTCCCTCTTGCATTGTGGCGTGGAATAACATAGTGCAGACTACGCTTCAATATTGGGCATAAATCAAAAATACCTGCGACAAGCTCACTGCAACACACTGCTGCAGGGAGTATAATAAAATGGCAAATACTACGGCAGCAGGATGCCATAATTTGTTATAAAAAAGTTGTACACAACCACGATTAGTTGCGTATAAATGGAAAAAAAAAGTAAAATAACCTGATTTTGTAGCTTTAAGATAATCGGAACAATGCAAAGTGTGTGGTCAGTCAGTTTATCACAGACTTATTCCATCAGAGAGAGAGAGCCATGTGCTACTATAGAGAATCACTTTGTGTGGTGCATTTCACCTTTACTGTATCAGCAATCTCCTCTTTTCACACCCCAACATGTGACAAAGTATTGTGGGTGAGACAAAGGTCTTGAGGACTGGAAGATGAACTCCTGAGAGTTCAGCCAAGGTGATGAACTCATGAGAAACTAGCTGAACAAATCTGCCAATAGGAACATATGCAGTCTACAGAATGATTAACTACCAAGTTCATTCACATGGAAAGAGCTTCTAGATGTTATGTATCACATTGTGTTGCCAATACATTTAGATTTGTGGCTGCCTTCAAATCAAACATGACTGCAGGGGAGTGAACAGCCTGATTTTCAGCATCCGCAAGATGATTTATTGAACCTGGAAAAAATATATCCCCATTGTGCAAAAGGGTTCTGTTTTTAATCACGGCAATAAGAGTTTCAGCTGTCAAGTAATGAATATTTGCTGCCTCCAGGCTCCTGCCTGTAATTAAAAAATTGAAACTGCCTGTCAAGGGAAAATAAAACTTGTCATATGGTATCAAAGTTTACAGTTTTGTATGTAAAACCCTGGAAACAGTGCAATATTTGAAGAAAAAGTAGGCGTTGATTTATTTTAGGGTAGTGTGGGATGAAACACTGAAATTTGCTCCGATAAACTAAATTCAGCTTAATATTATGTACTTTAGCAAACAAGAAAAGGGAGGTCTTTTATTTTGCTGCTCATCTGCTGAAAGAAGTTTTAGGTTGTTTTTGTTTAATTCCGGGAAATGAAATTGCTCCAACCTTTTAATTGTTATACCTCTGAGGTTCACATTAGAGGGATACAGGGTATGTTTAGAGCAGGAGGTATATAGTATGCCCCATCTGCACCATATGTGACAGATCCCATGACCCCATTCAACGTTTATCCCTCAAAGAGAAGGTTTCTGGTCCTAAATCAGTGGACTGTGTGACATTTTGTGACTTGTCATAACAATAATCAACCAGGAAATGATGGGTTTCAGTGTATCATTTTATTTTAACAAGTCTTTAAGGAGAAAAGCATTACGAACATAAAATCTAATTGAACTAAGCAAACAAAAACTCTGGACTGTATAGTTTGTCTTTTAAGTAGCTGTGTTTCATGATCGTATATGTTTATAAATAGCATTTAAAAAATGTGTTCGACAGATTTAAACAGCTTTAGATGATGGAAAAATAATTAAAAATAGAAATAAAAATAATCTAAAATTATGGAATTAGCTTGGAAATACAATATTCTGTTTTTTAAATGATAAATTCCTTCCATTTAAAGTGTTTACAATAATAATTACATTCATTTCAGTTTTTTTCTATAGCGGCTATTCACAACAAATGTCGTCTCAATGCGCTTTACAGAGACAATAAAATTAAGTGTCTGCAGCCTGATTTTAATTATTTTTTTAATCTAAGGATTGAATCAAGACATGACTTTGCAGGATTTGCTCCTTTGGATGAGAATGTGGTGACAGACTGCATTGTATCACTGACTCTATAGCAAACTTTCACACAGGACATGCATGTAGTAACAGTGGAGTGGAAACACTCCCTTTTAACATGAAGAAATCTCCAGTAGAACCAGACTCAATGTGAGAAACCTTCTGCTTATGCCGAGATTCAAGGAAACACAATCAGAAATATGAAGACAAAGTAGAGATAATGATTCATAAATGTTTTCCATACTCTTTTTCCATAGGTGGCTCTATGTAGGAAAGAGACAGTAAAGCAGATTAACTCTCAGCCAGTTTTCATGTCAAATAGATGAAAGTGAGCACATAGTACTATTAGTAACTGTTAAAGGTGAGCCTGCGGCTATATCTACAGGTGTAGGAGAGAAACAGGATTAAGTACTGAAAAACAGAACCAACTCCATCATCTATAATTGAAGTTGTTGATGACAGAAGACAAATTGATGTGAATTTCTCCCCAACCAGGAGAAGGCACTCTACCCTTTTGCGGCTCAAGACCATGGTCTCGGATTTGGAGGCACTGATCCTCATCCTGGCCGCTTCAAACTCAGCTGCGAACTGTTCCAGAGAGAGCTATAGATCACGTCCTGATCAAGCCAATAGAAGAAGCTGGCTCTTGGGACCTTTTGAATTTTTAAAGAATTTTTATTTTTTTGTCACATCGATGGCCTGTATCTGACAGCTGACATATGAGGCAGGGAATTGAATGATGGGGGATGACATAGGGCAAAAGTCCACATGCCACACTGAATTATCTCCTAAATTGTCAGGTACTGAGCTAAATCACTGTTTTTATTACTGCAAAGTACTTTTGGCCTTGACACTGATGTTGATGCCAGTTTGGCTCTGTCCCTTAATGTTGACTCATGAACCTTAACTGAGACAACCTAGGCAGGTATAGCTTTAGATGTCCCGAGTTAATGTGTGACACACAAAAGGAGGCATTGATGAGGTCTGGGGAGTAATTTTGGCTGATAGACTGTCCTCTCTTGGGGAGGTTCTCCATTGGTCTATGTTTTTTTCACTTGTGGATCATGGTTCTCAGAGTACTTCTCCAAATTACTTGTTTCAACTTCCTTGTTTTCAAGTATGATGTTTTGCTGTGAGATATCTTTTATCTTACCTCATGTTATCAGATATATTCTGTTTAAGCTTTTTCGTGAATCTGGGAGTGGATGCTGAAACTGAATTAAGCGCTTCAGAAATGTTTTTAACTTAGCACATCATAAATATCATTTATCACAAAGAACATGGTTAATTGTGAAAGTTTGCTTCTCTTGATAAATCACAATTTCAAAACCTGGTTATCTGTGTCTAATGTTAAATCAATGTTATTTTTTGGCTGCCATAATATGTAGCTGAGGGAAATGGATGGATGAAAGAAGCCAGCATGAACTCGGATAATGTTATGGAGGGATTAGGATTTGAATAAAAGATAAGATTCAATTTGAGGTAAAAAAGATATAAAAGCTGTTTTAGACCTGCTGTGGTAATCTCAATGAAAAACGGTTATGTTGTCTATTTATTACTTTTGTACCCATCTTAACATAATGGAGCTATAACTCTATTTTTAAGGCTCATATGTAGCTCAGTCAGTCTGTGTGACTCAGGGAAACTGTGTGGGAATGATTTATGTGGGTTCAACAGATGTCTACTGCATACAAATCTGTGAAGTGTGATAAGATCAGTGAAACCTGTCACCTATCTTTATGTCTGTAGTTTGTGGAGAGGGAAGCACATGCTAAAGAGGTGTGCATTCATGTGTTTGTGGCCAGCTAGATAATCCTGGAGAGCAGCTGGGTTTTAGCCTACAGAGCTGCATTGAGCTTATATAAGTCAAACTATTGTTGACCTCAATTTGTTGACAGTGAATAAATGAGGATTAGGGCGGATGTTGCAATGATTATTTGATGGATAAAAAGCTTAATATCCTATTGGGCATTTCTATAAAAAAACTGTTTATAACATTCTACATTTTACAGTTTTTTTGAATCCTTAATGCACTGTTGTTTCAATGACCTTATTAATAGGGGACATGACAACATGACCTCTCACGCACACTTCTCCTGCAGCTGAAATCCTTTAAGTTACATGAATAAATCTTGGTTTTCTTGGTATGTTTCTCATAAAGAAATTGATTTCTGATGAACGTAGCAAAAATGCTAATAAGGGTTTTAAAAGTATGTCAATTACAGCACAAACTAGAAGTGTTTGTTTTGGTATCTGGCAGACAGTGATGAAGGGCTACAAATTGCTTTTGGCCCTTAAGAATCTTTTTAGTCTCGGTCTCTGCCTGGAAGTGTGTTGCTTTGGTTTTGGGCTCATGCTTGTGTTATTGGGTTATATAAAATTTGTCCAAGGCCAGATCGAGGGCCTGATCATCGGAAGGTCTAACTATAACAAGTGCATACATGTTCATAAGTGGAGAACAGATCCTCAAAGATTTACATTTGCAGACCGTGCAGACCATTTTTTTTTCTTGTATATGACTTCATTAAATTTGTAGGGAAACCATATTTAAATATTTCATTCTGGCTTAAACATGTATATAAATGTACTATCAGATGATATTGTCGCAAAATTTAGAAAATTTATATAAAAAAAAAAATCCTGTCTTAAAATCAGTTTTTTTCCCGTTTATTTTATGTAGGCCAGTTAGTTATATGTCAGCCTGTACACCTAAATTCGGCCAATCTTATATCAATCATATATCATTATTATCTTTCATAGCATCTTGATTCATATGTCGCAGCTAATATTCGCAACAGTTGAAATAAGACATCGGAATTATTATTTACTTTACCATTGAGTTATGTCCCAGTGTTCATGGGAATGGATGGTGTGTCAGGCGTAGAGCTAACAGAACTGGCAGCGTTGCGAGGCAAGGGCTCAAACATGTACGACTGTTAGCCTTCTACACCAAACCAAGCTTCTGCCGCCCTGGCGTCCTCCTCCACAACATCTTAGTCCCCGCTTTCCTCCTCTAAATAGAAAATATATGATGGAGAAGACTCATCCACGACCTCAGACACAAAACCCTCCTCCTCTTGCATGTTTCCTCTGTCCATAGCGTTCCTTGACAGTGTCGATTCTAAGTCACCAATTTAGTGCTACTTGGTCCCAATGGAATTTTCCATTGGGAACCTACTAGTACTAAGCTACTAACTGGTTGGCAAGATGCTTACGATAAACCGTCCACAACCAAACTTTCTTGCAAACCTTCCGCCACAACAATCCTGGCCTCTTGATAAGCGACCAATCACATTCTCTTTATTCACTCGTATAAAGTCGTGTATGAAGGACCGACTCTGCTATATTTAAAAATAAATACAGAAATAAATGCTCAATAAATGTATAAGCATACAATTAATTGCCAACAAAAAAGTGAGACATAAATGTATATAACTCTTAATTAGCTTCTTTATTTATTTGCCTTTGTAATATTTACCTTATTTATTTTTCTGTCCTTTATAATCTTCAACTTTATTTTTTAATTACTTATATTTTTAAGTATTTATTTATGTGCATGTTATAATATTTTTGTCTGTTTTATTCTTCCTTTGTATTTTTTTACCTTAGTTATTTCTTCGCCGCTGTTTATTTCTCTCTGCCCTTTTTACATTTCTCTATGCCCTTTTTACATTTCTCTATGCCCTTTTTACATTTCTCTCTGCCCTTTTTACATTTCTCTCTGCCCTTTTTACATTTCTCTATGCATTTCTGTCTCATTATGCAAATGAGGAGGGGGTGTGTCCTAGAGAGTCAACTTCTGCTCATTGGTTGGCTTGGCGGTCCATCTTCTTAACTCACAGAGCTCAGAGTACTAAGTTAAATGTTCTCTTTTCTGTTGCTGTTGTTCAATAAAAGTACGTTTTAAGATCATTTGAGGCGAGAACATTATACTTTTAAGCATCACTATATGGCCCATTCACAGATTTAATGCGTAATTTAAAAGAAAATGTGACGAACTTGAGAGGACCGTGGCAACCAGCAAAGCTCCGAAGCTGACGGCAGCCAGGTCTAACCACAGCCCATCTGCAGCGGCCCTCTCTCGGCATAACCGTGTGTGAAGCGTGTTGGTTAGCATTTTACTACATCGGTCGAATCTACAGGAGGAGAGTCTGATGTCGAGTCTGAAGTCATTAGAACTTGAGTAGGGACTTTGCCAAACTTTGCCAAATACAACAAAAAATCGCCATCATAGCCTGGCTATAGACCTGGCTGCCGTCAGCTTCGGAGCTCCGCTGGTTGCCACGGTCCTCTCAAGTTCGTCACATTTTCTTTTAAATTACGCATTAAATCTGTGAATGGGCCATATGGTGATGCTTAAAAGTATAATATTCTCGCCTCAAACGATCTTAAAACGTACTTTTATTGAACAACAGCAACAGAAAAGAGAACATTTAACTTAGTACTCTGAGCTCTGTGAGTTAAGGAGATGGACCGCCAAGCCAACCAATGAGCAGAAGTTGACTCTCTAGGACACACCCCCTCCTCATTTGCATAATGAGGCATAAATGCATAGAGAAATGTAAAAAGGGCAGAGAGAAATAAACAGCGGCGAAGAAATAACTAAGGTAAAAAAATACAAAGGAAGAATAAAACAGACAAAAATATTATAACATGCACATAAATAAATACTTAAAAATATAAGTAATTAAAAAATAAAGTTGAAGATTATAAAGGACAGAAAAATAAATAAGGTAAATATTACAAAGGCAAATAAATAAAGAAGCTAATTAAGAGTTATATACATTTCTGTCTCACTTTTTTGTTGGCAATTAATTGTATGCTTATACAATGAGCATTTATTTATTTCTGTATTTATTTTTAAATATGGCAGAGTTGGTCCTTCATAGTCGTGCACCACCCGGCAATACCTATGTTTATACACCTCGTTCATATACCTAGAAATGTTTACACATTAAAAGTGGCTATTTTGACATTTATCAGTTTGACAGAATAGGTATTTCTGATATCTGAAATAGTTTTCTTCCTAGTCAAAATAATATAATAAAATATAATACATTATAACCAGTAACAATATGAATGTGGATCTAAAATTCACTTTTAAGCATACATATTCGATTTATTATTAGCTATAAATTAGGTTTCTTCAGTTTCACTCTGGCTCTAAAGTTGTCACGAGCTGTTTATAGGTGTTATTGCCCCATCTGGATGGATTAATTGTCCCCTCTTGAAAAACTGCTTATTCTCTCATTTGAAGACATATCCTCGGCATTGTTGGATCAAAGATTTCCTTTTCTGTTTGTCAACGTGTTTCTGAGCAGATGCATTTAAAACAGCGTCAGCTCCTAGTTGGAACAAGTGTCTTTGAAGTGTTGTACTTTTCTATGTACGTGTGTGTGTGTGTGTGTTCACAAACATCTGTGCAGGAAATACCCTTAAGTAGTATATCTTCTCTACTGGGTAATTAGACTACTGAATTCCTAAAACACACAGACTCAAACCCTTGAGTAATATTTTATGCTTTCTCAGCAAATCCAGCACTTATTCCCTGGTTTTTTATTACTACTTTCCTCAAACATTAACAATAGAGGCCTTTTTGATGTGCAGGAAACACAAGTTCTTCTGGCAATCCCTCTGTAAGAGTCTAATTCTAGCTCGCTGACCCATTTCTAAAAGCAAAACAAAACAAACCGATTTCTGCTTTCAACTTTTCAGGGTTGTTGCATCACACTGAGCTGACCTGCTGCATGTCGACAGCCTTATATATTGAATGTGTATCAATTTGGACAAGGTTGGCTCCTAAATGCGATAAAATATTATTAGGAAAATAAAGGCAGAAACAAATTTATCTTAAATCAAGATTTCTATGCGTTTCTGTTCGTACTCATAAGTCAGAATGGGAGCAAAGTAATATGTTTGGATAAATCCATCTGGAAAAGGAGGGGATTGATTTAATAAGGTGAGTTTAATAGAAGGAGGGAGAGAAGGACGGATAGAGCGGATGAATGTTTTGATCAGAGCAATAAAGGGACCCCCTCTCCCTGCCCCTTTTTTGTTGCCCTAGGCTCTAAGTGTGTGCCTGCACTGGAGTGTGAGTTACCCAGGCACCTCTGCCGGAACAATACACTGGGATGAGAATCAGGGGAGACAGCCGGGGGAATAGAGGAGAAAACAGAGAGGCAGCTTCAGTGGACTCCATTCAATCAGTGCAGCACCGGAGCCAGCTCATCTGCTCCCCAACAATGGAGAGGTCACTATGAATTAGAGGCACACATAGATTTGGGAGATTGAAGAAGGCAGAGCACACACAGGCACAATCAGACGATTCAGACATGCACATGCATGCACACAGTGACTGACTCATTTATCTTCTCAGTCACTCCATCAGCCCGCTTTTATTTCTATGGTTTTCAGACCTACCTGACGAGTCAACATAAAGGCTATGCTGTGCTGTATCCACAAATCTGTTGTTGCCTTGCATACAACTTGGTTCCCTTTTCTCATGCTGTCACATGCCGACCTTTCTATTGTAGATCTGTAGTGACAGACTTTGCCTTTTCCAAATAAACCCCAAGGTGATTCTTATTAAATAATTCTGAACTGCGGAGTGCACATGAGTATTCAATTCAATTCAGTTTATTTATATAGCGCCAATTCATAACACAAGTTATCTCAAGGCACTTTACAGTTAAATCTGTTCAATTCAATTCAAGTTTCCTTTTTTTTTTATTGAAAATATAAAAAAAAAAAAAATGTCTTCACTCCTGTAGGGGAAACAATAGAGAAACTGACAGAAGTTCTAGTGCGGCCACCGCAGTAAAGGGGCGGCTGTACCGGCCAGTTAACTTACTTCAAGGTTTACCCATCAGTTTGCTTTCCTAGCCTGGTTCACTCTTTGTGGTTTTTTTCTAAAGTTTGGGTTCTGACCAAAAGAAAAATCCCAATACAAGTGAGTGAAATGAGCTTCCTCTGCCTAGAGGTAAGATATTCCCCTAGAAATAGGGTATGGCTCATTCCACATTGCCGTGGCTTAAGAATTTCGAGCCCTGGATGCCTCCCAGTGGAGTAGTTCCAGACATGTCCTAACTACAGGAAACTCATTGGGCAGCCCGGGACATACTGGACAGACAATGTCTCTCGTAGGGGTGTGCAAAATAATCGCCATGACGATGCATCGCAGATTCTAATTCTTGTGATCTACTGCATCGATTCTTGATGGCAAGAATCGATTCTTAATTTAAAAAAATGAACAAATAAAATACATTAATGGTTGGCGCACATCAGCCAAATCAAGTGGAATACAACTTCCAGTCCAGCAGATGTCGCTGCAGATGTGTTGACGCCCGCTGCTTTGTGTCACAAGCATGTCCGGCCGTGGGATACTGTGACGAGTCATTCGTAAACAAAACATGGAGGTGCTTGAGAAAATTCGCCCGGCTCCATCACATTTCTAGTCAGATGCTTGGATGCATTTTGGCTTTAAAAACAAAGAAGGTAAAAAAAGAAATTGATATGACGCATGTAATTTGCAAAAGGGGAAATGTCACACATTTTTATGTTTTCATTTCATCGGTTTAAAGGACCACTGAGGCCATGTAAATGGCACTGATTATCCTTATTTTATTATTTTAAGTTTGATGAATCCTAAGATCTTTTTGTCAGTGTGTCCACACCAGTAATAGTAATATTTGTGTCCAGTATTTGTTTTCATGGCAACACCTCCAGAAGTCATTTCAATAAATACAGCTATGTATGAATTCAGTTGCTTTCATTTATGTATCAATTGAAGACACTATCCAGATCATACCCAGCCAGTCAGCCACTGGTAATGGCTGTATCTTTTTCTTATACTGTCCAGTAAAAATATTGCAATACATCGCGATGCATCGCAATATTTCAAGTATCGTGATGCATCGTGATAGAATCGCATCGTGGCATGTGAATCGTGATTCGAATCAAATCATGCCTTCTTTGCCAATACCCCCCCCTAGTCTCTCGGGTGGTCTGGGCCTTCAGAATTCCCTCAGGAGCTGGAGGTGGCATCTGGAGAGAGGGACGTCTGGATGTCTCTCTCCCGGATAAGCGAAAGACAACAAATATGAGGTCTGCAAGTGTTATTTAATTACTATAAATTATTAATTACTATAAATTAGGTCAGAGGTTTTTTGAAGAACATTGCTGAACGTCATTGTGAAGACCTAACAACACTTCAGGTAGGTCAGAGGAGAAAAGTAGAGATGTTTTAAGTCAGGTTGTATCCAAAGCTTTGAACTTCTCTCTGGGCAATTTTTAATCCATCATCTAAAAATGGAAATAATACGACATCTGCAAAGATATTGCCATCCCCACACTGACAGGCAGGCTGAGGACCATATTACTCAGAGAGACAACCAAAAGCTCCACAGATTAGTAAAAAGAATCTCTTGACAAGACAACTATTAACCATTTTCCCCACAAATCTGTCCTTTATGACAGAAAGTCATAAGAACTTATATTTGCAGTTTAGCACAAGACATATTAAGAGCTCAGCAAACTTGCTAAATGGGCTGTACTGGTATAACGCTTCATCAAGACTACAAAGAGCTTCACAATCAGCTCTTCACACACATACACACACTGCAGCCCCAATGTGGTTTGAAGCAAGGCACAGTCAGCTTCAATTTTAGTTCAATTCAGTTTATTTATATAGCGCCAATTCATAACACAAGTTATCTCAAGGCACTTTACAGTTAAACCTGTTCAATTCAATTCAAGTTTCCTTTTTTTTTTATTGAAAATATTCTAAAAAAAAAAATGTCTTCACTCCTGTAGGGGAAACAATAGAGAAACTGACAGAAGTTCTAGTGCGGCCACCGCAGTAAAGGGGCGGCTGTACCGGCCAGTTAACTTACTTCAAGGTTTACCCATCAGTTTGCTTTCCTAGCCTGGTTCACTCTTTGTGGTTTTTTTCTAAAGTTTGGGTTCTGACCAAAAGAAAAATCCCAATACAAGTGAGTGAAATGAGCTTCCTCTGCCTAGAGGTAAGATATTCCCCTAGAAATAGGGTATGGCTCATTCCACATTGCCGTGGCTTAAGAATTTCGAGCCCTGGATGCCTCCCAGTGGAGTAGTTCCAGACATGTCCTAACTACAGGAAACTCATTGGGCAGCCCGGGACATACTGGACAGACAATGTCTCTCGTAGGGGTGTGCAAAATAATCGCCATGACGATGCATCGCAGATTCTAATTCTTGTGATCTACTGCATCGATTCTTGATGGCAAGAATCGATTCTTAATTTAAAAAAATGAACAAATAAAATACATTAATGGTTGGCGCACATCAGCCAAATCAAGTGGAATACAACTTCCAGTCCAGCAGATGTCGCTGCAGATGTGTTGACGCCCGCTGCTTTGTGTCACAAGCATGTCCGGCCGTGGGATACTGTGACGAGTCATTCGTAAACAAAACATGGAGGTGCTTGAGAAAATTCGCCCGGCTCCATCACATTTCTAGTCAGATGCTTGGATGCATTTTGGCTTTAAAAACAAAGAAGGTAAAAAAAGAAATTGATATGACGCATGTAATTTGCAAAAGGGGAAATGTCACACATTTTTATGTTTTCATTTCATCGGTTTAAAGGACCACTGAGGCCATGTAAATGGCACTGATTATCCTTATTTTATTATTTTAAGTTTGATGAATCCTAAGATCTTTTTGTCAGTGTGTCCACACCAGTAATAGTAATATTTGTGTCCAGTATTTGTTTTCATGGCAACACCTCCAGAAGTCATTTCAATAAATACAGCTATGTATGAATTCAGTTGCTTTCATTTATGTATCAATTGAAGACACTATCCAGATCATACCCAGCCAGTCAGCCACTGGTAATGGCTGTATCTTTTTCTTATACTGTCCAGTAAAAATATTGCAATACATCGCGATGCATCGCAATATTTCAAGTATCGTGATGCATCGTGATAGAATCGCATCGTGGCATGTGAATCGTGATTCGAATCAAATCATGCCTTCTTTGCCAATACCCCCCCCTAGACTCTCGGGTGGTCTGGGCCTTCAGAATTCCCTCATACACACACTGCAGCCCCAATGTGGTTTGAAGCAAGGCACAGTCAGCTTCAATTTTAGTTCAATTCAGTTTATTTATATAGAGCCAATTCACAGCACATGTCATCTCAAGGCACTTTACAGTTCACCAGATCATACAGTCAAATTGATTCAGTTTTCTATCTAAGGAAAACCAGTTGATTGCATCGACTCATTGACTCGAAGGCAATCACTCACACTAAGCATGGTTTTAGTGACAGTGGAGAGGAAAAACTCCCTTTTAAAAGGAATAAACTTGAGCAGAACCAGGCTCAGTGTGAGTGGCCATCTGCTGACGCCAACTGGGTTTCAAGGAGACAGAAGCAGAGATACAAAAGGCAACTGTAAAAGGCGGCCCCATCCAGGAAACACACAGCCAGGCAGATGAGCCAATTCCATGTCAAAGGAAAAAGAGAGAGCACATCCAGCAAGTCACAGTCAGAGAAACAGGACTACACTGGAAAAACAAGCTGATCTCCAACATCTATAAACAAAGGTGTTGATGGCAGAATCCTAGCTGATATTTCTCTCCAGGATGGAGTCAGAGCCAAACAGGAACAGACCAGATGAAGCTACTATGAGAAAAAGCCGGGAGAGCATAACGTTAGAGACTGACTAACAGATAATCAGATTCTGGAGAATAGAGATAGACTTCACTGAGCCCCCTTACCACCAGTGGCAGGCAAGAGGGATGATCTGGCTCTTACCCAAGGAAACTATAACTAAGACAGAGCTTGAACCGACAACTTACCATTACAGGACAAATTCCTGCCTTCTGAGCCACTGTGAAGCATTTGGAAAAGCGTGGTCATATGCAAAACTATCACAAACTTCCTATGAAACGCAGCCCCCTAATAAAACATGGCAGTGACAGTATCATGCTGGGGATTATTTTTTTTCCTTTCAGGATAGAGAAGCTCATCAGGGTAGTGGGTAAGAATAATCAAATAAAGTTTATCATACAAGAGAACTTGCTAAAGGCTGCAAAAGTCCTGAGACTGTCAGACGTTCACTTTCTGGCAGGACACTGATTCTCTTTTCTCAACCAAATCTGAGATTGTTGTTTAGAGGTAATAATATCATAAAACGGGACACATGGAACCAGTATTCAAGGTGAGACAGTTAGTCGGAAAGCACAAAACATTTATTAAAACAAAAACCTAAACAGACAGAGCAAAAGTACGGAGCTTATGTGGATCTGCGGAACCATGGATGAGATCAGCGATAATTGGAGACCAGGCTGAGTTAGCATGAACAATTAAGGCCAGCTATCAGGGCAGATCATGACAAATATGGTTTTGGCCAAAGCTTGCTGATGCATCAGGATGACCTGTTCAAATACCAGAATCTATCTATATGGAATTTTTTTGAATAATTTGAAAATTTTAGCTTTTATACTGTCTCTGTCCAATTGAATGGAGCTTGAAATGCATATAAAAGAAGAATTGACAAATATTTTATTAATTTCGGCGTTCATAACCTATAGAGGCATAAAGGCTTTCAGCTATAATAGTTTTTCTAATGTCTTTGTGTCCTATGGCAAGACACTTAACCTGCATTGCTTATTGATGATCATACTGCAGCTCACTTCTTTCAGTGAGCCCCAAGACTGCTACATTACGCGGTGAATGACTGAATGTTACGTAAAGCACTTTGGTAAAGTCCCCTGACTTGAAAGATTGCTATATAAGTACAGTCCACTTACAATATTTAAACGGGGTTCTAGAAACTTCTCTCCAGAAGTTAAATACAACCTCAATCATTGACTTTGTTTAGTTTATAAAATGATATTTTTGATAACAAGTGGGCCACTTTAGATTATTTTGATTAAGACAGTTTATTTTAAATACGAAGACAAAAACTAAAAGAAAGTTATATATTAATGACTTACTTTTTGTTAATCTGTTTGACATTGATACATATTTTATACTTTTCTCTGAATATTACCATCTAGCTAAACTAGGGAAGCCAGCGTAATTTTCCTCCCCTGACCAGTTGCCAAAAGGCAGAAATACTTGTTCTGTGCATCTTCTCATTCAATCTGCAAAGAAATTATTTTCTTTTACACCTCTGAGAGCATTTAAGTTGAACCTTTGGGGCTTGCATATTTTGCCTGCTTTTTAAAGCTTCATAGCAAATGCTGGAGAAATTCAACCTTTGTTTTTCACTAGTAGGAATGATAGTCTGTTCATTGCATTCTGAATTACTTTAAGAGATATTTTTTGAGGTCATGCTTTTTTTCTGCATGGTTTCCTCTACTTTTTTCTCCCACACATTTCCACCCTTTTTGACGTCTGGGTTATTGTGAAAACGTTAAGCAAATCTGGCACCAAAACAAAGCCGAGTGCTAAAACAGCTTCTGATAAAAATGTAAGCTCAGACTATTGTCTTTTGGATTTAAATGATTTCATTAGGCCATTGACTGACAAATTACCTTCCTGTGCACAATGGCCTTGACCGTGGAGCCACTGTTGTTTAACATAGATAGACTCATGTTTTATTCAGCATTGCAATGAAGCTTTAATATTGCTTGCTTTGTTATCAGGATATTTCTATTCAGCAAACTTTTTTACTGTAGTGCTTTTACAGACCTGCAAGGGAACATCTTAACACTGATAAAAGATCATCCAGCTGAGGGTTTCAGCCCCTGCCTTAGCACATACAAACAGTTAAACAGAAACTCAAGCATGCATAACCTCTCCAATTCTTTGTGCTTTTGTTTGCTCTAGTAAATTTGCATGTTCCAGTGTAGAAACTGTAGAGTACAACAAAATTATATAAAAAAAGAATAATGTTTTAACCTGATCTGTATCTCATTTAATTCATTAGGACAGGATCGAGAGCGGTTAACAAATTATAGCGAATAGAGGTCAGTTTGTTCTATTTGCCTTGTTTACGATCTCCTGCTGTCTCCAGTCAGGACTTGTAAATCTACACACAAACAGCTCAGAGTGTGTTTGTCTATGCATAGTGTCATGCTTACACACATGCCTGGTAAGCTGCTAATGCATTGTATATGTTTATTTTAGTGGATTAATTTGGAGCATCCAGCGAGGTGAGGGAAGACAGTTGATGCTTATAGAGTAGTAACAATATCTATCAATGTGAGAAAGCATAGATGATCCTTCTTTTTCTAAGTTTACCTTCAAGTGGAGATGTCAAGTACATATAGAGGCAAAGGAAATAAGGGAAGGTGCAACAGCAATGTATAAAACATAGCTGCTTTCAAAAAGAAGAGTTCTTCATAAAAGGGAGAACATTATGAAAATAAAGGAACATCCTCTTTTGGAAGCTGGTAAACAACAGGTCTTCAGTCAAAAGATTCTCCAGATCCAATTCAAGGCTGAATACTATAAGATGCTTCCCACTTACAGCTATTATCATCTACAACAAATCACTGAAAAGAAAAAACCCCGAGTTACTACAACATATAATTTCCCTTTGGAATTAACAAAGTATTTTTAAATTGAATTTAACAGTCTACTCAGGTTTTCAAATAAACAGCAATACCCATGTTTTTGACCTCTCTACATATTCCAAGCTTTTCTGGAACCAGTTGTGTTTTCCCACCTGGGGTATAATTACAGCCACTGAAAAACCTCTTAACGCTATGCGGGGGCTTCTTTGTTCAGTTACATCCTGCTACCCTTTAAAAGTTTTAAAACAGCAAGAATCTTAAGTCCAAGATATTATTATTCAGTGATGGTTAAGGGTAACTTTACAATGAGTTGGATAGTTTTCACTGGTTCTTTGAGAGTGGGTGTATTCAAGTCTAAAGTACAAAAATTCCAGTTTAATAATGGAGAAGCAATTAGTCAGTGTTATATATTTAATAAATATAAAAACTAATTTCTGAAAATGTATTTAATTAAGAGCAACTATGCAAAATAACAAACACCTAGAAAAAGTACACCCTATTATATTATTTTCCATGTGAATTCCAGACAGTTCATTTTTCTTTGTGACATGATGCTTAAACCAGAGACTCTTAAGCAAGTGACAATTATGGACACAGAAGCAGATTTAAGGATTTTATTCCCTGGAGTGACGGAGGAGTTTGCTTTGTTGCCTTGGACAGAAACAGTGTAAGAGAGTCCGTGTTGTTTGGATCCTTTTCTGGTGGATGGTCTGGTGTTGGATGGAGAGTGGACAGGCAGGCTAATGGGTCCTGTAAGGAGTCAACCAGAGAGGAGACTGTTCCGGAGTTGTGGGGAGATGAAGGAAGTTAATCTCCAGGTGAGCTTCAGGTCTGGTTATGTGGGGGACGAGAGCAAGGAAAAGTTAGGAGGACACACTGGGAGCTTAGATTGCTAACAGAGCGTGACCTGTTTTACCACTTAAAGAGCGGAACCAACTGGCAGCTTGCTCCAGCAAACTGCTCCAATATAAAGGGCCCTGCTGATTGCCAACTAGGAGTACCAGCTGGAACCCATCAGCCTGCCACCCTGTAAGTAAACAAAACACCAAGACCTAACACTTTGCCTTTTATAACAAGTGCTTTAAATCAGTCCTACCTGTCTTTACTCATGTTGGCTCAGATCCTGACGTTTGAAAAAGAGGCAGGGAAAGCAGAATAAAGAGTTAGCCTCATTGCCCGCAGTTAGCCATGCCTTCTTCCAGGTCCTGGAAAAAGACTGACTCTAATGTCTCCATCTGTCTTTGGACTGCTGATTAATTTTGATGTTTGGCTAATCAGGTCCAAAAGGTTTCACCTCCAGCTTCTCTTGGTTATTTTTAAGGGATTTCACTTCCATGACTTGATCTGTCAATCAGCCGCTCTATTACTGTGACGAAAGTTCCTGCCACCTCGGGGCGCACCTCTCATGCACCCCCAGCTCTCCTATACCTTTGTATTAGAGAGGAGCTACTGCGCATGGACACCTTTTAATGAGAGTCAATGTGCAAAGATTTTTGCGCCATAGGGTGGAAAAGTTCACCAATCCAACGAAGATGAAAACAGCTTAACTCGTCATTAAAGATTAAATATTTTCTTTGCACATTTAAGAAAATATAAATATCAATATATGTTAAATATTTTAATTTATAATTCAATTAAATATTTTTTCAATGTCTTAATCAAGGTCATTGACATTGACAGATTTATTTGTAATTTTATTTGCTCAAGTGTAAAACAAAAAGAAATTTAGTGTAGAACAGCTCTCTGGACAATTTAATTTTTTGTGCAGCCTTGAAAAACAGTAAAAAATATATAAAAACAGTAATATAAACATATGACTGTAAATTTACAGTTCTAACATTTTCAGTTTATATATATATATATATATATATATATATATATATATATATATATATATATATATATATATATATATATATATATATATATATATATATATATAAAATTATAAAATCTAATAAATATAATAAAATACAATACAATAACCCATTTTACAAAACATTCAGCAGTCTGATGGCAGTGGGGAAGACACTGTTCTGGAATCTGCTGGATCTGTATCAGATGCTTTGAAGTCTTTTTCCAGAGGACAGCAGGGAGAACAGTCAATGGTGGGGGTGTAAGAGGTCATTGATTATGTCACGGGCATGGGACACTCAGCGCGGGGAGCAAATGTCTTTAATGGAGGGAAGAGAAGCCCCGATGATCTTCTCTACTGTTCTCACCACTCTCCTTACTTTCTTCCAGTCTGAGGCGCTGCAGCCTCCACACCACACAGTGAGACAGCTGGTCAGAACACTCAGTCTGGTGCTTCTGTAGAAAGTGGTGAGGATGGGTGGAGGCAGGTGAGCTCTCCTCATCCTCTGCCAGAAGTTAATGCGCTTTTGTGCCCATTTGACCAGTAAGGTGGTGTTTACATTCCAGGTGAGGGTGTCTGTGATGTGCACCCCCAGGAATTTGGTGCTGTTCACCACCTCTACAGCTGAGCTGTTGATGAGTAGAGGAGAGTGGTTAGGCCTGATGTTCCTGAAGTCCAAGATTATCTCATTCCACCAGCTGCTCCACCTCCTCTCTGTAGTTCTGGTTGCTGGTCAGTATGTGGAGGTCTGTTGGTGAGGAAGTCTAGAAGCCAATTGTGGAGGGGTGTATTGAAGCCCAGCTGTTCCAGTTTGCCCAAAGCTAAACTGAAGTCCAGAAACAGCATCCGCACGTGAGTGTTCTTCTCTTCCAGGTGTGCCAGGCTCAGGTGAAGAGCAGCAGAGATGGCGTCCTCAGTGGAGGGGTTCCATCGGTAGGCAAACTGGAACGGGTCGAATGTTGTGGCAAAGTGTTGATGATGTGTTCTTTAACCAGCCTTTCAAAGCACTTCATCATGGTTGGAGTCAGTGCGACAGGCCAGTAATCATTGTGTGAGTTGACCTGAGGCTTCTTTGGGAATGGAATAATGGTGGCATTGGGTGAGTGGGGCATCCCCCTAGAACCCTCTATTGACCAGCTGCCACTGGTTAGGACTTTACTGAAGTATTGTGGTCCAGTTTCTTAGTTATAGTGATAATTCTGGCTCAATCTCAGCTGTCTGTTTGACTTTCTAAAGAGATCAGGCAAGACACTGTTAAGAAATTAATTCAAGTCTTGTTCTTTAATCCTGGAAATATTTTTAGGTGATAAAAGACCAACTTTGTAAATGTCTATATGTGCCTCTAAAGTTCAGGTCTGAGTTCATCCCCATACCTAAATTTTGGGCCCGATCAATGTTTTTTTTAAATCTTAAGTAGCTGAAGTAGCTTACTTTTGATTGCTCCTCCTTTGGTTGAAATCTATCCATGCATTGATGGTGCTTGAATGAGTTCAAAGTCACCTGACATTACAATTTAGAGCTGTTTGTCACCTGCATATTTATAGTAACTTCTATTTTTTATCATAATCGAATCTAGGAGGAGCAGGTAGCTATTGGACACAATAGGCCTTAAGATGAAACCATGGAGAACCAGGTTGTGATTTTTTTGGTCTACAATGTAAATTTACCTGCTGACACAAAAAAGTCCCTGTCCTTATTGTAGGAACCAATGTACCAGGAAGGCCGACCCAGTTTTTCCAGGGACTCTAATAGAATGGAGTGATTAATAGTGTTAAATATTACACTGAGGTCAAACAGCACCAGAACTGTTGTTCTTACAGATACTCCATTAAAACAGAAGTAATTAAAGATCTTAACCATTGCCATAGTCTCTTTACAGCATTAAGGGTCAGAACTACAACTCCCATATCAGATAACGGATGTGTTTTGACACAGTCCTTCCCTCTGATATCACATCCTCAAGCTTCGATACTTTAAAACCACTAGAAATCCCTTTTTCTCACTCCTCCTCCTGGACCTTGGGCTGATGCGAGGAGCAGCATTCCAGCTGGACATCACATTACACGTGGTGCAATATCCTGAACCGTAGTCCATTTTTGCTGGCGAAAAAGACCACATTCCTTTTTGGAAAGAGCTCTGAACTGAAAGATCCAGCATAGCGTTGCTGGTACAACGGGCCAAGATAACGCCCGTCCTGGCCAGACGTCTGGGGTACGGGTACCCTTCTACACTCTCATTTCCTGCCTGTGAGCTGGCGGGAGTTAATGTCAAGCTGTATAATAGTTAGCAACATTATTGTATCATACATAGTTTTAAATTACAACCAAAGTTAGTTTGATTCATAAACAAGCTGCTAAAACTAAAAACTATCGAATTAAAACCTTTCTGGACTGTAAAAATGATCCATTCTTTCTTTAAATAAATCTCTTATTTTCCCTTTAGTTTATTTTCTTTCTCTTACAGACCAAATCAAACTTTGCCTTCCCACCTCACTTCTTCCACCTCTCATGCAACATCTCCCCCACACCTCCATCCCCCCCGAGCTGTCTGACCATGTTTGTTTGTGTTTGCATCTCCAGGAAGTTTGGACAGAATCTGGCGTTGCTTCTCTTTCCTCCCCCGGCCTCCCCTGTGCTTGTCCCAGCTGTTTCCTTCTTCTCCCCTCTCTCTGCCTCAGCAGGGCTTCTCCACCCGCCTCCCTCCCCATCCATCAGACCTAATCCATTACCCGCGTTTCTCAGCAGGGTACAAGGTTGGTGCAGAGCGCCAACAACTCTCCACCCTGCCGGAACATCCATCCCACAATGCCCCTCATTTCCCTCCCAGCATGCCTTGCCTCTCGCCGACCCTGGCACCCTGGCGCTGATGTTTGCCGCTGCTCCCTCACTGGTCGACAGTTAAAACAGCAGAATGGGTGGGAAAAAAACAGCTGTTTCCCTTTTAGAAATGGCTTAGAGTTTAACTACTATCCCACAGTTGGCTGTTGAGTCATGCTTACAGCAAGCCTCCTCACACTTTTGAAGTCTTTAAAGCTGCAAAGTCATTTGGGGTTCTGTAACCAGCTCTTAAAGACATAAAAAAAAGCTGTTATTTGTGAGGAATACTCGGGGTTAGATGTACATGTATTGCAGGATGTTGGAAAAGCAGTCCGTTAATAAGAAAGAACAGGAAACATAAACCCTTCCCGCTTTGAGTTTGTTACTGAGGTGTCTAAAGTGAGAATGCATGCTCTTACATACATTAAAACTAAAGCTTTTTTTCTGAGTAAATATGCTCTGCCCATCATCAATACTCTACCTGCTGTTTGAGGTGAAAAAAATCTGTTATAAGTTGTCAAATAACAACACTGGATAACTTTAATGTATTCTGGTAAAATATTTTAAAAAACCACACTAACCAATCATGTAGCAGCCTGATGTATTGGCATCTTAGCTGACCTGCTGGATAGAAACACACACAACATTGTTCAGCATACAACACACTAAAAATCTTCAAACAGTGTAGAATCCTTTAAAGAAACACACATCACGCTCTCTGTTACTGTAGAATTATGTCACGCAGATGCAAGGACGAATAATAACCTCCCCAGGATGCTGAATGTGAAAGCAGATCATGGCTTGCTTACTAAATGGCAAAAATGGCCTGAGGTTCAGGATCACTGTAATCCAGGTAAATTAGTTCCTGCAGCTCATCGTGTTCTCTTCCAGAATTTTAATACATTTCAACCAATATTAACTTAGAATAATTAGTTAAATGATGACTAATTTATGTCCAGGTTTGGACATAAAATATAAAAAATTAGATGAACTGTAACTTCCACCAAGTCTTCCAAAATTAGTGCTGTTTTTGAAAGAGGGGATAACGAGGTACATTGGTTCCAACCGTCTATCTGTCCATCTGTCCAAGATTTTAGTGTCTGGTAAGCTGATAAGAGAATGCAACGGCATGTAAGGGAGAAGGAGGTTAGACAAATTAAACAGGGAACAAGCTTGGCTGATTAGCTCAGTCATCCCGGGGAAACTCGGAATAAAGCTGCTTCTCCATGTTGAGAGGAACCAGTTGAGGTGGCTGGGCACCTGCTAAGGCTGCTTTCTGGACTCCTACCTGATGAGGTGTTCCAGGCTCGTCCCACTGGGAGGAGACACAGAATATGCTGGACGGGCTATGTTTCTTGGCTGGCCTTGGAACTCCTTGGGGAGCTGGCTTAAGTGGTTGGGGAAAAGGAAGTCAGGTCCTCCGTAAAGCTTGGTTTATGCTTGATGCTATAATTATCTTGGTATTGAAATAAAACCATATTTACACATGCTATTGGGTAGCCTGGGTGCCATTCAGAACTTAGTCCCGCCCACAACGTTTGAGGTCGGGAAGTTCGGTCTGGCATTGCTCAATAGTAGCGCGAGTATGCTAGCACAATATCTGGCGGGCCAATCAAATTGTCAGGGCGGGCTTTATACGATGATGGACAGATGATCAACAGTAACGTAATCAACCACGTCACCAAAGCGCGCTTGGGTGACAACAACAATGGCTGCCGCCGGAGAGTTGAGGTGTGTAGATTCTGCTATTAGATCTGTTCTAAGAAGATATCGACAGTAAATTAATTTTAAAAGAGGAACAGAGAAACGCGATCAAGGCTCATCTTCTTATTCTAGGCGTGCAACTGCACGCTTTGATTTTTGTTGACAAAAACTATGCGTCGCTTAACATACGTCACACACTCCGTTGCTCTTATTGGTTGTAGGTGTATCCAATTGAGTGCAGAGGCATTTTTTTTCCTGGTTCGTTTGAAACACGCCCCATAATCACAGCTCTATGGAGCAGTATCAGACTCATATTCTGACTACAACTGAGTAGGACTACGTCAGGCTAGCTATTGGGCAATTCATAGCATAGAATTAAACACAATGTAAGCTTTATATATTGTAAAAGCTTAAGCAGCACCTTTACATCCTGGTTTTTGCTGTTATTACCATTAAATCAAAAAGTCAATGGCACTCTTAAATACACCATGTCTCATTTGTTGGCATTATTCAAGATGTACATAGAAGTAGCTCTGACATCTTCTTTCCAGCTTCTAATTTTGAACCCATACCTTCGGTTGCAGAAGCAGGCCAGTGTAATAGACATTGGGGCGGAAGTGACTAGTCTGACTGTTCTTTTTAAATTCCATATGATATGTAGATGTATGATTTAGGTTTTCAAGTGGCTGAAAAATGACAGAATTATGTCAGTTTAAAGGATGATCAGGCGGAGGTTTGTCAGGCAAGGAAATGAGAGCAGTGAAGCTTGTGTTATGTCTGTAAATTAGCTTAAAAAAACCTTGATCTCATTCACATGTGCTGGCATGTTTCTTTCCCCATTGCTCCTTTCCTTTCTTGGCCACAGACGGACAATTTTTCCATTCCATTTCTTCGGTTCAGTGTTTGTTCTGACCAGAAAAGACAACACTGGAGACATTGCATTAATGAAAAAACATGTGGTGTAGGTTAAAATTCAGATTCTGAAAGCTTCCCCTAGCGAAGACTATTTCAACTGCCTCAAATGTCTAAGGCCTTGCATAAGCCATTTGTTCTCTGACTTTGCTGTATGTTAACGTGATCTCAAATAACAAAGCAAAATAAGGTATTACAGAAAAATGCTCTACAAATAAAATATGACAACATAGCATTAACTTTATTAGTGCTTAACCATTTCCATAAGATGGTCTCAGATTTGCTCATCTCTAAACTGTTTTTCTTTGTGAAAAGTATTTTCTTAAACTGCTAGATGATGCAACCGATTCCAATTTAGATTCAGTTCAACACTTTAAACTTACCTTTAATAAATAAATCATTCTAAGGCGTCAACCACTTCATTATTTATGGCTTAATGATAAGAATGTTTTTTCCTGTATTAACATTGTCGTGGCTTCTCAGGATGAACCTACGCTTAGTTCCTGATTCCCACATCCCCACAACATGATGCTGCCACAGCATGATGTTACTGTAGCTTTTTCCTTCACCAAAGAGATTATGTTTGTTTGTTGGTTTAATGGTTTGTTAGCAGGAATCATGGAAAGGCTTGAATGGATGTTAATGGAAATTTAACGAAAGGTGTCCTCATGCCAAAGAACAAAACATTACTATAGGCTTAGACTGCTGGAGGACATAGGGACCCCTTCTCATCATTCTGTTTTATTCAATTTCTCTTCTCCCACTCTGCAGAATTTGTTAGTTCAATCTCTAATGTTATGCTCTCTCTGCTTTTTCTTATAGTAGCTTCATCTGGTCTGTTTTTGTTTGGCTGTGACACCATCCTGGAGAGAAATATCAGCTGTGCTGCTGCCACCAACACCTTTGTTTCTAGATGTTGGAGCGTGGCCTCTTCAGTGTAGTCCTGTTTCTCTGACTGGGACTAACTGTATGTGCTCTCTTTCATCCTCTGGCATGGGAGCTGGCTGGTAGCTTGTCTGCCTGACAGTGTGTTTTCTGGACGGGGCCGCCTGTGGAGTTGGTTGACAGTTGCCTTTTGTATCTCAGCTTCTTTTCTTTATCTTCTTTTTTATGTCTGCTTCTGTGTCCTTGAACCCCTCGGCAGATGGCCGCTTACACTGAGCCTGGTTCTGCTGGAGGTTTCTTCCTGTTAAAAGGAGGTTTTCCTCTCCACTGTCGCTACAAGCATGCTTGGTGTGAGGGATTGTCTTTGTGCCAATGAGCTGATGCCATCAGCTGGTTGTCCTTAGATAGAAAACTTTAAATCAGTTTGACTGTATGATCTGGTTGAATTGTAAAGTGCCTTGAGATGACATGTGTTGAGAATTAGCGCTATATAAATAAACTGAAATTCAATTAAATTAAAATGTGGTAATGATCCAGATCATGTGTGAGTTTCAGTTTTATGTGTAAATTACAATATGAGGCAAGATTTGCACTCTCAGAGTGCTTTTCTAGTTGTGATATGCAGTGTTTAGATTTTTCTACAAAAACACAGCTTGCAAGTAATTCACACAGGCAATTTTTGGTTCCTTCTTACTGTGGCACCATCTTGTTTGTTGTCTCTAATGTGTTCTGCTGCAAACTTAAAAAAAAAAGAGTATTTTATGTTTTATCTCTTTTGTTCCTTTTCACTCTGTTAAAGCTGAAGTCTGTAAGTTTTTAAAAATCACTTTTTTTTCATATTGGCTAAAACTGTCCCTATGCCCAGACAGCAGTACATTTGATATGTAACCTGTGAAAACAACTGCTTCAATTGGTCCCGCCTACTGCCTGTATTGCAATCTGGAAAGAATATTTCGGGACAAGACAAAACAACCAATCACAGCCAGAGGAGCGTCTGATGGAGTGTCAATCACAGCTCACACACGCTGAATCCCGCCCCCTCCCTCTCACCGCTGAACCTGCCGCTGTTGCCTGGCTGCTGCAGTCAGGAGGACGCGCGTGGAAGTCATGGCGGAGCGACAGCCACCAGCGAAAGAGAAACTGCCCTTACTGCCCCTGCCGACAACTGCTTACACGGCAAAGACTTCAAAAAAGAAAATGTCAATGGAAGAGCTGCTGCGTACGCTGCTTGGACGCTTCTGGTCGCATGCGGTAGCCGCGCAGATGCTGTGAGAGGGGTGGAGCTTGGAGGTGGGGCATGAGTAAAGCAGAGAGGGTGGGGGAGTGGCGTGAAACCTGTTTTTCTTCAAATTTTCAGTCGAAGTCTGCTCTCTTCTCAATGTTACAGACTGCAGCTTTAAGGGACACATTTGAGTGGTGCAAAGCTCGTGGTCATTCTGTCATGAAGGGTCCATCCTAAACTTTGGATGTATGTAGTTTTAAAGGTTATGATAGGCTTCTTGAGTTCCTCTCTGATTAATGTTTTCCATGCCTGATCCCTCGGTCAAAGTTAATGGTATGTCTGTGGATTTGTATACGTACAATTCTCTTCCATTTCCAGATGGCGATTTAGATAAGCTCTATGAAATGTTTCAGTTCACTAATATTTCCTTAAACTACTCCACAGCTTTTGCCTGTGTTCCTTAGTCTTTATAATTGTGTGTATTCACTGCGGTTATCTACTGTACCAAACCTCTGAGGGCTTGCCTGAGCAGGTGCATTCAGAGTATACTGATTAAAAACCATATGGATGGACTCTGTTGTTCTTCAAAGGCAATTTATTGATTAACATTATTTAGGTGTATCAGCGTAAATGAGGCTCAATAAAAATGCTCTAAGTAAGTAGTTTATTCCTTGAAATAAGTATGATTTTCCCTAATTTGAGCAGATAAATATGACTGTTAGCCTATGGAATAAGATTAATTATTTTTTAAAATAAGAACAATCATTATCAGGCGTCTAATTATCTTATTAGCAGATCATCCTACTCAGATATTCAGTTAAAGGGCAAATGCACCAATATGAAGAAATATTTACTTATTTTCAGATCAGTATTTGCGTTGATATTCACTGTAAAATGTTAAAAACCAGGCATGGATTTCTGTACAATGGCCTACTTTGTGCTGGTCTATTACTCCCAAATCCAAATAAAACTTATATTGATATGGAAAAATATTTGAATGGCTTTGAAGTCAATGTCAATTTCACAAACCTTTTTGTATTTTTTGTGGGTCAGAGTCTGGTTCAACTACAAGTTTAAGTTGGATGCCCTTTGGTAGGGGGATCCATCTGACTGGAGTTACAGTCACAGAAAATCGAGCCCAACTCATGCACCCAAAGACAGCAGTAACCTGTTCCTCTGAAGCTGCATTTATGTGCTGGTGTGTTAATGCACAGCGCTGTGTTATTCTTTCCACAGCTCCATCTCCCGTCTCTTTCAAATTCTGCTGTTTCTTGGAAAACCCTTTTGTGTTGTCTTTGGATGGATGGATGGATGGGATGCAGACAGACCGTGCATTGGCTGAAGTCAGTGTCAGTCTTTGTTACTTTTTCTAAAATACTTTTTTCTTAACTCTGTGTAAATGTTTGCTCATAGCCAGAAATGTGTCTTATTTTGTTATTCCTTCTTTTTCTTTGGGTCCTGTTGTTGAAAGAACAACAAAAACAGGATATCCTATCCAGTCATGGTTTTAGGACTGGGCTTGTGAATGCTTCAGCTTCTGAGTTTATAAAGTTTCTTTCTTTCTAATATAACTCAAACTCAGCAGTGGCTGTTGTTTGTTTGGCCCAGTTTCTCTTTATCTGCTCCCATCATCTGGTAGAGGGGAGGAAAATCCCATGGTTCCCTGTACATGTGTGTATGTGTGATGGCCGGAGAGGTAGGGTGTCACACCTGAGCCCAATGATAAGTTGCTGTAACCCCCCCTTCGACACATGCTCACACACATACACACCCATTCAGTCCCCAGGTTAATGACACGGACATGAAAGGTATTTGCTGTCCCCCCCATCCGATCCCCTCAGAGATCATTAGCTAGTGTTGTGCGACCTGATTCATCTTCCCTTCCCCAACACATGTCCGCTGGCCCAGAGTTCCAACAGATGTATGCCCCGCAGCTACCGTTGGATCGCTCATCTCTCACTGCTGGATGGGTGTGTGTCTGTGTTTTCAGGCACAAGGCCCACCTTTTTTTTTCCTGGCTTGTTTGGAGGATGGAAAAATAGGGTCAGTGTAACGACGGTGCGCAGGGGACTCCGACCTCCGCCCTCTGCTGCTCTCCATCGTTTCCATCCCACTGCTGTATCCATCTTCTGCAACCCTCTGCTCTCCTCCCTCATTAACTTCAGGAGTCTGCGAAGAGGAGACTCTTGTCAGGGATGGTTCCCCCCCTCCACCCCTTCCTCCTCCGATTTTTGCCCTCCTGAGGATCCAGGAGAGGACGTGTAGATGGAGTGTGAAACACAAAGGGGGGATGATGGCGCTTGGTGGGGTGTATATGGGGTAAGATGACAGACGATGTGGAATGAGGAAATGGAAGTGGGGGCTGAGTGGGTGTGTGGATGCATCAAATGGGGGGGGGGGGGATCATTGAGGTAGGGGACTTAATAGACGAGATGGGGTGCTTGTCGTCATGGTAACAAGTCGCTGTGGAAACAGCCCTCTTTTTTCTCCAGACAGACAGACAGATAGTTGGGCAGGAATGTGAGGAGGGACGACTGCTGAGTGTGTAAAAAAGAAAAGAAGTGTGTTAGTATGAGACAGCAGCAGCCACGCCCACTCCCTCTCACACACAATCACACACTTACCTACTCTCCTCTGTTTGAACAGGTAACATGGACTGGTTGGAAATTGAAGAGAGAAATAAATGTGCGGTATATTGAGAAAAAAAATAGGAAAGAAACAGATGCAGCACAGAACATAAAGGGACAATTTATTAGGGCTGACTGTTTGCTGCTGTTTGCCCTCAAGCACGAAAGAGGGGCAGGAGGGAGGTGATGTGTTTCAGCACTTAAACAAAGAATTAGTAAAACTATCTCGAAAAAGGCCTGTTGTCTTTTGTTATCATGCAGATTTTTACAGAGAAGAATGTGCATCAGACCCAAATTTAAACCATTATATTGTAGATTTACACTTCTGTCCAAATCTGCTCTTACACTTGTTTTTTTTTTTTCAAATTTAGTACTATTCTTAGAGAGGCATTATGCGACTCCTCAACACAACACAGCAAGTTTCTGGAGTAAAAGATTGGGATTTTTTTTTTTTTTACTGAAAATAATCTAAAAATCCCTCTGTGTCTCAGTAGACTCATCTTTTCCTGTAGTTACAGCACCAAGACTTTGGGGGAATGTCTCCACCAACATGAAGCTTGACAGAATACTCTACTCAGTCATATATGATTAAGAGATTTTTGCTTCATGTTCAAGGTCAGCCTGTAGCTATAGCCTTACCACAATACACAAATAATGAAATATATACACACCTACATACATAAATACAAAAGCAAATTTTGGTTCCTCTCAAAACAATCCAATGGACTTTGTTTCCAAGTTTGAAGACGTTTCGCTTCCCATCCAGGAACCAATTCAAAATGTCTGAAATAGCATTGAGTTTGAGGCTTCATAGAGTTGAACAAACATAAAGCCTTGTTTTGGCTTAGAAAACATGCATATTGAACCAGACGAACGGGTCCACCCCTTAGGAATGGGCAGTCGTTTGGATTCTTTGTTAGCCTGCAGTACCCAATACCTGTCTATATCCCTGAGAGAGGGGTTGCTAGAGGGAACTGGCTTAAGAGACGATGTGTTCTGTTTCCCAGTATTGGGGTGGGGGCTGCAATGATAGCGGGAAGGAATCAACTCAATTTCTGCATTGCTGGTTTTTGAAAGCTAAAACTTGAGTCCATTCCCTCTGTTTAAGGTTGGTTTTTCTTCCTTAATATAGATGGCTTTGTACATCCCCCTCTCAAACTACCTGTCTTATTTGTCTAAAATGTGAACATTTTGGTCCTCAAAAGAATGTCCTTTGTCCATAAGGTGTAGATGTACCACCGAGTCTTGTCCCCGGAGGAGGTTGCTCTTCTGTGCTGGGCCATATGTCTGTGGAGAGGTTGGTTTCTCCAATATAAAGATCAGCGCATTCCTCGCTGCATTGAACTGCATACACCACTCCGCTCATGTTTGGTTTGGCGGTTTTGTCCAACATCCGGCTTTGGTTTTATATACTTTAGGGCTGCAACAACGAATCGATAAAAATCGACTTTTAAAAGCGTTGGCAACGAATTTCATCATCGATTAGTTGTGTCGCGCGATTAATGCGTCATCTGCCGCCGCCGTCATCACATCCACTTGACTGAAACGGGGGAAGAAAAAAAGAATATGGCAGAGCGAGCCAGCGCTGCAGGTGCAGTGTTGCCAACTCAGCGACTTTTCAGACCCCTCCAGCGACTATTTTTCAAAAGAGCGACTAGCGACAAATCTGGCGACTTTTTACGGTGTCACTGGCGGCTTTTGGAGACTTTTACGTGAAGGTATGTATTGTTCCTACTCCGCTGTGGGGCGCCTCCCCCATCCCAACCCCGTTCTCCTGCTCCAGCGGGAGTCCCTCTCAGCGCTGCAGTCAGAGCTGCAGGATGTTTACCCTCAGCGCCCAGACTGCAAATGAAGCGCGCATGCGCCGGGATTGACGGCGCAAATTGATCACAATAATTAAAATAGCCTGCGCTTTGTAAAGCGAAAAAAGTCGTAACATGCAACTTTTGTAAAAACAAATGAACATGGCACGGAAGCACTGTTATGATGCAGCACCTGAAAAGAAAACGTTGGAGCCTTCGATGGCAGTGAAGAGAGCTGATAAGCAGGATGAGTAACCATGTTTGTTTCATTTTAAAGTGGGGAAACATAACGTTAGTTTATCAGGTAGCTCTTCTGATGCTTTCCTTACTTTGTTAGTAGGTTACAGACAGGGATAAGGTTGGCTACTTATTTTACTTTTAATTTCATTTGAATTAGCTTAAGCAGCGTTTATATTTTCTTTATAAATAAATTAACTTGCAAATTATGAGGGCAAGGCTTTTAAAGTTTAAATCTTCTGGCAAAGATAAAGTAAAGAAGATCCTGCAATTTATGGAAGTAAAGCAGAATAAAATCCAGCAAGATCAGTAATATGTCAATTAATTATATACCACATTTCCATGTAAATATCTGTCTTTGGAGGATGTGTTTTTTAGCACCCCTAGTTCTCTCATTTTTTTTCCAAATACAATTTATAATTTGAATCACAGGGCTATTTTTATCTCTATGGTTAAGTATTTTCTAAAGTAGCAACTTTAACTGCTATACTTTCCTGTCTTAAAAGGCAGAACTCTTCTTGTCTAAAAAAAAACTAATTTGTTGAAATGGGGGGACCTATTGTTTGAGCCCCTAAGGGGCTTTTAAAAACAAAAATGTCTTTTTTTGCGCTTTATGAAACAAAGTAACCTATATTTTGTGGATGTACAGCTACATTTCTCATGTAAGTTTGCGTAGTTTTAACACAAACATTTATTTTTCATATTGCACCAGTACAGTTAATGAGAAACCTGTACGTGTGTGCTTGTTTGTTCTGTCTAAAATGTTTATTTTGGAATAAAGAGGTTAATATAAAAAATATTTTTTGTCAGATTCATCGATTAATCGAAAAAATAATTGTCCGATTCATCTATTTTTAAAATAATCGTTAGTTGCAGCCCTAATATACTTACAGGTTGAAGAAGGGCCGGTTGACACAAGACTGTGATAACTAACACTTTCATTAAGGTAATTGAAAGGGTACAGTCATATTGTGTCTGATACAGCGATTGTTCCAGGGAATGCTTGAAGTAAGAAAATGCACCCTTGCCTTTTTTTAGATCAAGCAATACATTGTCATGCAGTTGCTACATCCAGTATTATGCTGATCAACATGACAAAATAATAAAAAAGAGAGTTAATGTTATGAGGTTTCTGTACTGTAGCTTCTCTGGTGTTTAGATGTAGTTGTGTATCTGCACCTTTTCACACTAATTGTCTCTGGATTTAATTTTTTTTTTTATTACTTTTCCATGAGTCAAATGCACTGATCTTATGTTACATCCTCTCTTCCTGCATGTTCTCCACTGGGAAGGGTATGCTTTCCACTGACTGCTTCAGGAGTCTTTGCTTAGATATTTGTAACCATGAGTACGGCTCTCTGCCCCATTTTAGGGTCCTGAATTGGGTTCACAATGGCACAATAAGGTCTACAGTAGTAACCATACTTTGACTGGCTTAGCCTGAAAACAAAATCATCGAACACGCATTTGTCCTTGTGAGGTATTTTAATATCCAGCTGTTGTAGCTTCCACCCTCCCTTTTGAAATGACTGTGAAACACACCCTAACATTGACCTCACATTAGCCAGCTTGGCGCATGCAGCTAAACCAGGCTTATGTGTGTCTAAATGTCATGAAATTAGAAACATTTCAGGTGGTTGTGTCTCTGTTTAGAACAGTGTCTTGGATGAAGGGTGTTAGCCTCATAAGGATATGCCTTTTTAATTTTATTGCATTGTTGTTTGATGGTCTTGATAAAAGTTAAATGGTCAAAGGTTATTAGCACCAGAGTTACTGTCAATTGATATATATCTGGTCAAACAAGTTTTGCCATGTACTTGCCAGGTTGGGGTGAGTCTATCATTGCTAGCAGGGGGTCTTGGACAGTGTTGTGCCTGAACGCGTTCACTGAACGTAAGTTCATGAACTCGTTCATATTTTGGGCGAACGTGAACTGAACGTGCTGTATCACTGCCTGATGAACATTATTGTGAACTCGTTCATTCTGGTGTCTGTGAATGGCACACTCTCTCAGTTCAACTTCGTTCAATAGGTTGCCAAATTTCTATAGAGCCCTCCTGCGAAACCCCGGCTAAATCACACCGTAAACAGGCCTTAATATGTAGCGGGAAAAACACCCAATCTGGCAACACCAGCTACCAGTGTCGTGGATGCGACAAAGCAGCAGTATGATCACTTAAAACAGGTTTATGACCAGGTGGTCGGT
This sequence comes from Cyprinodon tularosa, assembly GCF_016077235.1. NCBI lineage: Eukaryota > Metazoa > Chordata > Actinopteri > Cyprinodontiformes > Cyprinodontidae > Cyprinodon > Cyprinodon tularosa. The sequence goes on from NW_024039158.1 coordinate 422,361, forward strand.
GAGGATGATGGCAACAATCTTACATTTCTCTGCAAACTTTGCCTGCCGGCTTTCAGTAAAAAAATCTGCACTTCAGTAACATCCAAAGCAAATCTGAAACAGCATATGTACTGAACTGAAATTTCAAATGGAAAAAAAAATATTAAAATAAAAAAAAACATTTGCACCTTAAAGACTACTTTCCTGTTTTTCTTTTAATAATTCCTCATAAAAAAGACCATTCAAGCAGCACATTTTTCCTGATGTTTTTGAGAATATACTTTAGGGGTGAAAGCTGCAGCTGCTACTAGTGTGAAGTGAATGGACAGCAACAAAGCGTTTAAGCAACAATGGGGAAATGCTGTCCCCTCAATGCTAATGTAAACCCTGGTTGGATAAGGATTCATAACTGGATATGAAGATGAAATCTGACGCACAGTTCCAGTGTTACAACTGATAAAATAATTGCTGTCTGTGGTTCTACAGTAGGCTATGATGTAATTGAGCAATACATGAAAAAAAAAAGAACTATTAACTAGTTAATTTTTTGGAACTGTGAACTTAGTTAAAAAATTTTAATTATGAACTATGAACTGAACTAGTTCATTTTAAAATGTGTGAACTGAACTTTGAACTAGTTCACGTAGAAAGAGAACTTTCCCAACACTGGTCTTGGATACCCTACAATGAGATTTAGTAATGTCATTGATGTGACATTTGTGAATTACTTGAAAACATGTCTTAGCATTGGACCATTTGTGTGGTTTATGAGGCATTATAGAGTCACTAATTTCACATGTTCCAAAATACCTTAGGGCAGGGATGTCAGAATCGAAGGCTGGTGATTTGCACCTTGTAGATGTTTCTCTGCTTTAACACTGCAACTAATTAGTTAATTAAGCTGTTTGCCTCGGTTGTGTTGGACCAGGAAGAAATCAAAAAGTTGCAGGATACAGGATTATTTGTTAATTTCTTATACAACCAGTGTTTGTTATTGGGGTCTATTAGATCAGTTGGGGAACGCAAAGTAGACTTACTGATCCTCGGCATTTAAAAGGGCATCTCAAGGTGACTGGGCCATATAGAAAGAGTACCCTTTTCAAATAGTTCTTTTGGAGGATTTTAACATTGTTTTTTGTAAAAAAAAAAATTAAGAACAGGCTTGGAACTTCAATGAATAGCTAGTCTGTCTGTCCGTCCGTCTTGAAACAATTAAAGACATTAATCGTGATTAATCGATTATTGAAATTGATTATTGAAATAATGTCAACTAATTTATTAATCGGTTAATCATTAACTGGTGAATAGACTCTAAAACATGCCTTTATCAACTTATAAGCCTTTTTCTGTTGCTGGATGGAATGAAGATCATCAGAATATTATTATAGTATTTGATGTGGGATTAGCTGTGATACGAACTTATTCTGCAATGACCAGCCTTCCTTCTTTCTGCACCGTTTGTTCTGAAATGCCTTTCAAATTTCTGACATCTTTGCAGATCGTGTCCATGTCAACCTCCAAGAAATGCCACACCATCTGTTGCTCCCATTTATAAAGCACCCGTTTGTGGTGGTGTGACCACTGCTGTGTTTCACGGAGCAAATGTCTATGTTTTTGTCTTCTGGAAGTGTGAAACATGACCAACAAATGAAATCTGGATCAAATTTCATGTGGTCGGACATTAATGGAATGTATTAAGTGGTCCTCTTTGTTTCTATAAATTTTTTTAAATCCCTCACTTAATCATCCTACAAAATGATTTTTTTTCCTTTACTCTTTTCTTGCATCTGATCTCAAAGCTGAATTACAACCCTCCCCTTCATATTATCTTAGAGTTGGTTAAAAGCATGCTTTTTTTAAAAGAGAAAATATATACTTTTTTTCAGTGATAGGCAACACTGATAAAGCTGTGACTTTCAGAAAAACCAGTCAGTGCCAAATCATCCCACTCCCACTCTTAGCGAGCTCGGATGTGAGTTGTTGCATCAACATTTCATCAGCCAGCTAAAAATAAGGATGGGATTCTGTGAAGCCAGACCACTTTGTACGCACTGTCACAGCGAATGTGCAGCAGAAATGTTTGAGACTACCTCGCATTAGCTGAAACAAATTAGTAGAACTAAGATGTGTTTGTTTTTGTGCGAAATGACGTTTTGTGTCACTGACGGCAGCAGATGTTTAGCATTTGTGAGGCGTAATTAGGCAGACACTAATTTAACATGATGTTCAGTGTTTTGAGTGAAACATTTTTCTACATTTGGGTATGAGACAAAGTTATCTTTTATTTGGATTGGGCCCAATACCTAACCTGTTTCATTAGAACCTGGACATTCTTGTTTTTCCTATTTCCTGCTTCATCTTTCTGTGCTTTGGAGTAATTGTTAGACCAGCTCCAAATTTTCTGGGATTGAGCTATGAAAAAAGTGTGAAAAACTGGATCTAATATTAATAATGAAAATTTTAACAATGTTCTCTGACCTTGTAACACAAAATCTAAGGGGCTAGTGACAATAACTTAAAGATACTTTCACACAAGAGAATCTGAGAGATAAACACATTCAAGAAATTTGTTTTTTGTGTGTCAAAGTGTGTTCAGAGTAGTTATTTAGTTAGTTATATTCAAAGTGACTAATATTTTCTTGTGCTTTTGAGGCATGTTTTTTGGCATCCCAAACTTTCATGGACCAAAAACCCTAGAAATCACACAACCTAAAAAAGGTGGAATTTTCATTTCCTATGTATATTTCACAGTATAAGTATTAAATATGGGATAGTCAAAGGTCCGATAGAGAGAGGTTCTGTTTGGAAGCTAAATTGATTCCTGAGCAGTATCTGCTTTGTGGAATATAAAGGCTTTTATTTTATAGCTTTGTCCATGTCTTATTTTGAAAGTCTGGCATGTTGTCTTGAGAATAAGGTCAGATGGTGATATGGAACCGTTTTACAATTCTTAATTCACACTATATTTACATTTAAACTTAGAGAGATGTTATTAGAAAGATTTTATTGACATGAAATCAGTCCTCTGATGTTCATGCCCCGGCAGAACACTTTGATGGTGCGTGATAAAGTGTGCTTGAATGAATAGCTTAGGAGGTTTACTGTAGTCTTCTCGCTGGCGCCTGGGCACTGGTGGTGGGGGAGCTTTAGTATAAGGTAGAACTCTGGCCGTGAGGCGGTAGATGGGGTAGAGGTGGGGGGAAAGTTTGTCTGGTGAGCAGGAAGGAGGCTTGGCCAGTAGCTTAATGAAGAGTGTCTTGGACCGTGAAGGGGCTTGTCCCTACAATGACTGATTGGAGCTTGGGTGAGGCAAACTTTCAGATTGAATTTCCATATAAGCCTCATTATACCTAATAATTACAAGTTACTATGGGATTGTAAAGAAAAGAGGCTGGATCCAAAATACAACTAAGATAGGTCAGGGACCTTAGAACAAAGTTTATTCAGAAGCATGTTTGTTGAGCAGAGCTGGAGCTCAGAGATCAGAGCAGGCAGGCTGTAGGCAAATAGGCAGGCAGATTGTGTGAGGCTTTACTGGTTAGTGATCCAGAGAGAGGAAGGCAGGCAGTCCGGGATAGATAGATTTTGAAAATCCAGAGGTCCAGAGGTGGAACAGAAAAGATGTCCGGGCAGGCTGACAGAGTCAGAACAGGATTGGGCAGGCTCCGTATCAGAAGACAGAACTGGTCGTTTAACAGAAGGTCAGGCAGATAAACAAGATGACGCTGGATTAGTCATACCGGGTTGGTACAAGATAATTTGACGACTGGTCTGATGGTGCTTATATAGTGATGGAATCAGGTGAAGCTGGTGGGAACTGATTGTGGAAAGGTTAGAACTGAGCAGGTGTATGGAGTGGGTGCCAGCATCAGTACCGTGATCATTACATTTCTTTGACTAAAAAAAGCAACAAGTAATTTGGACCACTGATGAAATAATTTTACTTTGATCTCTTTAAGAAAATTAAATTTCAATTCAGTCAAATTCAGATGATTTAGATAGCGCCTTCTATAGCGCATCTCAAGACACTTTACAGAGACAATTCAACCAGATATTACAATCAGGTTGGTTCAAAGTTTTCATTCTAAGGTAAACAAGCAGATTGCATTGACTTTGTAACTTCCACTTACAAGAGAGTTTTTTTCCGGTGGGTGCATCACTGAGCGGGAAAAATCGATTAGAGACATGGACAGGTGGGTAGTGACCAATGGGCAGAGATCCACTATTATGCTTTCTGCGTACTGTCACCCAATCACCAGGCTGCTCAGGCACTGTTAAAGTGGCGAAAAACACATTTGTGAACCTGTCTACTGAAATAATGTCAGTTTCTCAATATGTGTACTTTTGCGTTCTCATGTGCTCATGTACATACATACTTGGCGAAGACACGAGTCCGTACTCGCGTTCTTGTGAATTGAGAAACTGCCAATGATGCCAGAGAAACAAATTTTCAGGTCGCTGGTGAAGATTGCCAGTCATCCAGATTATAGTCATTCCAAAAAAGAAAATTAAAAACAATCCACAGGACTTAGTTTCAGGGGCGTCAGCTGACCCAATACTATACAGGGGCACAAAAGGGCAAAATAAAATAATAAAAAATCGGGGGCAATTATAAAAAAAAAAGCATCGGCACAGATAATTAATGCAAGCACGCAAGCAAATATTTGGTAGCACTTATTTATTATTCCAATAATTCAAAATAGACATTTACCAAAAACCCGTCAAATGTATACTAAGTTATCTCACCAGTGTATTTATATAAATGCCCAAAACAAAAAAAAACATTATAAAAACAAAGCATAATTTCATGAACAGCTTTACATTTTGTAAATCTGCTTTACATGGTCCAATATTGTGTCACAAACCTAAAAAAATAATATTGTACCAGTTTAATAAGGGATAATCCATTAGTCAGATTTATATTTTATTAATATATAACAACTATTTATTTTCTGACAATGTGTTTATTTAAGAGCAACTGTGCAAATTAACAAATGCCTAGAAAAAATACACTATATTCTATTATTTTCCTTGTGAATCCCGGATTGTTCATTCTTCTTTGCCTTTTCTACAAAGTGTTTTAAATAATTCCTACCTGTCTTTATCCATGCTGGGTCAGATCCTTACGTTTGAAAACGGAGCCCGAAAAGCAGAATAAAGGTACTTGCTGCTAACAAAGCCTTCTTGCTAAACCAGTCCTGGGTAATGAAGTTTTGATCACCTGCAAAATGTCTGCGCTGTGGTGGTAGGTGGTGAGCAAATATACTTCCTGTCAGCTAAGCTCTCCTATTGCAGAGCACACTGCACATGTACAACTTTTAACAAGAGTCAATGGGTGAAGATTTTTACGCCCTAGCGCAGAAATACCTCACAGATCCGACGGAAAATGGAATGACGCTTTACTATTCATTAAAGATTAAATATTTATCTTGTGTATGTAGAGATATATTTCGACATATTTTACATTTTCTTTTAAAATATATATTTTTTTGTATGTCTTAATCAGGGTCATTGGGTGTGGGGCGGCGCACTAGCGCCCTCTATTGGCCAGCCGCCACTGGTCTCGGCTTAATTTTTGTGAGGCTGTCGATAGATTTTGACTGGCTTATGTTTGAGGGTTCTCCTCTCTCAACTCCGCTGTGAGAGCCGAAAATTCATTAATAAAAAAAATCAGTGCCCCAGGCACCGCAGATCCAAAACAAGGCACGTGACCCTTTCCAAGTTTGAAGATGTTTTGCTTCCCATCCAAGAAGCTTTTTCAATTCAAAATGTCAGGAATAGCGTTGAGTTTGAGTTTTTATACAGTAGCCCAGTAGCGCAACAAGGCTTTGTTGGGAAACAAACTTGGAAACTAAGTCAAGTGGTTTGTTTTTAATTTTCTTTTTTTGGGGGGAAAGTTTCAAGTTATCTCTGTGTGACTTAAAAATCTCAGCAAGATTTTCATTTGAGATATCTAGAACCTCTGCAGTCTGGTTTTGTCTGTTCAGTAAATCTTGAGCCATGGTCCTCTGTGGAGCCCAACAGATTTTTATTTTTTTTTTATAGTAAAGAAGAACAGAAAAATGCTATGTTTGGTCAAATTTAATGGCTATAATATCAACCTGCCAAGTATAAACTTACACTCTGAGGCTTTTTTTTTTTTGCTGAAAAACCAACCTCTGTATGTCTAAGGAACAGCTATTTTTGTGGCATTTCTGTTTTTTAACCAACCTCCTAACTTTTACTTAAACATAAAACAAAGTTGTTGCCAGTAAGAATTCACTGAGTGGTGCTGTGTTTTGTCTCGCTCTCCAATCACATTACTACTACATAAGAAGAGAATAGCTACCGCCAATCATATTATATCTCAAAGTGACATTTCCAGTTATGTAACACAGGTAGGCAGAACTTGGGGGCAGCGGGATAGAGAGAGAAAAAACACTGACTTAAAATGCAATATACACAGACAGTTGCACCCAAGCAGACTATTTTTGGATAGAGTAATTGTGGAAAAAAAAAAAAAAATTATTGTTGGGGACTTTCCCTACCAGAACAAAGTTGGTGGGGACATGTCCACACCAGTCCGTGAAAAAGTTACGCCTGTGCTTTTATCTTTTTTTTTTCAATTAAATTTGTTTCTCCAAGGCCTTTTCTTTTAGCTTCTGTCCCTCTGACTTTAGCTCCCAGATCTGTTTCGTATTTCTGAATAAACCACCTTCATTTTAAGACTACACTCTGTAAGGTTGGGGTTCTACCAATCACCAGATAGAATATAGTTTAAGTTTACATCCTATGTAGCTTTTGTGTTTCCCATGATTGCTCTGGTCCAAGAATAATAGGATGACTTGTAGGGTTGGGAATTGATAAGATTCTCATGATTCCGTCTCCATTATCGATTCTGTGAAACGATTCTATGCCTTATCGATTCTCTTATCGATTTTGTGAAACAATGAACTTGGTGAGTGCACGGTGACATTCGCCTACCTTTGCCTGGGACATTCTATTATGCCGTGTGCGTATAATAACGTAAAAAAAAACACGCTATAAATAAGCTTAAAAAACATGAAGTAAGTGGTGCTGCACAGAGCTAGGCTCTGGTGCCACCTGAAACCATAAAGAGAATCGTTAAGTGAGCTGCCAAACGGTGCCAGGGAATTGGAACACACAGGAACCAGTTTTGGATTCCCATCCCTAATGGCTTGTTTGGTTCCAGTAAATGAATCTCTAATTTATTGTAAACCTTTAAATAACTGGCACATACCTGCTTTTTCAGAATTTCAGAACTGGACCTCGGACAATCGAATAATTTCTAGTTGCGTCTAGAACAGTCAGAAGGTTCCCATGCTAAATGAATTGGTGCTAGGAAGCATCCTGCTTCTTTGTGCTTGCTTTCTTCTTTCTGCCAATATTTGGATAGCGCTTACTATGGCGACCGCTGAAGCAAGACTAGAGTGGCACTTTTGGTATTTGGATAGAGCCAGAGTTTGTTTTGTTTTGGACTGGAGCTGCAGTTTCATGCCGAACAAAGTGACTGGCTTTTCTAACCAAAACAACTATAAATATTATTTGCAATTTTGGGGGCTACTTTATGGTAGCTGGGTTTCCTATCTGTCTTCAACTTGTTCTTTCCATGACAGTCTACCCTAAAGTTTCTTTGATAATTGCCAAACCTTTCACTAATTTTTGATCCATTTTAATTATAGTTTCTTTTTTCTTCCACATCTTTCTGGTTCATATCTTTCTGGTTTTGTTTTTCATAGAAACACATTTGAGTTAATTTTGTATATAAATTAAACATTTGTTTTCTTTTTAAATTATAACCCCTTCACAAATGGATAACACAGTTGGAAAAATCTAAATCAAAGGAAACCTTCACAACAAAAGTACAGTAAATAGTGCAGTGGAGAAATTGTACAACACTAATATTTGACAGTAGAGTTTGAGCCAACATTTTTTCTTAAAGAATAGAAAATGCAATTTGAGAGAAACCACTTAGATAAGAGGGTGGCATTTGTAGATAATGAAATAGATAAATCTTCCTGCTGCTACAGATTGATGAGGCCATGTTGTGTCATATTACCTGCTGGTGTTGAACCGGCGGGAAGTTCCAGCAGGAAATGAGAGTGAGTAAGTTTTGCTCAGTGGTCGTAGGTGGGGTAAACCACACAGTCAAAAGTGGTCAAGAACAAGCAATATTCACTCTGAAGGGCTCCGAACAGCCAGGTGGGAGGGTGCTGCATTTGCATCTTTATGATGTAAAGCTCATTTCTGTATTTTTCCTTAATTATGGGGTGTTCTAAACTTCTTAACTAGTATCTCAGAATGAATGTGTTTGTGTTCTCTCAGATCTTGGTATGGTGGAAACAATTCCAGAAAATGTTCCCTCACGAATAGGGATTGGAATTGTTTAAATTTAAAAAACTTCTGGTTTGGTTTTCGGTTCCTTGCTTTGATTTAGGTGCTTGTAGGTTCACGATTCCAATTTTATGACAAAGGGTGAAAAATTTGTATACTGTATGTTCTACAGTAAATAAGCTACCAAGCCAGAGTTCTGTCTGGATAGAATTGTCTAAACTACTATGAAATTTAATTTCCAAATACATTTCACTTTTTTTGTTAAATTTATGATGAGTTCTCATCAGATCATTTTCAATTAGTATAAAGATATTAAATCTTTGAATTTGAATAAAAATGAATAATTTGAATAAAATATTTGTCACAGGGTAACACCAAAGCCACAAGCAGGGAGCACACCAAAACTTTATGATGGGATCAGGGATGAGGGATCAGGGTTGAGAAAAGAAAGGGATGAGAGAAGGAAGGGATGAGGGGAGGATATATTTGACAGGATGCATGTATTCACTGCTTGGACTTTATTTTACAAATAGAAGAATCTTCAACATTGGATTAAGGGTTGAAGAGGCCATTGTCTGAATCTGATGGTTTGAGCTGAAGTCTGACGTCTAATGCCTTTGAGAATCTTCATGATGAGCGAAGGCGACAGATATGATTCTCGGTTGTGTGGCGAACGTAGTGGACTGTTGACGAGTCATAACAGACTGAGAGGAAGTCCTGGGTAATTAAAGGATTGGTTTGGATGTGGCCTTGCTCCCGTACATAAGTTAACATATTAACTCCATGTGTTTATGAAACCACATTTGCATTTCAACTGTAGAGTCTGATGTTACACGAACTTCTACTAACTTCTAAGTCAGTTCAATTAAGTTAATTTATATAGCACCTATACACTGTCAGAAGGTTCAGAACTTAGGACCCAGAATTCAGGCGAGAGAGACAGTGATATATCAAAAGGTGTTTATTGAACAAAATGTGCTCATTGGAATATCTGCAGGAAACGCTCAGGTCAGTCACTTCAAAACTCAAAACGAGGAACAACAGCGAGCATGAAAGCCACCAACCTGGCAAATTCGGTCCGTTCCCAAAAGGAGTGTAGTCCTGAGGAGTGGAACTTCAACCAGGAGAGAAGAGGAGCAGCGTCTTGCAGCAGCCAGAGCATGCAGAGGATACAGGAGGGTTAATCCAAGCAGTGGTCAGAAGACAAGTCCAAGGTTGACAACAGGTGGAATCCAGGCAACAGTCCGGAAACAGAACAGGCAAATCAGAGGAAAACAGGGGTGACCTAACCTCAGAAGTCTGTGGGCAGAAACAGGTCAGGAATAGGCAGAACTAAATACAGGAAATGCTAGAGTTAGTCTTGCTAGAAGATCGAATAATCTGGCACCAAGACTGGGATCCAGAGGTTTAAATGGCAGCCGGAACAGGTGGATCTGATGAGATATAATCAGCGCAGAACGGAGCAAAGCAGATGAGAGCGACGAGGAGTCAAACCCAGCATAAAGGTACCAAGATCATGACATTCACAACAAGCCATCTAAAGGACATTCACAGAGACTTGCATATTGGTTAAAAGCACAAAACAAGCTTAACTTGGATAGTAACCAGAGTTTCCCCCTGTTTCTTTAAAGCAGTTTGACACCTACCCAGGACTCTTTGGCTCCCTCCCTCCAGAGAAATCAATAGTTGGAACGCTGATGTATTTAAGCAGCATCTATCCTGCTAAGCCCATTCCAAATCAGATAGCTTTGGAATATGCTGACAGACTCCTGGATAAGTCTTTACACATGTTAAAAAAATGAGTAAAACTCTGATTGCCTTCAATCTAGGCCTGTTTGTGGTTGCCACAACCTGATGACTGATAATTATTAAAAGTTCAAAAGATTTATAACTAATAACTTGTTTTAAACTAATCAATAAATTCGACATTTCAAGATTGGTGCTACACCTCCTCCTCGTTGAGAATGTCTGGTTTTTTGAAAATTTAACTAGCTAGAGGGTGTTGCCACAACTATGCTAACATGATACTCTTGCTGCAGCCAGGTTTCTGTAAGATTATATAAATCAACCTGATGATCACCAATAAAGTCATTAACTGACAAACACCTTAAAGAGAGAGAGATTTTTGTGTCCAATAAATCACATTTACAAGATGTATTTGGTTTTGGCCTTGGGCAAGGGATTGTCTGGATGGAGTAATGGGTTAGTAACAGCAGAGAAGCTGCAGAGAGGTGTGTAAAACTAGGACTTTATTTTTGTATCTATACAGTAGTCTTATTTTGTTATTTGACTTGCCTGATTCTGATAATAATGATGTTCAAAGACAAATGACAGGTGTTGTGCGAAGGAAGCACCACACCAAAGATGGTGCGCTCCATGACTTCCACACTGAGTCCTGGGATGTTTAATCATGCTGACCATGTGCCATCTTTTGCATGAAATTATCCAACTATCAGTTTTACAATGAGCCAAGTAGTAATTTTTTTTTTTTTTTAAGTTTTACCTGACCACGCTCACACAGGGTGCCACAGAATCTTCTTCATTGGTCATCATCTTCCAGTCAGTGAAAACTAGACTCAAAAAATGTTTAAGTGATTCCTGGAAAAATGGAATTGGTAAGTCTAATCAGTCCACTTAAACAGATTTTAATAATAAATCAGAAAATTCTTTTTTTAGCTTATCCGCTTCTGGTGCTCCCGTTTTCCTGATTTGTTTGGTTTTCACTCTGTTATTAATATAGAAAGAATTTTTATGACCAATAAACAAAAAACAACAACAACAACAACAGAAAACAACAGAACTAATAAAACGTTGGACTAAATCTTTATGTTAATTGAACCTTTTGGCCCAAACCTATATCTCCAAACCCCACTCATGATAAAATGCAAAGTGTAAAAGCAGGTGACATTTTGCGAGCCTTTTAATGACTCCAATGGAGACGCAGCGCTGCTCAACCGTGCTGCAGTGATTCTCACAGGCATCCTGCATATAAAGCAGCCTGACTCTGCAGCTGCTGGGAGAACCATGTGACCGCAGTGTGAGTAGCAGAGTGTATCCTTAGGTCACCTCTTTTAGTTTGCAGGCAGCAAATCGTTTGGATACCCCCCCACCCCGCCCACAACCCACCCGCCCTGCACCCCGTGCTAGTTTAATTTTCCAACCAGCCCTCTTTGTTTAAGCACAAAGTAAAACTGTGTGCTACTTGATTAATAGTGTTTGACCACGGCACTCAGTGTAAACATCTCCTTATCTCTGTCTGCATCGCTGCTTTTTTCCCCCTCTCTCTCTTCAGTCACTCTGGACCGGTTTGAACTCTGCTGTCCCTGTTTCCCTCTCCCTCCCCTCCTCATTCTGCCTCCTTGCCTCTTCCCATTCCACCCTTACCTAATCTCATCCTTTTGGACCCCCTGATCCTTGTTTTTTAACTCTCAGCCTTCATTTATTATCATTGTCTTCCTCCTCTGGGCTCAAACATAAGTAAAATAAGGATAAAGAAACAGAGTTTAAGGTGAACTGAGGTGACATAGATGGAGAGCAGTGAGAGAAATGGATCTAAAAAGAGGCAGAGGGAGGGTGCAATCAGGAGTAGGAGGCACTTAATGATCTCTGTGTGTTTAAGAGAGAGAGCATGAAGATGAACTGTGGGGGATGCAACAGAAATAGTTTAGTTCGCAGAGGCACCGTCTGGATCCACTCAAAGTAGCTCCCCAGAGGGTGACCAAGGCTGCGTTCTCGTCTTCCTGAATGTTTGCGGCTGATAAACTCTCTGTGTCCAAAAACAAAGCCCAGAGAGATAAGACTGCTGCTAAAAGCGTCAGTGGGGCTCTCTGTCTCTCATTCCTTTTTCGCCTCACCCACAGCATACCCCTCCTTCTTTGGCTGACGGGGATTAAGTGGCTGGTGAAACTGTATAAACGTGCGCTGCCTTATCGCAGCTGTCCTTGCATCCCACTGAGAATGTGCATGAGCAGGCTGCATGCGTGTGCATATTCAGCAGTGCTGTACTTTCCACCAGCGTTGTGTGAGTCAGAGGCACTGGGTCACGTCTCTGCTGCACACTCAGCACATTCACAAATACTGCATCTCAGTGACAGATTTTTTTTTGCGCCAACTCCTCTAATCTACATATGTATTCATATCTCTTTATGTATGTATACAGGGTGTACTGTATGTCTCTGATTAGGTGTCCTTTTCCTTCATGTTATTTTTACATACTGTAACTCCTTGTAAGTGTTAACAGCTCAGAGATGTGTAGGATGTGGTCACTCTTAACCTCATATATTCAAAAATGCAATTCTTCCCTTTAAAACGTCAACGAACAACCTATATGTGCTGCAATAACTAGAAAAAGTGCAGCAGCAGGATGATGCAACAAGGCTGAAGTGCAAGGTAATAGATGGCCTATGATGTCATTGGATGATGATTTTCTTTATATCATTTTACTCAATTTTCCTAATTCCAGTTTAGCGTATTAATGCACACTGGAACCTGTCACTGTCGAAGTGGAAATGCTTGAAACCTTGATGAATATTTTGTAAAATCTTGCAAAATTTCCTCACAAATGCTTTAGCGACCCTCATAACGATGCGTAAAAATTTCTTAAAAATGTTTAAGCATACCCAATAAGGGATTTTTAGCAGTCAAACATACACAGCCTGTTAATATTGTTCAGTGTTCTGGTAGGTAGAGAAAGATGCCCTCAGCAGTGGTCAACTATATGCAGTTTTGAAGTTGTTTTTTCTTGTTTTGTTGTGGTATTCTTCTTCTTCTTGTGGTACACATGTAAATGTGCACCGCTGCTTGTCCTGCCATGTGTTGACAGGTCTAAATTTACCTCAAGTTTTTGTTTACTACTGGATTTGATTAGTCCAAGGAGGACATTGAGGACTTGTTTATTTCTATTTTTGCTGTATACTTAAATTATAATTCATTGTACAGTACATAATTATATACATTTTGGGAAATAAATAGCTTTAAATTAATCAATATACATTTTGTGTGAAAAGGATTATTGTTTGTAGTGTAATTGAACCCTTTATATATATTGACCCCCCCAAATAACACCTTGCCACCCCTTTGCCACCCCTGTCTTAAAAGTCTATTTGCCACTGAACCAGACAGCTCTAATATTTTTTCCTGTATCTACTATCTGCAGGATCCCAATCAAAGACAAGAGCCCTGGCTTTGCTGTGCTTCTAGGTGGTGATAAATTCCATGTGACTACATCAAAGAAAAGAGCGAAGCGCATCTTACCCAGAGTAAATATTAGTTTTGCACCGATACCAGTATCGGACGGGGCCCAAATCTAGCATTAAAATGGTGGTATCGGTATTGGTGAGTACCAACAAATAGGGCACTGATACCATTTTGAGAGCCAAAAGTTTATTCAACTATTGTCACCCATTCCAGGTAGCCAATAAAAAGTTCTACTGGATTCACTTTGTATTAGTCTTTTTCCTGCTTCACAAAGGTAGACAGTAGCTTGACAAAGCCATGATGGCAATAATTTTACATCCAAGTAGTATGCAGTTCTTCATATATACACACCCACATTAATTTCAAACAGATGGTATCGGTATGGGCCAATACTGCAGAGCCAGGTATAGGGCATCTAGCCTGACGTAGTCCTACTCAATTCTAGTCAGAATATGAGTCTGATACTTCTCCATAGAGCTGTGATTATTGGGCATGTTTTGAACGAACCAGGAAAAAAATGCCTCTGCACTCAATTGGATAGACCTACAACCAATAAGAGCAACGGAGTGCGTGACGTATGTTAAGCGACGCATAGTTGTTGTCAACAAAAATCAAAGCGTGCAGTTGCACGCCTAGAATAAGAAGATGAGCCTTGATCGCGTTTTTCTGTTCCTCTTTTAAAATTAATTTGCTGTCGATATCTTCTAGAACAGACCTAATAGCAGAATCTACTCACCTCAACTCTCCTGCGGCAGCCGTTGTTGTTGTCACCCAAGCGCGCTTTGGTCACATGGTTGATTACGTTACTGTTGATCATCTGTCTATCATTGTATAAAGCCCGCCCTGACAATTTGATTGGATCGCCAGAGGGTGGGCGATCATACTCGGGCTACTATGCAGTGCCAGACCGAACTTCCCGACCTCAACCCTTGTGGGCGGGGCCAAAAAATGGCATTGGTGCAACACTAGTAAAGATACATACACATGAGGTGTAGCTAGTATGTTTTTTTTACAACAGTTTCCCTTTCCTGTCAGTTGTTAGATTTCTGAGCTTTTGTTTTAAGTTTTCTCTCTTTTATAACCCAAGTGACAGTTCCATCATTCCTTCACATTTCAAATCATCATTTACAAAACCAAAGAATGGTTTTGTAGTTGTCGTTAGATGTTCCATCTAACTAAGTCTTCCAATCATATCCTTAGCCAAAAAGTCATTTTGGCCTTGCTTTGAAATGTACTCATAAGGAGCAAATTCTGTTAGATGATTAATCTTCTTTTGAAAAGAATATTCTCAAAAGTAGTGCTATAATCTGCCAATGCACAAAAAACAACTGCATTTAGCATGACCTCTTGTTTTGAGAATATATATCATGATTTCAAGATTTTTTTACCAAGTAGTTTCAGCAAGCAGAACAGTTTGGTAGTTTAGGTCAAACTGGGCACCTTCCCACCATTCCTAATGGTGGGAAGGTGCTCGCCTCATAAAGTGGACAGTTTTTTTAAATGCTTTTTGATTATATCTGCTTTGTGTCCACATGTGTATCATGTTCAAAGATGAGATGTTTATGTTCTGGTTGGCTGGTTGGCATGTAGGTAGAATCTAAATTGTTGTTATGGAGACTCAAAGTGTTATGATCCTTGCACTGATGTCTGATCTGTTTACTAATTTCACATACCTGCTTAGCTCCGCCCATTTCTCATTACCTGCTTATCTGATCCACCTGCATCAGTCTCTATTTAACAAGCCTTCAGACCAATCATCAGAGCCAGATGATTTTTGAGCCGTTGGTGAGAATTATTCTAGCATCATCTGCTTGGTTCTGATCTTCTGCCTCTGACCACTGATATATCAGCGTCTGTGACTCTGTGCCGCGACCGCCTGGCCACATTGGCAACAAACCGGCTGGAACCATCCTTACCCTCTGAGCTCAGACTAAACTAGAAGACCAGGTTAGTGGGTCACACGTTCGATATCATCTACTTCCAGAAAGACTTAGTCACTAACCTGCTGCCTTCACCCGCAGAAGTTCCTGCCTTAGATGGCGACGCCACTTACTGCAGCTCAGTTTTCAATAAAGATTTTGAGAAATCAAACCGTTTGTCTTCTTTGAATACTGGATCCTTCTGTTCTGAGCTCAGACACAAAAGTACCTATGATTTTCTGCAGTTCTCTAACAATGCTCTTTGAAGAGGCTTTTAACTACTGGCCTGAATTCCTTTTCCAGCATATTATCGTCATTACACGTCACAAGTACAGAGCAACGAAAGGAACTCTGCATTTAACCCATCCCCTTGGGGAGCAGTGGGCTGCCATTGTGCAGCACCCGCTGAGCAGTGTGGGGTTAAAGGTTTTTGCTCAGAGACCCACAGAGACAGTCTGTGGGAGTGGGGCTTGAACTCAGAACCTCTGGATTCCAAGGCGCAATGCCCCAACCTCTAGGCAGCCACTCCCTGCAATTTTCACTCCCAATGCCTCTAAATATAATGTCAGCTTTTGAATGAACGTGTTTTTGGGCCATAGTTAATTATCAATACATCAAGTGCACTTAAATAACAGCACCAGGCTTTTACTTTTTCTCATAAATCCCATGCAAACAGGGCAGATGTACTCAGTTTTTTCCCAATACCAGCATTGTCTGGCTTGGACATTTCCCATCACTGTACATGCTTACTTTATCCTATCAGTTTTATATATTAGGAGAAAAACATTGGGATTAACTGTCTGCAGAGGTTTTAGGAAGACGGAATAATAACACAGTTTCAGACATCTGTTCCTAAAGCAAACATTTGTTCATACACTGCATTATTATACTTTATATGGTCATTTAAGTGGGTCTGGATCATTAGGCTGCATATGTTTTAGCTTTGGCCGACTGTTGCCTTAAATAAGGAACAGCTGGGATACAGAAGTTTGTTTGGCCCTTTGACAGTAGGTTCAACCGGAATACTTTTTGTGTCTCACCGCCCACACATATCAAGGTTTACACTGTAGTCTTATGCAGTCTTAAGCCTCCTGAGCAGCAATTAACAGCTGCCAACACGTCTAAGAATCCCTTTAACCAATGCCTAATGAAAGCGCCAGCACCTCTTCAGTGTCTCTCCAAGCGTGTAACAAGTTTCCTTCATTATCATTCAGCAACAACCGGATACCTACTCACTAATTATAAAAGGACAGAGGAGGGGTTCATTGTACAGATGACTCGATTTTCTCGATGTATCTGACTTATGTTGGTCAATTATAAACATAATTCTTCTCATCAACATTCCTTTGCTGATGTATACTAATAAGCTGTAATTATGAGCTTCCTCTCCTTTGATGTTACTAACTAGATGAATCCAAGTGCTGTCTCCTATCTAAAAATATCTATAATGTAAAACACCAAGGAAGTTTTTTCTGTTCCTAAATAGCAGTGTGTGCAAATCAGATGCTGTCCGTGTCACCAAGTTTAAATCACGAGCCTCTTGTATGGGGACACAAGTGCTTAGCTTCCAGCCGTGGTTGAAGAATTTGAGCAAATTATTGTTTTTTACATGAGGAGCCTGTGGATTTCTTGCTGCTGACAGCGCTGGTTTCCCACACTCCCCTCCAAGAAAACATTGTGTCATAATTCAGAGCGGGTCGAGGTCTCCTGGGGTCACAGGAAGAAGCTGCTCTGAGTCTAAATAAAGGGAGTGAAGCAAAGCCCTGCAACGTGACGGGACGTCAACAGGACGCGCCACGTTGAAATAACATCACTTTCTCCTTTTGGATTCCTCATTGTCAGTTTTCCTGTCTTTCTTTCTTTCTTTCTTTCAGCACTGATACCTTGACCTTCCCCATAACCTCTTTAGTGAGATTTTCATCTGTTTGTATTACCTGCCCGGAGAGACTAAGACGTTTTAAAATTACGACAGCAGCTTCCACCTTGACGCTTGTTTTGATTTATACGCCCGCATGTAGTATTATCTTTGGCTTACTAATCTGATGAGTGCTAATCAGATTCCCACTAATGCTACTAAATGGCTCCTAGGGGAGTATCTTGTTTGTACGCCAGGTAGGCTCAGACCGATATAGTGGTTTGTGGATTTGTTGAGCTGACTCGTCCAGCTTTGATATAATTAAGGGTGTAGTTCAAAGGCATTTAATCAAATCTGAGTCCCATAAAGAAGTTTTTTTTTTTTTTTTGATTGCTCAGAAGCCCTTTGAATATCCGCAATGTTTATATTTGGCCAAGGGGAAAAGCAAGAAACGCTTCTCTGGCAGCCTAATGAAAACTAATAGCCGCTTTCGAAAACCCAAAAGTAAGATAAAAGTGGATGATTAAGATCACAAAGTGTACTCATCTTTTGCTGTCATACAGCGCCTTGCAAAAGTATTAACTTTCCTTTAATTTATCCCATTTCATCACATTACATCCATAAACAAGTCAATGTATTTAATGCCACCTTATGTAACAGAAGAATGCAAGGTGCTACAAAGCTGTGAGACGGTTATTATTTTCTATTTTCTTTTTTGCAAATAGCAGTCACAAACATGTGTGATGTGCTTTTGAATTAAGCCCCTTTACTTTGCTACCCCTTGAGGAATCCCACTTTCCAATCACCTGTAATTTATTCTCAGTATGAATAGCACTGTTTCCTCAAGGCTGCCAAAGAGTTGAGAGCATTTTTAAGCATAAAGGTAAAGGAAAATATTATGTTTTATAAACTTCAAACAAACAGAGAGGACATTAGTCAGAAAAATACTATCTGGTCAAAAGGGAGTGGTCAATATACTGTAGAAGAAATAGAAGTCACATAACCCGACTGAACCTGGATTCTTGGAGGCCAAAGAACCCCGTCACAGTAACCAAAATCATCACTGTTACTGATATTATATAGTAAATTAAATCATTACTGTTAAATTGTATTTCATTTCCAAATGTTTATTTGAATTCTTATTCTGGATTAGTTGGAGACATACACTAGGCTATATCAGCCCCACCAAAAATATTTTTCACCAGCCGCCACTGATTCATTGTATTAAAAAGAGTTGACGCTTAGATGTTAAAAAGACTTGCAGATGTCATGGTTTTGGTTCTGTTCAGTTTTCATTGGTCTTATTTTCATTTTTGTGTTCTAGTTATTTTTGATTGTATTTTAATTTATAGATATATCTTGTTTACCATCTTGTATCAGTCTCCTTTCCCCTAGCTCCCTTCTTGCCTCTGTTCACACCTGCTCCCAATCTGCTAATTAGCCTGGTCTTTGTTTCGCTCTCCCATACATTTTCTTCCTGTTCAGTCACCCTTTGCTGATTTGTCATCATTTCTTTCACCCTTGTTGGGAGTATTCCTGGTCTTCAGTAGTTTTGGATTTTTGCTTCTGTTTTTGCTTCAAGAAACCACTTCTGCTTCAGTGTCTGCATTTGGTTACTGTCAAACCTCCATGTATTAAGCAAATGTTTTTTTTTTTTTTTTTTTTTTTTTTATAAATAATTTACTCAAAACTCCAAAACATGCATAATTTCTATCTATATAATCACTATATATCACTTTAGGTTTGGTCTATCACGAAATATTTCAACAGCACAGAGTCATGGATGCATTTGTAAGGTGTAATTCAAAAAAACATTTTTACTAAAAGCATAGTATATCACATTTCCCTTGCTCCAATTCTCTGAAAATGTCACAAGAGTTTAATAAATACCGAGATGACTGATATGTAGACAACTTTGAAGAAAACATTTAGTCTTACATTCCTTTAATTGGGACATAGCTTCCTTTCTGTGCTTCTCCACCAGCTGTAGTCACAATCACAGGAAAGTGTCAAGCACATTTCCTAAACCTTCTTCAATTATAGAGTGAATGCTCTTTCCAGCCAAGAGCTGAGAATTACCTAATAGAAGAACAATTTAACCCATTTACTTGTGTATTCTTATTTGTTTTGATGTTGTAACTTTATCTCCTGTCCGCTTCTTTTAAATCATATGCTCACATTGGCTCCGTATGTGAGTCTACCGTTTGTATGCGCAGATGTAGGTGTAATGCATTAAGACAGCTCCATCTGTTCACCTTAATCGCAGGGATCCTGCAGCACAGTGAAAAGACACATCCTATTTCCTGTGACATGGCTGTAACTTCCTGTCAAGCAGGCTTCATGCACTCTGGCCATCTGACTTTTGTTTGTTAGCTGTCCTGTGTATGTGTGTGCGTGTCTGAGTAATATAGAGTTCATGGGATGGCCGGGGTGACGAGTTGATTGCCAAGCCAAGACTGAGATAGTATCTGCCTCCACTCACCGAGAAGATTGAGAACACAGTGTGTGTGTTCCTGTGTTTTTGTGCTTTGCACCTTAATTGAGACCAAATGTCTCGGCAAAATTGGGGACTGAGGGCATTTGTCCAGAAAACTACACAGAGCTATTTTAGGCCTAAAGCCCTGAGCTTCTTGAAACACTTGTACTTCACTCCTGCAGCTGTGGTTATTGTTGATGTATTTCTAGTTCATCATCCTTACCTCAGAAATAGATGAAAAAAATTAGCTCTGCAAGTTAAAAAAGAGAGAGTTTGAACATCAATGTATCTTGTTAGTGTAACCAACTAGAAACTGACATTTTTTCGGGAATCCCACGGGTCACGGGATTCCCGTGGGATTCCAGTGGGATGGGAGTCAGTATTAGTAACGATCACCTGATTGGGACGGTTTAGGATTAAACATTAACGGGAGCAGACGGGAGCGGGAGCAAACCAATAGTAACTAAAAAAAACTAGGATCAATGCCAAAAAATAAAATAAAATAGAAAGAAAAAAAATCAAGTACTGGCGCCGCCATTTTGTAGTTTTTTTCCTTGAAGCCTACATTATAATGCAAGTCAAAACTACACGACCCAAAAACCAACAGTGCTTCTGCTCTGAGTTTTTCACCCATGCTCAAAAACAACAATGGAGGGACCAACTGTTAGTGGCGAACTCGACTTCGAAAAGTTTGATTTGCACCGCAAGCTGAATGGGAGTGGTGCAGGAGCGGGAGTCATTCTGATTGGGAGCGGGATGGGAGTGGGAGTAATTTCACCAGGAGTGGGACGGGACAGGATTAAGATTTCTGCTCTGGCCCGGGATCGGGACAGGACACAATTTTTTTCTGTGGGAGTGGGACGGGACAGGAGTGAAAATCCACTCCCGGGTCAGTCTCTATAACCAACCTGCTATTTTCTAAACCTTCAGAATTTTTTTTTCTTTTCTTTTTTACTACACTTAAAGGAAAATTCCGGTTTTTTAACACTTTTAGCCCCTTTTCTGTAGTGTCCAGGATGAAATCGAATGATCGACACCAACATTTTGACGATTGGTCCTGTCTCGGCTATTTGGCTCATGCAGAATCCCCCCCTGGCTGCTTCAGAATGGCTTGCATAGTGCATGTCAGATAATGTCCTTAAAACAACCTTAAACGTTCTTTTTTTAAAATATGCTACTCACCGAGTCGTCAACACTGTTCAATGACGTTCAAAAACAAGTTTCGTAAAGAAAAAACGTTCCTAGTGTTTTATTTAGCATTTTGTAAATCCCATTGAGTTCTGTTGGAATAGTCAATATCCCTCCGCCACCGGAAACGGAAAGGGGGCCTGTTTACGCTTAGTTGTAGTCTTTTCGCAATGCCCAAGTGTTTCTGCTTCACTCTGTGTACTCCGACGTCGAGGTGCTAACGTCTCTGTTAAACACTTTAAAAAACTCTGAAAATGGAATACGAAAGGTGGATTCTTGAGGAGGACATATTGGACTTTGAGTTTGACGGTAGAGGATACCGTTTTGAACCGGAATATACTGAGGAGGAGCTTCGTCAAATGGAGATCGAGATGGAAGCTAGAGCTACGGAGGAGCCTGAAGCTACGGCTGAAGCGGCCCAGCGAACCACGGGAACTTGGTGGTGTGCGTGTGGAAAGTGCAGACAGATGCCAACTGAGGAAGAAAGCATGTGCTGCACAGAATGGGACCTTATTGTCACGACTGGTATGGCCAGGCTAAATGTCTCTGTTGACGAGACAGATGTGTCGCCGGTGTGCATCACCGAAAATGAAGTGCGCCTACTACTCAACAAACCTGGGCTTGAGACTTTCTTCTGGGTCCCTAAAATCAATTGGAAAAAACGCCACGCACCCGAAGGACCAAATGGCCAATTGTCAGAGAGGTAAGTTACTGATGAAATACATTTTATATTCAGATGTCCATTTCTACTACCGTATTTACATGAAGCTAGATTATTAGCCTACCAGTTACTGACGTAGTCTATTCTGTGTTTTGTATTCCGTAGGCAATATCGACTTGTGGCGTATCGTGTCATTCTTGAGTGGGCCCTGAAAGGTCAACCTCTGGGAAAAGGACATCGAGTTGCGTTACCCAGCTGCGTGGTGTGGGCCATTAGGGATACATTCCCATCCCCCACTGGACAGTATGTGGGGTTTACCCCCAGAGAGATAGAGGACATATTCTGACCCTCTTGAAATAACATTTCTACTGTTCTTACCTACCTGCACGCTATACTTTGCATTGAGCTTCTGGGCATTCTTTTGTCAATAAAAGAAAAAATATTTCTCAGAAATGTTTTCAGTTTTATTTGTGAAGTGCACACCATAGCTTTTAGAACTAAACAGATTGGGTTTAATTGCTTGTTGTCGCCAACTAGTGGTCTGGAGTGTGCAACGCTTCAGATTCGAACGGGAAGCGGAAGTTTATAAGCGGTTGTGATGTATCGGAAAAAATAGTTCTGGGATTTACAAAATGCTAAATAAAACCAGACAGGAACGGTTTTTCTTCACAAGCTTTTTTTGGAACGTCATTGAACAGCGCTGACGACCCGGTGAGTAGCATATTTTAAAAAAAGAACGTTTAAGGTTGTTTTAAGGACATTATCTGACATGCACTATGCAAGCCATTCTGAAGCAGCCAGGGGGGGATTCTACATGAGCCAAATAGCCGAGACAGGACCAATCGTCAACATTTTGGTGTCGATCATTCGATTTCATCCTGGACACTACAGAAAGGGGGCTAAAAGTGTTAAAAACCGGAATTTTCCTTTAAATATGCTTCATGTTATTAAACGGATCCACAACCATTTGTAACAATAGATACGTTTTAACAAAGTATCATGTAAGAAAAATGCATTTTTAAATAAATATCTATTCATTTAAAACCTCTTTTTGCCATTCAGGAGTGACATTTGTTTCTTTCCAGGAGCGTTTTTGTGTTTTGCACAATAATTGAAACCAAATTACTTAATTACCATCAACAAATTGTGTAAATATTAATAAGCTCAACATGATGTCCTTAGATGTTGACATCCGTGAGCCCTCGCTAGTAGGAGCTGTTGTCTGCTCGCCATGTTTTTCTGCGCACCATGCAAATGCTGAAAATGACGTAATTGGCTGAGCAGACCTTGCGAGGCATCAAGCATAAACCAAGCTGAGTTAACTGATATTAGGGACAAAAAAGGATAAATACAAAGACTACAAGAAAAATGGACCAAGAGAAAACATGGCATGAAAGAGAACAAGAAAAGGGGACAGGAAGATGTGTAAAATAGAGAAAGGAGGAAGAAACATGTCAAGGATGAAAGGTAAAGAAATTAAAACACTAAGAAATAAAAAAAAAGGGACATAAAGAAAGGAATAAACACACCAAGAAATAATGCATTATTTCTTCTAATTACTGAGGGCCCTGTGTCTAGCTCTGATTGGGTCCCCAAATTTCTTAAATCCGCCTCTGCATATACATCTAATACACTGCAAAAAAAGGAAATCTAAATAAGTAATTTTTGCTCAAATTAAGTGAATTTTTTCTTGAATTGAGGAGGTAAGTGGGACATTTTGCCAATGGAACAAGACAATTTACATTTAAAATAAGAAAAAAACAATCGCTTTGTCTTACTTCAAGTATATATTATCTAAATATCTTATTTTAGGAGTAAAGATACTACTTCCATTGGCAGATCATCTTATTTACCTGCTCAAATTAAGGGTAAATACACTTAATTTAAGACATTTTTTACTTGTTTCTAGATGTTTTTTGCAGTGTAATGTCTAACTTCACAGCTCTGCCGTATAAAGTGCCGTATAAAGTGCATTTCTTCTTAAAAAATGTAAAAAGATTCTCACAGATTACGTCACCAATTTCTTTGTCTCTTTTTCTATGGTCAAACATAAAGCAGTTGCCTTCATATCTTTTGCTCAGAACAACACTTTCTTTATAAGACTCAGTCCCATCTGGGAATCGAGTAATCATTTTGCTGCCTCTCCCCCTGCAGGTGTTAATATTTAATTCCAATTTTTCTGGAATGTTTTGTTTGCCAAGTTGTTCACAGTACTTTTAAAATGTTGCCTATATCTGAATCCAGTGTAAACTGCTGGGTGCCAAACTTGTGAACCAAAGAATAACAAACAATAACAAACCATCTCACCCAGAACACGTTGTTCTAAGTTTTATAGTTTTAAGATTCCAAAGCCTGTGATTGTGTCAGCGGCTGCTTAAATGGTAAGAAGACAATAAATGAATAAAAATAAATTAGAGTGAAACTCTGTATTCTGGCATTTTTACTATGCTTTGGCTGTAAGATCAACATAAAGGGGTTTGGATGCAGAGATGCAGCCAGGAGTGAAGGGGTAAGGGTGTCAGTGACTTCACAGAGATCGAGTTCATTCTGAAGCTGAGGGTGTTGAAGGCAAGTTTAAATCATACATGTCTGCACATCTCTACTTGATTTCTAAGACAGGACACTTGTTGCAATCTATTGTGTTGCATCATAACTTGCTCAGATTACAACACGTTGGGTATCCTCTTCAGCATTGCAAAGTTCTCCCCAGGATTCTGGCAATCTTCCCATGGCCTTGTGCTACATCTCCCATCCAAACTATTCCTATACGGGCTTTCCAATCTTGCCACAGGTTTTGCACCTAATATTATTAAGATCTAATATCCATCTTTCTAACTACCTCACTTGAGACAAACGTCAGTGGAAAGGGGCTAATTTGCAAAAGATCAGCCTTTGTTGTCCCCACTTTAATCCAATTTGAAAAGATCAGCCAGGAGTCAAATTTAGAAATAAATGATCTGTGCATTCCCATTTCTTTTAAAGGGTAGTGGTGCAGCCAGAACATTTTCATATGAGTGACCAGGCAGGGACCAGTGAGCACAGAGGGGTAGCCCAAAACCAATAAAGGGCCAAACCAGTTTAGGATCCAGCCAGCATTTTTTATTGTCATTACACTGTTACAAGTACAGCGCAATGAAGTTAACCCCTTTGCATTTAACCCTTTGGGGAGCAGTGGGCTGCCATTGTCTGGCACCCAGGGAGCAGTGTAGGGTTAAGGGACCTTTGCTCAGGGACCTAGGGTGGCAGTCTGTGGGAGCTTAGTCCAAACTAATCACACACTGTAACAAATGGAAATTCTAGTAAATCTACTCACATATTGATACATATTAAATCCATCCATCCATCCATCCATCCATCCATCCATCCATCCATCCATCCATCCATCCATCCATCCATCCATCCATCCATCCATCCATCCATCTCTCGTTGGGGTTGCGGTGGGGCTGCTGCCTATCTCCTCGCCTGGAAAAGTCACCAGTCTGTTGCAGCACATTATATTTATTTAATCTAAGTTGGTTTTGATTTTACATAATATACAATTTCAATAGGTTGAATAGTGGATCCGGTACTCTAATTTCTTGGAGGAAAAGTTGATGTGTAGAGAGTCATACATTTCTATGTCTTCCCAGTAAAGCACAGAACCTAGTTCCTAAAGAGCATTGGTTTTGTTTTGGTCTTATTCAACAGTAGTACATGGATGTGAATACTTACTTTCTGTGATTTCTAGCTCTGTCCCTGCTAAAAAAAAATTGATTTTTTTTTTTGATGCGGAAATAAAACTGATTTGGGTTACTTTTCCTTGCAGTGGGAACAGGACCTTTGTGCTACCCTGCGTTCTATGTTAATTTGCCTCACACTAAATACCTTGCTGTCTAGTTCTAAAAGGGTGTTTTTAGGTAAACCTGACCAAGATGTCCTGAATACTAAATCAAACACTCCAGCAAAATTACACTACGATGGAAAATGAAAGCAGATGCCAAATCAAGTATTTAAAGTGGTTCCTCAGGCAAATTGCCTATTTGCAGTTTGTGATTTTTTTTATTTTTTATTATTAAACTCCACTTTCATTTGCTGCATAATGCTTGTACATGCAGTGACCGCTTTTCAGAATAAAAAAGCTTTTGAAAAAGGTAAAATTGCTGGAGACTTTATTTGGTATGTGATTCCTAAAAGCATTCAGCCAGAGATTAGCTTCTCCTCTGCAAAGCCATGTTGGCATGATCCCAATCTTCACTTTACATTTTGCTCAATTTATTTTTTACTCAGTACTGCAGAATCCTATTTTTTAAGAATACAGCAAAAAATTTGAGCTTTTATACAGCTTAGTGTTAAAAAAATAAAGCACATTTCCTTCTGCTTAGTGAATTAGAGGATCCTGTGTATTTTCCCTTTGTTGGAGGCAGGAGGGACATTTCAAATACTGTGTTAGCAAATTTTTTACTCCCTCTGAGCACACCCATCCCTGCCAACCCTCAGACCCCCCTCTCTTTAAACACATCCCCACCTTGTTATCACCCTGCAAAACCCCAAAATCTGGGTTGCCATAGCGACAGCCTACCCATCAGACACAAAATGTGTCACTTGAAGGTGCTACAGCCAAATTTTTGGCAGATAGACACCAGTTTTTCCTATCCTATATTATATACTCCAATACTCTTCCTTTTTTTTTTTTTTTTACCCCCTTTGCATCGAGTTTATTGCACATCTGATTATTAATCAACAGACACTGCCAGGACTTACTGAAGATTATCAAAGCACTCTCTTACTTTTAACTCCAAACACAGAAATAAAAAAAAAAAAATCTGACAGCGCTGACATCAAGTATAATGTTTAATACAAAATCATGTAAATAGAGGCAGTCAACTCTGGTGAATTATACATGCACAGTGCAATCCTATGGGCAATCAGTGGGAAACAGTTATGTCAGTTTGGAGGTTGAAAGGGAATGAGCATTTTGAGATTTAGCTTCAGAAAAACTCAGTCACGTCTCGCTACTTACTTCAGTGATATAAACTTACCAACCTGCCATGAATGTACACTTTTTATACACCAAAAAACTATCTGTATACAATTTCTATGCTTCAGACAGCTGTGCTGAATTAGTAGTTGATCAGTAATTGTAAAAGGTGTGAGAATCGCTACCAATCAGGGAGAATAAAGAAAACACTCAGTCAAACAATTGTATCTAATAACTTATGACAGCAGACCAAAGGTTTGATTGTCACTCTGAAAACAGAAAAAAAAAATCTTTTCAATCAGAAAATATTAATATTTAAATAACTAATGCTAGAGGAGATAAAATATAACTCATTTGTCATTGGAAAGGCTTACTACTTAAACTTACTGCCTAAATTGTAATAGATAAAATAAAATTATTTGTATAAACTCTGATCAGCTTTGGAATAATTATCAGCATTGGAATAATTTTGCATGAGGAAAAAAAAACATATATGTAGCAAATGTACAATAAACATCCCCCAGTGCTTTTAAATGCATCCTGTTATTGTTTAAAATAAACTGTCAGTAAAAAGCCCTATAAAACATTTACATTAACACATACTGTGAATTGTAAGGAATTCAGCCCATTTATGTGCAGTGTTGTCCTGCAGTAGTAACTCTAAAAAAGTAACCAGTTACTTGAACAGAATCAAAAATAAATATGGATCCAGGCTCAAAATGAGCACCTTAACATGTGCTTTAGAATGGCTTTGTCTCCATTCAAACCCAGATTTAAAGCCTTCCAGGGCAGCATAAAGCCCAATGCTCTCATTAAGCCATAAAAAAGAGAAAGAAAAACTGAAAACAAACAGTCAGTTTGATGTTTTATAAAATACGTGAATCTGGAAATTGTCTATGTACCAAATTAAAAAATTCTTGTTCCCTACTTGAAAAGATTTTCTAGTTTTTAATATTTTTTTAAATTAAAAAGTCAATGTATAACAGAGATTTATAGTTTAGAAGTGGAAGAATAATAATTATAAAGTATGGCATGAGTTTGTATGTGGTTCCTTGACTGGGATATCTCCAAATAACATCTATTGAAAAATACAGCTGCATGAAACCAATAAGTAGGATCCAACTATATGTAGTTTCAGCTGAGTAGAAATGCAGCTGTTCTGGGATTATATTAGAGAACATTAATAGTAGAAGACAGCAATAACAAGGGTCACAACAGAAGGTTCCGTTTAGAGGAGAGTTACATAAATATACCTCCCACAAAATTGTATTTAATACAACATCTGAAAAAGTAAAGAGTGTGGTTCAACTGAAAAACCAACCAAGACATGTCTGTTGAGCAAAACTGAGAGGCTCAACAATAATTAAAATTTTTTTTTTTTTTACATGAAATTTAAGCAGGTAAGAAAACTTGCCAATGAAATAAGATAATATATGTAATAAGAAAAAAATATTCAAGTGTATAATATTTAATTATCTTATTTTAAAGATAAAGCTACTGCCATAATTTTGGTGCAGATTCACTGTCTTGATTGCTCATTTCCTTCACCTGTCTAGCTCTGCCCTGTTCCTCATCAGATGCACCTGTTCCGGTTTTCTATTTAAGCTGCCTGTTTCCCAGCCAACAGCGCCAGATTATTCTTGAGCCTTTGTTTTTCCTGCCTGTCACTGGTCTCCTGTCAGTTCTGCAGCCTTCCGTGTCTGGAACTCTCTGGCAGCACCTGCTGCTTCTGTTCTGTCGAGCGACTGGAACCATCGCCATTCTTTGGACACTGGACTGTACTGTTAAACCAGAGCTTCCAGTCATAGACGCTCTAGCTTCAGCCGCTGTTTCCGCACATCCACAGCCCATGGTGTTTGAAATAAATGCTTTGATTTATCCCACTGTCTGTTTTGTCTTGCATTCTGGGTCCTACTTTCTGAGTTTGTAACAAATACTCATTTCATCGGAAGAGTCTCTTCTAGTAAAAAAACACGCTTTTTAAGATCAATTTTTACCTTTATTTTAGATAATTTTTGCAGTGTTTGGGTAAAAGAATCCGCCATCAGTATAATTATAAGTAGTACTCACCACAAGTCTTGGAATCCAGAGGTTCTGAGTTCAAGCCCCAGCCCCACAGACTGCCACTCTGGGTTACTGGGTAAAAAACCCTTAACCTCCACACTGCTCCATGGTCTCCGCGCAATGGCAGCCCACTGCTCTCCAAGGGGGGGTTAAATGCTGAGAGTTAATTTTATTACCTGTACTTGTGACAGTTTAATGACAATAAAAAGCTGTGAAAAAAAAGAAAAGGATTCTAAAAGACAAACTGCAAGCAAAAAATTGACTGTGAAATCCAAGAAGTCAAATTCAACACAAGCTATGCAGAGATGCAGCAATTAAGTACAAGAAGGTTATGTTGTCAGAATCAACAAAAATAAAGTTTTTGTTTTTTGACTACAAAATAAAAGCAGCATCACTATGGTGAAAAGTGGTGGCAGCATCATCCTGTGGGAATGCTTTTCTTCAGCAGGTATATGTAATCTTTTCCACACCAAAAAAAGATCGATCCTAGAAAAATAAAAACTGCTATGGGATGCAAAAGACTAAAGATTATAGAAGAAAAATTAACCAGATTAGGTTAACTTTCTTCCAACACGGCAACCATAGAGGCTTTAGAAAACCTGTTTAGAATAAGAACGGCCTGAAGCCTAATGGGAAAAGGTGACAAGTCTTGAAAATTGCTTTCTACAAATACCATCTCTTCAATCTCACAAACCTTGATCTATTTTTCGAGGTAGCAATTTGTAGCTGTGATTGGAGCGTATCGACTTGGGAAGGATGAATACAAATGCACGCCACATTTTTCAGATTTTCATTATGAAAAACTTTGAAGACCATGCATCTGTTTCCTCCCCCCTCCACTGCTACGTGCTTCTATCCATTGCTCTTTCACATGACACAAAATGAATTTTGTGGTTTCAATTTCTCTAAATTTAAAAGCCTTTTAAGTTTTCCCTGTAGATCTCCTACTTCCTTCTGCTGGGTTACACACTTTCCTGACAGCCTGATAGAGGAAGAAGAATACTGCAACATGTTTTTTTTTTTTTGCTTTTTGAATGCTGGTTTAAATTGAAGCGTATAAACACCATCTGCCTACAGCCCAGTAAAACCCACTGTGTATGTATGAATAGTCAATGTCAATTAACATGTTCCTCAAGTGTTCTGCCTGGCGAGGAGCTGGTTGGAAATCACACTACCTCTCCCAGGAAGTGGGGGTGTATCTGTACTGTATGCATGTGGGTAGATGGGACTATTAATTAAGGCTTTTTAACATGTGTACGGATGGGCTTTTTTAGGGGTGAAAATTTTACAGAAAACATATGGTTCCCCAGACATAACAAAACCTAAAAGATATTTGCAGCTGCGTGCAGACACTTTCAGTCTTCAGTGACACATATAAGCACACACAGGCACATCTGGAGTCCTGCAGAAACCAGAAGTGATAGATTCTGGCTGATTTTGTGTGCGTGTGTGTGTGTTTGGAATATCATTAATCTTTTTTTTGGCTATTTGGTGAGGTGTGTGTCCATGCATAGCTAAGTGTGCATTTGCAGGGGAGTATTTTTTTGCATATGGAAGAAGCTCTGCCCCTTCTGCAGGGTCAACAGGGGGGACACTTAGCAGGACAGACTGCTGCCTTTCCTCCTGCTCCTCCTCCTCAAATTCTCGTTTTTATCATTTTTTTTCCAAATAAGCCTAAAAGCACATGCCCGGTTCTTCTTCATATCCTTTCTTCTTCATTTTCTAGTGTTTTTCTAGTATATCAAATTTGAAATTTTTTTTTCTATCACTTTGTTGATTTAAATAATAGACTTAGAAAGTAGTCAGAAAATGCAAGGTTTCAGAAAAGGAACAATTTTGGAACTTGTTCCATTTCTGCATCTTTCGCCTGATAACTTTTTTTTTTAGGCCAAAACTTCATGGTATTTTATTGGGAGTTAGTGAAAAAGACCAAATAGAATTTGTGTGTAGTGTTAATCCTCTTCATTCCCCATCATTCCTTCATTTGCTGCTACTTTAGACTTCCAGGTCAAATTTGACTGTTCTGTTTAAACTGCTCTCCAATGAACACAATTAAATATTTAAAGGCCACATATTTTTTTAAAGCTTTTTAGCTGTTTCAAATGAGTGTTGAAGTGTTAAAACTGCACTAAAAATGCAAATAGGCACTAAAAATGCCTTCCAAAACACTTTTTCTATATACGTCCAGTATTGGGTTTCACCATGTAAACATGTATATTTAAGGAATTCCTGTTTCTAATGTTACATATTTGAGTAAATCTTTATTCCCTACCTTCCAGGTTTGCTTGGAAGGTTCATCTTAAAGGGACAGAAACCTCTAAAAGGAACCAGGCATTCATTAACTGTCACCTCATGGCCTGGATTCTCCATCAGTGGTAGGCGCTCCACCCACTTGTCCCAAATAACTGTAATATTTTTTTTTTGTATTTACACGCACACACAGCCTGTTTCTCTATTGCCTGTTATATTAACAATGCATTTTTTGATACATCAATGACCCAATAAATTTTGTGTGACTTTCAATTGTACTAAATATAGAGGTAAAATTGCACCTCAATTTCAGGTTTGATAAATCACTCTGCTAGTGGTAGGTAATTACATTTTTTACATTCTCTCTACCCACTATTTTGCATGGTCGACTAATAATGGAGCCTAGGCTTAAGTTCAACTGAATAAACTAATTACTCGCCTTCATCTGACCATAAGACAGCCAGTAGGCTTTGAACCACACCTCCACAAAAGCCAATCAGCATTCAAGGTTCATCTTAAAATGCCTTCGATCAGCAACTCATCTGCTACCTAGTGCGCAGGCGGTGGTTGCGCTTTCTGATTTCATTCAGATGACCACATTTCAACCCACCTCCAGCCCCTCCTCCACCATCGTAGCTAAAGCTTCATCAGAGTGTCATTCCTCCCGAATTCTTACTGCGTTCCCTGCCTTATCTCAACCTGTCCGGCAGAAGACCACCATGTTGAGCCCGGTTCTGCCAGAAGTTTCTTCCCAATGGGGAGTTTTTCCTCTCCACTGTCGCTTCATGCTTGCTCATCATGGACAGGTTCTCTTAACCTGTGTTATCCAACTGGACTTCCATCTTCCAGATCCCTGAGTGAAGACACAGTCCACTGGATCTCCCCATAAAGCTCAGCATACCGTCTCGCTAACCAGCAGTCTACAGACTGACCAACTTCATCTCTCTTTACTCCACCACCAGTTTCAGGCCTGGGGGGGAAACAGCCTTGTTCTTTACTCCTGTTCGTGCATATCTATCAAATTCAGTGCTATGTTTCCTGCCGAGGTCTCAGCGCCAAAGACAACATTTCTTCTTATTGTCTTCTCTCTCCATGTGAGTTTTTCAGGTTCAAATGACATGATCTATATAATCACGGAAGCATGTACAAGAAAGCTTGCTCTGCTGCTCAACTAAATGCTACCACACAAATTTGCATCAGTTAGAAACAACCTAAATAAATTTGTATGTGTTTTAATACCCGATAATCTTCTAAAGAAGAGGCAATTTGTCTTTTTTGTTGGGCAGCCAATTTTAGAAGTGCTTATCCACTGCTTACTTCCTTTATATATTTATGTTAACTGGTCTAACTTTTCTTCTCAAACTTGTAAATATCAATCATTTTGATATCTCTCCTTGAATTTATTTTAGTATTGGATATGATGTGCTGCATTTTTATGTCTTTTCGCCAACTTCATGGTGATATTCCAGTCCCAATAATGTAATTTTGTGAATTCACAGGTCTAGAAATAAGGCTGTGTTGTTTCAAAGTAAAAATCAAGTCTGCTGAAATCAGAAGGTGGGTAATCAGAGTTAAAGGTGATAGCCACAACCTTTTTATTAAAATGATTTTAGCCACAAATGTCTAGACTGGTGTAGAATAAAGCATTGAAAACACCCCGGAAATAAATAAATTATAAAAAACTGTAAAAAACAAACAAACAAACAAATAAAAACAAGCAAAAAAGTTTTATAAATTTTTATGGGTCCAAAATACAAAACTATTTACTTTTAGTGGCCCTCGCAACTGGCAAAAGGTGAGTGTGAGTGCACCACCCACTGACCGGGAGGAGTTAAACCAGTAGCTATCATCTTTAATTTCAAATTCTAAAATGGGGGTAGATTATTATATTTATACTGACTCCGTTACCGAAAAAAACCCCCAAAAAATAAGAAATACTTAGAAGGGCAAGTTTTTCTTCTTTTTTTTTACAGACTTGGAAGAGATTCAAATGTAAGTAAATAATTACACCATTAAGAGAGGAAGACAATACAGAGAAAAAAGTTCAGAAAGCAGTTAATCTCTCTGAGAAAAAAAGCTTTAGCTCCTCATAAAACCCAACATGTTTTATGGAAGCAGTCCTCCTGGAGTTTGATGAAATAAACACAAAGGTCTTCAGGGCTTAAAAGAAACATTCACATCCTGCCAAACATGTAGTGTAACTCTTGTGGAGCTGAGAAAAAAAAAAGAATAAAGCAGCAAAATGCCTGAGGCTAAATGGCTGCAGTCTGTACTGTAATGGACTTAAAGCACCCACAAGCCTTATCGCTTCAGCCCATACGTCTTAGCATATGTATGTTTGCACCACTCAACCTGCAAGGTCTAACCTGAGAAGGGACAGAGGAAGCCTTGCAGAGGATTAGGAATTTATATTCCCAAATCCCAGATGCAGGGTTTTCTCCGCCAATCTCACTGCAAGCGGTCTAGCAAACCTCTGAGTGAGCCATGCAGGGAAATCCTGGAACAATGCTGGTAAAGGCGATGCCTGGAGGGAAAGGAATCTTGGATCAAATTCCTTCTCATTACCCCCCTCCTGAAAAAAAATAAAAAAAAGATTCCTTCCAAACGTTCAGAGCAAGAAAACTAGGGGGGTTGTGTTTTCCTGTAAAGCAGCTCAGAAACCTACTGTTTACTGCCGAGCTCTGTCATGTCAGTTTAATGTACAGGCCCACACGTGTGAAAAATTATCCATCCGCCCACAGAGGTGAATATATGTACTCAAGCTGCACAATTCATACAATTACTGCTACTGTAAGTATAAGAACTTCAGTTATTAGCCATGAACTTCTCATTCCCATCATCCTATTCTTATTTGATGAGCTTTGCAAAAAAATAAATAAATAAAAAAAGTCAAATGAAAGCCAGAAAACTTAAATATATAAGAATTTTAATGTGATGTGAAAATCTGAACATGTTTTAGCCATTTGTAGTCAGCCCAATTGAGTAATTACTTTGCAAATTCTCCTTTGGTTGCGATCGTAGCTTCTACAGGGTTTGCAGCTTTCTGTGTTTCACATCTAGAAAAGAAAAGACAATGTTTGATTTCCAGGAGTAAACATTTAGAGAAAGTTAGAGAATCTCAATTTTCAGGTTTTTGGGTTTGGACCTTGGCTTGGAGCTTTTAAAGAAAATCTTGCCAACACCATAATGCAGCCACCCCCATGTTTAACGATGGAGCAAAATATGAGCCAAAGTTCCCTTTTTTTTAATGCCTCTCTTTTTCTTTCGAACATATGTGTGTAGTGCATAACTATTAATTAACAGATATTTCTTGTGTGACTTGTTATTTTAGGCAAATAAATAGGTCTTTGTTCTCTTACAGTTGTGCCAATTTCTTTCATTTTGATATTGTTGATTAAAAAATTCTCCATAAACATGCAGTATTGTCTACAACCTCAACCTGCTTTGCCTCGCCACAACTGTAAAACGTAAAAGTAAAATTTTGCACAACATACTGTTTTCAAGTTTTGCAACTTTAATGATTTTTATTGGTACTGATTGTGTAATTTGATACACAATCAGTACCAATAAAAATCATTGCATCCAATTGTTTTCAGGCAACTGAAAACAATTGGATGCAAAACTTTTCAGGTTTTAGTTTGTATATTGAAGTTTTTACACTTCTTTTTTGATCAATCAAAAAAAAAATAAAACATATAGACTCATGTTTTTGATTGTAATGTGATAAATTATAAGGTTCACACAGCAAAAACTGATCAGAAATAATCACAAAAGCTTAGATTAAATGTATTCTCCTTTAATTTCATTTGGTAAATAAATTGATATGGCAACTGAATGGGTATGTTTGTCTTTATAAAATATCTAATTTTACTGGCAAAATGTTTTACTTGCCTCTTAAAATTAAAGGACATGCACTTACTTATATTTGGATTATTATTATTATATTTGCCAACGTTTGGATTTGTTTTTACAGGTTCTCTGCTTCTGGCCAAATAATCACTTGAAGAAAGAAGCTGCAAAAGTGTTGGTTGGGGTCGACAATTCAGTAGAGTAGGCATACCATGTCCTGTGGAGAGGTTTGCCAAATTACTCTTGGTGCAATTTTCTTTTCCGTCTTTTGTTATCTGTTCCTATTGATAGATAAAAGCACTAATTAATCTGAAATAAGCAAGATTATTAACAGGCCAAGACAGAAATTCCACAGAGACTGAATGAATGTATCTCAGCGAGAACATACAGCACATCTCTCTTGCAGTCGATGAGCAATACCTTATAAAGGAAAGAAAACAGGAATCCCTGGCAACAAGGGGGCCGGAGGAAGTGTAGTAATGAGGGCACAACCTCATGCATATTGTACATAATTTGTCCAACTCAGCCGGTTTTTTCTTTACAGCAGAATTTCTTAGAATTTGCTTTCAGTGTTTCCATGACCCTGCCCTTTGCTGATTGCCTAAGCCAAAGCCTGGAGGTGTTTTATGAGAACAATTGATCGGTGGGCACACACTGATGAGCTGAGGCAAGGCAGAATCGTGAATGAAGTGGGATATAGAGGTGACCCAGGGGGAATCACAACACACTCCAGCTTGATCTCATGCAAAGCTGCTCGAAAGCCCAACACTGATGGATATACTCTCTATCCATGTCTCACCTGCTGTCTCTCTTTCACGCTCTCTGTCTCGTGCTTGCTCTGTTTTCTGGGTCTGATGAATGCAGAGTGAATCAATAAATCTATTCCCTCGCTGGATACCTGATAAAATTTACAAGGACAAGCTTAATAAATTACTAATGGGCTGGCCAATTAGTTTGTCTGCTTTCCTGTGCAGGAGTGACGGCCTCTGTCGTAGCTTCTGTTTGACTTAAAATTCCTCCATGGTCATTTGTATGCATATATATGTGCTGGCATGTCTCAGTCCTTTGCTGTCCCGAGATTGGCAGTAATCCGACTGGTGCTGCATTATCCTAGGCAATGTCTCTTAAGCCCCTGCAGCACCTCGGTGTGTCAGTTTAATTTATGGATGAATGACATCCACACCTCTTCCATCAAACATGCAACAGTAACCAACAAGCATCCAACAAGTAGACAACCTGAGTAAAATCAGAGGAAAGGATTTGATGCCCTGCAGCATCATGACAGGAATAAGGTGCAGTTTTTTTTTCTTCTACAGGTGCAGCTGTCCACTTGCTGTGTGGCCTGCCCGCCCAGACTCAGACATTAGGCTACACCTGGACTAGATCAAAGCCGAGCCAGTGATAAGGGTGTGAGGCGGCTGTTGAACCTAGCTGCACTTCTGCAACCCAGGTGGACCAATGAAGGCATCTCCTATAAGATACAACAAAATGATCTACTTAGATACCTGAAATAGATAATTCAGACCGAACTTTGTACTGCTCAGGTAACTTTTAACTAATAGTTAAAATGTAACTTTATTTGTCCATTTAAAGATGTCCACTATTTCTCTGGCAAAGGTACCTAAATAATTCAAATAGCCTAAATAAAATGTTTTTACAGATTTTTCTACAGATCCAAATCAACTTGATATCATGAAAAAGAGTCAAGCTTCTTCTGAATCTATCACCAGCTGTTAACCATATATATTTTTTTATCAGTTTCTTAAATTATACCTAACCCCTATTGCTTTTTGACCTGCAGAATCTCTAAAACACTTAAACCTAGCCGCTCTAATTACAGGAAGAAGGCTAAATTATTTTTGCAAGCAAAGAATAAAACCTACTCAGATATTCAGTTCAATTAAGTTTAGTGCCAATTCACAACACATCTCATGTCGATTGCATCGAGTCATCGACTTTGCAGGATTAGTTTCTCCAGGTTAAGCATGTGGCAACGGTTTGCATTGTGTTGCTGACTTACAGCAATCCCTCACACCTAGCATGCATTCAGCAATGGTGGAGAGAAAAGACTCCCTCTAAACAAGTTGACGCCTCCAGCAGACCCAGGTGCAGTATGAATGGCCTTCTGCTGAGGCAGACTGGGAGCTGAAGTAGATGGAAGCAGACACATAAAAGTAATATCAAGGCAAATATTCATTAGTACTTTCCATATTGGAGTAAGTTATGTTAAACTAGCTACAGAGATGATTTTATGTAAAACATTTGAAAGAGTGTGGAGTACCAGGACATAAACTGCAAAAGGAATACAACCATTTAAAATGTAAAGCTTATGGAATATAATCAGAAATCCAGTTTGAAAAGTGTTTTCCAATTGCACATTTAAACTGAATTATAATACAGACATTGTAAGTTGAATTTGTTAATCCACTGTTACTGTAATTTGAAAATGAACTTTTAAATCCAATTCCTCCATGTAGATTTAAAAACCACAATTCATAAATCTAATTATAAATACCTGTCCTCATTAAACATTGATAAAAGGTCATTCCTTTTTCCATTTTTAACTTTGTTTTTACTACTTGATTTGTTCACTCCTCCTTGCAATTACATTTTCTTTCTACTTTGCCCTCTTCATTTAGAGTTAATCTTGTCTCTCCCTGTATGTACTGTGTTGAGTTTATCCCACATCCTGATTGCTTGAGATTAGCAGACAATACTATGGATAAGGGCTGATGTTACCAAAAAGTCTGAAAAGGTCACAGAAAGGTCCTTCTTTTTTACTCATTAAGACCAACATCTCCTAAATGGGTAGAGTCTGACCCTTCCTGTAAAGAACTTTAATTTTGGGATTCCAGTCCCGTTTATTTTGCAGGTAAACATCCAGGTACTTTTAAGAGTCCAGTATCACAATGTTAGATCTATGGATGTTCATCTTTGTCAGCATGCAGGGTCTGCACCTGCAGAAGTAAAACAAACTTTTTTTTTTAGGAAAACCAAACTATGAGATGAAGGTGTTGAGCTGATGGTCTATGAAGCTTTTCTGCATCTGAGTCCAGAAAACAGGCTGTAGTTGATGCAACCTGGCAATCTGCTATCGAACAGAAAGATCTCAAGGAGATCTCTCTGTTAAGTGGTGGATACAGGAAATGTAATTTGTTAACCTTGAAACCACTTCAACGCCAACTTAAAATGAATGGCCAGTATCCATCCATTTTCTATCACGCTTATCCCTGCTGGGTTCGAGAAAGGTACTGATGCCTATCTCCAGCTGTGTTCGGGCGAGTACACCCTTGAGAGGTTGCCAGCCTATCACAGGGCAACACAGAGACAAACAGGACAAACAACCATTTACACACACACTCACACCTAAGGGCAATCTAGAGATTCCACTTAACCTATAATAAACAGTCATTTTTTTGGACTTCGGGAGGAAGCCGGAGTACCCGGAGAGAATCCACGCATACACCGGGAGATCATGCAAACTCCATGTAGAAAGATCCTGGGCTAGGAAACTTGCTGCAAGGCCACTGGTCCACTGTGCAGCCTGAAAGGCCAGCAAGAAAAGTCAAAATTTTCTTTGTACCTTGAGGAATTCCTTTTCATTCTAATGTTGTTTTCCCTGTTGTTGTAATTAAATTAAAATACCTACCTTAATATGAATGTTTTATTACATTTTTTTTAAACAGTGTCCTGTCTGGCAATGTGGCAACAAGAATAATTGTCTTGATGCCAAAAAAAAAGAGAGCCCAACAGATTTTACTTTCACAAGTGGAGCAGAACGGGTATACCCATAGTGTTCCGCTTGATTTATATATAAATCAAGCATAGTGTTCCGCTTGAATATATATATAAAAATGAATAATTCATGCAGGGAGTATTACAGATTTCATTGACACTGCCATTTACTGTAAGTAGAGCTGGAAAGGAAAAACAGAGAAAAAGGAGAAAAGATGAAAGAAAGAGCAGATAAAATGTTAAATTACAAAATAATTTAACATTATCTAAAATAGGGAAGACTTGAATTTAAGGCTGAAACATTGTCTAATATTTCATATATAGACTAGACCAGCACTGCTTTTCTTAAATTTAAAGGTGCTCTGGTCAGATGGTACCTCTATAGTGGAAACATAATTCTGCATATCACCCTGAACACGCTATCTGCTTGGTTAAACAGGGTGGATGCATTGTGATGCTGATGCTCTTCTCTAGCGGTGACAGGGAAGCTGGCAAAAGATGATAGGAAAATGAGGCTAATTAGAAAACAGTGAAAGGAGGAACCCTGTTGGAGGCAGCAGAATAAGTTGAGACTGGGTTGGAGGTTCACCATTCCTGCAAATTCAATCACCAACTATAATGAAAGCCTTTTACTAGACCTGAACACAGTGGAGAATCTGTACTTTGTTTAAGCCGTTTGACCATTCATACTGAGCTTAAACAATTTTATAATGAAGAATAAACTCAAATTCAGTAAATTACAGAACACCAATCCTTCCATAGAACATGAAGGAAGCAACACACTATCACACCAAACAGTTAAAGATTGTACAAACATAGACTACTAAGATATTGTGGTGATCTGCCTATCGCTATGCTGCATTAAATCTGGATAAAATCAAGTTAGGGCGCTGTCCCACCCTGCAGCTTTAGAGAGCGCATGCCTGATGTCCCAGAATCTTCTAAAATATTGTCATACTCTGAACTTTCTATGTATTTTTTCAATTTTGGGCGTATACATAGAGTATTCATAACAGGTCCGGGACCCATGTCCAACGACAGCCTAACTTATGCATA
The DNA here is from genome assembly GCF_016077235.1 of Cyprinodon tularosa. Taxonomy (NCBI): domain Eukaryota; kingdom Metazoa; phylum Chordata; class Actinopteri; order Cyprinodontiformes; family Cyprinodontidae; genus Cyprinodon; species Cyprinodon tularosa. The sequence continues at coordinate 461,880 of NW_024039158.1, forward strand.
ACGCACGGCAGCATAATGCCCATGAAATGACTCACATGCCAGTGTCTACAGGGGGGCAGTGATGCACCCAGAGGCGCCCGGTCTGTATTAAAAGATGTCTGTGATTGCTGTATTAACCTAGCTACTGTTTAACGCACGACAAAAAAAATAAAAAATCAATAAATAAAAAGAATAAGGGTTTGCAGTCGCAGAAGATTCATCATCATATCTGGTAGGATAAACCTGCCAATACGCCATCATAGGGTAGCTGTAAGTTAGAAACATGTTCAGTGTTTGCCTGGAACACGTCAAATATGTTTATATGCGTCAGAGATAACTTCTTGCTAAGTTCTTGCTAAGTTATGCAAAAGTTAATCATAGGTTATGGATTAGCTAGACCAGGGGTCTTCAAAGTTTTCCAGGCCAAGGACCCCCAAACTGATGGCGAGATGGAGTGGGGACCCCCTAATTATATGTATTGTATGAAATTGTGTTATATCAAACTGGTCCTATAATTACTCTATTACAGATGGAGTCATGTAATGAAAGTATGTTCGCCCTGGGAATATTAAAGTATTTCTGATTGTGATTTCTTGTTGATGGGACAGGTGTTGTGAATGAAACGGTACCCAGCTTGAAAGAGCTCAATTCAATTAGTGAAAAAAATTGCAGGGGGGGAATATAAAAAAAGTCTAATCAACCAAAACTTTTGCGACCCCCATGCAATACCTCTGCTGACCACGTCGGAGTTGCGGACCCCTGTTGAAGACCTCCGAGCTAGACACTAGACTTATGAGTAACATACACTTAACGTATGTCAAAGATAAAATAACTTACTTATAAGTTATGCCCTACATATGTCATACTCTGGCATCTCCATGTACTTGCCATATGTCGACGTAGGCCAGCGCGTTTCAGCATACTCATAACTTAGACAAAACATACCAATAACTCATCCAACGTCCATCCATCTGTCCATTATCTGACACGCTTGTCCCGAGTGGGGTCGTGAGGGGTGCTGGTGCCTATTTCCAGCAGTCAGTGGGTGAGAGGCGGGGTACATCCTGGACAGGTCGCCAGACCATCGCAGACTCATCCAAAATATGCCAGGGTTTTTAACAGATTTTTCCGGCATACGCTGGTTGAAATCGTCAAGGTGTGACAGTGGCTTTAGTCACCATTTAGGATGCTGTCTTGAAAAATCCATTTTGTAGAGCAAACCTGCCCTTTGCATATTAAGTAAACATTCACTTCATATGGTATACCTACATAAAATGGGACATCTTAAAGCTACAGTGTGTAATAATTACAGGCATATAAAGTCAGAAATTTAATATATTATACATAACTATGTTATTTATCATCACCTATGAGCTCAGCCTTTTAACCATAATATTTGCGTTGCCTTAGAATTCGTTATTTATAATTACATAGGAGCGGGTCTCGCAGCCATGGAGGCTGACATCTTTGCGCTACGGCAAGCGCAGAGGCAACAAACTAGCGATTGCGAGATCTCCCATGACGCTCAAAAATAACTACGGCAAGTTGAGAGAGATGAACTGAGACGGTACTGAACAGTAGATGGCAGTATTATGCCTGAGAAGCGTTTAGTCTGCCTGAAACCAAAGAAGAAGAAGAAGCAGGTATACTGCGCATCAGTAACAAGAAAGGTGAACAAGGCGGTAGGCGTGAGTGACTTTGCAAACTGTTTGGCCAAACATCAGACGAATGGAGGATCATGCCTACTCTGTATCACAACGAAAAACGGCGGACACCGAACCCCCGTCATCTAAGAAGCGGAAACACGACGAGAATAAACGCAAGCGTGACAAGAAACGACAAAAAACACGGATCAACATTGGCACGGCATTTACACGATGGAAGTCACTGATGGAGGAAAAAGGTTTTCAAAGTGACGCTCAAGTTGCCAGTTTTCTCTTGGACAGGTAATTAATCCTACACACACAATTGTCTAATGTCACTGCAGTTTTTGGAGTACAGGATGCTCAGACCTGTCTAAAACAATAACATGCTGCGGCGTGATGATGCTGTTCCTCTCCAGTATACTTATTCAGCAACGTCCCTGACGTTTCATAGGTAATGATTCAGTAATTTTCTGTAAAATAATTTTCTGGATATATACCTCGGTTACTTCTCTCCGGCTCCTTTGGAGATCTTCAAGCGTTTCCTCCTCTGCTCTCACCCCGCTGGCACCCCTCTCTCGCCTGGCCCTAGCAGCACGGCCTCCCTGCCTTCGCCCTCGTCCTCTCCCTCTTCCTCGCGTTGTAACCCCCGTGCCACCAAAATGACTTGGACTCTGTAAACGGGGAATATATATTCTTCCAGCGAACACAATCTCGCTGTTAAACTAATGACTACCATTACTTCGTCTGTTTATATCACCATGCAAAGCAGCTCACCAAAACGTCACAACGATGTAGAAAAAATAACGGGTATATTTATTATCTTAAGTCTACATGAAATCTATACCCTACACAGACTAATGAAATACTATCTGTAAAATTATCTATGTAAACAAACCTCATCACTTGAGAGGGTAGGTGATGTGGACGTCGTGGAAGAAATTTTGTCCCGTAACGCTCGCCGTACTGTTGGGGGGGAGAAGCGGTGGGGGGAGATGTTCATGTTGCTGCGGTCTGCAGTCTGAGCGCTAGATGTCGCTGAAAATTACACACTGTAGCTTTAAAAGAAAACAAATAAATATCATTGTTTTTTGGAAGGAAATTACATATATATATGGCACTTATTTCTCAAAAGAGTTACCCCACATTTCTTTTTTTACCAGTGCAACAAATAAATTTTGGGTGCCTTGCTTGTACACCTGCACAGCAAAGCACAATACACACAGTTGTCTCGACCAATCCTGCATATGCTGAATTTTACTTTTTGTTTTAGGTTATAGAAGAAACAGTGAGTGATACCAGTTTGGCTTCTCTTCTCCATTAAGCAGCATAACATCAATGAATCTTTTGAGGATCCCTATCTTCAAACAGCATCTCAGCTTCTCTCCATGCAGACAAGACTGTAATTATTCTACATTTGCATGATAAGTGTGTGTGCCAGTGTACTCATTTATGTATGTATGGATGAGTGCTTAAACGCACATTAGCTGCAGTCGGGCACGGGTTCTCGTCTTTTATCTCGACACAGAGGATGGGAAGAGGCCTTTGTAACGTGGAGTCTGTCTGGCTGTCTCTTTGCTCTTCATCTGAGTGTTCATCATTAGCCACTGTCTGCCCGAGAGCTTTGAAGTGGAGTCTGGGGCTCTCTGACGATGTGGAATGGTTATGACACTGAGGCTCAGTATTTGTTTTTTTGTTTTGTTTTTTTTTGGGTGTGTGGGTGCGTCCACTCACATTTATTTAATTTTCTCTCTAAAAGCTTCATTTTTTACACTTAGATGTGAACTCTAGCAAGTGTTTTCATCTCCCGATCGTTTGACTTTTATGCTCTTCAGCTGTAATGATGCATGTGATAATAAGAGAGGAGTTGTTTTTCCCCTTTAAACTCAGACATCTTATGTTTTATTTTTTTTCAGGACAGGAATGTTCTAATAGCTCTTCATGCTTCACAGACTCTGCTGATGGAAAAATGCAAATATAGTAATAGGGAGATGCATGAAAAGCAGAAATTGGCTTAATGAGTGCACTAAATGAGCTCACAATGCTTTGCTTTCTTTGCACTTGCGAACATCTAGAAAAGCTTTGTGCACAAACATATGGAGCGGCAAGAAAACAAGAAACCTTTTTAGATATTTCTAACTACTTGTTAGCTTTTAGAATAGGCATGTGTGTTATAATGAATCTGATTGCATGTAAAGGCGTACACATCTCATTCTTCCTCTTCACTGGTTTTAAGATCATCTTAATTGACAGTCCAGTGCTGGAATTCTTTTTCTCCCAAAATATTTGTTAGATTGTATTTAGTCATTTATTTTGATTTTCCATTCATTATAACTGGCCAAATTAGCCATTGCTGCACCATCAGTACATTAAACAGAACCTGTCTGAAAACTTGAGGTTGGCACACAAAAGAAACACCTTATATCCTGATCTAAAGATATTTTACAGCAGTTAAAACACACACCCACTATTTATATACCAATTCACAAAGCTATTTCTAAGAGTTGGCAAATCAAAGTTATTACAAGAACACTTAAATAGCCATCCAACAGGTTCAAAAAAATAACCCAGATGAATAAGGGAGCCTTTCAGTAGGTTCTACTAATAGTAGGTTTTGAACTAATGCATTATAAAAGTTTGATGCAAATATTAGACAACATTAGAAAAAAAACGTCCCTTAAATTCTTAACAAAAAAAAAAACATTCTTTGTGATAGCTTGAGGAGGTTTTTGACTTTTGTAAAAAAAAAAAAAAAAAAAAAGTTAATGCACAAAACTGAAAATTGAAGTACTTTTTCCTATGTAGCGAAATTTCACCGCACATAACTGATCAGCTGTTTCCAATGTCGTTCAATGTCGCCTGGATGTTCCTATAATAATAATTGAACTTTATCTCACAATGGGGAAATTCATCCTCTGCATTCAACCCATCCCTTTGGGTAGCAGTGGGCTGCCATTGTGTGGCAGCCTGGGGAGCAGTGGGGGTGGGGGGGGGGGGGGGGGGGGGTTGGTGGGGTGGGGGGGGGGGGGGGGGGGGGGGGGGGGGGGGGGGGAAGGGTTTTTTGCTCAGGAACCCAGAGCGGACGCTGTTTGTATCAAACCAGGTACAGTGCACAAGCGCACTGCTCAAACCCACTAGGCCAACACTCCCTATGTGCGTAAACATGGCTGGAAGCAACAGCTTTTCTTTTTTAAAAATATGTTTTTGTTTCACATCCGTTCTTATCTAATTGGTTCAAAAGTGTTTTCACTGACTCTGTTAGTTCTGTCTTTGAAACCAGGTTTTACTCACTCTTTTGTAAACTAATATGCTGTGTACATGGCATAAATTAGGCTACGTTCACATTGAAGGCTTTTAATACTCAATTACTATTTTTTGTGAATTCCAATTCTTTTGTGTGGCTGTTCACATATTCCACATGTACAAACGGGATTCCAAACAAATTGTGAATAAAAACTGAATGCAATGATGTGGAGGTGTCAAAAACAAATATTTTATTCAGAATAGAACACAAATCGCAGATCAAAACTTTAAACTGAGAGAATGTATCATTTTAAGGGATAAAAATGTTATTTCCAAATTTCATGGCGTCAACAAATTCCAAAAAAGTTGGGACTTTTCCCCACCACTTATTGCTACTTGTCCCAACTTTTTTGGGATCTGCAGACACTGTGAAATTTTGAATCAACATAGTTTTCCTTTAAAATGTTACATTTACTCAGATTAAACTTTTGACTTGTCATCTATGTTCTATTACAAATAAAATATAGACATTTGCCATCTTCACATCATTGCATTCAGTTTTTTATTCACAATTTGTATAGTGTCCCAACTTTTTGGGAATCCAGTTTGTATGTGATCTCCTGTGAGAACTGCCTCACACAACTTAAGTGTCCCACAAGTGCAGTAGAGGACGCAATGACATCACAGGCAATCTCAGTTGTATTGGATTTCGGACCACATAGCCAAGTGTCCTGGGTCGCATTGGAAAAAATAAAATCTTTGTTGTTCTGACTGTCATGAAAATATCAGCTATGGGCAAAGGATTCAGATTTGGATCACTTCAGGCTTGCTGTGTGAACGAAGCCTTAAGGCTGATTTATACCCAGAAACCAAGTCGTCGGGCGTGCAGGTGGCACAGTGGTTAGTGTGTACGACCCATGGGCCTTAGTCCTCGACGTGGCTGACCCAGGTTTGATTCCGGCCTATGGTCCTTTGCCGCATGTCTCTCTTCCTCTCTCATATCCCTTTGTCAGCCTACTCTCAGAAAAACGAGCCACTAGTGCCGTAAAACTCACAAAACAAAAAGAAACCAGGTCGTCTGCATGTGTGTCGCAGTATTACTGGTTTTGTTTGTATGACCGCCATTGTGGAAAACGACTCATGAAGTTGGACCAGCTAGAAGAGCGAGGTAAACGAGAACATTGGGGCCCTTTTTCCACCTGGTTCCCCGCTTTTTTACCCCCTCATCTCCCTCCTTTGTCTCACAAACTTGCCCCCACTTGTCCACCACCTCGGCCGTATCTAGACACACAGCTAGTTTGTGATTGTCCCTCTTGCGTTGTAGCATGGAACACTACCGTGGGAGTATAACCAGCCCTTTAGTCTGGCTGGCCAGGCTAGTAAACTATGGTGGTGGCAGTATTATGATAGGGAAATGCTTTACTTCTTCGGAAGCTGTATAAATTTCCATAATTGATGAAACCGTTAATTTCTCTCAACCAGTAAATCCTCATGGTTTAGTTTGTAACCTCAAGCTCTGAAAGAGATTTTGAATAAGCACCAGGGTAACAATAATAAATAAACTTTTAATTTGAAAACATTTCTTTTTTCACTCAGACCATTTTATCTGACAAAATTTCTTTATGATGGATTTCATTCAAGTGATGCAAAAACAAAATTATCTTAAAGCAGATAAAACCTTGTTACAGACATGTTCATTAATCGTGTGTCATTGGAATCAATTTAGAGAGTTATGCATTTTTTACAGCCCCTAATCTTTGCTTACACAGTACAAAGACACCATAATAGTGACTAATTGTACAGAAGCCTTCATCCTTTTCTTAAAGACTGTAAATCAAAAACTTCTGAGTGTGCCTCACACTTTTCCGACAAGATATTATCTTCAGCATCTCTCGCAGAGAGGGGGGCGTTTCATTGAAGAGTTTGCTGCAAGTCTGGTTTTGTTTCTGAGGTTTTTATGGCTGTTGATTCCCGGTCAGGGTTCTACCTCGTTTCCGAAAGATGATTAATCTTGTGGTCCTGAAAAACCTTAGTTATTGAGTTTGGGAAAGCATGCAATCCTGCTGTTGTCATTCTGTGAAACTCTGCCAGTCTTGTACAACCCCTGGAGTTTATAGAGTACAATATACATACATTATCAGTGGTTAAGTGACTGTGACTGATTAACAGAGAGGAAAGCATTCAGCAGAATGTATTTCTCTTAGAACCTAATAAACAAATTAACAGCTGTTTGTCTTAGAATTTCAGCAAACCTTTCTAATCACAGTCTATGAATTATTATTATCTATCTTGGAGATTTTTTAGTCTTAGACCCATGCTTGTATTTTTTGGTCTGTTGTTTACTCATTCAGTTGGTTGTTAGGATAATTATCATTGATGATGTGTGAGTTTATTACACCTTAATATCAGCTGCCTGTTGCTTGTCAGAACTGATGTTTTCCCCAATAGTTTATCTAATTAGAACATTTCCTCTGTGTGGATAAAGAGTTATAATCTTCATTCTGTACGTGGCAAATATTTGGAATGGAATGAGAGCGTTTTCCTTCATCTAAGAACAAAGTGTAATATTTTGATTAGGCTGGAGCCTTGATGTCTACTCATCTGCTAACCTGTATGATGTAAAATATGATGATGTGGCAGACTGAAGATGTATAAAATGCTTCTTTAACTGTTAATCGGGACAGAGAGCCTATCTTCAGATCAACAGCCAAGCAGACAGAGTTTACACTCCCTCAGTACTGTGGCCTGTGAAATACAGGGAATACAGCAAATGCAGGTTGAAGATGTTATGGTAAGATGTGACAACGAATACACATTTTGTTCTTCACATAACCTTAATCACCAAGAGACATGTTTTTAGGATGGAGTTAATTGAAAGATGGATGGTTCTGGATGTAGAGTTTTGATTTTGATGTAGAGTTATTCCTAACAAACCACCCACTACTCTAAAGACTTGCATATTGTGTTACAATTTATGTCACTTCATGTCACTTTGACCTTGCTTGAAAATAATTAAATAAATAACTGCAATGGTGGAGGCTAACACCTGAAACTCTCGAATGCTGCCTAAAGGGCTGGTTATAGTCCTGCAGCAGTGTGTCGCAGTTAGCTTGTCGCAGATATGACGCAGATATTTTTGATGTATGCTCAATTTTGAAGCGTGGTCTGCGCTGTTATTTTATGCCACAACGCAAGAGGGAAGTGAAAGCGCGCAAGTGGCAAGTTTGCTTGACAACGGAGGGACATGAGGGTGAAAAAAAGGAGGGATCCAGGTGGAAAAAGGGTCTCAGCGTTCTCACGCTCCTCACTCTTCTAGCTGGTCCAGCTTCACGAGTCGTTTTCCACAATGGCGGTCATACAAACAAAACATGCCTGTAAGGTACCGATCAGGAAGTATACATAGTGTAGCGCGGATGTAGATTTGACCAATCAGAGGCCTCCTGTCTGCAGTCAACTAAAATTTCGGAGAGGTGCAGCAGAGTGTCTGTGGAAGGGAAGGGAAGGCATATCTGCTTTAACTGTCACATAGACGACCTGATTTCTGAGTATAAACCAGCTTTAACTCTTCAAAGAATGAATGAATCTTACGGATATTGTGCAGCAACATCAAAGATGGTAGTTTCTTATGCGTTCCAGGTTTCACTGTAATCTGAAGGCACAGTATGAATCTAACTAGCTTGTTAGCCTAAACTACTCGAAGGATTTATGACACGACACCAGGTTGTGTTAGGATATCAATGGTTAGTAATGGCAATAACATCAGAGGGAACCAGTTTAAAGGGGATAAAAGATAAGGCAGAGCAATAATACTTATCCTTACAATCAAAATTAGATTTCAGCAGGACCTCCATCATCCCCATGAAGACTGACAGATGAAATAACTGTCCTGATAACAGCAGAGCAGATTAATAAGGCATACCATAAATGATTACCTCCATCATTAATCCATTCCATGGCTATTTAAAGCTGTGGGTATTAACAATTTGGACAGGAGATTTCATGTGTTAATGGCCAGTTTGAGCACACGGAGTACAGGAGGTACATTAGAGGGAACAAATGATTTAATTAACTCCATTTACAGGAATGGAAACAAATTACACAGGTAGCATAGTGTCGCTCACCTGAAAGAAATAAAAGGAAAACCAAGAGAGCTCAGGCGAGAAATGAAATGTTTGCACTCAAACCTGAGCAATCCCCCTGGCAGCGGATTTCAAATGAAACTTGGCCTCTCATTAGCGGCAGTCAGACTAGATTGCAGCGGGTCCACAGATTCATTTGGGAAATCCTTCTATATATTGTGAACCCCCGCCTTATGGGTCTGCTCCAGGCTCAACCTGTTAGTGTGCTTGATGACTGAGCTGATTTACACTTAATAAATAATACAATGATACCTGATGAATATCAAATTCCCATTCCGGCTGCCTGCCCTACTATCTTCCTGTGTGTTTGTCTTTCTAAAAGACAACCTGCCCTTATTATATCCCCTTTTTTTTCCCATTCAGCACAAAATATCGTCTCAGCTTCCTGTAAGTTTTGGAGGAATTGAAAACATGTTCAGTGTCAGGGTTCAAATGCAAGACAATTATTCCTTGACGGCAGCAGTGAAACTTGATCCATAACAATGGAACATCCCACCCATCCAACACGATACGGAGTTGGATTCTCTTGCCAGTTGGAGCAGAGAGCATAAAGAAAGAAAGGGAAAAGGAGGGAGGGGACTGAATTATCACTTTCAACTGATCATCACTGGGAAAGGTGTTGGGGAACGTGGCACTGTGAGGGGCACGTGCTGGCTTGTTCTAATGCATTTCTGTTAGACTCAAACCTTGGATATATGGCTAACAGTTATCATTAAAGTCAGGAAGACAAGTTGTTGCGTGTGAATACCAGCTGCTGAGGGCCTAACGTCACCAAGGTGAAGAAAGCACAAACAGTGCCAAGATCAAACATCCCATGATGCACTAATTATATCAGTGATTTCTGTCCGACTCGGCTAATATGGTTGTTTCACTATATAATAACTATATCTTGTTACCATCTGTGGAATTATTTTTAGAGATAAGAGGGTGCTGCCATGATTTGCTGATCTACGGAGGAGGATGATATATTTTCTTATCCTGAACAAATATGAAATACGACTATAATTAAATCCATAAAAGCTTGCACGTATTGTGGAACCATAGCACTTTGAAAACTATTTATTTTTTGTGTTTAGACATGTTACAACTGCTAATTTTATTTTGCTTGGATTGGACAGGAAAGGCTCAGACAATTCAATTCATATCAGTTTTTAAAATGCTTTATTAATCCCAAAGAGAAATTAAATGTTGCAGTAACTCATGGGTTATTTTTATCCATGTGTTTTAGGTGGTGATTGCTGTATCCAGGAAGGATCCTCTGTAGCTGTCTGTCTTACAGCGGTTCTGGAGAAGCTTCTGTTGTCATTTAAAAACCGTCTGAAGAGGATGCTCGCTGTTGTCCATAATTCTCTTCACTTTATGAAGAAATGTTCTTTGTGAAATAATCTCTGGAGGAGTTTCTTGCACAGAGCCGACCTTCTTTAATAGCTTTTTGAGCTTCTTTAAGTCATCATCTCAAAATACTGTTACCCCAGCAGACTTATAGAATATTTAAAGCATCTTGCTGCAAAGCCAGAAGCACCAAATGTTCCTTAGGAAGTACAATCTGCTCTGTACATTCTTGTAGATGGCTTCACAGTTACGTCTCCAGACCTATCCATGTGAACACCAAGGTATTTATACTCCTTAACCACCTCCACCTCTTCACCTTTCATGTTAATAGGACTCAACTTGTTTCTATTTCTTCTGAAATCTACAATCATGTTTTGTTGACATTTAGGATCGTTCCCGCACCATGCCACAAAGCAGTTCACTAAAAGAAATAATTAACTTTATTGATCTCATATTGGAATAATGCACCTCTGCGTTTCATCCATCCCCTATGTGGAGCAGTGGGCTGCCATTGTGCGGCGCCTGGGGAGCAGTGTGGGGTTCCTCAGAGACCCATAGAGGCAGTCTGTGGGAGCGGGGTTCAAACTCAGAACCTCAGGATTCCAAGCTTTATGCCCTAAACATTAGGCTAATCCCCTTAAAGACTAGCTCTCTGTACTCAGCTTCAAAGTAGTGCATAATAATAAAAAACGTTACCTTGTATGTTTCTCTTACGAAAACCAGGTAAACTTTAGTCTCCATTTGTTTTCAACATTCCCTCTTAGTACTTATACAATCAACCCGCTACTAACAAACTTAGTGTTTTTCTATGGATCGATCATTGGATCCATCCATTATGTGGATTCATTGCTATTATGAGAGCTTGCTCACAGGTGGATTGCACTGAAAACGCAACGTCAGAGGACTTTCATCACTGTTTGGTGAAGGATGGTGTGTCACTATTCACAGCTTTTTAAATAACTAATTTATAACCTAAACCAGGGGTCTTCAACGTTTTCCAGGCCAAGGACCCCCAAACTGATGGCGAGATGGAGCGGGGACCCCCTAATAATATATATTGTATGAAGTTGTGTTATATCAACCTGGTCCTATAGTCACTCTATTACAGATGGAGTCATGTAATGAAAGTAATTTCTCCCTGGGATTATTAAAGTATTTCTGATTCTGATTCCTGGTTGATGGGACAGGTGTTGTGAATGAAACGGTGCCCAGCTTGAAAGAGCTCCTGCGTGTCGCTGAATGTGTGCATTGATGACTGAAAGACATCTAATGCCTCCATTTATCTGTTTACTAAAGTGTGTTAAATTCGTGTTAATGTGGATTTAAAGACATTTCAAGTAGTGGAAAAAATTGAAGGGGGGAATATAAAAAAAAAAGTCAAATCAGACAAAATTTTCACGACCGACCACGCAGTTCCCCTAAGGGGTCCACGGGCCCCCTGTTGAAGACCTGTGCCCTAAACCATTAAATAATTATTTGCCAGCCTTATTATGTAGAAGCTTACCTTTAAATGTACTGTAGCTGTATACTCTTCCATTTACTACTGACTGAAAACCATGACTGTCTGTCCAAAATCTTATTCAGTTCATCTAACAGATGTTGACGATGTAATAATTGCTTCTTTAATACTTTTTTTTTTTGTAAAACTACATAATCCCTTCACATTGCTCTGGGTTCCATGATTATCCTTGAAAATAGTTTCTTTACATATCTTGATAATGAGGTCTTGGTTTCTATACTTCTTAAAAAAGTAATGATTAAAAAAAAAAAAGTAAATTAAGATTATAATGGCTTTTATTTTCTTTAAATCAGCTTGAATCACAAAGAGCAGCTTGAGTTTATCTGATTAATTGAATCTTTATAAATAAGATGGTTTTCTTATTCAATGCTATGTCATGACTTCTAAGGTTATATTGTGATTAAATGATTAAAGGTTTTATTACATTACTTTCAGTAGCTTTCACTGCATAAATTACCACATGAATACACCTGCTTTGAATCAAAGCTCCATTATGTGGTTTCGACCAAACAGAACCGGATGGAGCGAGACTCAAAGAAACCCGGTTGCCATGTAAACCCAACAAAATTAGGATGTGTCTGCAGCCATTCTTCTCTATTTGCTTAATTTCTCTTCTTCCTTTATCACTTCAAGTGTTGGCAAGGTTGTTGTTTTTTTTTATGATAGGCAAACGCTATATTGACATGATCTGTAAATTCACCTTTCTATTTTCTATACATAAACTAATTAAATCAGTGATTTCCATCCTCACCTTTACCTGTCAGTAGTCCCTGTAAAAGAAAAAAAGAAAAAAGAAAAAGATCTATTTTAATTAGTATTACAATTGCCCCCCGGAATTACTTGAATTCTTAAAAAAAATCTCTCAAAATATCTAAGTTGGGGCATGATGATGGTTCATTGGTAGAGTGGCTACCTATAAAAGCCTTATTCAATCTGTTTTATGTCAGCTTTAGTGGTATAAATTACACCAAATCTGTTTTTTTTCTACAAAGAAGAAAAATTCCTGGACTCCCAGATAGACTACCAGACAGCAACATCAATGTTTGGGCTTTTTAAAATCTAAACCTTTAGTTTTTTGTGCTAAGATTTTCTCCAACGATCAGATGCAAACTCATTACAGGGAGATTTATTGGGATCAATAGTTCACTTTTTAATCAAATCCCTTATTCCTTGTGTTATCAGCCTATCATAAATTGACCAGGTAATTGTTTCAATATAGTAATTGCAATGTTAAAGGTTACAGAGTTTAACTAAGATCAGTCTACTTGTCAAATGAGCCAAGACATTACAAGAAAAGCTAAATTATATTAATTTTTTATGATTTTACAAATAAAAATAATGTGAAGAAAATAGCTTTCATGGAATAATTCCAAAGTGAAAAAAGACAAAGAGAACTAAAGTCTTGTCCCAAAAGTTCCCCCAACAGATATTGGTGATCACAAAGCCTTTTAAGAAAATAGACAGAAATGAAAAGACAAACAGAATATCATTATGACATGTAAACACTAAAGGGTCAGCTTTGTTGCCTTAGAAGCAGAAACATTTGAGCCACAAGTTCTGCCATGTAGTAGAAAATCTTCCCAAAACAATTTTTGGAAGTATCCGAGTCAAATAAATGATGTAGTATGATCATTAGCGGTTGAAATTGTTTCAAAAAAACTAAATTGTAATAATTCATTAAAGATCCAGTTTTCTCTGCTAAGATAAAACACTTTTTTTTTTTTTTACAGTTTTTGTAAAGACCTGATGTCAGATGTGTGCCAAGAATGAAACAACCAATTGTTAAATTTAGTTTTTCAGATAAGATGGTGATAAGTAAGGTTGGTTTGAAAAGCATTTTTCCCTCACTAAATGATATTATTTGAAAACAGTGATTTATTAGTGTTAGAGGCTGTCTTAGTGCGACATTAGACCATTGCGTTATTAAAGCGTTCACCCACACATTCATTAGATGAGCAGCAGTAATTCAGAAGCAGAAAGCCATATTGTCTTTTCTTTTTGCAACAGAGTTTGATCCATGTGACTATAAAGGGAACAGAGGCTTCCAAGGAAATGGAAAAATTTGTTCTTACTAGTTGAATTTTTAACTGGACGATTCAAAAATAATATACATAATGTCAGAGGATATTTGAAACATTAATTAAAAAGCTGCTATTTTGTTTGTGCTCCACACAAGCTGTTTGGAAGTTAAAGAAAAAAGTTCCGAGATTTTTTTTTTCCTCTTATTTTTTTTAATTAAATGTTATTATATTATTGTTGTTATTATTAGCTCTGAAAATGTGTTTTTCCTCTGTGGATGTAGGATTTCGCAGCGTCTCCCATTTCATCTTCAGTATTTACCCTAGAGACCATCTTCATCTATATAAAGCTTTTTTTTTTTATCATTATTTGACAGGGATATTTGGCTTTGACTATGTTATTTAATATGTAAACAATAATGGTAAAAGTAACTGTTGAACTCAATGCGAAGTGGAAAAACTTGCTATGTAGGTTGTTCACCTCATATGATACAAGAGCTGTGGGTTTTGTTTATGAAATTTAGATAAAAACTGCATCAGATTTACAAACCGATCGGCTCTAAGCTTTAATTAAAGAAATAAACTAGTGATCAACATTTAAATGAGACATTTAACCCACATTTTAGAGCCTTCTTCTTCACACTCCCACTCATTTTTATCTACATGTTTGTCTTTTGATTGTGCCAGCATGTGTCAACAGGACCAGTGTGTGTCTGTGTGTGTAAATGGGAGAAGACTACAGAGGTAAAAGGAAAAGGGAGTGAGCGCCGAGCCTAATCAGCCAATCAGGAAGCAGATTAGGGGGCCGGGAGGGGTGGAAGAGAGGGTGAGGTAGTAGCTGTTACCAGAGAGGAAGAACAGAAAAACAACTTTGGCTAGCAACACAGCAACCAATCAAAATCCATACGCAGGCCAGAACAACTTTATAACCAATAACCCTTTCTGGTGTGTGTATGGTAAGACAGGGGGAAAAAAAACTGCCTGCTCCAAGGATTTTTGGCAGCAGCCCAAATGTTAGTGGGTGTGCATACGTCTCACTCTAAAGAAGACGGGCAGACTTCCCTTCTAATTTGACCCGGTTCACTGTTTTGGCATGCACTCGCTGCCTCCCCAACTTTATGGATGTGAGTATGCCCTCATCTGCGTGTGCTGGGTGTGAGCGACAGCTCTGACCTTTTCAATATGCCCGCTAAACCTAAGCTCCTGTCCCAGCGCAGACATGCCTGTGTCAACTCCTGCACTGCTACATGAAGGTCAGACTCTTGCAGTATTGGCACGTCCACACACATAGACGCCTTTATACAGTGCACATGGAATGCTTTTCTCCTGATTGTCTCTACAAATAATAGCCTCCCTTGCTTTCCACTCCTAGCTGAAAAATAAAACTCATAATAACTGATCCACTGTAGGTTTTCAGAGGAAACAGATTTTGATTGATAGCAGTTTATGAACAATACTTGATGAAGTGTTGAGCATCTATAATGTGATAAAATTGTAAATGACAAAGGAAATATTTGCTTGATTTTTTTTTTTTTTTGAGGGGCGGCATTACTGAGCAGGAGATGAAGTAGGTTGACAAATTATTCATCATACATCTTGAACTTTTCCATATTTTTATATATATAAAAAAAATGTCCTCGTATTTTTTTTAGGATTGCATATGATAACATTGACCAAGAAAAATAACTAAACAGAAAGAAAAAAAAAATACCCATGGACATACCTGTAGACTCCACTATTGTGTGTTAGTTTGTTTTTGCTGGATTACCCCCTATTTCTTTTTTGAAAAAGGAGCAAAAGGATGCAATTTGTGCCTTTGTGGATGGGAAAGATATTTGCGCATTCCTCTTCATCTTCTTCCTCTTGTTTAAGTTTTAACAGCAACTTGCATCCATTATTGTTGCACTACTGCTATATATTGTACCCTAATATCTACTCCTCATATTCTCATAATAATCCCAGTATTAAAAAAAAACCCGGAATATCTTCTTCTTCCCCTCGATACAATCTAACTTTCCAACCACATTCTTAAATTTCAATATGTTCTTTGATTTACATATTTTCTACAACTAATAAAGACATATTCCATTGTTTCTACATTATCACACCAACTACAAAAGCCAATGTTGTAAGATGTTTCTCCATCTTAAAAAGAGTTCCATTTAAAAAAACTGTCCGGTTTTGCTCCCAGACGGATTTAATTTGATCAGTATCACAAATCAAGAATGTGATACTTTACAGGTGCTACTGTTGCTGTGATTGACTAAAAATTACCCAATCAACTCAAAGAGTTGTACTGAATGTCCCTCCGTTTTGCAGACACTTTCTACAGGAGCCTTTCCAGATGGATACTGTGAAGAGTTAACATTGAACTACATCTATCAATGTAGCTTTTGCCAGGTTATCTCTTCTCAATTATTTTGTAGAATTGTCTTTTTAAACTATATGACAAATGTCAAATCTTTTCATATCTTTCCTTAAGCCTCCTACCAGTAAGCTGGAACTTTGGCCCATACTTCCCAACCAAACTGGTTTAACTGAGGCCCTGTCTACAAAAAAATAAAGGTTTTTCAGCATTTCAGCAAGGTTTAATCCATAACAGCGTGGTTGTTTTTTTTTTTTTTTTGAAAATTACACTGTTTAAAAACAGCTTCCCTCTGTAATGTGTTGAAAACATTTTTACATTTAGGAAAAGTCGAATCAGCCTGTACAGCACGAGGCCTTCTAGATTTAATAGTTAGTAGTGACAGTTTTTTTAAGCAGGGAGTAGTTTTACATAATACATATAGTTGAGGTTTCAAAGAACATACTGCCTACTAGTGGTTTTGAAGGGAAATTTTTTATTTTTTTTTATGTTTATAGTTATGTGTTGTGCACAGAGGTCATAAATAAAATGTTTTATAGATGTTCATGGATATGATTTTTTTTTTTTTTTTTTTATCATTGTCATGTAAACAGGGCCTGTGTCTATGGTTTTGGGTGGAAGTGATTTGAATCTTTGTTTTGAAGACTGATTCATGCCCAATCTTTTCCTCTGACTGGTATCCAAAGATTCTAAGCTAATTTTATTACCTCATAATTGTATAAAATGCCCTCTGGACAATTTAGTGTATAGAAAAAGACTCAAACGGCATGATGTTGTCAACCCACCTATAGCTCAGTGTTCTACACCTTACAAAAATTGACTTATTCTGACAATTATAGTGCTGGCCACTACGGCCAAACTTGAACTTTAGCTTCATTAGACTACAGAAAACTTTAGATTTCCAAACATTTAGATTTTTGTCAATGAGTGTATTTGCCAACTATAATATAACTTTATGACTTTAGACTTTAGACAGATTCTATTTGTCATTTTGTTAACACAAGTGTAAAACAAAAAGACATTTCATTTGGAAACAGCTCACTGGACAATTTCATCTTTTTAAAAGTGCAGCTTTGAAAAATAGTAAAAATTACTGTAAATTTACAGTTCTAACATTTTATATATATATATATATAAAATGGTAAAATATAATAAATATAATTCAATTCAAGTCAGTTTATTTATATAGCGCCAAATTCACAACACATGTCATCTCAAGGCACTTTACAGTTCAACCAGATCATACAGTCAAATTGATACAAAGTTTTCTATCTAAGGAAAACCAGTTGATTGCATTGACTCATTGACTCAAATACAATCCCTCACACTAAGCATGCTTGTATCGACAGTGGAGAGGAAAAACTCCCTTTTAACAGGAAGAAACCTCCAGCAGAACCAGGCTCAGTGTGAGCGGCCTTCTGCTGAGGCCGACTGGGGTTCAAGGAGACAGAAACAGAGATACAAAAAACAGCTGTAAAAGGCGGCCCCGTCCAGGAAACACACAGCCAGGCAGACGAGCTTCAAGGCAGCTCCCATGCCAGAGGACGAAGAGAACACATCCACTCAGTCACGGTCAGAGAAACAGGACCACACTGGAAAACAGGCCGATCTCCAACATCTAGAAACAAGGGTGTTGATGGAAGCAGCACAGCTGATGTTTCTCTCCAGGATGACGTCACAGCCAAACAGGAACAGACGAGGCAAAGCTACTCTGAGGAAAAACAGAGAGAGCAGAAGGTTAGAGATTGAACTAACAGATTCTGCAGAATAGGAGAACAGAGAGAGAATGAAGCAGAATGATGAAATGGGGGTCCCTATGTCCTCCAAAAGTCTAAGCGTATAGCAGCATAACTATAGAGATAGCTCAGGATAACCTGAGCCACTCTAACTATAAGCTTTATCAAAAAAGGAAAGTTTTAAGCCTAGCCTTAAAAGTAGACAGGGTGTCTGCCTCACGGACTAAAACTGGTAGTTGGTTCCACAGGAGAGGAGCCTGATAACTAAAAGATCTGCCTCCCATTCTACTTTTAGAAATTCTAGGAACCAGTAGTAAACCTGCAGATTGAGAGCGAAGTGCTCTGTTAGGAACATAAGGAACAATCAGATCTCTGATATAAGATGGAGCTTGGCCATTTAAGGCTTTATATGTGAGAAGGAGGATTTTAAATTCTATTCTTGATTTAACAGGAAGCCAATGAAGAGAAGCCAGGATTGGCGAGATATGATCTCTCTTTTTAATTTTCATCAGAACTCTGGCTGCAGCATTTTGGATCAGCTGAAGGCTTTTAACTACAGTTTGTGGACTTCCTGATAGTAAAGAATTACAATAGTCCAGCCTTGAAGTAACAAATGCATGGACTAGTTTCTCAGCATCACCCCTGGACAGGATATTTCTAATTTTTGCAATGTTCCTCAGATGAAAGAAGGATATTCTAGAAACCTCTTTGATATGGGATTTAAATGACAGGTCCTGATCAAAAATAACACCAAGATTTTTTACTTTATTATCTGAAATCAGTTTAATCCCATCCAAATGAAGTGACTGGCTAATCAGCTTCTTTTTCAGAGACTCTGGTCCAAAGACTATAACTTCTGTTTTGTCTGCATTCAGAAGCAGAAAGTTAAGAGTCATCCAGGTTTTTATGTCTTCAAGACATGCCTGTAATCTATGTAATGGGTTAGCTTCATCTGGATTTATAGACAGATATAGCTGGGTATCATCTGCATAACAGTGGAAATTAATCAAATGCTGTCTAATAACTCTACCAATTGGGAGCATGTATAAAGTAAAGAGAATTGGTCCTAGCACTGATCCCTGTGGTACTCCACAGGTAACCTTTGAGCGTGTTGAAGATCTATCATTAACATGAACAAACTGAATTCGATCAGATAGATAAGATTTAAACCAGTCTAGTGCTGTTCCTTTAATTCCAACAAAATATTCAAGTCTTTCTAAAAGAATATTATGGTCAACTGTATCAAATGCAGCACTAAGATCCAACAGGACGAGCACAGATACAAGTCCATTATCTGAGGCCATGAGAATATCATTAGTGACTTTCACCAGAGCTGTTTCAGTGCTATGATGAGCTCTAAAGCCAGACTGAAACTCTTCAAAAAGTTCATAATGGTGTAAGTGATCGCAAACTTGTTTGGCAACTACTTTCTCAAGAACTTTGGATAAGAAAGGAAGATTGGATATAGGTCTATAATTAACCAAGTCATCTGGGTCAAGAGACGGTTTCTTAAGCAGAGGTTTAATTACAGCAACCTTAAAAGCTTTAGGTACATATCCCTGTAAAAGAGATAGATTAATCACATCTAAAATGGAGGAGGAGATCAAAGGGAATACCTCCTTAAATCGCGGATAGAGGAGTGCTTATGATCTTATTTTTAATAAGATCAATCTTATTCATAAAGAATCCCATAAAATCATTGCTGCTAAGAGCAGGTGGAATGGACGGTTCAACAGAGCTATGGCTCTGGGTGAGTTTGGCAACTGTATTAAAAAGAAATCTAGGATTATTCTTATTCTCCTCTATTAATGAGGAGAAGTATGCTACTCTATTTTACAAAGGGTCCTCTTATACAGCAGTAAACAATTTTTCCAGACTAGGAAGGACTCCCGCAGGCCTGTGGAGCGATATTTTCTCTCCAGTTTCCTAGCATTTTGCTTCAAAGTACGCAGCTCTGCATTAAACCAAGGAGCAAGCTTTCTATTTTTAACGGTTTTCATTTTCAAAGGAGCTGCGTTGTCTAAGGCAGTACGCAGAGAACTAGCAACCCCATCAACAAAATCATCAACCTGTGAAGGGGAATAGGCTATGCTTTTGCACTCTGCAGCACTGCTCAGCGATACAGAGGAGAGAGAAAGTGAAGCAGATTCTTTAAAATTTATAACTGCACTATCTGATAAAGATCTACTAAAATTGAACCTTCTTTTGGGGGAGGAGAACTCTGTTAAAGTAATCCTGAAGGTTATTAGAAAGTGGTCAGAGAGGACAGGGTTGTGAGGAAATATTGTTATTTCTTCACATTCTATGCCGTATGTCAGCACAAGATCCAAAGTATGAAGATGAGAATGTGTGGGACTATTCACATTTTGAACAAAGCCAATAGTGTCCAAGATAGCATTAAAGGCTGCTCTTAAGCTACCGCCTTCAATGTCAGCATGGATGTTAAAATCTCCCACTATGATGACCCTGTCAGTATTTAATACCAAATCAGAAAGGAACTCTGAAAACTCATCTAAAAATTCAGAGTAAGGACCTGGTGGACGATACAAAGTTACAAAACGAAGAGGTTTTCTTGCCTTGAAATTTGGATGAGGGAAATTAAGGGTTAAATGTTCAAAAGAGTTGTAGGTATTAACTGTTTTGGGAGTAATCAGTAAGTCAGACTGGAAGATTGTTGCTACTCCTCCTCCTCGCCCAGAACTTCTGGGTATGTGAAAATTTAAATAGCTTGAAGGAGTTGCCTCATTTATGCTCACATAATCCTCTTGCTGCAGCCAGGTTTCTGTAAGGCAAAACAAGTCAATGTGATTATCACAAATCAAGTCATTAAGTAGCAGACTTTTAGAGGAAAGCGATCTTATGTTAAACAGACCGCATTTAATTGTTTTAACTTTTTCCCCAATTGAAGTTATTTTGATTTTATTTAGATTATCATGATTTACTCCTTTGGGAATCTTTGCTAATTTATTAGATTTTGGTCGTGGGCAAGACACTGTCTGGATGGAGTAAAGAGTGGGTAACAGTAGAGAAGCTGCAGAGATGTGTGTTAAACTAATAATAATAATAAAATACAATACAAAACATTCAGCACTCTAATGGCAATGGGGAAGAAACTGTTCTTTAATCTGCTGGACCTGCACTGGATGCTTCAAAGCCTCTTCCCCAAGGGCAGCTGGGAGAACAGTCCGTGGTGGGGGTGTGATGGGTTATTTATGATGTTACGGGCTCGGTACACACAGCGCTGGGATGTAATGTCTTTTATAGAAGGAAGAGGAGCCCCAAAGATATTATCTGCTGTTCTCACCACTCTCCTCACCTTCTAATGACTCTTCCCCACTGAATGGCCTTTGAACCTGCTGCTAGGAGAGGCTAACTCTGGAACACTATTTAGACCAAAATGTTCAACTAGTCACAGATCCCCTTAAAAGTTGTGAAATCATCATCTACTCTTTTCCACATTATGAAAAGACAAACCCAACATATGGAATGTAAACTATCAAGACAAGATTCTGCCAGAAGTGCACTCACAAAATAAATATTCAGATTAGCCTCAATTCATATAGGTGCTCGTAAACTACTCTTTACATGCATTTTAAAGGGATAGTTCGGGATTTTTGACATGAATCTGTATGGCATCCCCATCACCAGTGTCATGCAATCACACTGACTTACCCCTGGCAGCATCCTGTGAGCAGAGTTCTCGTCCAGCTTTGGTCAAGCCGAAAGTAGTCCGGCAGGTTTGCTAGACCCAGCGAAATAAAACGTTTCTCTTCCCAAAACATTATGTGTTCAAAAGAGTGATATTTTGCATCCCAAAAACATTGTAGTGGAAAAAGTCACACGTCGTTATCACTTGGTCCTATTTTCTCTCTGTTCGTATCAGTGCGCGCGACACCATGACCTGACAGCTAGGGCCTACCTGTTTGATTCGCGATTGTTTACTACTGGGGAAGATGTCTGACTACGAGAGTGACGAGGAAAACATCAACTTCGACTTAGAGCCAAAGGGATATCTTTATGAACCCGAGTAGACTGACGATGAACTTCGACAAATGGAGTTAGATCGGGCAGAAAGAGAGAGGGTGGACAGAGAAGTGATGGAAGCTGAAGCCGGAGCCGCAGGAGCCACAGCTGGAGCTGCCATATCCAGGGTGGCCGACAAATCATGGTGCACTTGTTTCAAGTTAGCTCTAAAGCTAGCTCGGTGGCGTTGCTTGTAAACGCAGCTGCTAAGTTAGCACTGAAATGAGCTGGAAAAGTTGAGCTCGCTGTCAGAATGAGGGCGCGCACTGATACGAACAGAGAGAAAATAGGACCAAGTGATAACGACGTGTGACTTTTTCCACTACAATGTTTTTGGGATGCAAAAATATCACTCTTTTGAACACATAATGTTTTGGGAAGAGAAACGTTTTATTTCGCTGGGTCTAGCAAACCTGCTGGACTACTTTCGGCTTGACCAAAGCTGGACGAGAACTCTGCTCACAGGATGCTGCCAGGGGTAACTCAGTGTGATTGCATGACACTGGTGATGGGGATGCCATACAGATTCATGTCAAAAATCCCGAACTATCCCTTTAACGTTTTTTTTAGGGATAAGTAGAGTACCACAGGGCCCAAAAATATCCCCAATGCTTGCATGTTTCTTGTCCGTATGCATGTGACTTGATTTCCATTCACCCACAGCCTTCCTCTTCCTCGTGTGTGGACCTGTTTCTGCTCAATCGTGTTAACTTTTGACACATTGAAGGTGTTACCTGCCGGATAAAGCAACCCACCTGTGCTTGCCTACTTTTCAGGAAATGCCGCCTTGATTTGGGACGTGTTGCCAAGGTATGGTAGCAGCCTTTCAAAAAGGCCCTTCCCAGTCAAAAGTCAACCGAAAGGCACCCCACTTCCCTGCGACTCCCAGCAATATCCCCTCCAATTTCCAGCCATTAGCCTCGTCCTTGGTGTGCATCTTTTTTTTTTACTCCACCCTTTCACTGAATTACACAGTCTGACCAGGAAATAATGCTTCTCGTTAGATCTTAATGGCCACAAATCATGACGGAAAAAATATATTTTTGTACAAAGTTTAATGTTTAGAAAGGAATTGTAGGGGACCAGCCAAGGGCCTATCAAGGAAAGTGGGGACATTTTGAATTGCTACTACTCTAAGCAGCATCAACTGTATGCTTATTTCCAGCTAATGTCTGAGCTAGAGGAAGGGATCCAGTTATTTGATCAGAACATTTTTGTAGGTGTCCTATAACCTTTTTTCATGGACATCCTTTAGTCAATCAGAGACAAGTATTCACCTGGACCATAGTATATTTAATGAGGACTTTGTTGTACTCTATTTACATATTTAAAACAAACTTTTTATTTTGTGTGTACAATCCTGGCAGAATCCTGACGCATTAGTAAACTTCATAGCACTTCGTATAGTGCTGTCTTTTCTTTTATTATTCCCAGATCAAGATCAAGCAAATAGAAATGTACTCATTCTTATTTTCGAAGCCTTTTTCCTGAATAAGCTGACATTTCAGCTTTAAGTGTTTGGGGTTATTTCTTTACTACCTTTGCACATACAAGGACAAACAACAAAATTCTTGTCAAGATGTATTTGCAAATAGCCTAGAATCAAGGGCTGGATATTCATTTGGGCTGGTATGTTGATGCATGGCTGATACTGACACATGAATATACTTCAAACTATGTTTTGGTCAGTCTGAGAAACCTTCTAAGAATTTAACGAGATAACAAAAAATAAATGAATTCTTGCAATACGAGGTCTTTGTTCCAATTATTATGTTATGGTTGAATTTATCTGGAGAAGAAAATAAGATAAAATTTCCTTTAATGGGATCCAGACATTACTAAGAAGGTTAGGGTTTATTCCTATTTGTACAAGATGAGGCCACAGCTTTGGAGGCTGAGGGTAGGTGATTCCTAAGTGGATGTATGGAGGAATAGAGTTCCTGGTGAGCACCTGCATGAATCTGAAATTGAATGTACCAAGTAGGAATATGGCTTTGTTTTCAGAGCGTTCTTTACTTTTACCTGTTTGGGCAGAAGGATAAACAGCCTCCATAGCCTGAAATGTAGAAGGACAAAGGATGTGAACATGCAAACAGGTAGTTGGATCCAGCAGCTCTTCTTTGAAGATGGGAGGAGATAAGTGCAACTGCACACTGCTTTCAGGTAGCAGCCAGAGATCTTGGGGATTGCCCTGAATGTAGCTCAAGGTGGAGCCTCTGGAAATCTTATCAGCCCAGACAATCAGACACTGGTTTTGCAGAGCATTTCCCCCTGAAAATCTTGCAGGACATGAGCCAACAAGCCTGAGGTGTGACAGAAACCACACAGAGATGAGTTACTGCATGGATGTGGAGGGACAGAGGTGGGACTTAATATCAGTCACCCCAGAAACATAGCACACTGCTGTGACTCCGGCTAGAATCTGGAGTAGTTCTTCTGTTCGAAGGTGAATATTTTCCTAAGTCTCAAGTGTTTTAGGGACTCTAACAGGTTTTCCTCCATGATAATCCTGTATTTAGCTCAATCTCTCTTCCTATTAGTTCTGATTGCTTCTCCTGACTTTGCTGCTATCCATTCTAAAAGGACGCATGCTTAGAACACAGTGTTAGTGCCATGTCTAAGTACTGTAATAATGATGTGTTCAGGAGAATGTGCATTATTTTCTGTCAAACACTGTTTATAGGACACAAACTCAGTTGAATGTTTACCAAATTTAAGACTGATAGTTGATGTTGAGTGTTTCTGCAATATGTGGCTCTCTGCAGGTCCCAGTGTTACTCTGGACAAGCTGATTGCTTGTCTGACTGATGCTAAACTTGCCAAACATATCATTTAAAATAGAGGGCCATGTTCTAATAGGTTTGGGATGTTTGCTACATTTCACTTTTTATTTAGCTTTATTTGAGCTGCAGTCTTTTTTAAATGTTTGTTCAAACTAAACACAGTTGTTTTGACAGGATGTTAAGGAGACAAGTTCAGAAACTTCATACAGCATGGTTTCTGAAAAAGAGCCTATTTTCAGATGTATGATGTGTGTGCTGTATGATAATGAACCAAGTCCTGAATCGGAATCTGATCGTCCTGATTAAATTGAGAAACTGGTTCTATTGACATCAATCATGTGGGAAGGCCCTCAGGAGACCAATCAAATTTTCTGTTTAATCAAAGAATTGAAGGAAGCGCTGCTCTGTGGTTAGACCTGACTTCATGCTTAAATACTGATGATCACCACATTATATTTGAAAGTACAAAATTCGGGGCAAAAGTATCAGAATCAGCTTGAACCTAGTATTCCTAATACCTGTTTGAATGATCATTTTCTCTGTTTAAAGTTTAACTCAGAGTTCCCTTTCTTTAGGTGTAATCCAAGTTTCATATTTGGGGTCTTCATTGTTTCTCTGATATGTGCTTTATTTTTGGGGATTACCAACGAAACTTAGTGGATATGCAGTTAAAGTAACCATATGCCTTGACAAGTTCCCCCAAATTAATGAAGAGAAAAACAAAAATTATTGTTTTTACCTCTTACTGAACTTTAATGCATTTGCTAGAAGCTTATGATAATGTTTGACCCTGGGTCTTTACATTAAATACTACTTTCTTGTTATCTCTATGGAAAATAACCAAGCTAAGTCTGGATTAATATACTCTAAACTGGGAATTTTTCATTCTTATTTTATATGTTTACTAGTGTTGCACCGATACCAATACCAGTATTTGACGGGGCTCCGATAATGCACCAAAATGGTGGTATCGGTATCGGCGAGTATCGAAAAATAGGGCACCGAGACCATTTTGATTTTGATAGCAAAACGTTTATTCAACTATTGTCACCCATTGTAGATAGACAATAAAAAGTTTTACTGGATTCACTTTGTATTAGTCTTTTTCCTGCTTCAGAAAGGTCCTGTAGGCAGCACCTTGACAAAGCCATGATGACAATTATTTTACATCCAAGTAGTCTGCAGTTCTTCTAATATGCACACACTCATCAATGTCAAACAGATGGTATTGGTATGGTATCGGCTGATACTGCACAGCCAGGTATCGGGTATTGGTATCGGCGCCAAAAAATGGCATCGGAGCAACACTAATCTTTATGTCTGGCTTAATGGACATAGGAAATGTGGAATCAACAAAGTCCTGGGATGGAATAACTTCATGCCAGAAACAGTGCTTATAAAACCTAAACTTCTTTTTTTTTTTTTTTTTGACAACTCTGATATTTCATTTCCCTAATTTCATGGAGAGTGAGAATATTATGTTGTCAATATTTCTTCTGGTTTTGACTTAGAATAAAATTTGTCAACTTCCTACAGCATTTGTTTGAAGTTTTGTCATTTATATGCCAGTAGCTGACTCGTTAAATACAAATCACAGCATTCCATTGGGGTAGTTTAGGCAGTTTGTCTTCTTTAAAAAAAGCTGAGCTCGTAATATTGGAACCCTGTATTTTGTTTTTTAAAATACCTTAGATAAAGATTTACATTTGCTTGATCTTAAAAAAAAATCTGGAAGTTTCTGGGAAAATTAGTACAGTTGTTTGTATTTTATGTGTTTGATGAAAGTATAGGAATCATGTTTACTTTGAAAGCATGCCCCTATGGTTTTTATCAGTCTCTCCAGGGATCATATTCATATGCAGTGTGTTTACCTCCATTCGTTTAAATCCATTTGTGAGTATAGCGATATGTGTGGGTCAGTTTTGTATGTGTAATCATCTCCTCTTACAGTGCTTAAAGTCCATTTTGTCTGCACATACACTGACCATTAGCTATCCAGCATACATAATGTATAGCAGTGACCTTTCTGCACGCTGCACCCTTAGGCCTATAAGCCATTGTTTGGTGTCGTATTGATTTTTACCCCCCTTTCACAGATGGAGACGGTGATTTGAAGAGGGGAGAGACTGAGTGGTGCTGTGTTTCGTGAAAGGAGAGGAGAAGGCCAGTGCAATGGAGTGTAAAGAATTGAAAAGGTTCTGTGTGGATAAGGACAGACTGCAGCACATACCTGTAGCCTCTTTTCAGCAGAGTTACTGCTTTGAAAGACAGGGTCACGTCCAGTATTCCTGAATAGAGCCACCTATACACAGCCCATTAGACAGAGTGGTGAGAGCAGCGCTACAAAGTAAACAATTTAAGCAGAGACATTGAAAGATTTTCAGCATTCATCAAGCTCCACTTGGAGTGAAAAAAAAAGGACGGCACACAGTGGGGGGAAAGGTGCAGACTGTCAGGATTTCCATCTGCGCTCCTTCCCTGTAATCTGTCAGAATGTGTTTTTCTATATTCCGCCCTCTCCAGCTGACAACTAAAGTGGAGATACACAGAAGAGGAAAATGGGCCGAGAAAAATGTTTTTGGTCTCCTACAGTGATGGTGCCATAGGTCGTCTGACAGATGATGGAGGAGGTGATGAAGGGGCTGAATTGAATTCACCACCTCACGTTTATTGTCACCAAGAAGACACAGGACATGATCTGTAGGAGGATTTGGACAGCAGTCAGCCTACTGGCTTCACAGCTACCCACAGCACTGAGAATACCTTACTTACAAAGCTGTTATGTGCTTCGGGCACATTATGATTTTTGTCTATTTCTTATCTGAATCTGAATCCGGGATCTGAGGGCCTCTAACTATTTTTTTCTTCGCAGTAATCCGAAGAAGCCGAGCAAAGAAAGTTAAAGAGGAGAAGATTTATAAATAAAATATCTTTTTTGAACCCTCATCTTTTGTCTCGTGTCCTCAAATATGTTGTGCCCTTGGTGGACGTAACAAAAGCAGATAACACAAACTAGGGAAATAGTCTAACATCACAAACTACAGCCGGATTATTCTTAGTATTTTGGCAAAAAGATACTTAGCAACCAATTGTCCCTTGCAAAAGTATTCTAACCAAGGCATGGGCCTATATATTCTCATGCCATGACTCCCAATAGTCTTCAGATTTTGTTGTATCCTGCAGAGATTCAAGACACCCTGTGTCAAGTGAAGCAAAGCAGCCCAAAACATAGCTGAACCTCCTCCATGTTTCTCAGCAGGTTTAGTGTTTTCCGTTTGAAATGCATCAGTCTGTGATTAAAGAGCTAATGACAAAAAGTTGCATTTTGTCTCAGCTGTCCATAGGACATTCTCCAAGAAGACTTATGGCTTTTCAAAATGTAGTTTGGCAAATTCCAGTCTGGCTTTGATATGATTTGTTTTCAACAATGTTGGCTGCCTTGGTACTGTAATGATAGTGGAGGATGTTCTCTTTCCAGGCGGATAATCAAAATAAGTAACCACCCCCCTCATCAGTTACAGCTGATCAAAGTTTTGCTCTTGGTGTATATTCTGCCCTGTAACGATTCCCCTTTTGAAGTCATAACAGAGATCATTTTTGTTTTGTTTTTTCAAGCAGTTCCTTAAAATTCCTGTGGGAATTTTGGAGCACTACCTTAAGCTGTGTTTATGTGGAAGCCATTCTTGGTGTCAAGGCATCTGATGTACATGTAGAGTCAATGGTGAACGGGGTCAAGAAGTTTCGAGATGCCCTTTAGTGCATTCAAGCATTGGCAGTGGCCCATCTAAGCATCTCTTCTTCTGAATGACAATGCATCCTGGCATCCCAGCAATGGAGCGTCTGAGCATTCAACGTGGGAGTTCAGAAATCAGATTTTTTTTGCAGCTTGACACGGAACATCAACCAGTCAGAAAAGCTGGTCCAAGAGTTTCTTGGGAGATGGTGGTTAAAATTCTCCCTCATCCAGGTCATAGTCATTCCATAAAAGTAAAAAAACAAACAATCCACTGGACTTCCAAGTTTGAAGACGATTCGCTTCCCATCCAGGAAGCTTTTTCAATTCAAAATGTCAGAATTGAAGGAAGGAGTCGTTAGGAGTAGGCCAACAATGACCCTAATGACCCCCCACCCCCTTTCAGAGGCATATACCCAAATCGGGTATTGCAGGCTAACAAAGACCTCAACTACCCTATTTCTTAGGGGTGGACCTGTTCTTCCGGTTCAATTTGCATTATTTCTAAGCCAAAACAAGGCTTTGTTTGGGCTACTCTTTAAAACTTGGAATACAACGCTAATTCTGACATTTTAATTGAAAAAGCTTCCTGGATGGGAAACGGAATTTGTTCAAATTTGGACAACAAAGTCCAGCGGATTGTTTTTTTTTTTTGTTTTTTTTGGAATTGCATGGAAGACAAACACTACATGCAAGCTGTGATTGCTGCTGCAAAGCTGTCTGCATGAATAAATATGAAAAGGTTGGACTTCAAAGATTCGAAAAAACGGGAGAATGGATTATTAACAATAAGGAAAAGAGTGCGAGTTCTGATAATTTACTCCACTAAGTTTTTATGAAATGTGTGAAACAGTTAAAAGATTCCTAAATTAACTTAAAATTTTAAAACCTGCTAGTGAAAAATATTCAATTTTATAATATGGTACTTGCAGTTTTTGCAACAAACTTTAAAAACACTTTATATTCATTTCTGCCGCTATGAATGATAGCAAATACCTGGCCATCTTTAGTGAACATTTAGTGGGTATTTGCAGCACGGCCGCCTGCTAGTATGCGGGAAATCTGCTACTCCAAACAAGAACTAAGAATTTTAGTAGATTCATAATCCTGATGAACTGGCTGAACAGATGTTTTGAGGTGGACATTCTTTTTAATAAACTTGTTACAACTATTTTCTCCAACTCATCAAAGTAAATAAAGCCAAGCTGCTTGGTAGCTTTTAATGACTGAACAGGCCAGAGAAACAACCAGAGAACAGAGCTTTCAAAGCGTTTAAACGTCAAAGTATTTTGACCAACTTTAACCCAACATCAAAATTTCGGTGTTTAAGGGTTTGTGACCCTTAAAGCGTGTTCGGTATGAACGCACCGTTCCAATTCACACATGCAACAGGAAGTTACAATTTACATTCTAGGTAACAAAAGGGAGTATGGATAATACATTTTTCATACTTTCCATTAATTAATATCTCAATATATAAATACCAATATATTTATTCAATTGGCAATTATATTTCTTTTATAAAATTTTATGTTCAACTAAAAAGGATATTTAATACAGCGTCAAGTTTATACTAATGAATATTTATATGTTGTGCTTTTTTTGTTCATATTGTTTAGACAATTACTTTTTGTGGTGAAAATCCTCTGAAATAGATGTATTCGTTCATTCATCTTCTTCTACATTCGTAAAATTAGGCCGCAAACCGGTGTTACACTATATTCTATGACTCTTATCCCAGGATATAACCAGAGGGCTACAAACTAGCGTTTATCAAGTGTCAGGGATGACAGATTTTAGTGTCAGTGGTACCCCTCCCTGATTTACTTATACCCCAGGACGGATGACAAAAAGCTCATTGGTCTTTTATGTTTTGTTTGTCAAAGTCTGTAATCAACTGTTCTAAAGAGCTGCGATTGTTATAAGCAACAGGCTCAGTTTGTACTCTCACATGGCTACAGTAATGAGTTTTTATTTATTTTTTTCTCATTCATTAAAGTATTTAATTAGGGACATTTCTCGGGACAGCTTCTTTCCAGGATCAGGTTGTCTAAAACACAGACTGTCTTGGGAAAACTTGGACATCTGGTCACCCTACCTTACTGTAGAGTTAACTAGAGTACTGGTAACCTTCCTATATCAAATGTTCAAGTCTTCATGTTCAGTGTTAGCAAAATGACCATTTAACCTGCAGGGATTGACATTAAAGAAGGATGATTTACTACTATGAACTGTTTATGACATCATATTACAGTTTGCTGTTTTAAAAACATTCATTTTAAGTGCAATAGTGAGTAAAGCCGTTTTAATTGACTCAAAGGAAGAAATGTGACTCTGTAACACAGACACTAATGCTTCACTGATCACTCGGTTAAAAGAGAGAAGAAAAGGTGCTGAGGGGGGAAGTGTGCCCAAGGAAGAGAATAAGTAGCATCCCGCAGGGCTTTCTAATTCCTCAGGGAGATTGACACCTGAATGTGCGTTAGAGCAGCAAACCGCTGGGTGGCAACACCCTGCCACCCCCACCTCCAGCTCCCCCCCACCCGTCTTTCACTCAAACACGTTTATTTTCCACTTTCAGTGTCCCTGCTCTCTTTGGCATCTGACACCACATAATGCATCCATCCTAAAGAGACATTATGGCCTCTAAAACTGCCATTTATTCTGTTTATTTGTTTAGCAACTTTTTTTGTGCATATTTCCTAGGAAATAAATTGCCGGCCCATTTAAAAGCAAGGAGAAACTTGTAGACCGAGTCGGGAAAATTACATTCTAGTTAATGGCATGCCGTTAATTATTCAGTTTGCCCCATAAAGTATTCAGGCCTCTGATTTTTAGCACATTATGTTTATTAGATCATGATGTGATTATGGTAATTACAGGGCAAGCTCTGTGTGCTTCTAATGCACTTTTGATGTCTTTTTAAGGAGCAGACAGAAGTGTCAGGATTCTAAAAAGAGCACCAGATCACGTTAGTATTTACTCAGGGAAAAATCTTGACAAGTTGATTTGCATTCGAATTCACGGGAGCCGAACTCAATCCCAGTCTTCACCTATCATCCTCTTTGTGTTTTTTCATGTTCTTTTTCTTCTTGTAATATATTTAAACATCTCTGTTGTGTCCTTCTGTGGTTTTCCTCACTTTGTCCTCATTCATCACATGTCTTTACTAAAGGGGGGTGTTTCATGGGGGGACAGAAGAGCTTCACAGCAGGGCCTCCATTCAATTTGTCAACATCAGGATTTCAGGCGCTATGTCTTAAAAGCCAACTCGGAGACCTCCACTCTTTTCACGAACAAAAGCTGCGAGCGGCAGAAATGTAAAATCCTACCTTTTCTTCTCATGCTGAGCTCACCTTTTCACCAGTGGGTGCTTTTCGGCACGCAGCTACATGAGGTTGCTTTCTTTTCAGAAGAGATGACAGATAAAAGTAAGTGACAAACACTCACAGAGCCTCTTTACACAGCCTTGAGGCGGCACTATTTGCTTGAAAAGGTTTTTTTTTAATAGTTTCCATGCAATTTCCTTTCTCAAGTTTGTGATTTTTCCCTCCTTGCTTTCCACAGTGAACTATATTTGAGCCACAAGACTAAATGCTTCCATACGCTTGTTTTAGTTGCTGCTAAGAAAAACAAACCCTGTCGGATATTGTTCAGCTGCACGATGAGTCAGCAGATAAAACCAGATTTACACCCACCAACTACTCTATTAGAGGGACCTACAGCTGGAGCATTATTTGCCTTTAGCATTACGCTGGTATGATAGAAATGGTATCCCGTTTCTTTGGTTCAGTTACACTTGTTGACTGAGGCCTGAAACACAGTGGGAAAACAGAAAATTCCTTAAAGTCATAGGCAAATCATATTTAAATCTCAAATCATTCTGCCTTAAACATGTATATAAATGAACTCTTTGTCAGACTGTTTTATCCAAAAATGTAGAAAAAATTTTTATTTAAAAAAAAATCTGTCTTAAAATCTGTGGGGTTTTTTTTTTCATTCTTTTATGCTAGTTATACAGCAGCCTGGCGGGTACACCTAAATTTGGCCAATCATATATCAGCAGTGAAATGAAATTGTTTTTTCGGTCTTGCATCTTGATTCATATGTCGCAGCTAATATACACAACAGTTGAAATAAGAATCATTTACTTTCCCATTGAGTTCCGTCCCAGTGTTCACGGGGTTGGACGTCTGAATCTTCAGCAGGCGTAGAGCTAACAGAACTGGCAGCGTTGCGAGGCAAGGGCTCAAACATGTACGGCTGTAAGCCTTCTACACCAAACCAAGCTTCTGCCGCCCTGGCGTCCTCTTCCACAACATCTTCGTCCCGCTTTCCTCCTCTAAATAAAAAATGTATGATGGAGGAGACTTATCCGTGGCCTCCGACACAAAACTGTCCTCCTCTTGCATGTTTCCGCTGTCCATAGCGTTCCTTGACAGTGTCGTTTCTAAGTCACCAATTTAGTGCTACTTGATCCCAATGGAATTTCCCATTGGGAACCTACTAGCACTAAGTTGCTAACTGGTTAGCAAGATGCTTCAGAGAAACTGGCCACAATCAAACGTGCTTGTGGACCTTCAGCCTCAACAATCCCGCCCTCTTGATAAATGACCAATCACATTTACTTTATTCACTCGTGTAGTCTTGCACCACTTAGGAGAATTCGGAAATGAAACGGTTGGAACGGCTGTTTCCCTACAACTTTAAATTGAACCAACGAAACATAAGGTGCGTTAAAAATACCTTAATAAGCAACCATGTATGCAAACTAAATAAACTAAAAACAGGTGAGAAACAAAAGCCTATTTCCACTGAAAGTCCCCGATATGGAAAGAGTTACAAAACATCCCTAAGTTTTTCGAGGCTCCCACGAACAACTGTGAGAGTCATGAGTCTCAACCAGTTATCCAGGATATCACAAACAAACCCAGAACAACATATAAAGCCTTGCAGATAAAGCCAAATTTCTTGCCATCCATCAAGAACAATTACTGATGGAACCATTCTACCCCCTACTCGAAATTAGGGATAATGTTCCTGCATTTGTATATAAACTTAAGCTAAGTGCACTTTGATTAGGCAGAATTATTCAGAACACACATGTTCAGATCCAAAAAACTCAAACAAATAAAGGGGTTGGTCTACTAATTGTCCACTATTTGAATACAGTTGTGATGCTGTGTTTTCACTCTAAACTATGTGCTCAAATGTCCTCCAGTGTGGCTTAAGCAAAACAGTTTAGATTGCTCAGAATTCCTTAAATGTGATCAATAACATTCATTCTCAGTTGGGTTTTCTGATATCTACTGTACGTCTTGCTATTCATGTGTTTACAGTTCATTAGATGATTTAAGACAATTTTTGAATTAATATATAAGTTATTTTATTTCATATGGTGTTAATGGGAGTTGCATGCATTTAGATATTATCAGGTACAAAACCATACAAATTTTGTTTGTTTAAAAAGTCTTTAAAATGCATTGCGCTCAATTCTTGTGTTAAACTGAATCTAAAATCCTGCTTGATCCCGAAAATGCGGTAAAAAAATCATTCTTAACTGTTAAAAAGGAGATATGCAGCAGTATTGTAATACTGTAAAGGTGAATCTGAAGGGTGCTGAAGATCAAGAAACTGAATCAGAGTGATCTTAAAGGACTTAACCCCTTTTCATGACAAGCAGCCAACGAGTTCTTACAGCGTCACCAGGCACAATGTTGGCTGTGTCTGTATTGGTTTTAATGAGTAAACGCCTGTATCAAAGAATCGACCTGTGTCCGTGAAGTCGTTAAGAGAGCTACATCTATAAAATATTTTCATTCTCTGAACTCCTCTTTTTAACCAAGCTGTTGCTTAGTTTGAGCTTAACAAAGTCATCTACACCACATCTGCATGCAAAAATGCATCAAGTTGTTGACATTGGACGGTCTATTAATGTGCTAATCGCGATAACATTAAATTGAACATTTATGCTTAACAAAGTTGCTGGTGATACAGTGACTTTTTTAATGTGTGCATCTGATTCGTGTTGTCATCACTGTGTCTGCTGCTAATTTGGCCCTCCATATGGCTCATGCAGATAGCTTTCTTTGGGTCATGTCTTGGCTTGGCTTTAATTAGCAGATTTGCCGCTAATAGAAGGAGCTAATTAACCAGGATTGGGGTTTTTTCCGTGGCCACACCCGTCGGCACGCTGGCACACATGCCTGCTGACATGTTTCTGACTAGGCGACAATGGGTACAAGCTGTAACCTTGGTAACGGTTTAAAATGGATTCCAGGGGTGGAATCGGTCTGGGCCAATTAGAGGCAAGACAGGCAAGAGGGATGGTGGGGGGGTGCACACAGCTGCACTGTCTGACTCCACGCATATACAGACACACACCCACCCATGTACAGACACAGAAAGAGTGTTGCCCCAGGCAGTGTGAATATGACCATCGTAATCAAATCACCAACCCCACCGCACCACCACGCCCAATACCAATAAGTCTGCTCAAGGATGCAAATAATCTGTGCGTCCACGTATCTTATTATTTCAATCAATAATGGAGAAGCATTCCAACACACACTAAGACACAAGAAAATACATTCCTGTCACAAATGAGAACGTATGGCCCATTACAGTGGCCTGTGTGTGTGTTTCTTGGTCTGTGTGTTTGTGTCTAAGGGGCTGTAGCCCCCCCCCCTTTTTTTTTTTTAAAAGCGAGGAGATCAAAACGGGCCAACGGGGCTCAGAGGGCATAAAAACTAATTTACTTTTTTTTTTTTTTTTTTTAAGAAAAAGTAATTCTGCCAGTCTAGTTTCTCCATTTTCAAACCACTGTCAAGTAACCCCCCCCCCCCCCCCCCCCTCCACAAAAGCAGAGTGTTGGAGAAGCAGGCCAAACGTTCAGAGAAAGCATCAGCGCTCACTCGCTTTTGATTCAGCTCTCACTGTGACCCCTGTGCTCCCTGATGAAATGGCCACAGTATTACTGCTGACTTTGTGATAAGACCCAGTTCCTGATGTCACACATTTGCAGCGAGGAAGAGTGGGCGGGGCTAGTTGTAGAGCAGTAAGTCTGAGAAAATGTGTGTGTGTGTTTTTCTTTCTTTGGGAAATCTGAGTGTTCCTCTGCGACTGATAAGTGTTGATAAGGGAGCGTGTGTGGATGATTGCTGATTTGTGGCAGGGTGTCTCTAGTTAATGAAATCCTTTGTGTGTCTCTGATTGGCTCATCAATCAAACAGCAGTTCGCATATTACCCATAACCCCCTCTCTCCTCTCTCCAGGTGGTGGATTACAATGTGACGCGTGCCCATGTATACACTCCTGTGACAGAACTGAAGGACAGAAAAAGTCACACCTTTATAGGTAAAATCAACACATATAAAGACGAATTTGTGTTTAGAAGACCAAATGAAATGCAGTCCTAACTATCCACTTTTGCAGATACAGAGATATACTTTCAACTGTTTCTCACTGTGTTACAACCAATTGCTTCTCTATGTATTATAGGGTTTTTTATGTGATAGCCAACCACAAAGTACCATAGAACTGTAGAGTTTGACAAATATAAAACTTTTTAAATAAAAAAGAAACACTGTGTAATGTATTAAATTCTACCTAAATTACATCCAGTCCAAGCAATTACTTGAAGCAGGCACCTAACAGCTAAACTGTATTCACTTTTTATTATTTCCTATTTAAAGGAATACCCTTCTACCCTTGAAACTCTTTAATTCAGTGTTGGAGGACAAGTGGATGACAACATAGAGATATTTTGTGCAGAATGCTATGGAGAAGTTCAAAGCAAGGTTTGGTTAAAAAGAGCCAAATGTTGAAAATCTCACCAATTCTGTCCATTATCTGAATTGGAAGAAACAGAGATTCATAAGAGAGAACAAAGAGGGGAGATTCTGTTAATAAAATCATAAAAATCTGCCCTTTGTAAAATATTAAGAGGTCCTTAAAGTCATTTCTGACGACATGTGTGTAATAAACTGCTCTAGTCAGATGTGGTTTTCTATTGTTACAGTTAAGCAGTTTGCTTGTTCAATTGTATTTGAAGGGTACCTTGGTAAGAGAAGGGATGAAGATAAACACAAAAAAAAAACCTGTTAATGATTGCAAAAGACTTGAGGCCCGGTCAAAATGTTCACCTCCCAGCAGAAAGGCAACACCAAACAATCATAGCTACAAGAGGCTGGTTTATAGCAATGCATATTAATGTTTGAAAATGTGAATAAAAGTCAGGAGCTCCATCAAATGGATGTTCTTCCCAATCGATCTTACAGTAGCTGTTTTAAACAAACCCAAAAGAACTGCAGCTGTAATTTAAGCACATTTTGTAGTTGGACCTCATGAACTTTAACCGTGAACGCATGAAACAGCTCAAGCAGTATAAATTGCATTTCCAGGTTCTCCATTGAAAAACTTAAATAAACCCACACATCCATGTGAATGCATGAAAGATGCAGACAGAGAGGCTTTCTGCTACACACCCTGTATAAATACCCTACAGCCTAGCTTAAAGCTCAACATCAGTAGTTTCTCCTATGCTGCTGTCATCTTAATTTCCATGCACACAATGAAAGACGTAATGAGACAGTGAATGCATCATCTGCATTAATTCCTGTTTGACTCAAAGTGTTGTGGTTAAGGGGGCAAAAGGAGGGGTTTGGGGAGGGAAAAGGGTGGAGGCATAGAGGTACTGCTGCATGGGTAGGGGGTGTGTTAGGGAGGAAAAGAGAAAAAGGAGGAGGCTATGGGAGGAGGAAAGAAGCCTTGAGGGACATCTCACCGCAGCTGCCTCAGGGCTTAGGAGAAACACACACACCCCACACACACACATATCAAATGAGATCAACAACAGCCGACACATGAACGCACATGAATACATGCTCACATGTGCACACATGTACAGAAAGGTCACAGACGACATGAAGTGAACATCCCAAACAAGGGCTGAAATATTAAAATCTGGACTAAACTGGGGTAAAATCTTCATTCATACATAATCATGTGTAAGTTTAACAGCTGAATTCCAACACTACTGGGAAAGGACATGAAAATAAGACAAGGAAAGGTTATGTTCATACAGTGTATGAACCCACTCTTTATTCCTTGATTGCTACTCATGATGCCGAAGGTTTCTTGGTCTTAATAGTCCTGTTTATTTCCATGCAGGTTCTTGTTTTAAACATTTTTTAATTCAAACATTGCTTGTTTACTTTGTTCTGTTCCAGTCCTTGTACTTGATTTGGCAACATAGCAGGAAATCCAGCTAAGACCTCACACAGTATCTGACAAAGATCCCTTTTTTTCCACGTTTGATTTTTTTTCCTTTGATATGCAGTTTTTAAAAAATCCACTTGGTGGAAATAAACTGCTCCGTTTTTCAAAATTGTAACCCTGAGGTTTATCCATAGATTCAACCGGTGTACAAATTGCATTTTTGAGATAGCATAATACCAAGGTGTCTACAGACTAAACTTTTAAATATTTTTCTATCGTTCAATTTAGGAGAACTGTTTATTTCAATGTTTCATATATTATAGAAGAGCAATAATCTGACAGTGATTGTAAAATATTTCAAATTGTAATGAAACAGTCAACCAAACTAACCTATTTGATGGGATTGTGTCTTAATATTATTATTAATCATATAATAAACTTTAAAAAATCTATGTACAAAAGAAAGGAGCATTATTTAAACATTTTTGTTAAGAGTGCCTCCATATTGCAGTACTCTAAGCGGTGATGTCACAGAATTGGTTGGTTCTGTGCTGCCTGTTGAATACCATATTTTCACGACTATAAGGCGCACATAAACGTCTTTTTTTCCCCTCAAAATGTGCGGTGCGCCCTTTGGTGCGGTGCGCCCTATGTGTGTTGAAACTGCGACTTTTGAGACCACCTCATTGAGGAGATGATGAAAGAGTGGCTGAATGTAAGGAGACCAGGTGTTTTTTTTTCCACTCATCACCATCGCTGTTAATCTGACTCCATGCGTGCCCATCTCACAGCTGATGTGAAAAACATGGGGAAACAAATTAATGCTGTGCTCGCTGTGAACCGGACGCAGCAGGTGCAGCAGAAGCAGCGAGTTTACATGCAAAGTCAACGGTTGATGAGCGTATAGATGCAGCAAAAGGTCCCGCAGCGCGTTTTGAGCGAGTCGGGAGCGCACCGCCAACGCGCTGCTGCTGCTCGAGATTGAAAAAATTGAAGTTTTGCTGCTGGAAGCGCCGCATCAACGAAGAGAAGCTGATCTGGGAGCTGACAGCGAGACAGACACATCGCTCTGATGACATATGATTTTAAAGCAAATGAAAGGGCTGGATGGATGAGGAGATGATGAAAGCGTGGCTGAGGGGGGTGTAGGCTATGTGAGGAGACCAGGTGTTTTTTTTCCACGCATCACCATCGCTTTTAATATGTGACTCCATGCTTGCCCATCTCACAGCTGATGTGAAAAACATGGTGAAAAAAAATAAACGCTGTGCTCGCCGTTATCTCGGGGGTCTGACAAAGGAACTTCAACCGCTCGACATCGGTGTGAAGCGGCCGTTCAAAGTAAGGCTGCGAGCGGCGTGGGAGCGATGGATGACCGACGGAGACCACAGTTTCACGATAAGTGGAAGGCAGCGCCGGGCAAGTTACGCCACCGTTAGCGGATGGATTGCAGATGATTGGACTAGTGTCTGCTGGCTCTGTTGTTCAAGCTTTCGCAAAAGCCGGCATTATTTCTGAGGAGCCGCGCTGCACGGAAAGTGACTCTGACAGCGAAGATGGGAAACTGGCATGTCTGATTTAGTGCAGCTGTTTAATTCAGAAACAGAGGATGATGACTTTGATGGGTTTGATTAATACTTTGTAATAAATACATTAATAAAGCACAAACATACTCAGTTTTGCTCCCGCTCTATTTTTCTACCTGAAAACTAAATTCAACAGCAGCCTCTGGGCCGGCTCTCCTCCTCTTCACCGCGGTGGCTGGCAGGTGTTTTTTCATCTAAATAATCTAAATCTTGCAGCTATATTTGCTGTGATCAGTGGGAATAAAGTAGTTTTAATATGTTTTTAAGTGAGAAAGTCCACCTGAAAACTTCATAATTGCAGTCAGTTCATCCAGATTATCTATTTCTGTCGGAGGTGCTCAGACCCCCACATACCAGCGGTGCACAGACAGCAGAAATCCATTCATCAGCAGCCTCTAGGCTGGGCAGCCTCCAGGTTCACCGCGGCTGCTGGCAGGTGTTTTTCATCTAAATAATTTAAACTGCAGGCACCAGGATACCGGTAATAAAAGCGAACATATTCTGTCGGCAGGTTTCAGGATTTTAAGTTAATTTAGGAGTGATCACAGCGCTGTGTCATCTGCGATGTGTCTGTCTCACAGCCAGCTGCCAGGTTTGATTAATACTTTGTAATAAATACATGAATAAAGCACAGTCATACTCAGTTTTGCCCCCGCTGTATTTTTAAATACGCAGTAGAGGTATTTAAAGGTAGTAGAGGACATGTACCTGTATATAAAAAACGCGCCCTATAGTCCGGTGCGCCTTATGTGTGTGTTAAATACAGAAATGGGACACATAACTGAGAGTGCACCTTTTAGTACGGTGCGCCTTATGGTCGTGAAAATACGGTACATTGCAAATACCAGCAATACCTCACAATCGTAAATCACTTAAGAAATTTGTTATTGTGGAAGATGAAACAAAAAGGTCAATCAAGCGTCTAAATTCCATTGCTTATGCTTTCAAGCCCATTTCTGTGTGACTTGAGCCATGGTAGGGAGAGAAGAGGCAGTTGTGGAGCCTGTATATGTGTTTTAGGGCGGAGCAGGTTGGCAACACTACCTGTGGTAGGTGTTGCTGTTGTTCACCGATGTCCTCAGTGCTGGAGTCCATCTGCTGTTAGGAGCTTGACCTGGACCACATAATGTGCCGTCAG
The DNA here is from genome assembly GCF_016077235.1 of Cyprinodon tularosa. NCBI lineage: Eukaryota > Metazoa > Chordata > Actinopteri > Cyprinodontiformes > Cyprinodontidae > Cyprinodon > Cyprinodon tularosa. The sequence goes on from NW_024039158.1 coordinate 502,336, forward strand.
TTTTGCATTACAAATGTTTGCACATTTTGATTCCTGTGCTGAGAGGTGGATGCTTTGGAAGTGTGGAAGTCTCTGTAGGACGTAAAAGCAGAGACATTGGAGGGTCCATTGAACGCATTTCAAAAATAAACGGTATTTAGGGTAGCCTAACTTCCGGCCATGGATACAGGGAATTAGAATAAGCAATTGAGCCATAAAAAGTGTGTTTAATAAAAGGCTTGAATAGGGATAAAGTCAGAGAGCCACATAAGTTCCAGGGATGGATGGAACATATCAAACAGTAAGGGATGAAATCAATGTCACTTTCCCTCATTTAATAGTTATTATTAAAGTCTTGAGCAATATTTTTTGTTCAAGTGTTTGATTAAATCATGTCTAAAATACACATTTTTAAATAATAGTTTTTACTTCTCTTGCTAAAGCACAAAATGAATGTCAGCTACAGATTGCCTTCCAATTTAACTTATAATGACTGACATTGTTGTTGCAAGAATGTCTTTGATTTGTAAGGCAGAAAGAAAATCAAAATGTTTTCAGCAAATAGCTATAAAGTGGCTATATAATGGCTATGTGTCGTTCAAAATTGGTTATTAATAAAACATAATAAAAACAATGTTAATTTAGATAAAAGATTAGCTAACTATTTATTTATTCAAGGTAAAGACACTTTCAATCATCTGATGCAAATCATAGAGAAATGTTTCTTTTTTCCATCTCTTTAAGAAGACGCAGTATGTAATTTGTTACTGAAAAATATCTTTAAAGAAGCCTTTTTATTTTACCCTTCATGACTAGAACATTGTTTGATGAACAGACTGAAACCTCAGTAGTTCAGCATTGATGATTTATAAGCCTTTAGCCTATTTTCCTTAATTTACTTCAAGTTGGAAGTTCCCACACTGTGACATTTATCACGTCCATGTTAAATGGTTCCAACCAAGCAAATAATTGAAAAGTTATATTCAAGATGGATTTTATTGACACTCAGTGGGGCTTGCATCCGAAAGTAAAAAAAAAAAAAAAAATGTTAAAGGTATAGTGGAGGATTTTCAAAAGACCATCCCTCTCCACTTAAAAAAATGCACATGCACAACCTTGTACCCGCTCCTAAGAGGGAACGCCTTTTAAATTCTTCACAAGCCCATTTCTCCTTGTGTACGTTGCTGTTTGCATCGCTCATACAAAGCTTACTTTTCAAAAGAATTTGCTAATTTTTAGCAATTTGCCTTTTTTCCACTATATGTCAGACTCACCACTGGTAAGGGAAAATGGCAGCTAGCATTAAAGAGGGCCTTACTTAAAAATATCACCAGAATGATTTACAATTAGGAAGACCACTTATTTTGATGATTAGAATCACTGAATTTTACATCAGAAAAAAAAAATCAAGATATTAACAAATAAATGTAACACTGCATGAAAAGTGGGATTTTCGTCAATATATGGCACTGTAGATTGTCGTGGAACTTCAGGTTAGCGGCAGTTTACGGCAATTTGCAGGCTTCGCCGAAAACTCCCGTAAATTGTCAGAAATTGACGTGGAATTTCTTAGGCAGTGTTCCCCCCATGCCTCCCCCCCATGGAATTCTAGGGCAGGCTTTAACATGTAAATGAACATGCTGTGAGCTATACAAATGCAAACCAGGGTTGCAGGGGGGGTAAAACCCCCCCTGCAACCCTGGGTAAGAAAATCTCTGATACAAAGAGATCAGGTATAGCCTCTTACATTTTAGCTTGAATTTATTTATTTAATTAAAGTATAGAGACCAAAACAGATCTTTAGCTGACAGAGCAATACATTTAGAGCAGTAATTTTTTATTTTTTTTATTTGCATTTAAGATAAAAAATAAAATGTTGTCTGTCAATATGCTCAATTCACAATTACTTAAGTGGAAAAGTTTCAAGAAATGATTCTGAGATGATTCACTTTATAACATGGCGCATTATCCTGTTGGAAGTAGCCATCAGAAGATTGGTACACTGTGGTCATAAGGACATAGGTCAGCATGCTAAATTGGTATTAAGTGGCCCAAAGTGTGGCAATAAATATCCCCCAAATAGATGGTAGAAATAGATCAGGCGGGTGCACAACGCCACGCTAGCGGTAAATATATGTTCGATTACTGGTAGCTATGCTAAAAGCAGCCTAGCTTAGCTGGGCAAGCTAAAGACACCCTAGCCTAGCTAGGTAAGCTAAAAGCAGCCTAGCCTAAAGCTTTATTAAAGTGTATTTTTTGTGATTCACAGGAAGCAATATGCCGTCTTAACAACTCGGAGAATAATTGCAGGCGCTATGAACCGGAGCAGGGGTAAGGTTTAAAGAATATGCTTTCATTCTGCGGTAAAAGGACATGGATACGGATGGATACCGACCATAGCTGTACTTTTTTTTTTTTTCACAGACTACAGTCGCCTCACAATGAGGCGGTGACCTCCTATTTGCTCGGATTTGCACGATGTTGATAAAGACGACATTGTGTGTAAGTGACTTGTTTTAATGTTTTCTCCTTCCTTGTTACTGTGACTTTGCGTTTGATTTTTATTTTTTTTTATTATTCATACCACTCTCATTTAATTGTTTTCCAGCTGCCTGTAAGACGTATTATGAGACGGTATGCAGGAGCTTCAGATACACGCTGCTAGCCAGCACGCTGCGTGCGGAGGCTGCCAGGCTATCTGCTCGGAGTCGGGCCAGAAGAAAGAGGGTAAGACTTTATTTGGTGACTATTTTTCAGGTGCATTAATAGATTTGTTGTGTCCATATGCAGTGCGCTGATTCATTGTTTTTTTTTCAGCTGCTGAAGGCGAGGCAGAGTGTGCTGGCAGATGAGGAAGTGGAACTCTGTAAGTCCGCCACCGTCGACCTCATGTCCGACGAAGAAGATGGCGTCGTTGGCGGTGTCTCTGGATGGATTGTACGGTCGCCGCCATTTCGTAGGCCGGATCTCACTGAACTCTGTGTTAAGCTGCAGTCCCAGTTAGAAGCGATGCCGAAGTACAAGGCCACGCACAGTATGCGTCTGCACATCGGACCTGCCTCGGAGGGAATGCTGCCAGTTACCTCCTACCCCGAGGAAGCAAACGGATCGTTCACGGAGTTGTAATTTTTAGAAACGCATGTGTTTGGATACGCGTTGTATATAGTTGTGTGTGTTTTAATAAAGCTCTTTCTTTGCATAAACAGCTTCCTGGCAAATCTTCATTTCCTGTATAAATTCATTCATGTCCTTGATGGTAGCATAATAATTGTGTAGTAGTGTAGGATAACATAAATACACAGCATATGAATGAATAAATATATGAATGAATAAATATATGAATATATATATATATATGAATGAATAAATATATATATATGAATAATTATATATATGTAAATATATATATATATATATGCCAACCAATCACGAGCGACTTTACTTGTTTAAAAAGAAGTGGTTCCGTCCAATACTCAGTAAGAAAATTAAAGCCTGGCGTGGCCACGTGTGGTTTTGCTGCCAATCACGAGCGATTTCATTTGTTTGAGAATAGTGGTTTCAGCCAATACTGAGAAGGTTATTCAAGCCAGACCTGGCCAGCCGCGCGGGTTTGCTGCATTCATATGCTAATTAGGGCCATTAGTACAGCTGATCGCTCTCCACATACGTCACGGTACGTTTTCGACAATTTGTGGCACGACAAACGCGGACAAGCACGGGTTGCAAATTGTCGGAAACTGACGAAAATCAGGCAGATCTGCGGGAGTTTACGGGGGTTTACGGGGACGAAAATCTCACTTTTCATGCATGATGATCATTTTCTTTGATTTCTCCAGTGCTTTCAACACCATCGAACCAGGATTCCCAACTGACAAGCTGGAGCTGTCAGGAGTGGACCAGCACATGTCCAAGTGGATTCTGGACAACCTCACTGGCCTCCCACAGTAAGTGAGGGCACAGGGCTGTGTCAGATAGGTTGGTTTGCAGTACGGGGGTCCCACAGGAAACAGTGCTGGGGCCATTCCTCTTCACCCTTTACACTGCAGACTTCTCCATCAACTCCCCACGCTGTCACCTCAAGAAGTTCTCTGACAATTCTGCCATAGTTGGCCTCATCACAGGTAGGGAGGACTTAGAGTACAGACAGTGGACCCAGGACTTCGTGGTCTGGTGGCAACAGAACCACCTTCTGAGTAATGCAGGGGAAACCAAGGAGCTAGTGGTGGACTTTCGCAGAAGCAGATCCATCCCACTGACACCGGTGAACATCAAGGGAAAGGACATTAAGATAGTGGACTTTTATAAGTACCTATGTGTTCATCTGAATAACACACTGGACTGGAATCACAACAACACTGAGGCTCTGTATAAGAAAGGTCAGAGCAGACTCTTTCTGCTGAGGAGACCGAGGTCTTTTAGAGTGCATGGGGTGCCCCTAAAGAGCTGACTCTGTAGTGGCATCAGCCATCTTCTATGGAGCTTTCTGTTGGAGCAGTGGCTTTATATGTAGCTGAGAGAAAGTGGCTGGATAAGCTAATCAGGAAGGCCAGCTCTGTGATTAGTTGCCCTCTGGGGCAGTACAGGAGGTGGGAAACTAAAGAATCCTAACTAAATTAACATCTCTGTTGGATAATGTACTGAACTTGAGAGATCCTTCAGTGACAGACTGCTGCACCCTAAATGCACCAGGGAGCGTTATCACAGATCCTTCCTCCCAGCCGCTTTAAGACTTTATAAGCACCACTGTTCCCAAGAACCTCATTAAGTTGTTATATTTGTGCTGATTTTTTGAGGTTTCAGTCTTAGTTAAATAACATGCTCTCTCTCTAACGTCTCTGATGTTGTTGCTATTTTTAAATATCCATTACCGTAAAAATGTCCTTAGCTGTATATTGGTTATTCATTCTCCAGGTGCACAGTTTTTATATTGTTAAAACAGTTTAGAGCTCAGTATTTTATTGTTTATTTTTTAAGTCTTCGCTATTATGTTTTTCTAATACATCTCTCTAAGATCTACATTTCACCATTTTTTCTATTATCTTTTCACTGCTGGAAACACCAGAATTTCCCCATTGTGGGACAATGAAAGGATTTTTTCTGTTCTATTCTATTTCTATTATATATTTCCATAGTTTTGGTCTTGACTGAACTTGAATTAAGCTCAGTGAGGGGTGGTATTAGGGGTGCTTAACACAAAATTCAACATCTCTCAAATGACTTTTCCAGAGACGTGAATTTTGACTTGAAGTCACAGGGATCTTCTGAACCACAACACTTATTCCTAGAAAAGTAATGAGATCTCACAGCACAAGCAACTGGGATTAAAAACTGCACCAAATATTTGATTAAAGCAAAGTGTTTAAGATAGTGTCAGCATGTGACTTCATCTGGTGAGGTAAGTTTAGGCCATTATAAGTCTTGGATGTGAAGGTAAATGCTTTCAGCTTAACATATCATTATTTCTATTATTTATGGAGATTCTTATTATGAAGTAAAAACAGGAAACAATTCTTCAGTTGCTGGTGTGATACTTATATAGTCAGCAAAGGACATAGCAATCTAAAAAAAAGATTTCTGTCTAACAACTCAAACCTGCTGGTCATGGTCAGTAATGGACGCTCAATGGCACGACGATCCTTTCTGAACCATTAATTCTTCGGAGAAAATCATGAATATTATAATACCTGGAAGAACACGGGTCCAGTAATCCATCCTGCCTCATACTGTATGTGTCTGTGTTAAAGGTGCAAGCTGACGCACATCAATCAATGAGACGCACCAAAGCACATCTGATGTGGATTACTCTTAATTGTTTGCTGCTAATGATACTTAATTTGCCAGTTGCTTATTTCCTATCCTATAGGGTCATTTTACAGTTTTCTTGTGTCTGAACTGCATTTGATCATCTGTATTTCAAAGTCTAATACACAGAGACTAATTAAACCCAGACTGGACTCATTTGCATTGAATATGGAATCTTTAAAAGAAATTAGAAGATTTATTAAGCCGGTTTTCTGTCTATGAATAGAAAAAGGGATGATAGGAGGTATAGTTTGCCCATTTCCTTCTGGTGAAACCAGCATTGGGTTTAATCTGGTGTCATGAGCAGGAAGTATTGTTACCATCCCCTGACTGACATTACATTTATTTAGTGGCATTTTTTATATCATAAGCTGAAAATATTATAAAAACAACAGTGACAGCATTTCATAAGCTGGCATTATCTAAAAAAATAAAAAAGTTAACCCACATTAAAGATAAAAAAAAAAAACTTTGACAACATTGGATGTTTTAAAATGTTTATGCATAAAAATATTTATTTCATAAGCTTATGAAAGATAAAAGTCCTTATTCGACAAGGTCAAGATAGATCATTATTAGAAACCAGTTACAATGAAGATAACATGTAGCTTTAAACCTGAGTAAGTCTATAAGAAAACAGTGAGCGAATTGCAATATATCTGCCTGGAATAAGAACTGACAGGTGAGGGGAATTGTAGAAGTTAAGACATGATCTGGAAGAGCATAAAACTGTCAGATAAAGCCGAATGTCTGCTAGGCAGAGAGGCAAACTGACACAGAAGAAAATTGCAGTAGGGTTCCTATGAACAGTGTTGATGCATGGTCTTTGTAGAAGAGTCGTCAAAAGGAAACCTTAGCTGCCACCTCATCAAAAAATAAAAACCGAGATAAGTGGGCCTGGAAACAAATGCTGTTGACAGACAAAGCTGAAAATTAGTTGCAAAAACCAACAGTATGGTTAGGAGAAAAAAAAGGCTCTAGAACTTGATGAGATGACTATCCTGCCAACTGTTGTGTGGAAATGTTCTGCTTCACAGTTGTTTGACAGGCAGCAGTGGTGGAACCATTATGCACGAGAGTCGATTTCATTAACTATCAGAAATCCCCCTGAAAAAGTAGCATAGGTTAAACAAAAAAAAGTTGATTTATACAAAATATTAGAAAAACATGGAAAGTAGGAAAATGCTGCGTTTGCAAAACAGGCTAAAAATGTTGAACTTTGTTGTGATAGTGTAGAAAATTGGAGCCTGCAGTCAGTTCTGACAAGTTTAGAGCTCCAAGGAATTTTACTAGGGTATTTTAACTGCTTTTCAGTATAAAGAACACAAATAGACATGATTATTTCAAAACAGCCTCAGCTGCTAGTCTTGCAGGCTGAAGAATATATTATCTTTTATATCCTATATATTTAAGAACACAGTTTATATCAAGTTTTACTTATCTAAAAGGATGAATTAAATAAAATCTATAAATATTGAGCTACCTTGAAAAGCATTTATTAAAGTACTTCCTTAAAACAGTTATGAACCAATTTCTTTTATCTGAAAATAATCCAAAAACTAGCTTTGCTGGACAACTATGACATCAATGAGCCTCCATATTTATATTGACGTATGATACTTATGTCACAGGATGGCTAGCAAAAAAGCCTATATTTTAAAGATGCAGTTTTCTGAGGCTTTGGATGATTTTATTTCGTTTTCGGCCATAGAGTTCTTAGACGGTTTATGTCATGTAATCACTTATTTAAATAAGAGATGGGGAAGGGTTAAGAATCTGCAGCTGGCAATAAATGTCCCTGATTTTAGCGTCTTATAACAATATAAAAAAAATATATACACTAACGTTCAAAAGTTTGGGGTCACATTGAAATGTCCTTAATTTTGAAGGAAAAGCACTGTACTTGTCAATAAAAATAACTTTAAACTAGTATTAACTTGAAAGAAATACACTCTATACATTGCTAATGTGGTAAATGACTATTCTAGCTACAAATGTGTGGTTTTTGGTGCAATATCTACATACTGTAGGTGTATAGAGACCCATTTCCAGCAACTGTCACTCCAGTGTTCTAATGGTACAATGTGTTTGCTCATTGGCTCAGAAGGCTAATTGATGATTAGAAAACCCTTGTGCAATCATGTTCACACATCTGAAAACAGTTTAGCTTGTTACAGAAGCTACAAAACTGACCTTCCTTTGAGCAGATTGAGTTTCTGAAGCATCACTTTTGTGGGGTCAATTAAACGCCCAAAAGGGCCAGAAAAAGAGAACTTTCATCTGAAACTAGACAGTCAATTCTTGTTCTTCGAAATTAAGGCTATTCAATGCGAGAAATTGCGAAGAAATTGAAGATTTCCTACAACGGTGTGTACTACTCCCTTAAGAGGACAGCACAAACAGGCTCTGACCAGAGAAGAAAAAGAAGTGGGAGGCCGCGTTGCACAACTGAGTAAGAAGATAAGTACAGTAGAGTCTCTGGTTTGAGAAACAGACGCCTCACAGGTCCCTAACTGGCATCTTCATTAAATAGTACCCACAAAACACCAGTGTCAACATCTACAGTGAAGAGGCGGCTTCTGGGCTTCAGGGCAGAGTGGCAAAGAAAAAGCCATATCTGAGACTGGCCAATAAAAGAAAAAGATTAAGATGGGCAAAAGAACACAGACATTGGACAGAGGAAGACTGGAAAAAAGTGTTGTGGACGGATGAACGCAGAACAAATAAAAAGATGCTAGAAGAATGCCTGACGCCATCTGTTAAACATGGTGGAGGTAATGTGATGCTCTGGGGTTGCTTTGGTGCTGGTAAGGTGGGAGATTTGTACAGGGTAAAAGGGATTCTGAATAAGGAAGGCTATCACTCCATTTTGCAACACCTTGCCGTACCCAGTGGACAGCGCTTGATTGGAGCCAGTTTCATCCTACAACAGGACAATGACCCTAAACACACCTCAAAATCGTGCAAGAACTATTTAGAGCATAAGCAGGCAGCTGGTATACTATGGGTAATGGAGTGACCAGCACAGTCCCCAGATCTGAACCCCATTGTGCTGTTGTGGGAGCAGCTTGATCGTACGGTACGCAAGAAGTGCCCATCCAACCAATCCAACTTGTGGGAGCTGCTTCTGGAAGCGTGGGGTGCAATTTCTCCAGATTACCTCAACAAATTAACAGCTAGAATGCCAAAGGTCTGCAATGCTGTAATTGCTGGAAATGGAGGATTCTTTGGTGAAAGCAAAGTTTGATGTAAAAAAAAATCTTATTTCAAATACAAATCACCTTGTCAATGTTTTGACTCTATGTTCTATTCATTTCACAATGTTAGTGTGACTTTTCAGGAAAACACAAAATTGTTTGGGTGACCCCAAACTTTTGAATGGTAGTGTATGTTGCATGAAAGCTCTGATTATGGTAGCCATATGAAAGTACAAACTAAGGGTGTTTCTTATATAACAGCTGTGTAAAAACATGAAACTATCAACCTTTTACAAGGATGACCCAAAGTTTCTCAATAAAATAACTGATTTCTAAAGTGTAGCATTTCTTGCCAACTGGATATTAAGGACTTTTAAGGGGATGTGATTAATATTATGTTGCTGTTATTGTGTAGTTGAAGACTGATGTAAGAGTAGAGATGAGAAAAATTATGAAGTGTAATTGAAGAGTTGCAACAAGAGAACCATAATACACATAGCAAAGAGCTGATCAGAGAGGAGTGAAGAGAGACACTTTCCAGTTGTTACACTTGCTTTTCATTGCTTAAATACAAATAAATGTGTAAAAATACATAAACCTATTTATTTACCATTTACACCTTTGTTTGACCATTTCTGCTCAATAAATGATTAATTAGATCATCTGTGATTCTATGAGGGCTCCTCTCTCCAAATACCCACCTTTACTCCTCTTTCTATTAGACTTCTGCTATTATAAATACAATTTTATCATGATTCCCTTTGTTAACCATGGTTCTTTATTGTATATAAAGAACTTAAAAGTTAAGATAATACTTAATACTTAAAGCTACAGTGTGTAATAATTACAGGGATATACAGTCAGAAATGTAATATATTATACATAACTATGTTATTTATCATCATCTACGAGCTCAGCCTCTTAACCTTAATATTTGCGTTGCCTTAGAATTCGTTATTTAGAATTACATAGGAGCGGGTCTCGCAGCCATGGAGGCAGACATCTTTGCGCTTCGGCAGCGCAGAGCCAACAAACTAGCGATTGCGAGATCGCCCATTACGCTCGAAAGTAACTACGGCAAGTTGAGAGAGATGAACTGAGACGGTACTGAACAATAGATGGCAGAATTAAAATTATCTATGTAAACAAACCTCATCACTTGAGAGGTAGGTGATGCGGACGTCGTGGAAGACATTTTGTCCCGTAACGCTCGCCGTACTGTTGGGGGGGAGAAGCGATGGGGGGGAGATGTTCATGTTGCTGCGGTCTGTAGTCTGGACGTTAGATGTCGCTGAAAATTACACACTGTAGCTTTAATAAAACAAGTATTTTGGCTAATGTGACTAATTTGTATTTGTTTGCCCTAGTATATATATGGATTGCGTAAAAACACTGCCAAATTACATTGGTTGGTTTAGCCAAAAAATTGGATAAACACATAACTTCGTACCCGATTAAAAGCAAAAACTATGGATAAACTATAATGTTTGAAATTACTAACATCTTTCATTTAACTCATCATTGCTCAATTTGCAAGAACATTTTCACTGTCTGCTTGAGCTTATTTCACAAAAATGGCAGAAAAACTATGACAGTTAGTGACTGAAAGCAATAGATTTACCACTAAAATCCTGTAGATAGTTCATTTTAATTTGTAAAAATAATTAATTCATGGAAAAAAAAATAGTTTTTGTTTTCTAATTTTATGAAACTGTCTTACTACTTAATTGTGACTTTCTCAGTGCTTCAGAAATGTAGTTCCAGCTCAACGCATTGTTAAACATTTACAATTCAATGGAAAGTTTAAATAAAAAGACAATGCTACTGAAAACATATTCTATTGTAGACCTAACATTAAACCCTTAAAATTTAATTTCTCTTTATATCAGGTCATTGCATGCCCTCTAGGTACATAACTAACTTCATCATGTGGATATTGCCAATTCTATCAATTAGTTACCTGCTAAGGTCCAACTGACTGCTGTAATGTTGTGTAGCATAAAAGCACCAGATATGTGTAGCACCGCTGTATATTACTACCATTCAAATTTTTCCAACCTGACTGCATTAATACTTCATATGACATCATGATGCCACGTTTTCTTTTATTTAATCTAGTATCCAAAATGCCTACAACCAGTTTAAAAGTGTTTGGGACTACTTCGGTGGTTCTGTTTCTTTGGTCTTTCACAATTAAAAAAGTTCAACAATAAAAAAAAAAAAACTTACTTCAAAAACAGAATGTTTTAGACTCAAGCTACCGTGAGCTTCATTATTGAAACTTAAACACTCCATATTAAAATTCTAACAATTTCAACAACTTAAAGCATGTGTAAAAACCCTGAAAATTCTAAGAAGTGCTTTGAGGAGAAACACACAGAAGTGCTCTTGATTGTATAGTGATGTACAATGAGGCAATTTGAAAAATTAATGAGGGATCATAGAAGTGCAGCTTGGTGTTCTGAAGTTTGTTGCAAGTACAGTTTCCTGGAAAATTTCTTCCCTGCAAAAATGAGAACACACCCTGAATATTAACTGATTTTCTTCAGTTTTTAGAAGGACTTTCTGAGAACCATTTCTCCTTTAATTTTCCTCTGATCATTCAACCCAAAGAAGCAGACGGGCATCCTCTTTCTTCCTGTTTTTTCTCCCTTATCAACTCTCCAAGTCTCCAGTGTTGCGTCTCAGCAGCCTGTCGGCTCTACAACACAGCTATGACTCATTTGTCTGTCACATTCAGGATGCCAGACAAACAGACAGTCAGAGAGTCCGGCCTTGTCTCAGAGGAACAAATCACAATTTGTAGCTGGAGGCTTCGTCCAAATATCCGGCAATCTGTGCTGTCTGAACCCATCCTCCCTTAGCAGTTGGCACCTTGTTTGATTGCTTATACTTTAGCACATATCTTACAGGTTGATTGACGGGAAGAAGTAATTTTTCTCGTATGACGCACTCCTCATAACTTTGAGTAGATGCTAATTGTTTGATAATTCTAAACAGACCATTTATCAAGTTAATAATCTTTTAAATGTGTCATTTTTTAATTCCTGAAAATCAGAATCAGCTTTATTCAGCCATTTTTGTGAACGGTAAAGGAGTTAATCATGTTTCAGTACTCTCAGTTAAAAAATGACAGGAAAAAATAGCTAAACACTGTTTTTTCAGTACATGTAAAGAAAAGAACATGCAAAATCGTGTCCATCAGAGAGAAAAACTGTGTGAGCTTTATGTTGTGAGTAGGGCCCTGTAGCACGCACCTGCTGGAAAACATCTAATCAGTGTGGTGTGGGATATCCAAATAACACAGAGACATGGAGAAGGATAGTTTATTGGGAGCACGAACAACTTAATTAAAGTTTATTGTTACTGCCAACTCATTATTTCTTGTGCCTTAGTCATGGTCCAATGTTTTGCAGAGCTGGTCATTTGATCTGTTCCTGACCATGAATGTCCCTCAACAAGAGATGTCTTTCTGCCCATGGTTTTGTAATTGCAGACTATCATACTGACAGTAGTTACAAAGTGCTAAAACTGAATCTAACAAGATATAGCCACAGATAAAACAGAGATTATTGACCCTGACTATGAACAAAAGACAAGATGCACTCTCGTTTTGAAAGGAAAATATTAGATCTAGTTGTATGCAATGAAATATTTTTACTAAGTGTTTAACACTGTGTTTGAGAATGTGCTCAAATGATTTAGTTTGCTTTTTTGAATACACAGTTATAAATTAAACCCATCGCCTCGCAGCTAGAGGGTTCTGGGTTTGAGTCCTGGAAGAACCAGGACCTTTTTCTGTGGAGTTTGCATGTTATCCTTGTGTCTGCCTGGGTTCTCTCCGGGTTCTCTGGCTTCCTTCCACGGGTTGATAGGAGTTTCCAAATTTTCCCTTTGGAGTGAGTGTGTCTTTGTTGTCCTGTAATGGACTGGCACGCCATCCAGGTTGTACCCCGCCTCTAGCCCATTGACTGGGATAGGCTCCAGCTATTACTGCGACCTCAATAGGGAACAAGTGGTTACGCTAATGGATGGTACTGGACCAAACTTAATGTAGGGGGCAGGATGGGCAACCCTGTCCTCGTGTTGTCATGTGAGCACAGACAAGGCAATAGAATAAAAAAAAGAGCCACTGAAGTAAATTTACCTCATCATTTTATTCAATTAAAATGTTGTTTTCTAAATTAAATCACTATTTCTGGTTTGAAAATGTAAATTTGAGTTGACCTAAAATTAAAAATCCCTTACCATGAAAAAAGCCATTGAAATAATTGGTGCTAAATACCTTCGTCAAGGCAAAAGGTTTCATGTTTCATGACCACATGAATGGGTCATGAAACCATTTAATAATAGGAGAGGTAAGTTGCAGCTAAACAAATAATGCCTTCAACTTCATACAAAATCCATCCATTTTCTGACACGCTTAATCCCATGTGGGGCCACAAGGGGTGCTGGTGCCTATCTCCAGCTGTCTACAGGCAAGTGGTGGGGTACACCCTGGACAGGTCACCAGTCCAAACTCCATACAGAAACAGGCTGGGAATTGATTCCACAACCTTCTTGCTGCAAGGCAGCAGTGCTATCCACTGTGCCACGCATCAGGCCTTTAATGCTAAATAGGACAGGGTTTTGACCGACTACAAAATGCTTGAAAGATCTAATGTAAGCAAAACTAACTGTAAGAGGTAAAGAGACAGCTCTTCACAAATGTATAATGATTATACTTTAAGTATAATCATTATGCTTTTGTAAAGAGCATAATGTTTATAGTTTTTGAAGTAAAAGGTTAAAGATAAAATAAATAGTATGTCGATGTTCAAGGATGTTTAAGAAATATGGCATATTTTTGTCTTATTTTAAATGTAAATTATTAGTCTTAATCGAATCAAAATGAGAACTTTGGTAAAACTGATAAGTTTAGCTGTAACAAGTTAGAGTATTTTTTAAAGGTTAGTTCAGACTAACATTTGACAGTTGAAACTGTGATGCTAGCTCAATACAACTGAATGTGTAACTTTAAATTTATAATACCGTAGTAATTGAACATTGGAGAAATTTTCCACTACATTTAATCCATCCTCTTAGGGAGCAGTGGGCTGCCATTGTGTGGTGCCTGGGGAGCAGAGTGGGTTCAAGGGTCTTTGCTCAGAGACCCAGAGTGGAGGTCTGTGGGAGGGGGACTCGAACTCAGAACCTCATGAGTCCAAGCTCCATGTCCAAACCACTAGGCCGCCACTCTCCATAAAACTAACTAAAACAGAACTGTTAGGGGGAAAAAATCAGTCTTATCAATTAGAATGTCTGCACATATCACTTATATTTATTGAAGAAGAGTAAATGACAATAGGAGATAATATGAACTAAATGTGGGAAAATGATAATAATACAGTTACTTTTTAAGACTGTCGGATTTATGATTTTTGAAACAGTATTACCTGTGTATAATCTTTACTACCGTGTACAAACCTGAGTACAGACAAGGATGACAACATATAAATATGCTCTCCAGTAGGGAACACTTCTTGTTAGTCTTAGTATTTTTTGAGTTGGTCTTCAGACTCCCATTGTCTCCAGAGGAAAAATTAATGACACTTGTTTGGGTAAACTAAACGTGCCCAAAATTTTTTATTTTTTTTCAAAGAATATGAAGACACCAGGAAATTTGTCTTTAAATTACATGCTTCACTGAGCAATGCTATAAAACATTTAGGTGTGGTGGTATTTAAATCAGGTACTAATGAAGAGTTTCTAGAATATGAATAACAAACTAGAAGAGTTACTAAAGACCACTGGTATTGGTATAAGTAGGCTCTAATGAAGAGAATAGCAGGTATGTGGATTAATCAAAGGGCCTCATGAAAAATAGAATGGAATCACATCTTAAAGCTGAAGTCTGTAAGTTTTTAAAAATCACTTTTTTGTCATATTGGCTAAAACTGTCCCTATGCCCAGACAGCAGTACATGTGATCAGGGGCGGATCTAGAAAAATATTTATGAGGTGGCAAGAGGGGGGCAGGAATTTTTGAGGGGTGGCAACATATGGCATTTGTTTACACTGAATTTAATCACAGTTATCATAGTT
The DNA here is from genome assembly GCF_016077235.1 of Cyprinodon tularosa. NCBI lineage: Eukaryota > Metazoa > Chordata > Actinopteri > Cyprinodontiformes > Cyprinodontidae > Cyprinodon > Cyprinodon tularosa. Next base: position 517,397 of record NW_024039158.1, read on the forward strand.
TGGTGAGAATAGTATGTACAGTACGTGTTTCATGAGAAACAATTCATATTAGAAATACATCGTACAATGTGATCTCACTTAATAGGAGATAGAAGAATGATAACACTACTTCTAGAGGGGCCTTATCACAGGAAAGGTATTAAGGTGAGACACAGGTGCTGAGTCGCAGATGTGTGAGATTGACTGTCAGAGAGGCAGCTTTGCAGCATTTGCACAAGAAGAAACTATAGAAAGAAAAAGTTACCCATCAGAGATCTATGGACTGAGCTGGAATAAAGTGAGCATTTCTACACAGTAGAAATAAATGGGTCAAGGCACCCGAACAAGGTACTGGACATCCATGTATTGTTTACTCTGAACACACATTTACCCCATTTGTTCCTCAGTAACTTGACATACAGCAGTTACGGCAACATGAAAGGGACATTTCATGCATGTAAATATGCTGTAGATAGAGCTGTATATGGAGGACCAACTCCGCCATATTTAAAAATGAATACAGAAACAAATAAATGCTCAATAAATAAATAAGCATACAATTAATTGCCACCAAAAATGCAATCAAAAAATAAATGTAAGTAGAAATTATATTATAATGGCAGGCAGAAATGTTAAAAGGGCAGGCAGAAATAAATAGCGGCGAAGAAATAACTAGGGTAAAAAAATACAAAGGAAGAATAAAACTGAAAAAAAAATATTATAACATGCACATAAATAAATACTTAAAAATATAAGTAATGAAAAAATAAAGTTGAAGATTATAAATGACAAAAAACTAAATAAGGTGAATATTACAAAGGCAAAGGCTAATTAAAAGTTATATACATTTACGTCTCACTGTATAATTTAACTTCTACTTACATTTATTTGATGTTTGTATTTTTGTTGACAGTTAATTGTATGCTTATTTATTTATTGAGCATTTATTTATTTATTTCTGTATTTATTTTCAAATATGGCAGAGTTGGTCCTCCATACTGCTGTATCAACAAATCAACAAAAAGGCGGGTTCTGTATGTTACATCAAAATCTCCACAAATCTGAAAAGAAGCAACATAAAAATACATTTTGCTTGTGAGTAGGTTCATACAGGTCATTTCTGGATAGTTTCATATTATATATACAAAAAAGAAACAACAACACTGCTTCATATTAAGCAGGATTCACACCAGTATCACATTTTTAACTTTTAACACTTTTGGTTTTATTAAAGGAAATATCAGATTTTCTCAGGTGCCAAAACAAAATGTAGCAGCTCTGTAAAGGCTCACCAGAGAGCAGAACATAAAGTTAACATGCCTATAACAGCTGAATGCAGTGATTTCCATGTTTCTCAGCAAAACGCTTCATTAATGTATTTAGATCCAATGCCTTTGTGCGTTTTGATTTGAGTTTAACCAAACTTGAGCGTCTCTTTTCTGTCATAGTTGACCGCAAATATGTCTTTCTGAGCCTGAAACGTCAGGCCTAACTAACATCATAGATAGAGAAATACCGTTCTGCAACCTGATTTTTATCATCTGTAAATCAGCATTGCAGCTATGCTAGCAACGTTGTGCTTTCATTATGATTTCATTTCTCGATAGATAGTTAATCAGTTTTTACCTGTTTCATCCTGTGTCTCCTCTCCCCATGATCCCTGGCTCCCTCGCTTTGCCTCATTCGGTTTTCAAAACAATCAGTCTCAGTCGCTCTCGCGTCATCTCGTGCTGCATTCACTGCAGTCCGACATTGGAAATTTGCGGCCGTAATTATCAAATAATCCATAATTTATAAGCCTCGCCATCCCTACCGCCAACTGGGGTGGCAGCAGGGGTGGCAAGGCTGTCATTTAGGGTGGCAGTTGCCACCCTGTGCCATCCCAGTAGATCCGCCTATGCATGTGATATGTAACCTGTGAAAAAAACTGCTTCAATTGGTCCCGCCTACTGCCTGTATTTCAATCTGGAAAGAATAATTCGGGACGAGTCAAAACAACCAATCACAGCCAGAGGAGCGTCTGATGGAGTGTCAATCACAGCTCACACACGCTGAATCCCGCACCCCCCCCCACCCCCCCGCTGCCCCTGCTGACAACTGCTTACACGGCAAACTTCGGTATAACCAGCATCTTATATCTAGCTGCTTGGAGGTGAGTGTTATCGCTCTTACCGGTTCACACTCCATGCCGCGTACGGTGCTTGGACGCTTCTGGTCGCATGCGGTAGCCGCGCAGGTGCTGTGAGAGGGGTGGAGCTTGGAGGTGGGGCATGAGTGAAGCAGAGAGGGTGGGGGAGTGGCGTGAAACCTGTTTTTCTTCAAATTTTCAGTCGAAGTCTGCTCTCTACTCAATGTTACAGACTGCAGCTTTAACATGTAGCCCTGCTTGTGTCACATGTTTTTAAGAGGCTAAAAATTTTTCCAATTTGTGATAAGGTGATCAGATCTCCAGAATTAATTCTGCTTATAGTTCTAGTTAGGAGTTTGAAAAATTTATGGAAAGACAAAATAAGCCAACTGAGGCAGTCATGATTTTCTTTTTTATATATATTTATTTATATTTGATAAATAAAAAATTACACTGGAAAAACAATCTAGAAATAAGTACAAATTTCTTACAGTAAGTATATTTACCCTTGATTTGAGTAGGTAAATGAGATAGTTTGCCAATGGAATCAGTATTTTTACTCTTAAAATAAGATAATTAGACAATATTTAGTTGAAATAAGACAATGCAATTGTGTTTTCTTATTTTAAATCTAAATTGTCTTGATCCATTGGCAAGATGTATCTTTCGTCTCCTCAATTCAAGAACAAATGCACTTATTTTAAGAAAAAATTACTTATCAAGATTTAGATTTTTTGCAGTGTAGTTCAAACAATAGTGAATTAATGGTGAAGTAGTAGTAATATTGAAGAACAAGAACTTGGACTGGGGAGGAAGCTTGTATACAAATATAAGTGTTTATAAAAACGGGACAAATGGACCCAGTATTCAAGGTGAGACAGTCAGTAGGAAAGTTCAAAATGTTTATTAAACCAAAAACATAAATAGACAGAACAGAAGCGCGGAGCTGATGTGGATATGTGGACCTGAACTGGAGCTGCACTCTGGTCAAGGAATCTGTTAATGGCACATCTGTGGTTCTGAGAGGACCCTTCCTGTCTAAAAGGCCACTACTCCGCTTTCAGACTTCCATTATTCTAAAACAGAGACACAATTTAATTAAAATTCCCTCTAAAAACATTAGAACATTTAATGATGAGAATGAAAATTGAGACTTAGGAAAAAACAGGATAAGATTTTTAATTAGATATCTCTATAAAGTTATTTTAGATGGGGAAACTGCAATCAAAAGAACTAGTTGAAGCAAATATTTGAAGCAGTTCTCTCAGTTAATGAAATGCTAAAAATTTTGAATAGCAAAACAATATGTGTTTGGAGCTATTAGGTTATACAACAGAAAAAAATGCAAATTAAACCATGTCATTACCTCTCTCTCTTCATCATACTCAGCCGGCGCAGTCCTTGCCTCATTTACAGTTTCCCTCACGCTGACTCCTTTAATTTTTTGAGAGCAACTTTCATATGTCCAAACTGTCTGTAATCGGTAACACTGATAGCAGCATGATCAGCTATTGTAAACAGCTGTCATTTCCAACATGCTAACTCATGCTTTCTACCCAGCAACGGCTCTTTCTAATTTGCACACTTTCTCAAAGGCATTGATATGTTTCTGAAATGGCTGAGCTACATTCCAAAAATCTGTTTCAGCAGCAGAACAAGGTTTTTAAGTCTTGGAATAAAAAGCCAACACTGGTCTTGACTTTGGCAGTAGTTTATAGCTCTTGAGGTTTTGCACATAAATCAGTTCTTATACTCACAGGGATGCAACTCAAGTGCAAAGTTTTTTAAACCTAGAGCATACCTAGAAAAACCACAGCTCTTGTAATACATTGCCAGAGTAATAAAGTGACGAATGGCGTCTGACAGAGGTCACCCTGGAGGCCTCGAGGTGAAACAATGTTGAGAAAATAAGGAGTTTGTGGATCTGCATGTCAGTGCTTAAGACTCACTGTGCTGACTCTGTGTGTGTATGATAGCCTACAGCGAGCACTGTGAGCTTTTTTAGTCAATCTGGCTGAAGCACATAGGCTCCATGTGACCTGCCAAAACACACAGCAGCCGAAGCAGCATTGAACTCTGTATGGCCGTGGGATGGGGGGATTAGAGGAGGAGAAAGGAGGGATTGATAGAGGGAAATTGTTGCATGAAAATGAGAACAAGAACAGAAAGAAGAAAGTGAAGCAAATGGGTTTAGAGCATTTTAAAATGCACATTCAGCTGTCTCCTTTGAGAGTTTTGCTCAGCAAGTGACTGGTGTAGTTTAAGTAATACTGGACCTGTGCACTATTAGTTAAAAAAAAATATTGGAGTAATAAACACTCATCCATAATATATTTGATGTCTGTAACTTTTCTTCTGTGTACCTGCTGTAAATGTTTGCTTGTAAACTCAAAAGAGCTGATCGTTTCTATTGTGGAATTCTTATGCAAATCATACCATTACTTCTATTTGGCACCACACGGAAACTATATTAGCTGAATTCACAAAGGTATTTTGTCCTTTAGGTATTTTAGATGTTAAAATTGGTTCGCAGAGGGGAGACAATCTAAAACATTGGATCCATTTTTTAAATATAAATGAAAACACATATTTTCTTCAACAATGACATTGTTGTAAAACTGCTCTCTTAAAGGAATAGTACACCCAAAACATGATTAGCCTTCATTTTCTACTCACCCCCATGCTGAACAACACTCTGGAGTACTTTTTTGATATCTCAAATGCATCTGGAGATCTGGGAGGCTTCTTGCTGTCTGCTGACATTAAAATAATGGAGGTCTATGGCGCCCGAGGCAGAAAGGTCCATAAAAGTCCACAAAAAACGTGTCAATATTCCTCCATACTGCTCGTCCAATGTATTCCAAGTGTCCTGAGTGGGTAGCGTCCATAATTTACTCGAAACGAAGTCATTTAGAATGTTTTAGAGCCTAAACAGTAGTGTATAGGATTTCCTAAAAGCGCGCACCTGCGCGTTCACGCCTCTACGGAAACCACGGCAGACCAAGCCAGATGAAAGTGCGCATTCAGCGTCTGCTCTGCCGATAATGCAAGCGTAGAAGAAGAAATGTGCTGTTTACCTGTGCAAAGAAAGAAACAACGAAAGAAAAATGTCTGAGGACTTCAGTGTTGAGGAAGAGCATGAGTTCTTTGCCGAGCTGAATGCGCACTTTCGTCTGGTTTGGTCTGCCGCGGTTTCCGTAGCGTCGTGAACGCGCTTTTAGGAAATCCTATACACTACTGTTTATGCTCTAAAAACATTCTAAATGACTTCGTTTCGAGTAAATTATGGACGCTGCCCACTCAGGACACTTGGAATACATTGGACGAGCAGTATAGAGGAATATTGACACGTTTTTTGTGGACTTTTATGGACCTTTCTGCCTCGGGCGCCATAGACCTCCATTATTTGAATGTCAGCAGACAGCAAGAAGTATGCGTAATGCTGCGCTCAGGTGTGAGCAAGGGCTGATTAAAGCCGACGTAAAAGGAGTGTGAAGGAAAGGAGAAGGAGAACGGAATCTGCAGGTGACAGAGACGGACGCGCTGCCAGGGGAGATGCAGCTGGGATCCGTGCGCCAGGAGGGCGCACAGATGGCCCAGTAAGAAGTATTAGGGCAGAGGAGGAACCTCGCCTGTAAGCAGCGCTCCCCCTCACTTAAAGCATAAACAGGCATATATCTTCCGACGGGGTTTTGGCGCGTGGATGCTGCCGTTCTCCATGCTTCTCTTTTTAGCTGGATCGGTCTGGAAAGGGGTTTGGCACGCCAGGGAGTGGAACAGTGCTGGAGCACCGCAGAGTCTGTGGATCAGCCAGTGGGTGCTGCAGGCTGATCACTCGCGCACCAGAAGCAGCATAACAAGCGGAGCCCAACTTCCAGCCTCTGATTTTTAAGGAAAACTCTTGAATTTTAGGTTTTATCAGGAGAAGAAAAGGACTGTTTTATTATGCCACTTTTGCTGTGGCTTTTTGTATAAATAAAACACTTGAACTTGAGTGCTTCACGGTTTGGGTCTTTGAGTTTTTTTTTTTTTTTTTTTACCCCTTCTGTGTGCGGGTAAGGCGAGCGGCGATCAGTCAAGTTAGTAAAACAAAAAACGCTTGAATAAGTGTTTTTACACTGGAATAAAATATTGTTCACACGTCGGAAATCACGAGTCTCAGTCGAGTCTGAAGTCCTTTAAATGCAAGTCTAAGTCGAGTCTGAAGTCATTAAATATGCGACTTAAGTGCGACTCGAGTACGAGTCACAAACTCGAGTCCCCATCTCTGATATATATCTCTCTACTTAATCTCAAACTTTGTGATGCAAATGCTTAACTGGTGGGAAAATTTGGAAACCTAAAATTTAAAGAAAACTAACGGCACAACGAGATTTTCCTTTAATCTAGCTAATCATTTGTTTTGGGGGCACTAATAGAGGACTGAAATCTCAATCTGATATTTAACATAATCCCTTAGATTTCTCCACCTTTAGAGCCATGCAACACTGATTTTATATACTAGTGCTCATTTGAAATTGGAAATAGTGTGATAGTAGCTTTTGAGAATTGGGGGTTAGAAGAGTTCAGAGTTTGGTAAGTGAATATTTTTGGAATCAGTAACGTATGATGTGAGGCCCCAATGTTTGACAACTAAGCTGCTGACAGGACGGATAGGAGGCGATAGCTGAAACACAAATTGAGGCCAAAAGCTCAGACAAAGTGAATGAACATGTTTCAGACACCCACCTAATGGTATTGGGAGTTGTAGTTTGTACATATTACATTACTGCCAGTCAGGGGCGCATTTAGGAAATTTAGGCCCCTTGGCAAAAACAGGCATGGGGCCTTCTGAATAGAGAAGACAACAGATAAAACAGATCCATTATACAGATACAGAAATTTTAATAGAATAGGCATATATTTTTGATCTATGTTTTGTCCCTCTCTTTTCCCTTTTCTTGTTGTTTTCCTCTCTATGTTTCGTAATCACCTCACTTTTTATGCAGTCTCAAAAGGAATGAAAGATTTTTCCCAAGCACTAAGCTCACTTAGCTGATGCTCCTTCCTGCGTTTCCAAAAAGGCAATAGAAAAAGTAAATAACACAGTCCGTCTTTTCACTGTAGACAAGCCATGATCAGTTTATCTGTTCTCCAGTTTTCATTTGTATGAAATAATAGCTGCATACATCATGACAGCAGAGAAGATAGAGGAGAGCAGGAGGCGGAGTTACCAATCTACTTGCTCTGGAGAGCAGAGTTTGGTGCTTTAATACATTGTCGCCAAAGTCTTCACTAGCAGAAAAAAGTCACTAGATTTGGCACTAGATGCTTTTAAAATAATAGTCAATAAAAATAGTAGAGGGGTCTGAATGTAGCGACAAAAGCACTAAGTTGGCAACACAGTTCGTTTTCAAATGGTTTGCTGCTGTTTGGACCTTTTTGAACTTTTTGCAGCAAATGGGCTGATCCAATGTGGTGGACACTGAGGAGGTGGGGGTGGGGGTTGAGACACATTTAATATTTTAAGAGTTCTGATAGCATTTTAGCGAAAGGATTTTTATCAAAGACATAATGAATGTGCAAAAACAAGGAATAGTTGTATTAACTATACATGTAAACAGAAGTTTTTGGGGTCTCCAGCAACTTGGGGCCCTAGGCAACTGCCTGGTATTGCCTAATGGTAAATCCCCCCATGCTGCCAGTCATTTTCTGTAGATAGGAATCAATTTTACATCAAATTCGGAGATCTGGTTTTCATACTTGGCAGCTAAAGAGAATTATGGTGATTAGATAAGCCTTCAGGAGGTCTTTGGTCGTTGGTCAATTGCAAAATCCCCTTACAGCATCTTGGCTCTGGCCTTTCTTTGAGAAGTTTAAGCAGAGGCCTTAAAGTTTTCCTTTTGCATTTGTTGCTTTCTGAAAAGTCTATAGTTTCCTCTCTGTCATTCTTGTGGAATTTGTATTTTTTATCAAAGAGGGAGAAAACACTGCTAAGTAAAAAAGACAAAGATGGATCTCAGTCTTTGCAAATTTATTTCAAAGGCATATAGCTGAGAGGCTTCAGCAATCGGAGAGGCAAAAAAGCATTGAGCAAGGGATATATGCGACCAATTTCCTACACCACAGAGGAGGGGGTGCATGCTCTCAGGAGACAACAAGTTGTTTTCCGGTCTAAACCAGTCTGTTATCCACATTACCAGGCCTGACAAGGCCTAGATCCTTACTCCAACTCCTTAAACACAACCAGTAGGAACAATTTAAAAAGACGTAAAAGGGCAGCATCCACCTCCTTTTAAAACAAAGTATGGATAAAATAATACTTCTCAAGGTAAACAGGATAACATAATCACAGATTATTATTTCCATCACACTCAACACATGTTGTTTATCCTCTCTGAATGGCTCTCAAGTGAGGTCATGTTTTTTGTTTTCTGTCACAATTGTCGTTTTGTTTACCCAGTGATTGACTTTCAGTGGAGAGATGGAAGGAATTTTAAATTTTCAATGAATTAATAGAAGTAAAATCTGCCCTTGAAAGGGTTATTTCAGTCTTTTCTGCTGTTGTTCAAAATAATGAAGATGAGCTGCAAATTGTTGCAGCTATAAGTACTTTTAAATGACAGATGAGCAGAGTTCATCCATCATTATGACTTAAAATTGGAGCTCGACATGGGGGATTTTGTTTCAAACTATTTTATTGAGGAAACAGACATGATAATTCAAACATCAACAATACAAATGTGTCCTCTTTTTTGATGTGAACATGAAACAGGTGATTTTGGTTGGATTTCTTAATCTTTTTTCTATTACCTCTACTATCTGGGGTTTAATTTCCTCTTTTGTCAATTCTTCATCTATCCACAATCCCTTGTATCACATGTTTAATAGTACTGATAACTTTTACCCAAAGGAAATAAAAATAGTAGTCTTTATCTTTACCTTTAACATGCAAATAATAAAACTTAATATAGCTCTAACTTTGGTTTTCATCAACTGGTTCATTTTGAAAATATTTAGTTTGTTCTTTGATGATTGAACTATGCCATGATGCATTCGTGCAGTAAATGGTGCACTCATATTAAAAGCGTTTTTTGGGCGTCAAAGCGTCTTAGTTATATGTAAAGTCTATGGGGGAGGGCGTTGAGAGGTCCAGCAGCACATCCGAGCATTGGGAGCGGCGCATCCAAGCTTTCTGGCATGCAAGCGTTCTTGTGTCTGTGAGTTCTGGTGTACTTTTGCTGCTGTACACCGGTGCGTCAACCTATCACAGGAGCTGATCCAAGGGTATTTTGGAGGAGACAGTCATGACATGCAAGCTGTTGCTTCTGCATGAAAAATAAATGAACATCAAGGGGTTAAACTCCAGAGGTTTAAAAAAAAGATAGCAGAATGGATATCTACAAGGAAAAGAGAGCAATTGTAATGACTCAGAACGGAGGGACCTAGAATTCAGGCCAAAAAAACAGTGGGATAACTTCAAAGAACGTTTATTAAAACACTGACGATTAGCGAATCTGTGGCAGCAGCGGCTAGGACGTTTGAGGGAGGTTACTCTGAAGGGAGGAAACACAGGTAAGTGACTACAAAAGCCTGACAGAGGGAGATCTGAACACGTGAGTCACTAACCTGGTTACATAGTTTAGTCTGTACCAATAGAACGAGGTAGATACCAGCCGTTTAGCTGACAGGGAGCAGTGGTTGCCACACAGGGAGTCCCTAGATGCCGAAACCTAGAAGGATGCAGAACTGACAGCAGATCAGATTAGAACAGAGGAAGGAAGGCAGGATAATCCTTAGAGGGTGAAGTCAAGAGGCAGATCTAGGTTCAGTCCACAATAGAATTCAACAGACAGACAAAGACAGGTCAGGCAAACTGATAAAAACAGGGACAGGCAAGTTCAAAGGTCCAAATAAAGAAACTGGTCAGGATCAGGCAATTAGGACACTATTAGTAACGCTGGAGAACTTTAAACACCAAAGGGTCAAGAATAATCTGGCACTGATGCTTGAACCAAGCAGTTTAAACAGAAGCAGGTGGATCAGATGGGCAATGATGAGAAAGAGGGCAGAGTTAGACAGGTGAATGAATTGAGCAATTAAACCAGCCATCAATGCCAAGATCATGACAGCGAGCTCTGATAATTATTACTGAAGTAAAAGATTTTTCTGTAAACTATGGCGAAACAATTTACAAATATCCAAGTTAACTAAGCATGTTAAAACCTGTATTGGATATGCTGGCACTTAGTTTTTAACCACAAACCTAAAGAAAACTCTTTATATTCACTTCCTGCGAACAGAACAATGCTCTCATTACCACATCTAGTTAGAATAAAACATTGTTATCCTGTTTACCATCAATAGTTAAACACTTAAATATTCAAAGAGGCAGAGGACATTTCAAATCAAAGACTCAACCACATCGACAACTTACAGTTGAGGGTGTCAGGAAACATTTGGAGGGCACACCATGTGATTAAAGCCCACAAGGGAATACAAGTCACATTTTCACTCAACAGACGACTTTTTGTCTTTTTAGTCTAAGGCTGTTATAAAAACTGTTTTTATTTTTTATTGCAAGAGTTCCGTATAGAAAGAGAATATTTATGCTATCTGGCAAATATAGGACAATGTAACACTGTTACATACTGATGTGCAGAGGTCATCTTGCCTGCAGAGTTGTCTATGAACTCTGTCCATGTCAGTGTGTTTGGCAACTTTAATGTATTTATTACCCACCCCAGTAGGGGTGGTAAATATGCTATTTAATTGGATAGTGTTTAAACTGTCATATATTGTTTATAAACACATGCCCTACTGGGTGTGTGTTAAAACAAAAAAATAAAAGTGTGAATCGAGCTCAAAATCATGGTCAAACAGATAACTCTGCACATAATGGAATGAATTCACTACAACGTCAATTGAAAATAAAGGTTTATTTACAAAAATCATTGTTATTTCCAACTTATTTCAGTTTCAAACTCTTGACTATACTAGTGAACCTCAACTTAACTAAGCTACTATGTACAAAGAAGGAAATATTTGTTGAAACCATAATCAATTAGATATGCAATGCACAGTTTAGGATGAATTTTATTGCCCCGTTGACCCAACCTTTTTGAAACCGTGCCGAACATGGTCACCAACAACCATGGCAACCAGAACTGTTGAATGTAAATAAAACGCATCTGAAGTAGACTGTGGCTGAAACAACCGAACAGTGTTTAATCTATTACTATTTGAACAGTAGGGCATGGCAGACAGCGTCATTTCATATTTACAGTCAACTGTCTCATTTCACTGGTTTTCCGGCCTGTCCAGAACAGCAGGCAAACCTTAGTCCTCCTTACACAATGATTGTGTTTAATATAAAGCATGGACAATTATCTTGTTGGCAGAAGAAGTGTAATCACTAAATGTAGTCCATGCTGGAATACTTGTAAAACTTGATCAGAAACCTTTCAAACTTTTTAGTGTGTGAAAGTGGTGTCAGGCCTGCTCCAAAAATGTGATACAGAAACCCAGCTTGGGGCAGTAACTGTGACCTTAGTCAGAGTCATAACCCTTTTTCTCAGCTGACAGCTCACACAAGGAGGGCTCTGTGTGCTTGTGTGGCCACTGTGTGCAAACGTTCACCTCACACCCTCAGCCATATCCATAACGTTTTATGTCCAGCAGTCTGCACTTCTCCTCATTGGTATAATTTACTGCTGCTTTATGCAGTGTGTCCTGCAGGTCGTCCAAAGTTTAACACCTCTGTTAGATTTTTAATGCCTCTTTGACTGCCTCATGCTACTGGTCGGTTTCAGGAATCCCTTTATTTTCCTTGATGTTTCACTTCAAATGAATTTAGCTATACAGTTTAGCTTTACATTTTTATTACACATCTTTTATCGATAGACAGTTAAGGTAAAATCAGTACATAGAGCACATGCTTTTTATGAACTGAATTAAACAGGTCAAATGGAAACAGTAAATCTTTTAAATCTCTTGATGAATTGCTATCCAGCTGGAAGAGAAATTGAAAGAAATGTTTGTGAACGTGATTTTTTCTTCTATTTCCACTGCTGTTTTCCCATGGTGTCTGTCCATATGTGTATTTTATTGCTGAAGTTGGCCAAACATTACATATGACACCACTGGATCATGAAAATGCTTCAATTCTTAGCAGACCATTTCATCACTGGGTCATTTTAAGCAAATAAAAGTCATAGATCATACGGAATGCAAGGAGATCGCTACCATTTTATCATTTTTAATTTATTTTAACTATGTGCTCTTCGGTGTCGAGGAACAGGAATAGACAGATAGTTTGATATATGACTGGTAAAAAACATGCTCAGAGGTCAAGAACATCTGACAGGAGGGTTTGGAGAGATTTTTACTTTTAGTGATTTCGTCTGTTGCTCAAATGTTATGACTAAAGTCAATCCCAATATATGTCCCTACTTTCCAGCCCTTCCCATACATTTTGCAAGACCCAGTGAGTGAAGTGATGTATCAATTCCTCTTTGCATGTAGGGGTGGTGGACATAATGATAGGTATATTGTTTGAATTTAGCCCCTAAAACAAGGGATTTTAGATGCTGACTTACCAAAGGGGGGCCTGAGACATTTTCACAGAAAACACGGAGGACATGTGTTCCACCGAGTGACTCGCAGTTCTTTTACCTCCCCTGGGTACACCAGATTCTCCTGGAGAATAGAGCTAAAGGTAGACGACTTTCTGGAGCTTAGACAGGAGCATGGGGAAATGAGTGAAAGGAAATGAGTGTGAGAGCACCGGTGGAGAGAGAACCAGAACTGGGAACAGGCTGCCAGGAGTGCCTAGATATTGAGCTTAGGAAGGGAGATCGGAGAAGCCCGCCGGCGAAACAGTGCCAATGGAGAGAAGCTACAGCTAACTGGGGTGAAGGAGAACAGCGATATATGGTATAAGTCCACCAGTGAGACATAACAGGAAGAGGTTACAGCAGGCCGGGAGCTAGCCATAGAGGCTAACCACCAGTGATGGAAGGACTACATGAAGCCTGTCAGGCAGAGAGCCCTAAAATAGGAGACAGAAGGCGACAGCTGACCGCTGTCAGCGTCGGAGATAATTAGGTGAAACAGCCCTTCTATAGCTAAATCAAAACAACCTTTTTAAAAGGCGCCTAAAAACCTCTCAAGAGTATTTCCCTATTCCTCCTTTGTCGCATTATTTTCTCAGTCTTGCATTTTGATAAAAAAGTGCATTGCTCTGTAACTTTAATTACAATTTTAATTACAGTAAATGCTATTGTAATTTATTATTTAAGTAGAAATTCTCAGTTTGTCAGAGTCATGGTATGGGACTGGGCCCATTTCAGCAGCACAGCAACTTTTAATACACATTTTAGCACACAGCTAAATGGAACTGCAAAGAAACATGTCTTGTGCCAAACTGGGATACAACTAAGCATTAGCTTAGCATTTATGTAATCTGCTCTATATTTATATTGGGAATCTAAAGTAAACACCATGTTGTGACCTTTGCTACATGCTTTAAAACAAACTATATTTTAATATTTAGCACCATTTATTCCAGAATACTTTGTTTAATATCATTATAAAATTGGATACAAATAACTATTATTCTCATTTAGAAATATAAATACTTCTTAATGTTTTATGAAATGACATGTACATGTGGAATTTTTTCAGTGACGATACATTTAGGATTTCTGATACATTATACTGCTAAAATAATACTGCTAATCCCTGCCTTTTTATTTTGCAACCCTTCTTTAATCTTCTATTGTAGCAACTCCATAAGATATTACTTTCCACTTTTTCTTTGTGTTTCATAAATGGGACAGATGGACCCAGTATTCAAGGCGATTTAGACAGTGAGAACATTTAATGACAGAAATGAAAAGAAAATAGAGTGGGACGTGGGCTGCTGAGGATAAGTGGACAACAGGGGCTGCAGGAGGGAGACGGAGCACCGCCCAATCACTGACACTCTGGAGGGAGAAACACAGGTAAGTGACATCAATCATCTGACAGGAGATGATTATCTGATTTAGTCACTTAACAGATCAGTCCATACTCTCTGAGGAAGGCAGGATCCAACCAATGGGCTGCCAAACCAGGTGTGGCTTAAAGCCTTCCAGAGTTCCCCCGAAGCAGCTACCCAAGTGAGCAGGCAGGAATCCAATCCAGGTCAGAGACACAGTTCAGAACTGGACAATTCTGAGATGCAGGAGTCCATAAACCATCCAGGGGGTTCCGATCTAAACAGGCACAGACAGATCCAGGGTTCCAGGAATCCACAGAGCGTTCAGGCAGGTTCAGAGTTCAATGAGTCCAGCAGCGGCCTAAGACAGACATGCTCAAGTGGAGACAGGCAGGCTCAGTAGTTGAGGGATAGAGAAAAGACATAGTACCGGAATTACTGCAGAGCATTAAACTGGTCTCCTCCTAGGAGCCAGGCTTACGGGAATTAAAACTGACTTTCCCAGCGTTCCCCGCCAAAACCTTGAGGGCTTAGCAGAGAGGAGATGGAACACCATCAGCAGACAGGAGACAAACATTAAACCTTCTCAATCCTCTGGCCATCGGGAAAGGGAACATGAACCAAGGACTTTATTAAAACTCATAAAACAAACAAGAAACATAACACGATTAAACTAAGAATACATGAATAAACAAAGAATACACAAATAATGATCTGACCCCGATAGCTGGGCTGAACCGTATATATAGCAGAGGGAGCAGGTGAATAAGATCAGTGATAATTAGAGAGCGGGAAGGGAAAGGCAGGTGAATGAAGTGAGTAATCAGATATCACATCAGCTACCTGGGTTGCGATCATGACATTGTGGTCTGATGTAGCTCTACCAGCTAATGGAAAAGTATGTACAAGGTATGAACTTAAAATCATAAATATAGATTGGTAGAATTCCATGTATTCAGTGATCAAAAAATCGTTCACACTCCTACTGATAAAACTACAAATAATTTCCACAGAATATTGACTAAAAAGGTCCAGAAGCAAAATTCTCACAGCATTATACTATAAAATATTGATCAGTAACAACTTTAAGTTACAGAATACTTTGCAAGGCTTAATGTGAGTTAATGAGGAAGTCAGACTTCAGAATAAAAACAAAATGGAAATAAAAAATAGGGCTCTGGATCACTGTTTAATGTATGAAGTAAGCCAAAATGTTACTCTTGGTATCTGCAAACCAACTAATATAGCGGATGAATACTGTGATTCTATCCCAATGCAGCTAAAGCTATGAGTGCAACACCCTAATTTTTAAATGACTGTTGAAGTCAGGAAAAGGTAAAAACCTAATTTTGTGAAAAGGACAAATCAGTTATGAATTCTGTGCCAAAACATATAATCATAAGCAGATAATGTATCTTATCTTAAGTACAGGGGCCATAAAAAGGGCCAGGGCTAATTATATAGGGAACTGGCTCCTGTTGGCCCCTGTCTAGAACTGCCCAGGTTAATACCTAACAATGAAGAGTGTAATTTCACTTCCTTTGAAAGCCCGTCCATTTTTTAAACTTTGACGATTTATTAGCTTAATCAAACTAAATATTCTTAGTACCTGCAGAGCTGCCTTATTATTAAAGCAGAGACATATTTGCATATGGAAGCATATTTGCTTCTATAGGTGTTCAGAACATACTAAGAAGTGAGACTTGTGGAGAAAAAACAAGCTTTAAGATCCATGTGTATTCACAGTAGTAAAGTTTGTTTTTAAAAATTATGCTTTCTATTTTATGTGCATTTATAGTTTGTAACTTTATAGTTTTTGTTTTGCCCTAAAGTGTTTCTGTTTTTCCCTGAGCTCAGATTTAACGTTGGATCTTCTGCACATGGTGGCTGAGAGAGAAACATTAATGGCAAAACAATAAAAGCAGTGCCAGGCTTACTGCTAATCAGGATGCTTGGTAGCTGTGAAGGGGCACCAAGTTGAAACTTTGATGTATTCCCCCTCCTTTGTTACAACTGAATACATGCAAAAGCATGTCAGAATAATAACATGGAGCATGGATGTCATCCTGTGTTGTGCCATACACAAAGGCTCTAACAAGAGGTTTATTTACTGTTTATTTAGCTGAGAGCTACATGTGCCAATTTTGCTCCACGTAGAAGGCAGCAGGTGCCTGGTGCTCATGTCAGCCAGACTTGACATAGCTTCACTCTGTTCTACATATCAGTCTTTCTCCCTCTGCCTCTGTGTGCCACCCCAAGGCAGAGCAAGGCGGCGAGGGATCCCGATAAAAGCAATGATCAAAAGTAGCATTCGGATGCCTACAGGTTCCCCTGACATGACAGGGTAGACGGTGTGGTATGAAGCTAGACGGCTGAGATGGGTTTGTAGGAGTTTAGGGAGGGGGTGAGAACAGACAGGGAGATGGAGACACACCCTTTTGCTTTTCAAGCCTTAGCAGAGTTGGGTACCTCAAGACCGGGGGAGATATAAAAGAGGGTGCAGGAAAGGATGAAAGGTTTGAGGCATGAAAGCGCAGCAGGCGCGGTGTGAAAAGATACGGAAAAGAGAAGTAAAAAAATAAGGGGGAAAAAGGATGACAAGGAAAGTGGGGCTGAGTAGATTGGGATGTGAGGGTTGGATTTTGAATGGGGGGAGCAGCATTGAAAAACAGTAATAGGTGGATGACTCAAGACGAGCTCAGCTGCCTGCATTTCTATCCAGTAAGAGTCAAAGACAGACATTGAGATGCATATGTGTATGGCAGAAAACACTAAAGTGGAAAATATCTATGTAATGAGAACATTTTCTATTCTCTATGTTGTTCATATAATCCATTGTTTAGCTCATTTCACTACCAACGTTCCTCTTTTTAAGGCCATATAAAAAGCAAAAAAGCTCAAGAGATGATGAAGAGCATATTACTGATAACTAAAAGGACAAAGTATTCATACTTCAGTTATTTTCCACATTTTTCTTTTTACATTGTTTTTGTGTACTAGATCAATGCATTTAATATGTGTTTTTTAGATTAATCCTTCAATCAGAATGTTTTAGGAACAGTTTTTGTTGCAATACCAGCTGCAAAAACATTTAGGTATGCCTAAACCAACTTTGCATATCTGGACATAAACATGTCATGGTTTTGGTTTTGTTCTTGTTTTATCTCTGAGTTTTCATTGGTCTTATTTTGATTCTTGTATTCTAGGTTTTTTTTTTTTTGGTTGTATTTGAGCTCTTAGATATTTCCTGTTTGCCCTCTTGTGTCAGTCCTTCTTGCCTCTGTTCATACCTGCTCCCAATCTGCTAATTAGCCTGGTCTTTGTTTCTCTCTCCCATATAATCTCCTCCTGTTCAGTCACTCTTTGTTGGTTTGTCGTCATTACTTTATCCCCTTCTTGTTGTGAGTATTCTTAGTTTACAGCATTTTGGATTTTTGTGAATATATATATTTTTGGATTTCTGGTTCTGTTAAACTTTTGTCATTAAAACATTCAAGTAACCACCTCAAGTTTTTGTCTGCATTTAGATCCTGTCAAACCTCCACCGCCCGACTGTGACAGTACTAAGGAAAGGAAAGTATAGGAAAGTATGGACTCTGGGTGAACGGGAGCTTGCAGAGCATATCTGTGTTAGTTTTTCATTTAGTGGAGAAATAATGATTAGCAATTAGAATAAACAAAAATCATTTTAATGTTTTGCCATATATAAAAAAAATAGCCATGGGTGAGGTTGGCCTAGAAGGTCCCACCGTCCTCCTAACATTAAAACTTTCTATTTTAACTAATAAATAAATCAGTGAATGAATCAGTAAATGGGCCAAATAGTGAAGCTTAAAAGTATAATTTTGTTGGCTCAAATAATCTTAAATTGCAGTTTTGTAGAACAACAGCAACACAAAAGTGAACTTCAAACTTAATACTCTCAGTTCTGTGAGCTCTCCCTAGAAGCTGCTGCTGCTGCTGCTACGGTGCATGCTGGGACAGCTGTCAAGCTGGAGAATGCTCAAGACTGCTCTGAAGCATTGCTCAGTAAAGAGCGAGGGGAGAGAACAGCATCCGGGGATTTTGCCCTTTCTTGGTCTCGTGTTCTTTTGAATTGCAACAGTGCTGGGGCTGATGCTGATCATAGTACACATATTGGGTGTGTTCGATTTCAGAGGCTGCAT
Organism: Cyprinodon tularosa; assembly: GCF_016077235.1. Lineage (NCBI taxonomy): Eukaryota > Metazoa > Chordata > Actinopteri > Cyprinodontiformes > Cyprinodontidae > Cyprinodon > Cyprinodon tularosa. The sequence goes on from NW_024039158.1 coordinate 535,629, forward strand.
CCACCAAGGACCTGGCCTACCTGGACTGGGTCCTTCAAGGTCTGTGAAAATAAGGAGGCCGGAAGTGTTTTGGCTGTGGATTCAAACAGGTCCAACCTTCTCCAGCATTCACCGCCTGTATGCTCTGTCGCCTAGCAACTGTGACAGTTGACACACAAAGCAGACAAATAATGGATGCCGAACTTCTTATTTCTGCTATGGGTGCTAATAACATTTTTGATGAGCTTTGTTGTTAGAATATCATATTTATTGTCCCCACACTGCAGATATATTAGAATTTGTGCTTAAAAGTCAGCCAAACCCAGATAAAACTTTTCAATAAACCAAACATTACCCGCCACATATCCGACCCGATAACCATTACAAAAAACTATTTTAATAATTTCAGACGGAACTATTCACAAACTTGTATTATATTAAGCTGCACTTACAATATTCACCACTGGTTGGTGCTATTTACGTTTGCTGGCTGTTCTGGGCACAAGGCAGCCAGCTTGCTTGGACTTGCAATGAATCACGGGAAACCCAAAGTTACGTAAAATACACCGGACCCATCCTGCAAAACAGGCTAAAAGTGTGCTATATTTGTCGTGCGCATAACGAGGAGTCTTGCAATCCAAACAGGCCTCAGCGCCGCATTATGAAGTAATTGGCTGATGAATCTGGCCTTTGGAGGACGAATCCCTGAATTTGAACTGAGAAATGGCCCATATCACAAAACTTTGTTTCCTCTGCCTCCCCCTCTCTACTCCTCTGTGGCTGTGGAATGGAGTGTGCAAAGTTGGAATTCTAAGCCTTACAGTAAAGGCATACTTTGCAACATTTTTCAGTTAATTAATGTGTTCCATAACGTTTTGGATGATTAAATTAGTCATTTCAGGTCGAACAAAGGTTTTCTTGGCCGCCCTGGTGGTCTGTAGGGGAAATACAGTACTTGCAATTGCAGGAGCCCTCGGCCCGCACCCACAGGCTCAGAAGTCTTGTGCATCGCGAGAGTCAGTCTTGCTTTATGGCGAGACATGCTACACGCCCCCAGTGAAAGGCAAGCTCGTTGCTAGCGCAGTGGCGATATTTGTGCAGTTATCATGGCGGAACCAGCGAGAATTTTCAAACTCCAAAATTGGAACAAAATAGTCACTTACCACAGTAGACATGGTGATTCATTGTGTTCGCCTGTCTGCTCAAAACAACCGCGCCTGGCTTGACGGAGAAGCCGCTGAGCATAATTACAACAGTGCACTTTTACTTTCGCCCTCTGGGGGGAGCCTCGCTGGAAAATCAACACCGGTTGCATAGTATACCTTTAAGACAGACCTGGACTACATATTGTTCTGCGCTTTCCGGCTCTAACTTTAACGGTTAGTTATTATTAACAGGCCAGTTTATGTCAAATTTGTCCAATTTCAATTTGCAGGTTGCATATAGCACTTGGTGTTTGTAATATTGTGTTTACCAATTTACGTTGCCCTTTTAGCCCTCCGGTAAATATGAGTTGGAATGTGGGATAACGTTTGGCAAAAAGACCATTTCTCTTTATAGTTTGTCCTTTTATTTAAAGCATATATTCAAGACGAAATGGTAACTATATTTTACTTTAAGAACAGTTCTTCTGATGTTTCTATATAGTAGCAGTTGTTTGTCTAGCCTTAATTAGCGTAACATCTGCATGCTTGAAAGATCTATCAGCTGAATGTAGCCATAGTGTTAAGTACTTTAAGTTGTCAGTATAACTAGAATAGCTCCATATAAATTCAGCCTGTTTATATACAAAACACAAATTTCTATATTTAGAAGGTGTAATATGGTGTTTTTTTCCCACTTTATAATATTATGTTTTTTTTGGGTTTTTTTTAATACCAAAAACCATGTACAATACGTTGAATTATGCCATCTTAGCATGAAAAAATAATTTTTAATCAATAAGCATCTCTGCAAATCTGGGTATCCATTATAGAGGCAGCTTTGTCTTCAGATACTGTGTCCTATAGTTCAGTTTGGGCCTCATAAACAGGATTTCACCCTGTTCTCTCATGGGCAATGTTAGGTAAATGATTTACTTTCTCTCTACTGTTTTGTTCCTGCTGTCTGCATGTGTTTGAGGATTTATGTTTTCTACCCCTCTGTGTCAAAGCCTTGTGTTCCAGCATGACATGATTTCTCGCTCCCACAGCATGTATAATGCATATCCCAAATTATATTTTACATGTGCCCGTGCTCCATTGCCTCTTCCCTCGCTTCAGGGTTGTGGGCATACACTAACGCTCAAACTCTGGCACTCTGATACTTTATTTGGCCACATATATGACCAATTCCAAGCCAGATTTATGACTTCCAGAGTCAGGTTATTTCATCAAATCCCCAGACAGGACCCGATTCATGGCCGGTGTGGGCGATACCTGCTCTGTTTTCAAATCGGAGAAGCACAACGCTGCAGGGCGAGCGAGAGGAGTTATAAGAAGAACCCCCACCTTCATGTATTCTCAGCAGTCTACCTATTCAGTCCTTCCTACGGTGAAAAAGAAAACAAAGCTCTGGGCAACTTTTATTACACCCTCCTTCAATTACACCATCGTCATAAAACAACACACATTTAATCATAGCTTGGGCTAACATGATGAATTAGTCCATTGCAAAGAAATGCCAGGCCCTAACAATGAGCACATACATTTCAGAGTGGACAGATATTAGATATGTGTCAATAAAAAAGATATAGGTCATGCCTGTGCCAACACAGCTCATGAATTACATCAGAGGAATAGGATGACGTGAACCATAACTTATCCAAGTCCATAGGACGCCGATCTCCCTACATGAGGGAGAGAGGTTGAGAAGATGCTTCCCAGCTGGGGGATAGGTGTTCTCATAAGAAACAAAGATCATCCAAGCTGAGAACAGAGAGCGGATTCACACAGACTGGTTTTCCCACTAGAGGAAAAAATAGATGTCTTCACTGTGACTCCAACACCATTGTATGTTGACATGTAGCCTGAAGACAGCAGCCAAGTCGAACTCATTTTGATGCTGTTTTTTATTAAAGAATCAATGCAGTATTCATTCAAAATGTCTTCATGAATAAAGACTTAAACAGTCCACTTGGGGGTTTTTTCAGTCGTGTTTTATTTTTAGTTTTCTTCTAAGTATGGTGATGTTTATGAATTTTTAAATGTGATATGTGCTCTAATATTTCTGTGCTCTAATAATTTTTAATAGATGATGCATTATAAAGTGTATAAAAAGTACTTAAGCTGACATAATACGTTAGAAAAAGGAGTATTTTAAACTCTAGCGAGTATTACAGAGATTCTTCAGAGATGACTGTTGTTTGGCTCCATTTTATTATATGAAATGTTTCTGGGCCATGTGTGTTGCTTAAAGTCTTTGATTCTCCTATTGTCTAAAACTAAACTCATAGATTTTCTTTGCCATTAAACATTTATCTTGGTCCTTTATTTCATTGAGACTGTTACTTTATGTAGATGTTGCAATTAGCGTCACTCAAAATAATACATTATTTTAATATTACACATGTAAGTTTAAAAATAAATCTTAACTCCATGATTTTTAGCACCAGTTTGCCCTCGGGTCATGTCCTGGTAAGGCTACTGTAAAACAGACCAGACCAATCACAAAGCGGGAGGCAGGCCCTTAATGAAAGAGTGCTTTTCTGTAACCATAACAGTAAAGATAGCAGCTGCTTTGGAGCAATGTTTTATTGATGATCTTTATTATGTCCTGAAAAAGCTGTTTATATCCTTAAAGTTTTAAATGAATGGCTTTTGTAAGAGGTTCTTTTAATAAAAAGGAAAAATGTATATCTTTGCGTCACATAGTATCACATAGTAATTATCTAATTCTTTTAAACGGTTTCTGATGAATTTGATAGTTCTGCCTTTGGACTTTGAACAGGCTCCATCTGCTACTTTCCAGACTTATACACCATCTACATGAAGTAAATTAATCCGAATGGCAGGACTAGGGATTTATTGAGCACAAAAAGTCATCACACAGGATATTCTGATGGACTTTGGTTAGGAGAATAACCTATTGGCCCTCCTGTACAAAGAGTGCACACCTTTCCTGCTAATAGTTTGCAGTAGGGAGAAATTCAGAAACTTCCTGCTCACAAAGAAATAAAAAAATCATGATGTGCAAAATCTTACATAGAATTTTCCTTTATACATCCCAGATTGCCTGGAAAGGATCGCAGCCGCACATGTATTTTCTCTTGCCAAAAGGCTTCCCCTTGATACATTTGTACATCAGTATAAATACCCTAAAATGGTTTAAAAGGTGTTGAAATCCCCATGGCAACAGTGCTGTCTGGCAGTCACAGAGAGAAACCTCAAGGATATTCCTTAAACTTAACCAACAACCTGTTGAGTGACATTAATGAATCACTTGATAAAGTAGCAGTAATGTAGTAATATAATAATAATACTTTGCATGAAGACCGACTGTTTCTATCTGCCACATAAAGTTCAAGTATTGGAAAGTAAACCAAATCAGTATAAATCAATTAAACAATATAAAATACATATCATTACACAAAGTAATTATTGTAAGTATAATTATTGTTGAAAATGATTTTGGACGTTACAAAAACAGGACAAAAGTACAAAAGCAAAAGAGCTGATGTCTGTTCTGTGACGTGTGTGCATCGCAATTATGTGTAAAGTTAAACTATTGAAAGAAACTGCAATCTGTTCATCTTAGAAAATTCATTCACAGATGGTTTTCTTATGCAGTAGTTGTTTGAGCACAGTCACACTAATTAGTTTTGAATTTGGAATTTAGCTTCAGTTTGTACTTATATGTACCAGGACACAATTTAATTTCATTATGAACTGCTTTTTAATATATATATGAGCAACATACAGAGGTCGAACCATTTAGCTGGCATGGGAATTGACTCTGAGTAATAGCTCAATACCAGAACCTACCAACAGCTTTAAACACACACCAAACACATTAATGAGACGTTGAAGCAGCATTGTTTATGCACAGTTCATCTAAAGCCAGCAGGTCACACACTGCTGTATCATTCTTTCAATGGGGATGTCCTTCCAGCACTGCCTACGCTGCTGTTCCTCCACAATTACGCATCATTTTATGGACACATCTGATTGTCTCCAGCTTATCAATCTTATGAATCATCACCTCTGACTTGTCTAAAATTAACTTGTTGACCCACCATGTAATGGGTTTTAGTTTATTCATTAAGACCAAAATCATAAAACTTCAAACTCATGAGATAAACAATAAGTTTTCTGCTGCTTGTGTGAAATACAAAAAATGGAGTCATGTTTCATAGACCTTAGGTGAGTTTTGTTTTTTTTATAGATTTTTATTTCTTGATTAAGAGAGTTAGTTTTGCAGAAGCATATTTTATTTGCACGTCAAAGGTTTTCATGAATCACTCCACACTTTAAATGAATTTTACTTTTTGTAAATGTTCCGCTGCAGTTTTGTATTTTTTGCAATGCCCATGAACTCTTCTAACATGAGGCCTTTGGTCATGGATTTCGGGAGGGGTGGCCTCTTCGCTGCACCTTTGTTCATCAGTCAGGAGGAGATAAAAAGGGTCCACAGTATCAAATATCTGGTAATCCACATATCCAGGGAGGTAAAGTAGGCGTTGCATACCTCAGGACATACTGAAGGTGGCTCCTGATTGGCTCTACTTCCTCTAGAGGCTGAGGCAGGCAGGCTGCTGCTACACACTGTTTTGGTAACATTGTATTGGTGTGTGCCAATACATTTTACCCACCATATCACCTGTTGGTTTGGAAACTTTGATGCCTTTGAAAACACGGCGCTGTGGAGGGTGATATCAACTGCCAAAACTTTTATCATCTGCTGTAACCTTTTATTACTTAGACAACATTCTTACAAAGGGAATTGTCAGAGAGTGGTGGCTCAGACCATTGGAGATTCAAATCGTCCGACTCATGAACTGTTTAAATTACTCCCCTAAGGCAAAAGGCTGCGAAGCATTGACACTAAAAAAACAAAAGTTAACCGCAGCTTCTTTTTTAGAGGCCGTCAAGTTTGGAAACTGTATCCCTAACCAAAATAACACATCTACTGTCTAAATGTGTGGCTTATAATGCTCAGATTTAAATCTACTTCAATGCATTGCCTATCATATATGCTGATGAAGGTTCTTAGTCATCCAGGTCATAGTCATTCCGTAAAAATTAAAAAAATATCCACTGGACTTGGTTTTCAAGATTTGATGACGTTTCGCCACCACTCAAGGAAGCTTTCTCAATTCAGGCTTAATGAGAGCAGTGGGCCTCAGGCTGTCCTGCAAGGAGACAAAGCCATTCTAAAGCACATATCAAGGTGCTTAGTTTGAGCCTGGATCCATATTTATTTTTCATTATGTTAATGGTGGAGAATCCTGCTTCACAGCAGCAGGTTGAGCCAAACATACTCAAAATGTGCAGGGTCACCTTTGAGCACGCCATTTCACCTTTCTGTCACTAGTTCACAGCAGTTTTTGCAGCAGTCCTCATCTTCTCCTTCTTTCCCATCGCCCGGTTTGCCACAGGTTTTCCTGCTGTGTATAAAAGTAGCAGCAGCAGCAACCCAGACTGACAGCAGCTCATTGGCTAATTTGTATCAAGTGTAGCCTTGTCCACGTTAACAGGGGAAGCGGCGCAAGTGGTGTTTAGACACTGTCGTCGGACAACATGCAGTAATTTATAAATTATTTAAATCAGGTTGGGTTTGGATTAGCCTGCAGGTGGGTCCAGATCCGGACCCCGGTACCCTAATCCGTGACCTCTGCTCTAGAGCAACCCCAGTCCTCAAGATCTACTGTCCTGGTCCAACAAAAATAGTTCAAATTACTAAATTATGTTTATGAAGGTGGAGATCCTCCAAAACTCTCAGCACTGTTCCAGACCTCCGCAATTCAATGCCCACGGGGTTCCCCATCTTGCCACACAACGTGCTCTTTGGAGCTTGGTTATATTGGTATTCGTTAATACATAGAAGCATAATATTAGCTAATGAACGCTTAATTTAAAATTTAAGCATTAAAACTTACTATTGGCATCAACCACACAAGCAATTTCTGCCCAAACTTGTTCTTTTTGTTCTGTGTCTTTGTAATAAGAATCATTGATCATAGAAAATGGATTTTTTCCAGATTTCTAAAATCTCTTCATCCATGTCTGTGATAAAAAGTTGCTCTTGAAGTTCTTTGGACTGGATAGGACAACGATTTTTAAATCTTTTAGGATAAAAAAGAAATATTTAGTTTGAGATGCGAAATCTGCTTCCTTGTATGTTAAAGTACCAGTAGTGTGTGTCCAATCATTTAATAAATAGAACCTTGTTAACGTTATTTTTTCTGGTTGATACAAATCCAGTTTCGGAGCTTGAAAAATGTGGAAAGGCTCTCATTAACTAACATAAGTATGCAGTTGCTCTATTGGGCATACATGAGCAGAGAGGAGAAGTTACAGAGGATGTGGAATGTGGGGGTAAATGACCTCTTCAGCATGCCATCAAGTTTGGCAGAGGCCTGGTAACGAGCCATTAATTTGATTCACTTGTGTTTGAGCGAGGATGCATCTAAACCAGCAGGACATTAGATCTTAAGAACCAGGGTTGGAGATTCCTGCTGTTGAGAATGACTAATGCAATTGATCTCCCATTCTATACAACCCTCCCTTTTTATAAAGATACCAAGACACTTAGACCTGTTTATTTGAGGTAAAGACTGACCTCCCACCAGGAGAGACCAATCCTCCTTGAACCAGCCAAAATGAGATGCAAAAAGTCAGATTTGCAAGACCTCTGATCTAAGCTGCTCAGTTTTTGGCTTCACTTCACTGCATGGTGAATTCAAAAGATCTTTGCCATCTGCAAAAAAAACAAATATTAGACCATAAGGTTCTTCTCCTCTGCATTGTGCATGTGGATCCTGTCCATGAACGCCATAAACAGGATCATTGACTCGGATGGGCCAGAAGAGTCCAACTAGATTAAGAGCAGCTTTGTTTCAGGAATGTAGACAACTTTTGCTTTACTATTGCTATACTAAGATCAAATAGCCCTTAAAACTATCCCCCACCACCACCCATCTATTCGACATAAACTTTTTGTAAATATCAATATATCTTTAAAGACCAAAAAAGGTATTTTATTGTCTTAACTGCAACACATACCAGCAGAGATGGTGGAGAAGAGGGGCTCATAAAATCTTTTCACTCTCATCATTTGTAACAGTTTTGGAGGGCAGTGATCATCAATGTCATCCCAATTACACGCATGTCAAATCTGGACACATTAGCTTCATGAGTGATCGTAAAATTAGCGCTGTTACTCACAGGATGTGTTGCAATATATTTCTTGGTTCATTCATGAAGGAAAATTCATCTCCATGTGTTCGTGTTGCATATTGATAAATGCTCATTCAGGGAACGTTGTCTAATTTTGTAATGCCTCTCTAATGCAGATATATGTTAACCCATGAGAGCTGGTTCTTCAATAGGCAAACATTACTTACACTTTGCCTCTTTTGTTGTCACACATGAAATTCAGTGCAACACAGCTTTGGTTTGATTCATTATCCAATTAGTAAAATGAGGCTGGAAAAATAAAGCGGAAAAGGCTTTGGCTTGCACTTAAAGCAAATAGCACGCTTTAGAATATGTTCATGTTAGTTTTGAGTGAAAATAAACAAATTAAAATAGAGATACTTTATGCACATAATTTATGACTGTTGCACAGTAATACTTGTTGTTTTGTTTTCCACGACTAAATAAATGGCCACTAAATGTGCTGGTTGTGTGGAGGTAATGATTCATTTATTATCTTCGTCAATTTATGCCTCTGAGCGAAGGTGAAAGCTAAAGGCTGTATTCATCACAAATACTGCAGACGAGGCTGCAATAAAGTCATAGTTTGTTATTTTAATATCAGAAAGTGAATACAAGTTTTGTGAAACTTATGTTAAATTTTATCAGTCTTTGCTGAAGACAGAATTTTAGTCAAAACTTTACACAACAGTAACTTAACTATTGAGTACCTATCAGGACACCAAATACATATGCAAAGTTGAATTGAAGAGCGAACAATTAATGAAATAACAAAGTTTCCAATTACTAACCTGAATCAATGAATAGGAATAGTAATTTTTAGATAAAATTACAAACAAAAAAAAAGAAAGCACAATCCCAATATAAATAATTAAAAGTGATTAATTTGTGTGTGTGGGTGTGTAGTGAGGCTCTATCAGTGTATGACTAATCCACCAATCCTTGTTTGCAATATCTTTTCTGTCAAATCTGGTTCCCGCTCTATGAACAAACGGAACATCGCATTTAGCCTTGAGCAAACTTAAGATGCATTACTCACATATAAACCACATATATTTTTATATTTCCAGCCATAATTTCTTTTAATTTTGATTATTATAGCACAGAGATAACAAAAACACAATTATTAAGTGTTGCATAACAATTTGATATCACATAATGTAGTATTTTCATGGTGGGACAATAAAGGGATTTTCCATTCTATTTTAACACCTTTCACAAATACAGTTGCATTGATGCTGATTTATATATAAATATAGCACAAATTATTTTACTTTTAAATCTTTAACCATGTAGAATCTTACATATAAATGAGAAATAATTGTTTTTCTTAGAGTCAGATTAACACAGGCTATTTTAAATATCTATAAGAAAGAAAGAACAAAGATAGGTTTGACATTTTAATGTTATTTGAATTATTCATTGTTTTTTTTTCGTCCTATTAATTTATTATTTTATTTATAAAAGCTATTTTATTTGTTTATTATGTCACTGCAATGCAGGTGTCATTGCTGTTTTAGTTGGAACCCAAAAGAATGTGAACAAGCATGTGTTACACACAGAACATAAAATGAAATAAACTCTAAGTCTTTTTTTTTTAACTCTGTGGGACTGTAATGCAAAGGATTGTGGGCAACGGTATAACACCTAGTGATCCTAGGCATGTCAGCAGATCTGTGTACTAACTGCATCAGCGCAAGGAAGCATTCTTACTTCTGAACCTAGCTCCTTCCCAGGGCCGGTTCTAGCCCTTTGGTTGCCCTAGGCGAGATTGAGTTTTGCGCCCCATACCCCTCGTTCTCGTTTTGGCTATCGCATTTAGTGCAGTAGACCGCCATGAACGCTCCTGTTCTGACGTCACGACTTCCGGGTTGGAGGGCGCTTGAAAAGTGATCAGAATCTTTTCCGATTTTCTCTTAAATGTGAAAAAATTAATAAAAAAACGGTGGTATGTTTATTTGTTCATATTTTGCTATTTATATATACGTAAGGTTAAGTCAAACTGACGGACGCTTCATAACCGGTTTAATTCGCTTTTTTTTCTAATTCTATGATCAATGGGAAGTAAGCCTAAGGGCGACGCTAGAGGGCGCCCCCAACACATTTGTCGCCCTAGGCAATTGCCTAGCTCGCCTATAGCAATCGCCGGCCCTGCTCCTTCCCCACTGCCAGCACTATTCGGACAGCACTTAATAAGGGAACCACGGATGCAATACTGTCGTGGCTTAAGTGGCATCTTCAAATTTAAATTTCTATGTCCGGCATCCTGCAGGTTTTGGTTTAGTTGGTTTAAATCAAATAATAAAGTCTTTAGCAGAACTTTTAGGAACTTGATTGCATGCTGATGAGGTAATTCAACCATTTGATTCAGGTTTGTAAAATCAGAGGCACATGCATAAGGTGCAGGACACCTGACCTCAAAAGCTGGAATTGAAGATCGGTGGTATAAACCTTAACATTTACATTACATTGACGTTCACATCTTCATAATTACTTCTGTGCACAGTAGGAAGGAATCTTTTCAATCTAGAAGATTTGATGCTGCAGCAAAATCACCTCAGAAGATGAAAAGAGAATAAATAGTGAAGCCAATCTTATTCTACTCCTGCTGTATGCACAGATTTAGTCAAAGCTGTTTGGCATGACTAAATTCTTTTCAATTCACATTCTATTATTATAATTCTATAATACATATAATTCTATTATATGTAGGACTTGGAAGCCTGTATTGAGGCAATGAACATCTAAGAATTTTCTCTTACATTTTTTTATTTATTTATAAGTAAGTTTACCATGAAACCCTTATTGGCAAGTGAAAGTTGCTGTCTCTGTGTTCCTACCGCTGTAGCTCTACAGGGATAGCAGCTGAGACACGTCACGCACCTTGTAATTGCACTCACCTGATTTCTGTTAATCCCTTTTAAGTTACAGTCATTGTTTTCTGTTCCTCCATTGCCTGCTCCCCTGTTAACACTTTGTTGCCATTCCTGCCATACTGCGATTTGATTTATTCCATTATTGAAAGTGCATCTTTGATTTTCAAAGATGCACTCACAAGATGCCTCTATCAGTGCGTCTACCTGTAAACTTCAGTTCTTTGCCACCAAATATCATAAGAAAGCAGCAGTCATTAGATTTAACAACATGCAAAGTAAGGTTCTAAGTTTGTCTTTGTATTTCTTATCTGGTGCAGCTACACCAGTTTGATACCATCTAAACTGAATATTTTTATCATAATCTCAGGAGATAACAGAGCAGGATTCTAGTAATATCTGTATTAAGTTTGTTTTCAGCAAACAATTTATGACTTGTGCATGATTTTTTGGAGAGGCCTCCATGCAGGAAAGAGCCATGTACAGTAGGCTATAATGCAGACTTCAGCATATGGTCTGAGCACTGATAGGCTGATCCCCTTCAACATCTGCAGCAATTCTGGCAGCAACTATAGGTAAGGTTGCCAACCGTCCCTTGAAAAACAAAATCGTTCCATAGTAAGAAATACAGTAGAAGTACCTGTCACGTAATTAGTGACAAAAGAACGCACTTTGTCCCGTTTACTGTGAGAGTAAAAAAATTGTCAGTAAAAAGCTAATGGAAAATGAAGAACAAGGGCATGTTAGATACAAAACTTACGGTAAACTTGTGACCGATGAGCTGCCAACATATATGTAAGGATCCAGAATACTCTCATCCAATTGGTCGAGCCAATTGTTGCTCATAGAGAAGATAGCGGGAGACAACAGAGCAGTATGGGGGATGAACGGAGTAATTTAAATGCTGACGCTGCTTTACTCAGCTTTACTCTGCAGCACTCAAAGACAAACAACTTCTCACTGCAGCAAGAGCTCAGAGGAAATACAAGTGAAAAAAAAGATTCGCTATTAAATGTGGCATTGAGCTAATGATTTTTTTTTCCTGTTTTACAACTGTAGCCTACAGTCATTACATTTAAGGCACAAATATGTTTACAAGTTTGCACAAATTTGCTGTTACAACAAAAATGTGCACTATTTATTAATGTATTGTTTTATATTCATTTTTACAGTTTGAACTTAAGCAGGCCAGACCTATGTTTAAAATACTTATTTTATTCAGCAAAGTTTGTTATTTTGCATTAAAGTGAATCGCTGGATAATAATTTGTCACTCACAAATATGCATCTAATTCAATGCAGATTTGATTCAAATAGTAAAAAAAAAAAGTAATTTCACACACAAAGGGAGGCTAAATAAAAAAAAGAAAAAATACCAAGTCAGGATGGGTAAAGGCAATCGGGTCAGCTGGCATGCACATGAGGTGTCCCTTTTTTTCAGGGAATTGGCAACCCTACCTATAGGTCTGTTCTAAAGACAACTCTGTTCTTTGTTCCACCATGTCCAGGGTCAGCAAATTTACACTCTTATACAAGCTGTACACTTAAAAACTCTACACTGGATCAAAAAGCAATATCTTTTGTACTGTCCTATAAAAAACAAAAAAAGATATTTACAAAGATTTGAGGGTTGAACTTATTTCTGTGGAGTGCTGTACGTTGGTGGAAAAGATCGGAATGAGTTACAACTCACAACAATCTAAATTAGATGCTTTTCTTGCCTGTCTAGATCAGTTTGAACAAAATTTGTGCCATACCTTTCTTTTAGCTATGAGCTGTTTGACAGGTTCCTTGTATTTTTTATTCATTCCTTTATTTAACCAGGAAAAGTCCCATTGAGATTAACAATCTCTTTTTCAAGGGCGTCCTGGCCAAGACAGCGGCAAAAGATTACATTACAATTTACATTACAGTTTACAATTATATCTATCTATAATTAGAAATTCATAAAACAGTTACAAACCATAGATCTCAATTCCAAATCTTTGAGCAATCGTTTAAAATGTCCGATTGGAATCAAATCCTTCAACTTCCAGTCTTTCTGAAGATTGTTCCATGCTGTGGGGGCAGAGTAGTGAAAAGCTGTCTTACCAGCTTCAGTACGGACACTAGGTACAGACAGAAGCAAAGACTCTTGAGAACGTAGAGAATACAGTCCAGCCGCTCTTGAATGTAGTCACAGAGGTATGAAGGGAGCAGACGCAGAATACCCTTATAAATCATCATATACCAGTGAGTGAGTCTGCGAGTCTCTAATGCTGGCCAGCCCACACGTATGTAAAGTTCACAGCGGTGTGTGCGAGGCTTACAATTTGTGATAAATCGTAGAGAGGCATGGTAAACTGAGTCTAAAATTTTTAGAACTTGATCTGGGGCATTGATATAGATTGGGTCACCATAATTCAGAATGGGTAAAAAAACGTTGCAGCTACCAGTCTCTTCTTCTATTACATGTTGGTTTTATGACAAACACAGCATCTCAAAAGCATAAAGACTTTGGCTTTGACTTAGCGCAGGTTTTTTATTTTTTAACTCAGACATGATGCATCCTCGTCCGTGTATTTGCTGGTATGTTTTGGGTTTACTGCGAGAGTGAATGTTTTACATTTCCCTCAACCCCACTTTACCATATGTAGAATAAATAATATTTTCTGTCGAGCTTGTCAGGTCCTGCTAGAGGACTTCATTTTCTATACTCCACATTTGAAATAAGACATTTTTCCTGGAATGCTATATCTTGTCCGAAAAGAATCATACCATAATTTGTCTTTGTCTGTCTTCTCTCTAAAACACATTACAGTGTGTCTGTATGTTTTCTTCTTAAATGCATCCCATTAGGTTTACATTAGCTGCATCTTTCTGATGTTGTATGCTTGCAATTTCACATAAAAGTAGTCCTTGAATGGTTTCAGACTTTTTCCCATTTTGCTTTCAGCTTTGGGTGAACTTGCCTGTATGTTCAGAATTGGTCATAATGGTGGTTAATTGGAAGAAGTCATGGACTGGAGTGACATGACTAGAACTTGTGTCAGACTCAAGTTATTAATTTTATAAGGTGTTCAGAGAAAGTTTATTTCTAGATCTAAAGTTTAAAACATCTATTATTTAATTAAATATAACAAACTGCTTATTGATTTGACTCATTTGTATTTAACAACACAGAATATATTTTTTCACATTCTGTGTGAAAACTTGGTAGGAGTGAATCCACCCCTAATAATGTTGTTACTGATGTTTAGGGATTGACTAAAAATATTGCAGAGCAGCAAAATGTTGGGCGACAGCATGAATTAAAGAATAACCCCAAGAAATATTCAAAGTTTCATCCCAACTGATTACATATGGTTCTACAAACTTGTGCAAAACAATTTGTTTTCTTGTTTAATTATGAAGATCTTTTGATAAGACGTTCTTATAATCGTCCAGCTCTGATTTAGAACTAATTTTATACGCTTAAAGCTAGGATTTAATCTGAGTAGAATGTTAAAATTCAGTTCCAAGTTTACATCTGTACAATGCTTTTAATTTCAAATACGCAGATTTACACATTTTTCAGTGTAGATATGTTACCTTTTCATAACATATGGGTAACAGGCAAATGGTTTTATAGATTGATATACCCAGGCTTCTACTCGCTTTCATCCAAAATATGCATTTGTTTTCCTTTATTGTGCCACATTCTGGCATTCTCTGTAACGAAGACTAATCAGTACACAAGAAAGCAATTGTGAAAATGAGATAAAAGACTTTTAGATCAAAGTAGAAACATCTATTTTTGGGCTACGTTAGGTTTGCAACATAAAACAAAATTGGAGAGAAGAAATATTTAGCCACAGGAACAAGACAGGAAAAGGCAGAAACACAGATAAGAAGGTGCCCAGAGACAGTGATTTTGATTGAGAGAAGGAGGGAGTGTGGGTAGAGGGGTTGGAGTGGGGGTTTCAGCTGGGAATTAGAAGGCTGGGGGGTGGAGGAACTGCAATGGAAGTGCAGGTAGCCAGTAAGTGGGTGAGAGAGCTAGAGGGAGCCTGGATGAGGGAGTTTGTATTGCATTCGTGTTGCATCAGTTCGGAGTAACAAGATTTGAAGATGCAGGCTCAGACACACTAATGGGTTTTGCACTGACGTCCCCCTCCGCACACACTCGCAGAAGGCTTTTCTGCTCGGCAACATGGCTTACTAGCCACTCACATTTAGCCCCTGTTTATACCTTTGTGGTTGTATCTGTGTTTCAGAGTGACACTGAGGGGGAAAAAAAATACTGGCGACAAGCTTACGCGCGCACACGTAAGAGGAAGAAATACCTGCTAATCCCTCAGCAAAGAGGCAGATGAAGACAATGACCTTGAGCCCCAGTGAAGGCAGCCACAGGCAGGAGATAATACCACACTATATCCCCGCCTGTGCCAATCTAATTTAGGTGTTTTCTTCGCGAAAAGCCAGGAATTAGAACAGAAATGTAGGAGACTGTTAGGAGTAAAAAAACAAGCTGTCTTTATGGTGGCTAATGATACGGCAAATAACTCAGAAGAAATGTTACTGTTAAGAAAATAAGCGGCACAATGAAAAATTTGAATTATGTTCAAGTACAAAAACAAACAATTTTTAGGATTAGCTTTGGAGGTGGTCGCCCCTCCAGTGTTTCAAATTTTTGCCATCTGGTTGTTTTTATCTTTTTAGATAGACAAATGTATCACTCATCAATTTGCACCCTCCAAGGGAAAGTTTCCTTCACATTTTAACAACCAGCGAGTCAAAGAAACTTTATCTAATCTGAGGTAATGTTACACATAAATACTTTGGTTTAATTAGGGGTTGTGGTCTCTCACAGTAATCTCTTTACTGACTCAGATAGGAGGTTACTTGAAGATTTATTATCCAAAAAAAGTTAAACAGAAGCAAAAATCCAAAAACATAAATCCACAAAAAAACAAGAACCAGGAATACTCAAAACAAGGGACAAAGAAATTACGAAATACCACCAACAGTGACTGAGCAGGAGGTCCATATATGGGAGAGAGAAACAAAGACCAGGCTAATCAGCAGATTGGGAGCAGGTGTGAAAAGAGGAGTCTAGACAGGAGCTAGGAGAAGGAGAATAACACAAGAGGGCAACAGAGTGCAAACAGGAAATACCTAAGAACCCAAGTACAATAACAAGAAAAAGAACACCGCAAAATGGAAATAAAACCAATGAAAACTCAAAGATAAAACTTAAACAAAACTGAAACCATGACAGATTGGCTAATTTTGATAAAAGGCAGGACATGCAGAAAAAAATCTGAGCTAATTCAGCTGCAACATCTAGTACCCACCAAAGTTTGGTTTTAGCCAACCACAGTAACAGAAAAGACTAATTTGAGTAGGTGGTGTCATGAAAAACCAACAAATTATGCTTCCAACCCCTAACCACAGCAATATGTTCCACTTAAACCTTAATACCAGTATTATATAGTACTTAACTATCACAAAATACAGCTCCCAAAAAAACAAATTAATTAATATATCAGGACGGAGAATTTATCTAGATCACTTAAAATGTATAATGTTAGCTTTTTTACCTTCTACACAGCTTTTATAGATTTGAAGCCTCCACTTGTGTACCATCAAATTTTGAGTTGCTTCTGATATTTATATTAGTTTAATATTGATTTGGAACCACAATTAGAATTAATAGATATATATTTTTTTATGTTTTAGTATTTTGGAGCCAGTCTGTACTAAAATATTCATTCCAGATCTATTCTCCCATTCGGTAGTATTTGTTAAGTTCCACCCATAACTTTATGTTATCTCTGATTTTTCTCGTAATAGCTTCATCTGGTCTGTTCCTGTTTTCCTGTGACTCCATCCTGGATTAAAATATCAGCTGTGCTGCTGCCATCAACACATCTGCTTATAGAGGTTGGAACCTTTTGCATGTCTGCTCTTATCTCCTTGAACCCCAGTCGGCCACAGCAGATGGCCACTCATACCGAGCCTAGTTCTGCTAGAGGTTTCTTCCTGTTATAAGGAGGTTTTCCTCTCCACTGTCACTGCATGCATGCTTGATGTGAGGGATTAATGAAGAGTCAAAGGCAAAATTAGGTGAGCAGCCCATACTGTACCTGAAATAAAGTTATCCCAAAGCACAGTTATAATTAATTTCTAGTACTAAAGCACCAAAGAAATAGGGGTACCCCTCTTAAAGTGACAATTTGAAGTTAATTTGGTCTTCGCATAAACTATTACAGCCAGTTCTCAAACAATATAGTGTTTATTTTATCTTATGAACCAGCAAATACTGCTGCACATTGTCTTGTTTTCATTGTTGCTTTGGAAAATATCATAGTGGCTTTGTCCTCTACTTTCATGATAAGTGAAAACAGTACCCACATGCTACTGAAATCAGGTCTGTTAGAAACTTCTGCTGTAGAGGCCTGGGATGTTTGTTTACAAGAGGAAATCTGATCTGCATGAGGCCAGCTCAAACCGACAGCGCTGTGTTGCTGTAATATTGCAACATCCTGACTATTTCTGTAGTCAAGGCTGTAAGAATAAAGAGCAGAACATTTCCTCTGCTTCTGGCTTTGAGTATTATGTAAATGCACAAACAGCATCAAGAGAATAAGAGAACATTAAAGCCTCTTCAAAAGATGCAATAAATTACAAAGAGGTTGTTTTTAACAACAGATTGAGCAGGTTGGCCATTGCGGATGCGTTAGTTTTCTATTGTGTCTTCTGCTTTTCTATCTTGAAGCTACAAAACAGCCTAGTTTGTCTGTTGTCTTCTTTTGTCATTCTATACAACTGCAAGCTGTTAAATTCCAGTTCAGCCCTAGGTTTATGTCTCCCCGGTGAGAGTTTCCCTCAAAGGACTTGCAACGCCTTTCATTTATTCTGTTTTCTTTCTTTAAGCTTGTGAGTTCTTTCAGGTCGTGTAAAGAAGAGGGGCCGGGAATCAATAATCAAAGCTCCCGGACTTGGTGCCTAGAGGCGAGTGGTTTCTCTGTGCTCAGTCTCCGCTGAGGATCATTCATAGTGTATAAAAGCATCGCTAATGCTGGGCTGGATGAGCAATACGAAAAACCAAGTTCTTTTTCATGAGCGGCCTTCTTTTCTTCACCCTTGTTTCAGTTTATTGTGATACCAAACCACAAGAAATGAGACATTTAGGCCAAATAATGGAGTGCTTTGGTTTCAGGTAAGTGTATTTGTACATAAAGGTGAAGGTCAAACCATAAAAGAAACAGGTAGCACTTTAGATCTCTTCAAAGTATGACCTGAAAGTATTCTTCTTTGAAATGAGAGTTCTTGAAGTGTTCAGGGTACAGGAATGTCTTTCACTTATGCTCACATATTGAGTGCTCATCAGAATAAGTGCACACAATGCAAAAAAGCCCTCTCAAATGCCATTAATTAAAGGATGACTAGTTCTAATGGTAAATATTGATTGTTGGAGGCTGACGTAATACCAGACGGTAATCTGCTTAGTGATATGGCACTTACAGCCTGTAAATTGAACCTTGGTGAACCTAATATGGTTAAAGGTTCCCTTGTTTGTTTGGGTTTTTTTCAGCGTATCATGTTCTTATGCTTCTTTAAGTAGGGATCAATTAGTAAACAGTGAATCAATGTCTGTAAAAGCAAAACACATTTCTTTGACATGTCTCATCAAGCAATGCGGATAATGACTCCTTGATACTAGCTTATACTGTATGGTAGCTGATGCCTTTTGTCAGCAGCTTCATATGATGAAACATAAGCCTAGTCTTGCTGTTTGGTTTTATTTTTGCTAAAGAACCTCTTTGTAATTGAAGCGCTGATCTGTGAAAATGCACACATTTTGTCCTTGAATGTTTTTGATTTTATGCGCCAAAATATAAACCTTAAACCTGGATCAGTTTTTTTGTTTAACAAAGCTACGGTCCTAACAGGAAGGCACAAATATTTTTTTTTCCCCCATACCTGGATTAGGAAGAGGACCTGCAAAAGCTATGACCTCAAAACCAAAGCATAGCAGACAAATCGCTTTTTTGCACAAACATCCTATATAGATCTGGTGGTCTGGCTCAGTAGTAGTGTGTTTGCATGGCTGAAAATTTACATCAGGCTAACTCTAGCACCGTCATGACTACCCTCACACTCAAAAGAAGTCAAACCTACCTAATGGCAGATAGGATAGACAGTACAGGGCCCTACATCTTGAGTATCCAGGTGGTTTTACTAAACACATGGCAGTTTATATTGTGGATAATTTTCAGCTTTGCTTTCAAAAAAATGGAGTCTCATACCCCGTGAAACCTTGAAGACTAAGAATATATTAACGCCTAACAGTAGGAATGTATTGCCATCTTTATTTCTGCTGGAAATTGTCCAGGCCAGCATGTAAAGGCTGCGTTAAGTTGTGCTTTGGGATCTGTAATCCTAAGTGCCTCAGGTGTAAATTCTGGCGTAGAACCTCATCTGGCAGCTTAAAAGGAGCAGGAATCCAGCTACTCTCAGTGTTAAACATCACCAGTAACATCAAGGCTCATCCTGAGTTCTCTTCTGAAAATTAATCTAGACATTATTCAGATAATTTCTCTGATCCAACCTGTGCATCTCACCAGATGACTTTTTATCTCTCATTCCTCTGTGTATGTTCATCTTTTAACTTATCTCACTCTTCTACTAAGACCTATGTTACATCTTGGACCATCTTCCCTTTAACTCATCACCTGTTGTACTTGTTCCGCAGCATCACTGCACTTCTCAAAAACAGGATTTCACCAACACTCTAGATTAAAAAAGACAAGAATCATCCACTGGACCTCCCATTGTGACAAACCTACCAAAAGCCAAGAAAGGCCAGACCTGTTTGAATTCACAGCCAAAACTCTTCTTACCTCCTTGTTTTCACGGCCCTCAAAGGACCCAGTCCAGGTAGTCCAGGTCCCTGGAAGATGCAGGCTCTGAAATCGAACACACCAGAAGAAAAACATAGATCTGATTCTGTTTTCTCCTGAGAGTTTTCCTGCATGTCAGAAGCCTTAATAAAACCATGACAGCTCGTTCTGCTTCTTGCAATGTTCCCTCCCCAAAAGAGTAAAACAAAAGAGTGTTTCGCTAATCTTTGTAAAAAGGTCTGGGTTTTTTGAGCAAAGTTACAAAAGTTCATGACCACTCACTGCGACCGGGTGTAAAATGGGGATGTTGTGATTGTGTCACTCTTGTGTGCACCCTTACATCCTGTTCAATTAGTAAAGTATAAATCAAGCTTAATTGTTTGTATGCATTCTTAAGCTTATCCACTTAATGTTATAAAAGTCCCTAAAACTCACTTTTAATGCATTGACATCCCATTAATCTACTTTAAACTATATAGCAACTTTTTAAGTGACTAGAACTATGTAATAAGCCACTAAAGGAATTATGCTTATATTTTTTACATAAAAAAATGTTTTGGTGTTGAGATACAATGAAGTGGTGATTACAACTCTTTGTTCCACTTGAGCAACTGGTTTGGAAAGGCATCCCTCAAGAAACACACTGTAAAATGTCATATTTGACCTTCATTCTCAATCACCCCTTCTCATCCTTCTCTGCAGTTTGAACACTTAAAGTTATGGATTGTAGCTTTCAGACTTGTCACATGCTTGGGATGCAAACCCATGTTAACAGGCCATTTAGAATCTTTCACTGTCGGTTGGAAGCAAAACAAGTTTGAAATACTCTGTTGATGTAACCAAATGTCTCTCTGTATTCTCTTTTGGATCACTTACCTTTCCTTTTTGTGATCTGAAAGCGCATTAAGCCACAGACGGACGAGATGTTGGTGACCTTTCAGAACTTTCAGGTCAGAGGCCAGTCATAATCTGCCTATCACTATTCCTGTCATAACCTGTCTGACATTTTATTGACCTGCAGCGCAAATGCCAAGCTTTAATCCGTCATGGTAAATACTGCCAGGCAGCAGACCTCCTGCTTCTCTCTAATACATTATTCCATTTAATCCTAAACATCTAAGATTGACAGTTTCTTAGGGTTTAGTTTACATAAACAAGGAAAACCTAGTTCAACTTAAAAATATGCTTTTGCAATTTTTAGGCACTTTTTTTGTTCAAAGTAATTGTAGCAGCCAAACAGGACATGGTGTCAGAGTCTACTTTTCTTTGCTGAGTGGAAGGATCTAGAAAATTCTAGAGTAGTGATCACATTCATGTCTTGATCCAACCACCAATTTATTTTTCCCTCAACATCTAGCTTGGTGGTTGTTTTTTTTTTTTCTTTTTAATTTAAAAGGGCTTATATCTTTCGCTTAATCTCTGTTCCTTTCGGAATTAAATACACTTAAATATTCCTGTTCTGTTTTAATCCAAACAAAGAAAATGAATTCATTTAGATTCAATGATCTATTTTAGGAGGGATCATCACAAAACCCCACTGCCTTGCAAAAATGAATAAATCCCATTAAACTTTTTGACATCTGTCATTCTGCGAGTGTCAATGTATTTCAAATGATTGTGCAAAGCAAAGTAGCTCATAATTGTGAAATGGAAGGAGACAGATGCCATGAATTTGTATTTATAACTATTCTTTGTTGAATCAGCTTCTAATACAATTTAAGGTGCAAACCTTTTGAAGTACATTTATGCCAGGATATAACATCTTGCAAATTAAACTAAAACCAGTTCTTATTTCTAAAAAGGGATGGATGGATGGATGGATGGATGGATGGATGGATGGATGGATGGATGGATGGATGGATGGAATGGCATCTTCACCTCTACTGTGAAAACTGCACTTGTGTGTTGAAATAGATTGTTAATTGCCAAATGTAGTAATAGGTTGATTGTTTTATTGACTACATTTTTAAGTGTCTTATACTATAATAATAAACTATACAATGCTATGCTTTACAACATTACACTACAAAATGTTACATTACAGTATGCTACTCTATGCATTATCTTACTAAACTAAATTATGCATATTTTAAACATATATTCTATTAAACTCACTTGAACAGTTATACAACCTTATATGGTAGATGTCATGTTTTATGAAGGAACATTAATGCAATCACGGAGGTAAATGAGCAGTTAAAGAGTTTTATGGAAAGTTCCGGTCTGGACTGACGTGATGTCGGCTGGCTGGGTATTTCGGGCTCTGCTGGGAAGGGTGAGATGACAGGTGAGCAGCTGGAAAGTGCTGGTTTGAATGATGAGGAGCCCTGAAACCCACTGAGATGAAGGCTTGGCGTTGGTTTGGGAGGGTGATGTCTAGTGGTCCGGGTTGAAGGTTCAGATCCAGTTGGTGATCTCCTGAGGTGGTGTCAGAGGGTGGACAGGGAGGTGAGCTTAAGCGGAGAAGGGATCCAAGGCTTCACATATTCCAAGAGGCAGGCTGGGAGCATCTCAGACAACTTTCTAGAGTTACGTGGGTTCTGAGAAGTGGTCTTGGGCTTGGGATCCAGAATTCTAGGAAGGAGGAAACAGAGAGTGGGGTTAAGTTCTAGTTTCACGGGAAAGCAAGACTAGGAAGATCAGTCTGTACCATGCAGAAGCGCTAATGAAATGACGCCCTCCTCCTGGTTTCAGCTCCTTATGAAGGGCGATGTTCAGCTCGGATGTAAAGCACCTGCCCGTCCAGCCCTGCTTAGGACAGAGAGAAGGAAAACCAGACCTACCACCTAGACCTAGGAGTATGACAGTAGAACATATGTCCCAGCTTTTTATTTTTCTATTTTATTTATGTTTTGGGATGGGATGTCAATGCATTAAAGGCGAGTTTTTAGGGACTTGATGACATTTTTATTTCTTTATGTTTGGTTAGTAAATGTGAAGTCTGTTGTCCCCATTTGGCTCATTTAATTTGTATAACGTATGCACTTATTACCTACTTAATTAAACTCTACTTCAGATGAGACTAGATAAAACTTTCGTGCAAACAAAGCACCTTATGCCCTCTGTTAGCTGTGGTTGAGGATCTATGACACGGTAGGTCAGTATCTCTTTCAAAGACTTTACTATGGTAACTCTAACAAAAATCTAATGCCAGTATACTAAAAAATGGTCTCCACTGTGTATTTCCATTGGATAAGATCCAAAACCAATGACCAAATAAAAACAAAGAATGCTCTTTTGCCAAAAAGTCAATTTTCTCGTTGTACAGTCACATTAGTCTCTATACCAGAGTGTGATAATAATACTAATAACAGCTATGAGATGAGCTAAAGAGATAAGAAAATAAGACAGAGGACTCTGAAAAAAGCTAAAGATATGGTATACAGACAAGTGGTGAAAGATTCTTCTCATTCAATTTGTGAAATTTCAGAGGAGAAATTAATGCTGTGCAGTTGGCAAGCATTCTGCAATAAGGGATTCCTGCAAAGGCCAGTTAGGATGGTGCTGATGTTTAAGGTACAAACATTTATTATTCTTTGCTTAACAAGTAAATATATTGGATATAACTGATGACTTCCGCAAACGTGTATTATGGTACTAGTGTTGCACTAAAATGGTGGTATGGGCGATTACCAACAAATAGGGCACCTAAAGTTTATTCAACCATTGTCACCCGTTCTACTGGATTCACTTTGTATTTGTCTTTTTCCTGCTTCACAAAGGTAGGCAGCAGCTTGACAAAGCCATGATGGTAATTATGTTACATCCAAGTAATATACAGTTCTTCATATATACACATGCACATCAATTTCAAAAGATGGTATCAGTATGGTATCGGTATCGGCCAATACTGCACAGCCAGGTATTGAGTATCGTATTGGGGCAAAAAAATGGCATCGGGGCAACACTGTATGCTAGATAAAACAAGCTAATTTTCATACATTTTACCTTGCAAAAACAAAGTAAATGAGTACACATTTCTTAAAACAGGTATATTTACCCCTAATTTAAGTAGGTAAATTATATGGTTTACTGATATAATGAGTATTTTTTTATCCTTAAAATAAGATAAAATAGATATTATACTGTAGACTTGAAATAAGAGACTGAGGTTATTTTTTCATAAACCATCTTATTCCAGTATTTAAGGGTTTCACTCACCTGCTTAAGTTAACAAAAAAGCACCTATTTTAATAAATATTGACTTTCATAAATTTCTAATTTTTTTGCAGTGTATGCTTTTTCTTTACAAGGGATTATACTGTAATGCATGTAGAGTTTGATCAAACCTGATTTCCTTTTTCTGTAAGATTGTTACTGCATACAAAGGTAAACAATCTGGGGTGTTAAGCAGAAAAGATAGCCCCAAAATCCTTGATATGAGATTAAATTTTAAAATCTAAACCTTTTACTGTGTTCATTTTAATGCTTGTTCCTAAATGAGCAGATAATGGTGATTTCTCAACTCATAAAGGCATTTCCATGGACTACTTCCTTAACATAGTTGTAAGGGGGCAGGAGAAAATGGTATTAAATTTCATCTCTATCTAAAGGGTAGGTTTGTCTGACTAAAGAATGAGGTGCGATCACAGATATTTCCCAAATTTGATTTCCACACATCCCTCTATTTTGTGTGAAAACAAATACAAATCAACTCTATTCTGTTGTTCTTTTCACTTCTCAATGTGTTGGGTTTCAGTTTACTTTTGTGGGTTTGCCAAACAAATAAGTATTTTAGTTTTAGGTGCTACTGTGACGAAATCTAAATACACTCAGTGTGCATGAATGAAGAAGGAACCCCATATAACCCGACGTTTTGATGTTGTAAATTATGTTCTTTGCTAAAAGCTGCCTGAGCTGTTGTCTCTGTTTGGTTAAAAACAGATGCACAAAATAATCTATCAATTTAATGTTTAAATTATTTAAACCATTCTGGTCATCTTCATCATCCTATAACAGGCATTAGACATTGATACGACTTTCCATTATCGTTCAGGCCTCTTGCTTTGATGTGTTGCATGAATTTAGGTCATGAGGTTTTATGGCAGCACTTTAAAGCTTGGTAAATTCTATTTCAGCCAATAAAACAAGCTAAGTGAACCCAGCTTTTTCTGGTTCCACCCTCCCTCCTAGATCCCCGGTTCCCATTCTTTCATCCGTCAGCCAACACCCACTGCCTGTGATGTACATGTCACGGCTCTTTGGGTAGCATTCTGATGAATTCAGATACCTGAAGCGCTGTGAGAAATGTCAGATCTCTTCCAGAGCCCCATGGCAGTGTGGGATTGCACAACGTGAGGGGAGCTTTCCTATTGGCCCAATGCTACGCCCTGATCTTCCAGTACCTTGGGCGTATACGTCATCTTTGGAGCCCTGGCGAGTTCCCTCTGCATCTTGACACAGCTGCACCTTCTATGGATGCCAAACTCCTTCGATCAATAGGGAAGCTTCTCACGCTTCCAACTGTATATGTTTAAGGTGTGATGTGAGCATCTAGGCATGGTGACATATCTTTGTCATGTGTGGTTGATGTGAGGTTAGTGTATGGGCATGTGTGTAAGGATGACTCATGCTGAGAGGAAAGCATTGGGGCGGCATGCTTTTGTGTCAATCATGGGCACATTTACAGGTTAGAATCAGTTCCCCTCAATTACACCATCTAAAGAGGAAGATGGAGAACTGAGGAGGAAGATTGGTAACAGCATGGAGGGTTTGGAAAAGCAAGCAAATAGCTCAAGACAAAGTATTGAATGGATATCATGCATAGCATTGTTAGTGATATATATTTACACTTCTTGATCTTAATCACATTTAGACTTGTTACGTTCACAAATGTCTGTATTTTCTGAGCTAGAAAAAAACAGTTGGGTTTTTAAATGTGATGTTAAAAGCAGATTTACTTCCTGACAGGCTTGTATCTAGGTACGTTCATTTCCCATCTAATTCAATTAGTTCACTAGCATTGGTGCCACCATGCTTCTGTGCAGGTTGCAAATAAGGCTCCTCATTACACTCTGTCAGGTTAGAGAAGAGGACAAATTCTGGTTGAAGCTGTGTCATACCTCTTTGAAAGTTTCGTATGATTTGTACAGCAGCGCTGCTGAGATGCTCATAGCTTGGAAAATAGATTTAATTTCTCTACCCTCTTTAGGCTTCACCAAAAATCTGCTCTTCATGATACTTTATTTTCCCTTACAATCAATTGCTCTGTATTGACGACAATGTTTCAGTGTAAGAATGGTGTTTGCTTAGTTTTTTTTTTCACCACTCACAGCATTTTAATAAAAAAAATACTTTAGGGCCTTAGCATATAAAACATTTGCCTTTTTACCTTCATAGACGTGTGGAAATTCATATGACTATTTTCAACAGTGGATTTTATTCCTGTGTGTTTTATAAAAGCCTGAAATTTTGTGGAGGACATGGGAAATATTGGGGCTGCTCAGTGGCGCAGTGGGTAGCACTGCTGCCTTGCAGCAAGAAGGTTCTGGGTTCAAATCCTGGCCCAGGGTCTTTCTGCATGGAGTTTGCATGTTCTCCCTGGGCATGCGTGGGTTCTCTCCGGCTTCCTCCCACGGTCCAAAAACATGACTGTTAGGTTGATTGGCTTCACTAAATTGTCCTTAGGTGTGAGTGTGTGTGTGAATGGTTGTTTGTCCTGTGTGTCTCTGTGTTGCCCTGCGATGGACTGTCCAGGGTGTACCCCGCCTCTTGCCCATTGACTGCTGGAGATAGGCACCAGCACCCCTCGCGACCCCAATTGGGACAAGCGTGTAAGATGATGGATGGATGGATGGATGGGAAATATTTATACTGTCTAAAGATTCTCCTAACTGAGGAGCTCTGCAGCTCCTCCAAAATCACAATTTGGCCCACCTTGCTGCTGTAGCTCAGATAAAAGTTTGTCTTGGTGTACCATTCTGTTTTAATTTTAAAATGATTAACTGAACTGTACTCTCTGTAATATTATAATGGTTACGCTAAATTGTATTCAGGGTTATCATAATATTAGAAACTGAAATACAAATAACTGCTAATCTTTTTTGATTTCATTCTTAAAAGAAATCTACCACATACTTTTAGTGGTTTGTGCTGGGGCTTTGTGATGTGTTCCTTTAAATCGTAGTTATATGAAGAACTTTAAATGTTCTGGAGAATTTTCCAGGCTGTATTCATATATGTTTCCAATTATTAGTTATTTTGGTTTGTTGTTATGCAGTTTTAACAAAGATATGAGCCTCTATGTCCTAAATTTATTACTCTTAGCCATAACACAACATTATTGCATCATCTGTCCAGCCAATAATGCTTGGGGCCCTAAGGCAGTCATAACTGAAGTGACAGACGGCCTCTGTGAGTGTGTATGTTTCTATATGTGTGTGTGCAAGCTCTTATGTTTGAGCTGGAAGTATGGTATAGGTTTTGTTTGAATTGATGGCCAATCTTTGCGCTTTTTCATGTCCATATGTTTAAACCCGCAGCTACATCCACCATCTGTCTCAGTAGGCTGCTAATTTAGCTCTGCAGTCATAACCGACGGTCTGTTTATTCCCCCACTGTTGACAATCGCCTGTTTTGTTGCTGAAGATTGCTGTGCCGGTCGTTCCACACTTGTTACTACGAGCCACTTAAAGCTCATGTAAGCAGTGCAGGTGCTTAGATGTGAGAGCCCTCAGGGTAGCATGTTAGTTATGGAGGAAATGTGCGAGCCACAGGTTCAGCCTTCGTGTGCTGTGTCTAAAACGTAGCCTGCGGAAGCTTGTCAGGATATTTTCAGGATAATCAGTCAAAGCTGAGCTGTTTACCTTCTGCTTAGAGCAAGAAAGTGGAGTAAACCTGCAGAGTGCTTTGCTCAGAGAGGTCAAGGGGGCGAGAGTGCGCATGGGTGCACATTTGTACTTGTGCCAGTTTGCATGAGATGAAGAAGTGTAAGATTATGACACATATGCGTGTAGGGACAAAAATACGCTTTCACAGCATAGTGTGGGCCTTGCAGGAAGATCAAATGTGAAAATTCTACGCAAACATACAAAGACAGGTGACAAGCTAAAGAAAATCAACAAACAGTAACTTTGTACGATGCTCTGCCAAAACAAGCTTCCAGATTATTGTCTCTGCTCCTCTGAAACAAGTCATTCCCAAAGGTAGAGTCACCGCTAGGGTTTGAGAGAAAACAAGGTTTTAGGTACTCTTAAGAGATACAGGATTCTTTGCATTGAAGTTTTAGAAATTATCAGTTCATTTTTTTTTTATTCATTAATTTTTTTACCTCTAGTAGACAGGTGTCACATCATAATGGACTTAAAGAAATCTGAACGAATCCTTAGAGTGGTAAACTACCTTATGGTCCCTTCATCCCCACTACTGTACATCCTCTGAATCGACCCACGATCTGTATGAATCAACCAGTATTAAGCAAAAGGAGAAAGTAATATTGTAGATCTATGATGAACAGAGAATAGAGCTTTTATATTCCTGGTCTATAAATTTACTATTAATATTAGTGCACTCAATCGGTAATTAAGGGTCACAATCTTCTGAAGCCAAACATAATAAAAAGGCTTGGTGAGGGTAGAGTTCAGTATGGAATATTATATGAATCATAGCCTACCATAAGAGCTCAAAGTTAAGATGAGGGCCAGTCAGATTATATATACAATACATGCTGCCTTCTTAGTCAACTCACTCGTGCAAAAGCAATTTAAATTTTAATGGTTTTACCTGGTTAAATAAAGCAAATTATACAGTCCCTTCTAAAAATAATAAAACATCCAACTGATGAAGGTTTAAATGGGTTTGGATGTGTTTTGACCCCTTCTTCTAAGATAGACCTGGACATTGGATGGCCCTTAGACCAAATTAGGGTCTTTAGTTATGAGTATGCATTAGGTCCCATTTTTTGTTATATATATATATATATATATATATATATATATATATATATATATATATATATATATATATATATATATATATATATATATAAATATATATATATATACACTATATTGCCAAAAGTATTTGCTCACCCATCCAAATTATTGGAATCAGGTGTTCCAATCACTTCCATGGCCACAGGTGTATAAATTCAAGCACCTAGGCATGCAGACTGTTTTTACAAACATTTGTGAAAGAATGGGTCGCTCTCAGGAGCTCAGTGAATTCCAGCGTGGAACTGTGATAGGATGCCACCTGTGCAACAAATCCAGTCGTGAAATTTCCTCGCTCCTAAATATTCCACAGTCAACTGTCAGCTGTATTATAAGAAAATGGAAGTGTTTGGGAACGACAGCAACTCAGCCACGAAGTGGTAGGCCACGTAAACTGACGGAACGGGGTCAGCGGATGCTGACGCGCATAGTGCGAAGAGGTCGCCAACTTTCTGCAGAGTCAATCACTACAGACCTCCAAACTTCATGTGGCCTTCAGATTAGCTCAAGAACAGTGCGCAGAGAGCTTCATGGAATGGGTTTCCATGGTCGAGCAGCTGCATGCAAGCCATACATCACCAAGTGCAATGCAAAGCGTCGGATGCGGTGGTGTAAAGCACGCCGCCACTGGACTCTAGAGCAGTGGAGACGCGTTCTCTGGAGTGACGAATCGCGCTTCTCCATCTGGCAATCTGATGGACGGGTCTGGGTTTGGCGGTTGCCAGGAGAACGGTACTTGTCTGACTGCATTGTGCCAAGTGTAAAGTTTGGTGGAGGGGGGATTATGGTGTGGGGTTGTTTTTCAGGAGCTGGGCTTGGCCCCTTAGTTCCAGTGAAACAAACTCTGAATGCTTCAGCATACCAAGACATTTTGGACAATTCCATGCTCCCAACTTTGTGGGAACAGTTTGGAGCTGGCCCCTTCCTCTTCCAACATGACTGTGCACCAGTGCACAAAGCAAGGTCCATAAAGACATGGATGACAGAGTCTGGTGTGGATGAACTTGACTGGCCTGCACAGAGTCCTGACCTCAACCCGATAGAACACCTTTGGGATGAATTAGAGCGGAGACTGAGAGCCAGGCCTTCTCGTCCAACATCAGTGTGCAACCTCACAAATGCGCTTCTGG
Source organism: Cyprinodon tularosa (assembly GCF_016077235.1). NCBI lineage: Eukaryota > Metazoa > Chordata > Actinopteri > Cyprinodontiformes > Cyprinodontidae > Cyprinodon > Cyprinodon tularosa. The sequence goes on from NW_024039158.1 coordinate 565,761, forward strand.
AAGAATGGTCAAAAATTCCCATAAACACACTCCTAAACCTTGTGGACAGCCTTCCCAGAAGAGTTGAAGCTGTTCTAGCTGCAAAGGGTGGACCGATGTCATATTGAACCCTATGGATTAGGAACGGGATGTCACTTAAGCTCATATGTGAGTCAAGGCAGGTGAGCAAATACTTTTGGCAATATAGTGTATATATATATATAAAAATGCTCTTATCTCAAAGATAAATACTGCCATTTCATTTGTCTGGCCCATGGTGAATCTCAGTGTTATCTCAGGCCTATTTGGCTTCATCTAGATATGTACAAAGTATCAGTCCTGTGAATGAGTCTCACTACTGTGCAGTCATTAGATAATGTGATCATTTGTGGGGGCATATTCGTAAAAAAAAATAAATGGCAATGGAAACGGGGCGAGTACAAAACCCTGAGGTGCACCATCCCTTAAAATCAAGTTTATTTCATTACAAACTGAGCAGAAATCAGCTAGCAGAATTTTGGCATTTGTGTTTTTCTAGCGTGCTGGATACATCAAGCAAACGTTTCATGACCTCAAGCATCAAGGCATTTATATAAGCATTCCAAACTAAACTTAGAACATTATTTACCAGATTTCATTTAATAAAGGAAAGTAATGATGTATTTCCACTGCTTCTCATTATGCACCAACTATTGTTTATAACAATCCTTATCAACTTCATTGGTCGCTGTAAACATATAGTATGATGAAATTTGACTTACTTTCTGAGCATGAGACGCTTTTACTGACTTGTGCCTGTGTAAGTTTTTTCTAAATATTATGCCATATTTGTTGCTTTGCTCTTTGTACTGTGACACAAGCACACAGAGCCAATATTAGATGGTGAATGATTTGGTGTATCTACCTCTAAATAATCTGCTCTGCAGGCATTGTTTGATAATTGTAACAGCATTACCTCAACAAAAGTGATGTAAGCCACTTCTTTATCTAACACAGACAGTGTTTTTCGTGGGCTTCACTATTTCAAAACAGCCCTGTTTATTCGGCCCAAAATAGGAATGTGTTCAGCCAGAGTGAAAAAAAGAAATCTTGAAAGATCATGACTGTCACTGACTTTTTCATGGTGTTGCTTAAAGATTCAGCACCAGTACAGCGTATCAACAAAGCTTCCATGGGTCTCTTCATTGTAATTCTTCTAACAAGTCAGCCATCTGTGTAGCACAACTTTACAGACTTTATCACTTTCCTTAGGGGAGAGATATTGGCACTAGACATCAAGAGCGTGCGATAATTAACGCACCACATCATGTTGTTGCCGCAGCCATTGCTTTCCCCTTGAGTGCACCACACAAGGCTGTCACGCAACTGAAACATTCTACATGCAGACATATGTACAATAATTGTGTTTGAAGGTAAAGATGGACAGATTCACTTGGGACCATGCTAGTTAGAGGACTGGATCAAGGGAGTTGCAGTTTGAGTGGCGTATGTATGAGATAAAGACAAAAGGAAGAGAGATGGTTGAGACAAAAGCAGACAAGGGGAGAGTTGAGTGTGTCCTGTCTGATAAACAGGAACATGGCTCATCATTACAGGGAGCAACAGGGGAGCACTACCTCCCATCTGCCAGCTAATACATACTAATGCCCCCAGTGCACCGTACAGCCACTATCAACGCCACAGGACTCAGACGTGACATGTGCATTCTGTCGAAACGAGCGGGTGTAAGGAATCCGTGCAAGCAGTCCAGGATTTCATGAAAAGACTATGATGCATAATAAAAAATGTTGAATTGGCGGCAAACAGCAAATCCATGTAAACATGCCACAAATTTGAGAGTAGCAGAAACCCGCGGGCGTCCATGCTGCTGGCATCTCTTCCTCAGATCAAGAGCAGAGCATCCTGCTGGTACAAATTCAAAACAGCTTCCAGATCTGCTATAGTTGCTGGGAATATCATACATGCCTAATGGACTAAACATGACCACCTCCCTGTTACAGTATGCCTCATCCATCAAGATTTTTTCTTTCTTTACTAATTTTTGTCACCCCACATAAGATCTTTGCTCAACTACATGGCTCTATATTTTTCTCTCTCTCATCAACTAGTGATAGTCTATGAAACAGTGCACTTTACAAAGTCAGTGTGATTTAATGGTAAAGGTCCAGGAGAAGGCAGCTATGACACCCACTCAGGTCTGCTTTTTCATCTTCCTTCCTCCCTTTTAAACCCTTGTGTTGTTAAAGTGTGTATGTTAGAGAAGATGTGTCAATGATGTAAACAGTGAATGTCCCTGGTGTCTAAAGGTATTACACTTAAACTCACCCATGCATACAGGCCTAGGGGGCCTTTCTGTACCACTGGACAGGACCGGAGTGACCTTTTCAGCTCAGATTAAAACAGGGTCACCTAACTGGGCGGTGAATTTGTGGAAGAGCGACACAAAGAAAAGCAGGAAAGGATGAAGGGCTGTTGAGGGTGTTGTACGTCCTCTTTAAGAAACCCTATGTGGTGGGGACACTTCAACATTACATACTACTTACATGAGCATCTAAAAGAGTATTAATGTCCTCAAACTTTTTTCCACTTTGTCACGTTACACTAATAAAATCCAACATTGATGCAAAAGTCTGTCAACATCCCCATGATTACTCTAAGGGACCTGCAGGAAACAACATATTCCATCGGAGAAATTGCTGACATAGCAATTAGGTTTTAAGCATGAATTCTTCAAATCACGAACACTATCAGTGGAGAAAAGCAGCATAGTGTGCATTCTGAACTTACCACAGTTATAAATTCTGAGGTGGCATGATAATACGGGGAAGATTTCATGTTAGGAAGCCAGTAAAAGTAACCCAACGATAAATAGAGAACCTGTAAGAGGATGCAAAAGTCTTGGGTTTTACCTTTAGCCATACAATTACCCTTATCATTCAGCGAGGGCGACAATGGAACTAAATCCAAATGAAAATCTATTCACTGGAAAAGCAATCTAGAAATAATTAAAAATTTCTTAAATTGAGTCTATTTACCCTTAATTTGAGTAGGTAAATGAGATAGTTTGCCAATGGAATGAGTATTTTTACTCTTAAAATAAGATAATTAGATAATATCCACTTGAAATAAGACAATGCAATCGTGTTTTCTTACTGTAAGTGTAAATTGTCTTGTTCCATTGGCAAAATGTGTATTTTACCTCCTCAATCCAAGAACAAATGTACTTATTTTAAGAAAAAATGACTTATCAAGATTTAGATTTTTTCCACTGTTGCAAGACTCTCAAATGTGCGTTCCAGACTCTTTTCATTCATCCTGATAAATGTTAAGCTGTTTTCAAAAGAATAAATGCCAAAAGTTTCAGTGTGTAGATGTGCATAGGTGTAACAAATATACTGAAGTGAAAAAAAAAAAAATGTACAGCTGAAATTGGTTGAAAAATGTTGAGAAAAATGTTGACAGTATATGGTCAGGATATTGTGTCATATCTGCTGTGTTTATTTGTTTGGCAGAGCTTCAAGCTCTGCTTTATTAGAGTTTATCAGAATGGAATACACTCAGAGCTCTTCTGTAAATGTTCATGTTGTCTCACAAATATATATATATATATATATATATATATCTGTGTGTGAATCCAATAAAAACACGGGTACTCCATTCCCTTACAGGGCACGTATAAACGCATGCACGGCTGCACTTCTCCTGCCTCAGCAACAATTTGTACAAAAAACACTAAAGTGTGTTTTTGTGCGTGTATGTGGGTGTGTGTTCACAAGTGTGTCTCAGTGCATTAGACCGGTGAGGAGACGAATAACCCAATTTTGGAGACAGTCTGCCTCACAGACATACAGTATGAAAACGGGTAGAAACCAAAATGGTTGTGTGGGTGTATGTGTGTCAGACTAAAACAAAGAAATAGAGACAATGATTTTTTTTCTATAAAGCTGCATGAAATTGCAAACTCTGAATGAGTAAATGCAGAGTAAAATAGATATGTGCTGAACACAGGTGAGCCAGTAATAGACATAATCAGCTTGGGAAAATACTACAACTGATATTTTATGAGGGTTCAAATATCAAAATAAAGCGATTTATTCAAATGAGAAATTCTGAGGGCAGTTCTGGTCTGTGCAAATACAGCTAAAAAAGTGCATTCTTCTCTGCTGTCTCTTTTGATGAATAAGGAGGAAGAGGGGGGTACGTGGCCCTGAACCTGACAATTTGGATGATGTAGTTGCATAGCAACAGACAGCAGCCAAGTACCTAAAAAGCAAAAAAAAAAAAAAAGAGGAAAAAAAGATGGAAGGCTATTTGGCTTGTTAAATATTCCCTGCCTGCCAGGACAACACTCAAAGCGTAATGCATCTCCATAGAGCCAATTTAAAAATGCAGCTTTACTTAAACTGCACACAAGGCCAGATGAGGACACGCATCAGCATTTCATATATGTTTTTCCCCCAGCTTTTTAGTGTGTCTTAAGACCAAATAAAGAACAACAATAATGATTGCACCATTAGAGCCACACAAGCAGTCATAAATAAGAGTTTTAAAATCTCCCTAAAGAACATGGTTAGACATTCAAGCATTGGTTTGAATGATTTTCTCTTATGATGGGATACTCCCATACAGGGCTTATTTAAAAATCATCAGTTGTCTGGTTATTAATATCTGTAAACACATCTTTTGTCTATTGTAATGAAGTGTATAAAAACAGTTCAAAGGTCTAGGATTCAGCTCTGTACTTCTATCAGAAAATTTGATGGTGCTGAATTAAAAATAATTAAAGACGTACTCTAAAAACTGCCTCCACGGGTTTGCAGTGCGCTCAGCTGCACTGCAAACAGGTGCGTCTTTATCAAATGTGTACAGGTCCGATGGCGCACCAGTCACAAACAGGAATAAGCTTCTATTATTGTTCTAATGTGGAACCCTGAACCATCAAAGGTGATATATTTTGGTGCAAATGCACCTGGAGCAGACTTTGAAGGGCTGTATAGGGACACATTGACAAACTTTTCATTCATACATCTATGAAACTACATTGACCTTTGGACATTCACATCTAAGTACAACTCTTATTCTATGAATGATTATTTATTACTGAACAGATTCGTTAGTGATTTTGTTGTTGGAGGATTTGGAATTGAAGAGTAGCTAATGCTGCTGAACAGCTGATTGTTTTTGTGTATTGATTACAGCCAGCTTGCCGGCGTAATCCAGCAGGCTGATGTTTTTGTAATATAAAGCCAGTAGAAATTAGATTAAATTGTCATGGTTTTGGTTCTGGGGCTGCTCAGTGGAGCAGTGGGTAGCACTGCTGCCTTGCAGCAAGAAGGTTGTGGTTTCAATTCCCGCCCCCTGGTCTTTCTGCATGGAGTTTGCATGTTCTCCCTGAGCATGCGTGGGTTTTTTCCAGGTACTCTGTCTTCCTCCCACAGTCCAGAAACACAACTGCTTCTCTAAATTCTCCTTAGGTTTGAGTTTGAATGGCTGTTTGTCTCTGTGTTGCCCTGTGATGGACTGGCGACCTGTCCAGGGTTAATCTGCCTAACGCCTGGAGACACCAGCTCCCCTTGTGACCCGACTTGGGATTAAGCGTGTCAAAACTGTTTATCTTTTGAGTTTTCATTGGTTTCATTTCCATTTTGTGTTATTCTTGTTGTTTTTTGGTTGTGTTTGTGTTGTTAAGTATTTCCTGTTTACCCTCTCTTGCTCCCTTGTGTCAGTCTTCTTCCAATAGCTCCCTTCTAGATTCTTCTGTCCACTCCTGCTCCCAATCAGTTGATTTCCCCAGTCTTTGTCCGTTTGGCATATATACTCCTCCTCTTCAGTTATTGTTTGCTGGTTTCTTGTTGTTCCTTGCTCCTCATGTGTGTTTTCCTTGACATCTCCTCTTTTTGGGTTTGCTGTATTTTTTATATATTTTGTTTACTTTACCTTATGTTGGCTATGGATCCACATTAAATCAGCAAAAAGTAATCTCTGCCTCCTCCCATTTTGCATTTGGGTCCTTTTCAAACCTCTACACAACCTGGCAGAAATTCTTTAAACTCTCAAGTTGGTTTATTTTTTCCCAGCCCTTTTCAGATTTGTTTTACTGTGTCTGGTGGAACAGTTAAATGGCCTGCACTAATCTGACACAAGCTGATAAAGTTGCTTGTTGTCGAATAAAAAATGATATGATTGTACAATGTGCACACATCAAACCAGACATCAAAGACTTTAAATTTTACAAGGTTGAAGCTTAACTTGCATCATTTAGAAAAAGATGTGATAGTGTCTCCTCAACTAATGTACAGTACGTGTATGGTCATTTGTATACTCAATAGTCATATCACTCTCTTAATTTTGAAGGACTGTTTCAGTTTAAAGACAGCAGAAGAAAAAATCTTATAGGCTATAGGGGTGTAAATCACATCCATCATGGCGATTCGATTCAGTATCGATTTCCTGACCCAACGATTCGATTATTTTCGATTCTCAAGAATACACCACGATTCAATTTGATTCGATTAATCGATTAATCGGTTAAATTTTTTCTTTATTATTATTTATTTTTTTTACACCTTACAGGCTAAACAAAGTTTCAAGTTTGAAATAAATCAATGAAAGCTGTAATATCATTATGCATTTTCTTTAGAAACAACAGCAAATAACAGAAGTAGAAAAGTTGCATCAAAAAATACTGCAAAAATACTGCACAATATCAGTGTAATGAGTTCAATGCAATACCTCGGCTCCAAAGAAACTGTCCAACATATTTTTTTAGAATGTAATAAATATACTCAGGAAAGAGAGATGTTGCGTAGAGAGTTAGACAGGAATAAAAATAAACTAGATATAAGGGAATTGTTTCAAAGGTCATCTGGGGATGTAGTTTTTGGGAGTATTTTTAATTTTCTAAGAAGAACGGGTATTTTAGGGAGAATATAATAATTTGTCTGGTCCATACTCCATTCTGGAAGGTGGCGGTAATGCACCTATAAGTTGTTTGCCAACTGCCATTAAAAAAAAAGAAGAAGAAGAAGGTTCCAGAGTGTCGACGTCACCGCCCCCTTGAGAGACACTACGCTGCACCTCTCCCAGATTGTAGCTGACCGCAAACAGTGCAGCAGACAGGAGGCCGGCTTGTTTTGTTTTTATGACCGAAATTGCGGAAAACAACTCGTGAAGTTTGACCCGCTAAAAGAGCGAGGTGCGCGAGAACGCTGGGACCCTTTTTCTAGCTGAATCTCCGCTCTTTTTGGCCCTCATGTCCCTCCGTTGTCGGACTAAACTCGCCCCCACTTCCTCAGCGCCTCGGCCGTATCTAGACCCACAGTGTGTAGCTCACACCACGCTTCAATACTGAGCATAATTTAAAAATGTCTGTGTCAAGCTTACTGCAACAAACTGCTGTAAGAGTATAACCAGGAAGCGCGGTAGGAGGGCAAATTAGGTTTAGCGGCACCGCAGCATGGGAGGAAGAATTACGCCCAGGAGCAAATGGATAAAAATAGACCGGAGGAAAAAAAAAACATGAATCGATTATCTTGCGGACGTGTCGATGCATCGGATCGTCGGCTTTTGGATCGATGCATCGATACAAAACGATTATTATTTACACCCCTAATAGGCTATGTGAAGTTGACAAAAAAAACTGCAAAGACTGTACACAAGAAGAACAGAGGGGAGTTTAGTCTGGATCACCACTAGGGTAATTAAAATAAAAATATCTCAATCCAAATGGTTACTAAAACAGACTGAAGAATAACAAGTTTAATTATAACCAGGGCTGTGTAAAAAATTTTTTTAAATATTCTGAGATCGTCCTTAAGGTTACATCCAAAGAGTCCATCTACCTCCTCATAAATCACATAATATCAGAAAGTCAGGTCTTAGGATATAGGATTATACTCAATCAAAAACCCAACACCAGGCCTTAAAGAATGAAAACTATGTATGGTAAATCCAAGTCAGTAACATAATATAACATAATATTTCTAATGATGTTTTCTTAGAACCAGTGCAAAAGGCCACTATATAGAGAAATTAAATACCAAAAAGCCAAGCTCAAATCCTGTTTATCCAAAAGTGCAGTGGATTACATGAACAAAAGCAATACATTTGCCTGTGAGGCAAATGTATTTACTGTTAAAAACAACGCTATCACCACTCAATGAGCACATCTTGTTGTCTGTAGAGGCTTAGGCAAACTAAAGAAAACATAATCTGCTCAGATTATACTATTTTTAATCAAAAATGGTTGTCAAATTCTGTTGATAAAATGTATTCAAGGGATAAGGGATCTTATTGATAAAGGTATAAATGCTTCATTCTCAGTAAAAAGGTTTGGTTCTAAAAAACTAAAAAACATCATAGAAAAATGTGAAATATTTACGATAAGTCTAAACAACACGGGGAAAATGGCAGAGCAGATGCATCATTATTGCTCTCAGATATTCAACTTGATCTACATCAAATTTAAATCATAGATTGACTTGATCAAAGCATATAATAGTGTGGTATATATGCATCTGCTGGTGAGAGATTGCTGTCGATGAGTTGATGCAATCAGCTGGTTTTCCTTAGGTGGAAAACTTTGAACCAATCTGACTGGACGGTCTGATTGAATCATCTCAGTTAAGATTTTTGAAATGACATGTGTTGTGAATTGGTGCTATATAAATAAACTGAATTGAATCGAAATGAACTTGACACATAAGGAAAGACATATAAGCCAACTTAAGTTTTATGATTTGATGAGGATTTTGATGATGTTGGTGGCCTTAGAGATGACTTTTTTATTGTCTGATCAAATAGTCTTTGCAGACAATATTTATATTGAATGCTTTACATGTAATTTATGTATTTTTCTTTCTTATTAGCAACCCTCCATTAAAAAAAAGAAAAAAAAAAGAAAAAAAAAGAAAAAACAGATTGTTAAACACAATAGACTGTCCTGGTTAAAGGCACACCATATAGCTTTTGGCCACTATGGGCGTGAGATCTGTAACTTTCAGGTCTAGCGCCCCTAGTGGACACAAGTGCAGCAACACTGTCACAAAGGTCAACAAATAGTCAGCCAGCCAGACTCCAATGTCTTTTGATTGGGGACTGGGCTAGGTATAGGTATAACTCGGAGGGGGTTAAAAGTGTTGGCCTAGTGGTTAGAACAGTCCGCTGGTGCTCTGAGAGGGTTGCAACAAAGTGGCAGCCCACTGCTCCCTAAGGGGATGGGTTAAGATGCAGAAGTGAGTTTCTCCATTGTGAGATCAATAAAGTTCAATTATTACTATCAAACGCTGGTGCTCTCTCAAGAGCACGGCCGGGGCAGGCCGGACTCCACGCTGTGACGCGGTGTACCAGCAGCTAAACTAAACCTCCAAAATAATATATATGATTGTATACTAGGGGCAAAGTATTAATTTAAGTTAATTAATATGTACACTTGCACCTTAATTCTTATTCTTATCTTGATATACCAGTGAATTTCTCCACTCTGCGATCAATAAAGCTCATCTAATCTAATCTGATCTAATTTACCAATTCAATTCAATTAAGTTTATTTCTATAGCGCCAATTAACAACAAATGTCATCGCAAGGCACTTTAGATTCACCAGATCATACAGTCAAATTGATTCAAAGTTTTCTATCTAAGGAAAACCAGGTGATTGCATTGACTTATACAGTCTACCATCAAATAAATTTGAGAAAAGGGAATTGTTTTTTCATCCAGCTTCTTCTTTCAGCTTGCGTAGTTTGTTCTTTGTAGTGCAACGAACAAACTCCTTTCCAAAATCGACTCTTGCCAACAACGGTGTGTCTTCTCCCAACTTAGGCGGTATTTCAAGAGGGGAGCCCAGCTCAAAGCATTGAGAGTATCAAGTGCTGTATAGCCCGCTAATGGCCCCTGGAACAAGGTATACAGGTCCGCTAATGGGCACTTGTACTAGGGAAACAGTTCTGCTAAAGGGCTCTGGCTCGGGAACTGGCCCGCTAAAGGGCTCTGGCTCGGGAACTGGCCCTCTAAAGGGCTCTGGCTCAGGATCTGGCCCGCTAAAGAGCTCTGGCTCGGGATCTACTGGCTGAAAGGGAGCTGATGGAGGTGGCAGGAAAGGGAAAAGATCTTCCCTTTCCCCATAGAAGAAGACCCATAACAGGGACTCCTCAAGATGTGGAGCTGTGACTGAGGGACGTGTGATATTAGGACCTGGTTTGAGTTTTCTTATACATCAGGCTGACCCGCTGGAGAGGGAATGGTCTTCTTCCCCCCGGGGCGCTGTCTGTGTTTGGGGGTGTGTTCATGGGGTGCTTCGGAGGGTAAGGGTGAAGTGGAATCCAGAGTAGTGGATGGTGATGGAGGAGAAGTAGAACAGGCAACAGCTCCAGGTGAAGTGAATAGTTGAGGTTGAGGTGGAGGAGGCTTACCAAAAAGCTGAGCAATGGCAGCCTGATCATTCCAATCCAGCTCTTCCAAAATGTCCAATAAACCTATGGCAGACAGAAAGGAAGATTGTGGGGTTACATTTTTTCTTAGCTCTGTGGCGGCGGCTATCCTTCTCCAAGGTGGACTGAGAGTGGCGATGTTGTCCAGAGTGATTTTTTAAAAACTCTGCTGGATCCATGCTTGGCTGGTTCCTTCTGTCAGCTTGGCTGTGGTTTGGGGACCCAGTTGCAGAGGCAGAGGTGAGTTCTTACAGTTTTAATTAATAATCTCAGTTAACGCAGACAGGAATCCAAAATCCAACTTAAAATGTAACACAAACCAGAACCATGGAGACATCAGTGGAAAACAAGCACACTTAGACTTAGACAGATTTTATTTGTCATTTTGTTTACACAAGTGTAAAACCAAATGAAAAGGAACTATTTATGTGAGACTGAAGAAAGAGAGGACTAACAAACTGATTGGGAGCAGGTGTGAATAGAGGCTTATAGGAAAAGAGCTAAGGAAAAGGAAACCAACACAAGAGAGCAACAGAGGGCAACAAAGAAAAGTCTAAGAACTCAGATATATCCAAAAACACAACAAAATGGGAATTAAACCAATAAAACTAGAAAACAAAAAACTAAAAAACTTAAAAACAAGACCATAACAATTGGCCTGAGAAAGAGTTTAACATAACTCATATGCTTCAAGTCTTTGGTCTCAAAGTCTGCAGTGTGCCTTTAAATGAGGTTTTAATAATAAAAAAGAAGTCTTAACTTTTGCTTGCTCTAAGACAGCTCTCTGAAATGATCATCAGAGTAATAGGTACCCCGGATAAACACATAAATTGTGACAGAGTGTGCAACAATCATACTGATTGCTATAACATTTAAATACCATGGTGAAATTCATACGTTATGCTGCATAAGGATGCACTGACACTGCAAAAAGTCCTTGCAAATGAGAGAAAAAGGAAGGATTGCCTTTTGAGGGGTCAGCAAGATTTCCAAGCCCATGATGATGACTCTATACCACCACTCAGGGTGATATAATATAGGAAATGGTAAATCTCCTGTACTTTCATATAGTTTTTTTCAAGTCAGAGTCTTGAGTAAAGTGCTTTATATACACACACCCACACAGATGGTGACAAGTAACATTGTACAGTACGTACAGCTGCCCTGGTGCTCACTGACAGAAGCATTACTCCCATAGACCGGCACCACCTGTCCCTGTGACCACCAGAGGTACGCAATGCAGGTGAAGTGTCTTGCCCAATGACACTGAAAGCCAGAGCCGTGGCTTGAACCGACAACCATCAGGCTGAAGGGCAGACTCCTACATCCAACCCCACTGTTGCCCCCAGTAAAAGGGAGAACAAAGATAATAACAGAAAGTAATGGAAGTGATCGGGGGGTAATTGTTAGAAATGTTCTTCCCGCAGAACAAGAGCAAGAGAGGTAGTAAAACATCAATACATTTGCAAGATGCTAAAATTCTTCCATTCCCATTGAATTTAAATCCCCCATCATTTATATGGGTCATTAAAAAAACTAAAATTAATCTCAATTTTGTCATTAAAACTTTGAGGAGATTTAGGAAGCAATGCCACTAATCAGAATAGAGTTTTAAATCTATTAAATTGACAGAAGTGCTGGATTTCAAGGATAACTGAAAGCATTCTGTACGTCTTTGTCACCTTCACTCATACCCCCCAGACAAACCCCTTCCCCACCCATCCACACACACACACAAAAACATAAACTCATCTTTATGTGAGACGCTAGAGAGACCTCAAGTCTGCACCAAATCCCTAAAAGCTGTCATTGACTTCAAACACAGTGAGTTATTCACACTGAGCGCTTCTCCTTGTGACAGCATTTTCTGTCTTTATCTTTCCATAGGGCTCCTGTTTGATTCAGCCTCTGAAGTCCATAACGCTACTCCTGATGCCAATCCAAAATAAACACAGTTAAAACATGCCAGTTTTTCTCAATGCAACCAAATGCTGACAGGTGAAGTTTAATAAAGTTCTTTGCACTATCTAGCACACTTGAATAAAAGTTGAATATGAGGAGAAACTGTGCATAAAGTACAGTTTACATCACTCTACAGAATGATCACTTACCAGTTTAAACAGTGCATTAATTTTCATGAATGCATGTGTAATTTATGAGTGGTGTGGGACTGCGCGCCTCTATCAGTGTCAGGGTGACATTTGTGGGGCGATAATCTATTCTGTGACCCAAATTTATGTGTTGAAAGGCTCCGAAACCGCACCCCCCAAGCCCTCCCATCCGATTTCACAGCTCATCACTGTCAGCGCCATATCGTACTGTATGTGCGCCTGCAAAGGGAGCGGGGCTGATAAAAGGAGCGCGTTATCCATCTTATCCAGAGGAGATGTTTTGAAAGGAACTCTGTTATTAATAAATGCATGAGAGCCAACAGAAAAGGGAACATTCTGCAGCTTTAACAAAATAAAAAGAAAGGAGGAGTGGGAGTGGGGGGTAAGAAACACTCCTTGTTAGCATTCTCTCAGACGCTACATGCGCTACAAGCTACGTTCTCAATGAAAGACATATTATCTTTGGTCAGCTCCCCTATCTATTATTCACAGCCCTGTGAGAAATACTGGTGGTGAGATCAACAGTAGTCACTTATGATATATCCCGGAGCAACTGCATGCTATTCATGTGCAAAGAGAAAGCTTAATAACTGCAGCTACAGATAGCGGAGGGGGCTGCAAAGTTGGCAAAAGCTTATGGAGGCATAAGGCTTTGATTTTTTTTTATACAGCGCCAATACGGATTCAACACAAACTAGATTAAGTAGAGAAAGATGGGTATATTTTTATGTAGAATTCAATAGCAGGTAATGCTGGGTATTATGCACTGAAGCTGTTTAATAAAAAGGAATTTTATTTGTCCTTTAGGGGAATTTTTTTTTATCATCTAGATTAATGTACAGCTGACTTTAAAGACAACAAACAAGTTCAGAAGCTTATTGCTTTATTGAAAATTCCCAGCCTTCAGGACACACTGAGGCATATATAAGCATTCATTGGTGACGGCAGATTGTGGGCTCATGTCTGAAATGTTAATAAATTCAACGGAGGGGAGGGAGAGATTGCTTTGTGCTGATCTGTAATATGACAAAACACCTTGACTTTGATCCCAGACGTGTGTTCTAAGTGTGTAAACACACAGGTGGCATTTTAAATGCAAATTCTCCATTGTGTGCGGGGGGCTTGTTAGATAATATGTTGACATGGCGTACTTTGTGAGTGGACAGGGATATTTGAAATGTAATAGTGAGAAAAATACCTTTAATATGGAACATTATATAATGTTAGGAAAAACAAATCATGGGTTTATGATGTTTATACAAAATTGGGGAAGTTTCAAGCAAACTGTGATTTAATTTGTTGAAATATGGAAGAAATCAGAATATTCAATAATTCTTCTCAGAGTACCATTAAGTTCTAAATAATATTGTTATGCCTTATCATCTTCTTTCTTAAAGGTGACAGAGAAGTAATATTTAAATGACAAGTTCTCTTTTTTATTTTATTGTTCTAAAGGAGGTGGAAGAACCAGCCAGCTGTCTTGTCAAACCAACACCACAGGGAAAACGGTACAATTTAAGTTGGTAAAAACTTCAACAAATATTCAGCATGTCAGCATGAATAATGAAACAAATTCCTTCACTGAGGGATATTTTGTTATTTTCACCATTTTCACAGATGTTCAATGCATACGCTGAGATTTCTTTTTTTATTTATCAGTGTTACAGATGAACTTCTTGTTAGAGTCCTGCAACGGGTCGGGTACCCGCGGGTCCCCGATGGGTCACCTGCTAAAATGCTCTTTTGCGGGTGAAAAATACATAAATAAAAATAAACGGGTATGCGGGATCACCCTTGTTGTAGCTTAAAGCCCTGCCGGCAGTGTGGGCTTCCCTCCAAAAAGGCCACAGTCAGTGCATACACGTCTGCTGCAGTGTTAATGGCGCTGTTCTGCAGCGCAGCGTACTATAGCCTATTACTTGATGTGTTAACGGGTCGGGTTGCGGGTTAAATATCAACGGGTCGGGTCGGGTTCGGATTTGAATTGAAGATATCCGCGGGTGACGGGTCTGGTTCGGTAGTCATCCTAACGGGTTCGGGCGGGTGCGGGTTGGTAAAACTCGACCCGTGCAGGACTCTACGTCTTGTTGTCTTTTGTTGTACTTTTCTTAAGTATATTTTTTTAATGTGTATATATTTGTATTTATGTTTGTTGTGTCACACTTTGGTCAGATTTTATGTTGGTTTAAAATAAAAAAAAATGCTCCAAAATACAATAGCATGATGTGGTATGTCCCACAGTCCTGCCTAAAGTCGGCTGGGATTAAGGTACTAATGTGCAGAAAGTAGCCTATAATGCATGTTGCAATGTTTTTTTTTTTTTTTAACAGCATGTTGGCAATGTCACGAGTCTCACCTTGACACAGAATGTAGATGACTCAAGTATATTAACCAGCCTTTAGCTGGTTGAGCTTTGAGAGGATAGTGGACATTTCTAGGAAAGAGAATCTGATAGCATTTCATAACAGTGTTGTACAAGCAGGGGGTTTCCCATCTGCACAAAACAACACCGGGAGTGGTTGCTGCCACCTTTTATGGAATGTGTTTTTTCTACTCATCTGAAATACTGAAATCTCTAACCGCTATTGTTTCTGAGCCATATTACTCTTTTTTTCCCCTTTCTTCTTTTTCCCCTCTCCGCAAAGCTAACTGGCCTGTTTTCAGAAGTTGTATTACTGTAGTAATTGTTGTCCTGCAAGTTGCTAAAGATCTTAATTTAAGTCAACAAGGGAGAACATAAAGATATAAATTTTTTATTTTTTTGTGAATAAACAACAACAAGTGGGACATATTTCTAGGGCACTACTCTCTCTCCTGAAGTTCATTAAGGATTTCTGAATGATCCAATGTTGACCTAAATGACTGATGATGATAAATAGAATCCACCTGTGTTTAATCAAGTCTTTGTATAAATGCACCTGCTCTGTAATAGTGTCAGAGGTCAGGTAAAAAGCAGAGCATCTTGAAGAATGAAGAACAAGAAACAGACCAGGCAGGTCTGAGATACTGTTGTGGACAGATTTAAAGCTTGATTTGGATACAAACTTTTTAACACCCCTGTGCAAGTGACAATATTGAAAAGGAAGGAGTATCAGACCACTGTAAATCTATGAAGACCCGAAGTCCCTCTTAACTTTCAGCTCAAACAAGGAGAATACTGATCAAAGATGCAGTCAGGAGTCCCATGATCACTCTGGATAAACTGCAGAGCTCTACAGCTGAGGTGGGGGACTCTGTCCATAGGAAACAATCAGTCATAAACTGCGCCAATCTAGCCTTTATGGAAGCAGGGGCAGGGATGATGGTTAAAATTGATGAAAAGATGGATGGAGCCAAATATGGGACCATACTGGAAGAAAACCAGTTGGAGCCTAAATAGACCTAAAACTGGGAGAAAGAGTTATATTCCAACAAGAAAATTAACCACAACATAAAACAAAATCAACAATGGAATGGTTTACGAATAAACATATCCAGGTTTTGGAATGGCAAAGTTAAAGTCCAGACCTGAATCCAATCGAGAATCTGGGGAACAAACTGAAAACTGCTGATCACAAATGCTCTCCATCCAACCTCACTTAACTCCAGCTGCTTTGCATGGAACAATGGGCAAAACTGTCAGTCTCTCGATGTGCAAAACTGATAGAGACATAGATTAGTGACTTGCAGCTGTGATTGCAGCAAAAGGTGGTGCTGTAAGGTTTTAACTCCAGGGGGCTAAATAAATGTGCCCACCCAATTTTTCTGTTTATTTGTTAAAATTTTTTGAAAAAAGCAATGCATTTCGGTCCACTTCATGATTGTGTGATTTATGTCTTCATTTTCAAGCCTGAAATGTGGCAAAATGTCAAAACGTTCAAGGGGGGCAAACATTTCGACAAGGCTCTGTAGCATACAACATTTTAATTGTGCAGCTTGTACTGGAGCAATCCATGAAATGATCTGGTGCAGGCATCCCCAAAGTCGGCCCTCAAGGTCCGCTGTCTAGCAGGTTTTAGAGGTTTCTCTGACTTAGCATGGCTGATTCTGATGAATCCAGTTCAGCAAAGACCTGTTAATCAACTATCAATGTATATCAGCTGTGTTGGTGCAGGGAAACCTTTAAAACCTGCAGGACAGTGGCCCTTGAGGACTGACTTTGGGGATAACTGGTCTGGTGGTTCATTTGATTGTTAGCATAGGTGTTGTATGTGTTATGACAGAAGGGCTATGCTCACTTCACTACACCTTCCACTTTTGAGATGGCCTTCCCTTGCACTACAGGAACAGGAAGCTGTTGACGCCATGGTAACAGTCCAAACTCTGGCAGCGACTGCAAAGAATGCTTAAGACTGTGAACAAGATATAAATGATCCATGACTGTAGCTACCATTGAGGACATCGAGGTCTGGACATCAGTGTTTTTTTTTTTGCACCACCCATGTGTGTCATGCTCTGTTGAAAAAAAAATCAGCAGGATATTTTGAAATGGTCCATCCGTCCATCCATCACTAACTCATCAACCAAATACAGTAGGACCAAGAACAACCCTCACACACTCCTCACTAGCTAGAGGAAGTACAGAAGGACTAATAAACATAACATTGTATTTGGACTGTAAGGACAACCAGAGACCTTAGAGACAAATCACAAAGGGATTATATGCCAACTCAGCAGACTGGCTGTAATTTAAATCTGGAAGTTTCTTGTAGCAAGGCAACAGAGGAAACGCTGTGTAATAATTAAAATAATTCAACTTTATCGCCATTCCACTGTCACAAGTACAGAGCAACAAAACTAATTCTCTACTTTTAACCCATCCCCTTGGGGAGCAGTGGGCTGCCACTCAAGTGCCAGTTGAGCATTGTGGGGTTAAGGGTCTCAGGGACCCAGAGTGGCAGTCTGTGGGATTGGGGGATCAAACTCACAACCTCAGGATTCAAAGCCCTATACCCTAACCACTAGGCCACCACTCCCCAATCAGTCCCTGTAATGGTGTAGGCTAACAATGTCCTTACCAGAAATTAGCCAGATATCTGTTTTCAAGGTATCCATCTTTTATATATCTATATATATATCTTCAAGAATGCAGGTGAAAATTAAGCAGAAATTGTAAAAAAAAAAAAAAAAAAAAAGCACAAAAAAAAATCGAAGATAGAAGCTTTAAAACCCAGGTTGAAAGACAAGGTTGTTACTGCTTGCCAAATGAGACTTTACTATTTGTCCCTCTGCTGGTGTTTGACTGAACCACAATATCTCATAAATTGGACCCTTTTATTTAGAACTCTTGCTTTTGCCCTGAAGATTGTGCTTTTTTTCCAAATAAAGCAGTCTTAATGACAACAGTTTTCTATATTTCTACCACAGAGAATGCATTTAACTGCTCTTATATATCGTGCCCCTGATTTCCATATTGGTAGGAAGAGGCAGCAAATCCTCTTAGAGAAGCTGTTTTTTTTTTCTTAAAGTAGTTTTATAATTTCCATACCACAATTCATATGTCAGTAAGAATGTTTGGGATCCTCTTCAGTGTTGTTTTATGTTTTCCATTCCTCCTAAAAGGCTTTACTGAGGATCCATTGGCATTCCTACTCCTGGCTCGGATGCTTAGCGAAGCCGGAGCAGCTGTGTTTGTCTTGAGTTTAGGTGACAGACAGGAGGTCCACCCCTCTCGCCCCCACACCTCTCACCACCTCTCACTCCTGGCGCACATCAAGGGGATTAGCGTCTTATTTCTCAGGTAAAACAAGCAACATCAATGGAGGCCTGTAACAAGATTCTCCCAGTGTTCTGCACAAAGCTTGTGCTGCCTAGCCTTTTTGCGCAACCCTTTGTGAGTTAAACACATCAACATCAATCGACCTGCCAGGGGAGCAGGCAAATCCTTTATGGATTCACCTTCCCCTCCCACGAAATGATGGGATGGAGTCTGATCTTTATGAGTTTAATCATGCAAAGTAAAGAAGTAAAAGGAGAAGGGAGGGAAAGTGAAGATGACAGCGTCCTCCCACACTTTCTGACTTCAGCTGGTGGGAGGAAGAGAATCAGAGATTGCTGATCTATTTCCTGTTGAAATATCCCCCCCTTCCTTTATCTCTCCTCCTTCTCACCTTTGTTTTGCTCTAAACAAGATTTTTACCATAAGGGTCAACAAACACACTTGTTGTTCGTTAGCATCTAACGGTTATGAGGATTTACTATTTGCAGATGATGAGAAAGCCTTATCAGTGTTTTCCTCTATTCCCGCTGATATCAGCTGCCCACAGCTCCTTCTCCTCCACAGCGCACACACAAACACCGTTATCTCTGCTATCTGGTGTTTAGCCAAGTCAGAGCTAATCCAGTGTGAACCCACTCCCTGGCTTGTGCTCAGCAGTTTGCAAACAGATTTGGAGGAAACACACACACAAATGTGGAATGGGAGTCAGGGAGTTTTGGCCCTGGAGCAGGGAACATCACGCTCCAGTAATGTGATGCCGGGGCAGCACTGTGGCACAGTTGTGTGGCATTAACATAAATGAGCATCTCAGCTCTAGGAGGAGGGGACAAGAGTGGATATTTAGGGATGTCCGCATGTGATGGCTGTCTTTTGTGATCTCACAATCTCCACAGAGCACACACATGCCATACTCACACATACACTGTAAGAGTATTAAAAAGTATTAAATCTCTTGCTGGATTTAAGGTTTTCTTCAAAGATTGTTCTGTATTCAGCTTCTTCCATCCCAACAGCTTTTCTGCTTCTGTTGCCACCATGTTTCACCTTTTGGAAGGTGGTGCACGTGCATTCCAATCAGCAGTGTTCATTTTCTTTCTCATATGACATTCTGCATACAGGCCAAAACAATCAGGTTTTTTGTCTCATGTAAAAAGAGCAGGTTTGCCGCATGTTTACCAAATGTCCTACATAGTTTGTGTGATTCTTCCACAGACCCATTTGTTAGAAGAGCTTAATGGAAACATAAGCATACAATTAAGTGCAATGAATTTCCCCCCATAAAGTTATTACACTCACTTGAAAAGTTTTTTTTTTTTATCCATCCCTTTTCTGTCACGCTTATCCCAAGTGGGGTCACGAGGGGTGCTGGTCCCTATCATCGGCTGTCTACAGGTGAGAGGCGGGGTACACCCCGAACAGGTAGCCAGTCCATCGCAGTGTATCACAGAGACAAACAGGACAACCACAACAAAGGTGTTTTTCTTAAACTGTTTTGAAAAAAAGTTAATGTGCATAATATAGGATGGAAATCTATTTGTCGAACAAGTTATGACAAAGCAAACATTTACCTCAGATGATTGATTAGTTGTTTCCACCAACGGTTTTCTGAATTAAAGCATTAGAATCACTTATATCACCTAGAATCACTTATATCTAAGGCATGTACTAGCTGGCATGATATATTATGTGCAACTACCCGAATTGCAACACATTTATTAGAATCTCGCTTTGATTCTGATCTAAGGTCTACACTAGCTTGCTACTGTAGGTCTTGCTCCTGTTTATTACAGAGCATTGCCCAAAAGTCCAATATCAATAATTAAATGCTCCCCCTAACTCTAAATGTACAGTATGAACAACATAAGTTACCATTAGTATGCAGATAACACAGAGATGTGCATAACACTTGCCAGATGACTAAAAACCCATTCAAATGCTGGATAAATGCATAAAAGAAATCATTAAAAGGATGCACCAACTTTTTCCCCAGCTAAATCAAAATAAAACTGTGGTAATAACTTTTGGCCCAAAGTTAGCCCAGATCTCCAGTTAATCCAGCTAGAAACCACCAGCAGGATTCAAATCAGTGTGCAGGGATGGACGCAGACCTGAATCTCAGAGGGTAATAGAGACAGTAACAAAGTTAGACTTTCTATCACCAATAAATCTTCTACAGGATTAAAAGACCAATGTCTCAGCATCTTAGCAGGACCTTGAAAAACTTGCATTCATCTTTTGTAGAATTGATTAGTGGAATGGTGTCTTAACGAGTCTGTCTAAAAAGAGGTTCAGACAGCAGCAGTTGACCAAGAATGCTGCAGCCTGAGTTCTCAAAAAAAAGACACACTTACTACTTGAATTTTAGAGAACAGACTGAAATACTGCTTCTGGTTTCTATTAGTGCTCCATTTTTATTTTGAAGTTCATATCTTCATTGAGAATGAATCAATTTTATACAGTCCTTATGTTACTTCAACCCTCTAATACTCTGACTCTTCTTTCAATAAGCACTGTGATGTTAAGAAAACAGAGATATATCTGATAAAATAGAAGGAAAGTGTTAAATAATTTCACATAGCGTTTAAGTGCAGTTTCATATATGAAAATTTTGATATATGATGATAGATGATATATTTTTCCCGCTAACATGGTTCTACAGTGATGGCAAGGCTTATGTTTTGGGATGGCAGCTGTCCTCCCTATGGACCTGCCCATGCTCTGCCTAAAAAAAGATGTGCAACAGACACCCTGGAGTAAAATTTTACCTTCAAAACTGACTTTTCAGACTTTTATATTTTAAAAAACTTAGCAGGTTGTTTAGCTCGAAGAGTTCATGCATCATTCCTGACTTCTTTTTCCAGTGAATTATATGCCAAACAAAGTTTGCTGCAGTTTGTTTACAGAATAAATAATCAACTTTTTTTTTGTGGAAAATGTGCCATTGTGTATGTAAGGCTGCAGTTAACTCTACAATCAAAAAACCCCCACAGAGCAATAAAAAAAGTAGCATAACAGCATTTTAACGCTAATGTAAACTGTATGACTCATTAAAATAGAAGTGTTTGCACTGAGGAGCTTCATGGTTCATATGACTTTTAGTTCTTTCACTACCCTCACAAGTTCTGTAGTCTCCTGCTTTTCAGCTTCACACCATCCACACTCTGTCTCTGGTTGTCTCAGGAGACCTAGTTAGATAAGACTGCCTGGGCTATAAAAGCAACAAAGAGCCCACAGAGAAGAGTCTGACGCTCAGAAGCATTCAGCAAGTGTAAAGTACGACTGCAAAGAAATGAACATGCACATACACTATGTGGGTGACAAACACAGACAAGCCTTTTTTCTTGTCTGAACCCTCCTCACCCTGTCTCCTCCTCCTCCTCCTACACCACCTCCCCTCTGGAAGCGTTCTATTTGTGGAATCCTCTGAGACCTTTGGATCATTATTAGGATATTATGATTTCTTTTTCCTCACTTAGAGAGGGTCATCACGAACCGGTTCTCACAGCGTCTGTTTGATTAGGATACTTGAAGTTTCACTATGACAGTGATAGACAGATATAAACTGTCTGGCACCTCAGATAAAGGAATATATTTTCTCTGTGGTGTATTTGTTCTTTAGCACAGAGTTTGAAACATTCAAAGGTGACTTTTGATGCATCTGTAAATGTTGCAACGTTTTTTTTTTACTATTTATATAGTAACATTTGGTTCCAGTTGCACAAATAGGAAGATAGTGTGTAAAAACAGTTTCTTATTTTTCTTTTCTTTGTTTTTTTTCTTTTCACGGACCATGCCACATGTCTCTTATCCAAAATGCCAGAACAATGAAAGATACATTTATTATTCTGTCCGTTACTCCTTTCAAGATGAGACCTGTGAACCTGCAGGAATCTGGTCAATCCTTGGAGAAATTTTCTGTTGCCTGAAAGGTCAGGTTATTCCTTTAAAAACAATACAGTGTGGAATGTGGGTGTCAAATCTAAAACTTAAAAAAAGAAAATGAAGATTTTAGCTAAGTCTGATAAGATGGCATTGCTGTCCACCCTGAAATAAGCTCTGCACCAACATAGGATAAAAGACAACAAGACAGGTGGAATAGACTGCAAAGCAACACAAAGGACAGCTTAGCCCAGTCCCAGAGACAGATCTAACATGTGAAAAATGTGCCTAAAGAGTGTTTGCCTTTCCTACCAGGGAACATGCAGCTGTGAATTAGGGCCAGGCATGGTCTAAGCTGTGATTGACAGCTGCAATAACACCGTCAGGGATGCCAACATGGAGGGTGATCACAGTCCCAGTTTTGCAACAGTGGTCATATCTGGTAGAAGATTTATCTCTACCATCTTCACCATAGAGAAAGGAAATGGAAGGAAAAGATAAAGTTTTTGTGGAAAAGGCCAGAAACCCTAGGTCCTGCTGGTTTGAGCCGCTGGCTCTAGAGATTCCAGAAGTTAACAGTGCAGCAGAGCTAAGCCATTGGATCAAAGACTGCAGCCAGTTTCTTAGAGGTAAGTTGGCATTGGTGTTTAAATTAGAAGGCTATGTAGATTAAACTTTATCTAGACTCGTTCCATCTTGCAACAAAAGCCTGTGGGAGATGGACTGCATAGAGTTATAACTTCAGACGTCAGTTTTTCTGAGTGACATGATAAAAACTTTAGAGCCAATTCCTATACTGATTCAAAATCTGATACAGTACATTTGGGAAAAATGTAGAGGTTGGTGAACAGAAGGTTTTAGATACAAAAGCTTGATTGTTAAGCTTGATTCTGCAACCTTGCCCCTTCCTCTGAACAGATAGGCGAAGGAGTTGACTGAGCATTAAGTTGTTCTTTAAGGATATAACTGTTGGCAAATTTATACAAGGAGAAGTACCTTAAAGGTACAGAGGATGATCTTTTATTTCCAGGTGGATCATCAAAATAAGTATTCCTCCTTATTGTCAATCATTCTGGTCATATGTTTACCTAAGGCAGTTGTATGTGCTCGTCACGTTAGCTATCTTTTTATGCGCAGGCGCACTTTCAGGCGTATATGTGTGGTGAACTTCAATGACAGTTTCACACAGTCATTGAAGTTCACCATTCTCACCACAGTTCTTTTTAAATGGCCGAGGGTCATAAGACAAAAAAGTGTCTACAAAGTGTATAAGAAGAAAAGAAAGGCCTCAGAAGAGGCAAATACAGGTGCTGGTCATAAAATTAGAATATCATGAAAAAGTAGATTGATTTCAGTAATTCCATTTAAAAAGTGAAACTTGTATATTATATTCATACATTACATACAAACTCATATATTTCAGATGTTTATTTTGTTTAATTTTGATGATTACAAATGACAACAAATGAAAATCTCAAATTCATCATATCAGAAAATTAGAATATTACTGAAGACCAATAAAAACAAAGGATTTATAGAAATGTTGGCCAACTGAAAAGTATGAACATGAAAAGTATGAGCATGTACAGCACTCAGTATTTAGTTGGGCCTCCTTTGGCCTGTATTACTGCAGCAATGCGGCGTGGCATGGAGTCGATCAGTCTGTGGCACTGCTCAGGTGTTATGATAGCCCAGGTTGCTCTAATAGTGGCTTTTAGCTCTTCTGAATTGTTGGGTCTGGTGTATTGCATCTTCTTCTTCACAATACCCCATAGATTTTCTATGGGGTTAAGGTCAGGAGAGTTTGCTGGCCAATTAAGAACAGGGATACCATGGTCCTTCAACCAGGTACTGGTAGCTTTGGCACTGTGTGCAGGTGCCAAGTCCTGTTGGAAAATGAAATCTGCATCTCCAAAAAGTTGGTCAGCTGCAGGAAGCATGAAGTGCTCTAAAACTTCCTGGTATGTGGCTGCGTTGACCCTGGACCTCATAAAACACAATGGACCAACACCAGCAGATGACATGGCACCCCAAACCATCACTGACTGTGGAAACTTTACACTGGACTTCAAGCAACATGGATGAAGTGCCTCTCTTCTTTTCCTCCAGACTCTGGGACCTTGATTTCCAAAGGAAATGCAAAATTTACTTTCATCAGAGAACATGACTTTGGACCACTCACCAGCAGTCCAGTCCTGTTTCTCTTTAGCCCAGGCAAGACGCTTCTGACGCTGTCTGTGGTTCAAGAGTGGCTTGACACAAGGAATGCGACAGCAGAAACCCATGTCTTTCATACGTCTGTGTGTGGTGGTTCTTGAAGCACTCACTCCAGCTGCAGTCCACTCTTTGTGAATCTCCCCCACATTTTTGAAGGGGTTTTGTTTCACAATCCTCTCCAGGGTGCGGTTATCTCTCTTGCTTGTACACTTTTTTCGACCACATCTTTTCCTTCCCTTCGCCTCTCTATTAATGTGCTTGGACACTGAGCTCTGTGAACAGCCAGCCTCTTTAGCGATGACCTTTTGTGTCTTGCCCTCCTTGTGCAAGGTGTCGATGGTCGTCTTTTGGACAACTGTCAAGTCAGCAGTCTTCCCCATGATTGTGTAGCCTATAGAACTAGACTGAAAGACCATTTAAAGGCTTTTGCAGGTGGTTTGAGTTAATTAGCTGATTAGAGTGTGGCACCAGGGGCCATCAATTTTGAACCTTTTCACAATATTCTAATTTTCTGATATGATGAATTTGAGATTTTCATTTGTTGTCATTTGTAATAATCAACATTAAACAAAATAAACATCTGAAATATATGAGTTTGTATGTAATGTATGAATATAATATAAAAGTTTCACTTTTTAAATGGAATTACTGAAATCAATCTACTTTTTCATGATATTCTAATTTTATGACCAGCACCTGTATATCTCAGAATGCTTTGCATGGAAAGCTCTCCTTGCAAAGCATTCTGGGATTTGCTGCGACTAATAACAAAGATGGCGCAGGCACCACAGGGAGGAGGAAGAGATACGTGACCATTACAGTACAGAAAGCAGTGATCATCTGTTCGAACAGTCAGTTAACTGAGTTTGCTATGAAGTCCACTATATACTGTAGTCCTCGCTATATGTGGACACAATAAGCTTGTTTGAGCTATTAGAACAGCACATTTTAAACAGGGCGTGCATGTGGAGAAATGGGCTTGTGCAAGCTCTTGTACACAATTTTATTTAATTTTTTAAGTGGAGAAGGCGGATCTTTAAAAAAATCCTCTTCAATACCTTTAACTATTGGAAAAATTAGCTGCATTGTGATGAAAATAACTGGAGTGTATGCCCTTAATACAGGTGGAAGAAAAAGGTAAAGCCTACACACCTATGAAGACTCTCCCAAATGTAAAGCACAAGGCCAGTAGCATCATCTCCAATTTGGATAATAACCCTAAGTATTACACCAAATAACTTACAAAGCGGCTTAAGGGCATTAACTGGGCTTTTAAAAGCCCTCTGTGCTTTTCAGTACAATACCACTGTGGTAATTTCACTTTCTTGGTCCTCGCTTAAACAGATAAAGGGTCCCGACATACCTTTTACCTCGGAAAAACAAGTCTAAGGGAATTAGCTTCTTTTCCACTGAGGGTGGAAAAGACGCTAATGTTTTTGAGTGGCCATCACAATACACTAATCCTAGGTCCCTCTGAAAGTTTGTGAAAAGGCATTAAAAAAGTCTTCTCTTCAAAACTAATTCAGTAACAATTTCAGTACTTTACTGTTCTAGCAAATGATCAATCTTTCATTATTCTATGTCAGAAACATTTCATTATTCTGATAGCAGAAACAATAGCGCTAATCCTAGCTATAAAAAAAATGAATTTGAAATGAAACATTTTATGATCTGTGTTTAAAGATCTGTATGTTACCAAATACTATGAAGGTACCAGCTTCTCTTTTCTGCTTACTTTTTTTCACTGCATTCAGTCAATTTTATTTCATAATACTTTACTGATCCCAGAGACATCAATGAAGCGTGTTGTTATTGTCTTGCTGACCAGCAGGTTGACACTAGACCCTTTGGTCTCACAAGCTCAGGTGAGCTAAGAGGAGGCTCTCTAGGACCTTCATGGTGTTTGATGTCAGGTCTATAGTCATTAAGTTTTCCTTAGCATTAGGTTTTCCACAACAGTGCAAAAACATCTGAGATATTGTACTAGTGATCCTAGGTGATCCTAATTTAGAGATATGAATTCCTGAAAAGGAAAAAAAGGAAAAACCTGGGAAGAAAAGTCAACAGCCCTCTACACATGTAATAGTAACTGTTGGGAGCTGGAGAAATCCCATCTTTCTCCAGCAGAGTCCGCCGTGGATCCTCTGAGGGAGCTCCCTGCACAGCTGCAGCTCGTCAAGATCATCAGAGGATCCACTACTTAAGCTGTCTTCAGACCTTGCCTCAACGCCGCAGTGTTGTTCCAGTTGGTCAGCGCTAAAGCCTAGATCCTCTGAGTATCTCCATGACTTTGAATCCAGTCTGGATTCTAACTATGTCTAACTATGTCTGTCTTCCAGGAAAACCTGTGCCTCCTCTGAGAAAGCTCAGGAAGAGCTAACCTGCCGAGCCGACCCTCTGAGCCAAACCCTGAAGATCCCTCTGAGAAACCTCAAGCAGCTCAGGACTGAGCTGGGACTTCCAAGCCAAGGTCTGTTCTAACAAGACGTGAGACGCTGAAGCAGCTAACGGACTCTGCTGATGAACCCTTCTCCAGAACCAGCAGTTACTCTCCAAAAGTTAACCTCAAGAACCCTCAAGGTACAATCAGTGAACTTCTGGAAGTAAAACCCTGCCAACAAACCGCTAACTGTGCTGTCTCTCACGCAGACTCCGGTGAACCAGTATCCAGGCCCCGAACCAGAATCAGTACATTCTGTGTGTTTGTGCTTTAATAAACTGTTGAACTTTTCATCCTTGTGTCCGTCAGTGGTGTTCTGCATAACTGGGTCGCCTTCAGTGAACCCATCATGACAGAACACTGCGGCCAAACTCAAGGCCCAGCAGATCACCTCACCCGTCGACTGGAGGAGCAGGATGCCCAAATTCAGGGACAAACGCTCCGTGAGTTATATCGTCTAGTTGGCACTCATAACCAAATGCTACAGAGCTGTGCTAATTTCCTGAACAGCGCTAATGCTCCACCACAACCATTTCCGGGTCCAGTTCCTCCTCCGAGGTCACCGGCGGTGACGTCATCAGAGTTCCGTCCTAGTCTCCCAGAAAGATTCTCTGGTAACATGAAGGATTGCAAAGGATTTTTATTTCAATGTCGGTTGATTTTCCAGAACTCCCCTGCCTGTTTTTCCTCTGATCACAAGAAGATAACTTTCATTCTCTCTCAGTTAACAGGAAGAGCCTTGGAATGGGCTCAGGCAAGATTTGCCGCTGACGATAGTTTAAATTGCTACTACTCTGATTTCAATTCTGAATTTACCCAGGTCTTCAACCAGGAAACTGACCAAACTATTGATTCTAGAGCTCTTTTCAACCTTAAACAGGGAAACTCTTCGGTGGCTGAATTTTCTATTAACTTCCGGGTTAAAGCGGCAGCTTCCGGATGGAACCAAAGCGCCTTGAAAGGAGCCTTTTTCATGGCATTAAACGAGCACATTAAAGATGAACTCGCAACCCTCGACGAACCTGCTACCCTCGAAGATTTAATTCGCCTCTCCATCAGATTAGATAATAGAATTCAAGCCAGAAACAGTTCTAAGAAGCAGGGTACAATTTCTTCTGCCTCCCATAACGTGACTGTTTGTTCTCCATCTACAGAGCAGTTGCCCATTCAGAGGTCTAAGCCCCAGTCTCTACCGTTGCCTGTTCAGGCCTCACATTCGGGCGAAAGGGATGTCGAACCCATGCAGGTGGGACACACCAGGCTCACTCCAGAGGAGAGACAAAGGCGTTTTCTAAGCAAACTATGTATCTACTGTGGTGAGAGTGGACACTTCATCGCTTCCTGCCCGGAAAAATCCAAAGCCGCGGCCCGCCAGAGGATCTGAGGAGTCTGGCTTTTTCTGTGCTAATCAAAGCCTCTCTTTTTCTGCTTTCATCGACTCAGGCTGTGAACGTAACCTAATCGACTCTAACCTCGTCCAGCAACTCCAGATTAAAACCATTCCCCTTTCTCAGCCTCTCAGTGTATCCGCCATAGATGGAAAAAGACTCCATCGAGTTACCCACCAAACTCAGCCCCTCGAGCTACTTCTGTCAGGTAACCACCGAGAGACAATAACATTTTTCGTTTTTCCCTCTGCATGTTCCCCGCTGGTGCTCGGGTTCGAGTGGTTGGAGAAGCATAATCCTCACATAAACTGGACTGAACGTCATCTGGAATCATGGTCCACTTCATGCCACGAAACATGCCTTCGTTCTGCTGCCCCCGTGGTGGGGTCTCCTAGAGGTGGGGGGGAGATGGACTCTCCTGACCTTTCTTCAGTTCCCCCTGAGTACCATGACTTAGCCCCTGTGTTCAGTAAGGTCAGTGCGACGTCCCTACCTCCACACAGACCATACGATTGCGCCATTGAACTTTTACCTGGTTCTCCTCTTCCTAGCAGCAGATTGTATAACATTTCCAAGCCCGAAAGAGAAACGATGGAAAAATACATCAATGAATCATTAGCTGCTGGAATAATTCGCCCATCATCCTCTCCATTGGGCGCCGGGTTCTTCTTCGTGGGTAAGAAGGATGGTTCCCTGAGACCTTGTATTGACTATCGAGGTCTGAACCAGATTACAATTAAAAACAAATACCCACTGCCTCTTCTCGCCTCTGCTTTTGAACCTGTACAGGGAGCAACAGTGTTTTCTAAGTTGGATTTAAGAAACGCTTATCATCTCCTTAGGATCGGTGAGGGCGATGAATGGAAAACTGCCTTCAAAACACCCTTGGGCCAATTCGAATACCTTGTAATGCCCTTTGGTCTAACTAACGTCCCAGCCTGCTTCCAGGCCCTAGTAAATGATGTTCTCAGAGACTTTCTCAACGTGTTTGTTTTCGTGTACATTGATGACATTCTCATTTACTCCAAGGACCTCGATGAACACAAGAAACATGTCTGTCTTGTCTTACAGAGACTACTGGAGAATAAGCTGTTCGTGAAAGCCGAGAAGTGCGAATTTCATCAATCTTCAGTCACCTTTTTGGGGTTTGTGCTCGAGGGCGGCCAGGTAAAACCTTCAGAGGACAAGATCAAAGCAGTCTTAGACTGGCCAGTTCCAGAGAACCGCAAACAATTACAGAGGTTTCTAGGGTTCACTAACTTCTATCGTCGGTTTATTAGAAACTACAGCCAGACCGCCCTTCCATTAACCTCCCTGACTTCTGTTAAATGCACTTTCCAGTGGACTCCCGAGGCTCAAGCAGCATTTGAGAAACTAAAATCCTTGTTTTCCAGAGCTCCTGTCCTCATGCAACCTGATCCTGCTAAACAGTTTATCCTAGAGGTGGACGCTTGAGATTCTGGTGTTGGAGCTGTCCTGTCCCAGAGGCTCGATTCAGACCAAAAGATACACCCTGGTGCTTTCTTCTCCCGTAGACTTTCTTCCGCTGAACAAAATTATGATGTGGGTGACCGAGAGCTCCTGGCTATCAAACTGGCGTTGGAAGAATGGAGGCACTGGCTGGAGGGAGCTGAGCACCCGGTTCTTGTATGGACAGACCACAAGAATCTGGCTTACATCCAGTCCACCAAACAGGCTAATCCTCGCCAATCCAGGTGGTCAATCTTCTTTTCTCGGTTCAACCTAATTATCTTCTACAGACCCGGATCCAAGAACGTGAAGCCCGATTCTCTCTCTCGTCTCTACTCCGTCGATCATCCCGAGACACCTGAACCTGTCCTTCCAGCTTCATGTACAGTGGGAGTGGTCAACTGGGAGATAACTGACCTCATCAACTCAGCCCTGGCCACTGAACCCGATCCAGGTAACGGTCCATCTAACCGTACATATGTTCCATCTTCTGTCAGGTCCCGTCTTATCCAGTGGATGCATGCCGCCAAATTCTCTGCTCATCCTGGAGTCAGTAGAACAGTAGCTCTCATCTCCAGACGCTTCTGGTGGCCCTCTCTCCACAAGGACGTAAAGGAGTATGTGTTGGCTTGCCCCACATGTGCCCGTAACAAAGCCTCACACCAACCTCCTTCTGGCCTGCTTCAACCACTTCCTGTTCCCTCGCGTCCCTGGTCCCATATCGCCATTGATTTTGTCACCGGTCTCCCCGTCTCTCGAGGTATGTCCACTATACTCACCATTGTTGACCGCTTCTCGAAGTCCTGCCACCTTGTTCCCCTCAGAAAGCTTCCCACGGCCTTCCAGACAGCTCAGCTCCTCATTAAACATGTTTTCCGGCTTCACGGCATCCCCCAAGAGATCCTCTCGGACAGAGGTCCTCAATTCATCTCCCAGGTATGGAAGGCATTCTGCTCTGCGCTCGGCTGCAAACCCTCTCTCACCTCAGGTTACCACCCCCAATCGAATGGTCAGACCGAGCGCATGAACCAACAGTTGGAATCCACCCTTCGCTGCCTCACATCGAACAACCCCGTGGATTGGTGCCAATTTCTCCCATGGATTGAATATGCCCATAACTCCCTCAGATCTGCATCCACTGGACAATCCCCATTCCAGGTCTGTCTCGGGTATCAACCATCTCTTTTTCCCGCAGATGAGAGAGAGATATCGGTGCTGTCCGTCAATCAACACATCCGCCGTTGCCAGGGGATTTGGAGGGAGACCATCGCCACACTCAACCAGTCATCAGTGTCTGTTAAACGCTTCGCTCACGCCAGGAGACGTTCCGCCCCCGTGTACTCTGAGGGCCAGGAGGTATGGCTCTCCACTCGAGACATCCCCCTCAAGGGGATGTCTCAAAAACTCTCCCCAAGATTCATCGGACCCTATAGGATCACTCGAGTCATCAACCCCTCAGCTGTTCGTCTCCAACTACCTCAGTCCCTCCGAATCCACCCTACATTCCACGTGTCCCAGATCAAGCCTGTTTCTTCGAGCCCTTTGTGCCCACCGTCCGACTCCCCACCACCCGCCCTGGAGGTCGATGGCCATCCGGCCTTCACAGTGCGCCGCATCGTGGACTCCCGTCAACGAGGTCGCGGATGGCAGTACCTCGTCGACTGGGAGGGCTACGGACCGGAGGATCGCCAGTGGGTCCCAGGCTCGTACATCCTCGATCCTGCACTCATCGAGGAGTACGAGCGTTCCCGCCCATCTACCTCTTCCGGACCGCCAAGGGGCGGTCGTTGAGGGGGGGGTTCTGTTGGGAGCTGGAGAAATCCCATCTTTCTCCAGCAGAGTCCGCCGTGGATCCTCTGAGGGAGCTCCCTGCACAGCTGCAGCTCGTCAAGATCATCAGAGGATCCACTACTTAAGCTGTCTTCAGACCTTGCCTCAACGCCGCAGTGTTGTTCCAGTTGGTCAGCGCTAAAGCCTAGATCCTCTGAGTATCTCCATGACTTTGAATCCAGTCTGGATTCTAACTATTATCTCTGTCTTCCAGGAAAACCTGTGCCTCCTCTGAGAAAGCTCAGGAAGAGCTAACCTGCCGAGCCGACCCTCTGAGCCAAACCCTGAAGATCCCTCTGAGAAACCTCAAGCAGCTCAGGACTGAGCTGGGACTTCCAAGCCAAGGTCTGTTCTAACAAGACGTGAGACGCTGAAGCAGCTAACGGACTCTCCTGATGAACCCTTCTCCAGAACCAGCAGTTACTCTCCCAAAGTTAACCTCAAGAACCCTCAAGGTACAATCAGTGAACTTCTGGAAGTAAAACCCTGCCAACAAACCGCTAACTGTGCTGTCTCTCACGCAGACTCCGGTGAACCAGTATCCAGGCCCCGAACCAGAATCAGTACATTCTGTGTGTTTGTGCTTTAATAAACTGTTGAACTTTTCATCCTTGTGTCCGTCAGTGGTGTTCTGCATAACTGGGTCGCCTTCAGTGAACCCATCATGACAGTAACCATGTTAAAGTGTTTTCTGCCATATATCTGATCTGATACGTGACCAGCCATTGGACACTAATCAATGCAATACACATTGGGCCTAGCAAGAGATAAGCCCACGTGTATGACATGAGCAAACACGCAGGTCCTCTCAGACAGCCGACAGATTATGCATCATAGCACAGCTGATCTGCCCCATGGCCTGACACTTGCTGTCCACTCCAATCAATTTAAGCCTTCACAGGACAGCCTGTTTGGGTATGTTTGTCTGCTTCTTAGTGTTTACATGTAGGGGATTCCTCTAGATATTGTTGCTTTTCCATTCTACCTTGTTTTTGTCACTACATATAAATTGTTAAGCTGTGGAAATAAGCTGAAGGCAACAGGATGAGAGAAAAAAGTGCATCACTGATTTTGACTGAGTTGTGTCTTTTTTTCTCTCTCAGAAGGAGGTCACTTTGGGCAAGCACTTGTCCAAAAATGTCCTGGACTTCTGACAAAACTGTTCTAGTCTAAAATACTTATCTGCTTATAAACAGTGATCTGCCCCCAGCTTTGAGCATTTCTAATTCAATATACTGAACTTAACAGCACTGCCATCTCTCTAAGAACAGTCAAGAAATTCTCTAGAAATACATTTTAAACATATCACGTTTTGATTCCTGTGAACACTTTCATACAGAAGTATTCATTATCTCACTCTCACATTACAGTTATAGACCTTAACACATGTTAATAAGGTTGTAAGATAAAGTTTAACACAAGAGATTTCCCTTATTGTAAAATGAAAGCATGGAATTTTATAATCTAACATAGTAAATGCTTTTAGACATCACTTTTTGCTGTAGGTACAAATGAAGTTTGCTTCGGGTATATCTGTACGGGCTTTATTACATTTCATTAATACTATCTAAAAAAAAAAAGACGTTTTATCTGACCAAAGCAACTTCTTCCAACAACATCAAACCTTTGAAACCAATACTTACAATGAAAATTAAATGATACAAATCATAGGCTGTGCAATGATTCCAGAGCAGTTTTGTTAAAAACTGTTTTATCTATTTAAACAATCCTAAAAGCACATTTCATATATAAATTACTCAATTAAATGTAACAAGTTTCCAGATAGACAAATACCTATTGGAGCAATCCTAATAATTTTTTTATCAAATACACACAACAAATCACTGAGAGTAACTGCAGGTTTCTGGCATCATCAAAGCAGTAATAACTCTGCAGTTTGAGTAGTATTACTCTCATCTAAACAAAGCACCTTGTTCCAAATATATAAGATATCTCCAACAACCTTAAAAGGGACAAATTACTTTTTTTTTGTTATAGGTTTTAGGGTTCTGTCACTCTTTCAGAACTATTACAGCTGGCCGCACCCCTGAAATTCTAGGTGCATTATGCAAATTTTAAAGGTAAATGTCATTTTATTTATTTTCCAGGCATACCCTTAAATATACCTTCCTCTAGTTACAGCAGTTCCCTCTATAAGCTCTATTAGTAACTTTGTGAGACAATGATTCAGATCGAATTATATGCGCGCCCTCTATTTGCTCCGCCCTCTGCTCATAATCACTCATCACATCCACCTGTTCCTGCTGCTCTGGACCCCAGATTTTGGTGCCAGATTATTCAAGCTTCTTAGCATGCTTATCTCTAGCGTTCACCGTGTTTATTTCTACCGGTTCCTGATCTGTTTCTGCCCTCGGACCCCGTTTGCTCTGTTTGCCTCTTCTGTGTTTTCTGCACTGTTACCTGGATTCTGCCTGCTGCCGACCTTGGACCTGTCTTCTGACCACGGCTTGGATTACCCTCCTGGATCTTTTGCTTCCCATGTGTGCTCTGGCTGTGAAGGACGCTGCTCCTCTTTTCTCCTGGATCTCTGGTGCCGGCTCAGTAAAAACAAAAGGAGTGCCGCTTCTCTGGACAACACTTCTTCTGGGCACATACTGAACTTTGCCAGGTTGGTGGCTTTCGTGCTCATTATTATCCATCGCTTCAGTTTCGAGGTCACTGACCTGAGCCACTACTCTTGCAAAGTTTCCAATGAGCCTGCTGCAGCAGACGTGCAGCCGGACACTATTTCAATAAACTCTCTTTTGAATATATCACTGCTTAGCCTGAATTCTGGAT